>NC_090445.1:29562980-30203480 GCF_031143425.1 Pleurodeles waltl | reverse complement strand
CCCTCAAGCACAAAGAGATCAAAACAGCGCATTTACGTAAGAGAGAAACATACCTATGTAGTGGCTGGTTTGTACAAAGTGAAACCAGAAGAATAAGTTACTTACCTTCGGTAACGCTTTTTCTGGTGGATACATTTACTACCTGTGGATTCCTCACCTAAAGAATTCTCCCCCACGCGCCAGCTTCGACAGAAATTTTCTTCTAGCTCTGCACGTCGACGATGACGTCACAATTGCCCGACTCCACGCGACGCCGTATGACGTCCTCCAGGCAATAAGAAGCCCTTGTCGACGTGCAGACGTCAGTTATCACCATTTTTTACCTGCCTTTGAGGCGAACAGGTGAACATTGACCTTGAAGAGAACATAATCACATCAAGTGAAGTGAAAACGCAACATTTATTACAATAAAAATAAAAAGAAACTAACGGCAATAACTTCCATATGGAAACAAATATGTCAGTCAAGTTCAATCATGTTTCCTTGAATTATATAAATCAGAGAAAGAAATACATATATACATGCCATAACTATATACATGATCCAAGTATATACAAATATACAAGACAACGGTGCTCACCCACGGATTTCGTGGTAGGACCAGCCAGGCAACGGGGAGGCGGGTGGGACCGTGAGGAATCCACAGGTAGTTAATGTATCCACCAGAAAAAGCGTTACCAAAGGTAAGTAACTTATTCTTCTGATGGATACACCTACCTGTGGATTCCTCACCTAAAGAATAAAGTCCCAAAGGAGTACTACCTCCGGAGGTGGGTGCCTGAATGGTCAAAACAAGAAATCCTGCAGCACTGAGCGTGCAAAATGGCCATCCCTCCTGACCTCAGAATCCAAACAATAATGTTTGACAAAAGTATGGAGGGATGCCCAAGTTGCCGCCTTGCAGATGTCAACCACAGGAACATCCCTAGCCAAAGCCGAAGAAGCAGCCTTAGCTCTGGTGGAATGAGCCCGAAACCCCACAGGTGGTTCTTTCTTCGCTAAAGAATAACAAAGCTTGATACAGAGAATGACCCACCTGGACAGCGTTCTCTTGTGGACTGCTCTGCCTTTCCTCTTCCCCACGTATCCAACGAAGAGCTGATTGTCTTGCCTGAACTCTCTTGTCCTGTCGACAAAGAAGCTCAATGCTCTTCGTGGATCCAGTCGGTGGAGCCTCTCTTCCTCCTTGGATGGATGAGGCGGAGGGTAAAAGGAAGAGAGAGTAATAGACTGCCCCAAGTGAAAAGGGTGTAACAACCTTCGGGAGGAAAGCTGCCTTGGTCCTTAGCACCAATTTGTCTCTAAAAAAGGAAAGGTATGGAGACCCTACACTAAGAGCCTGAAGCTCACTCACTCTTCTGGCTGATGTTATGGCTACCAGAAATACAGTCTTTAAGACCAGCAAACGCAAAGAACAAGACTGCATTGTCTCAAATGGCGATCCTATTAGAAATGTCAATACCAAGTTAAGATCCCACTGTGGCATAACAAACGGAGTGGGCGGAAACCTATTAGTGAGCCCCTTAACGAACCTCAAAACAAGTGGAGATTTAAACAAGGAGGGTTGATCAGGGAGGCACAGAAAAGCCGACAGTGCTGATAAATAGCCCTTAACTGTGGCAACTGCACAACCCTTCTGTGCCAAGGAAAGAGCAAATAATAATATGTCAGACAAGTGAGCCTTTAAGGAATTCATTTGGTTCTCTCCACACCAACCTACAAATCTAGCCCACCTACTTGCATAGATCGATTTGGTGGAGTGTCGCCTGGCCGATAAAATAACATCCACCACTTCCGGCGGGAGACAAAAAGCACTCAGATTGCCCCGTTCAATCTCCAGGCATGAAGGTGCAGACTCTGGAGGTGTAGAATCTGCCCCTGCGACTGCGAGAGGCGGTCTACCCTGTAAGGGAGACGGAGCGGAGGGCACAGAGAGAGTTGGAGAAGGTCCGAATACCACACCCTTCTCGGCCAGTCCGGGGCTATCAAGATGACCTGGGCCCTGTCTTGGTGAATCTTCCTCAGAACTCGAGGAATCAGGGGTATGGGAGGAAACGCGTAAAGCAACTGACCCTTCCAAGATATCTGAAGCGCGTCCCCCAAAGCTCCTTGCACCGGATACTGAAGGCTGCAAAACAACGGGTACTGCACGTTCTCCTGAGTAGCAAACAGATCTATCCTCGGACACCCCCACATCTGGAAGATGTAAAGAACCAGATCCGGATGAAGACGCCACTCGTGGTCGACCGAGATGCGTCGACTGAGAACATCCGCACGTACATTCAGAACCCCGGCCAAATGACTTGCTACCAAGCAAATCTGGTGGTCCTGACGCCAGGACCAGAGTCGAAGAGCTTCTCTGCAGAGAAGATACTACCCCACTCCTCCCTGCTTGTTTATTTACCACATCGCGGTAGTGTTGTCTGTCAGGACCTGGACTGACTGACCACGAAGGGAAGGGAGAAAGACCTTGAGTGCCAGACGTACAGCCCGCAATTCCAACAGATTGATGTGAAACCTCTGTTCCACTGGAGACCAAAGGCCTTTGATCTCCAGGTCCCCCAGATGAGCTCCTCACCCTAGAGTGGAAGCATCCGTTACAACCGTGGCCACAGGCGGAGGCAGCGAGAACGGCCTTCCTTGCAACAGGTTGCCGACCGCAGCCCACCACTGAAGATCCACAGCAGTGTCCCTGGAGATCCTGATCGAATCCTCGAGATCTCCTTTGTGCTGAAACCACTGCCTGCGGACGCACCACTGAAGAGCCCTCATGTGCCAGCGAGCATGAGTGACCAGCAGTATGCAAGAAGCAAAAAGACCGAGCAGAAGTAGGACCTTGAGGACTGGAACTACCGCTCCATTTTGAAACATCGGAATCAACGCCTGAATGTCCTGAACCCGCTGGGGCGGAGGAAAGGCTCGATTAAATGTTGTGTCCAGTACTGCCCCTATGAACAGGAGGCGTTGCGAGGGCTCCAGGTGAGATTTGGGCACATTGATCGAAAAACCCAGGTCGAACAACAACTGAGTTGTCGACTGCAGGTGACGCAGCATGAGCCCTGGAGTCTTGGCTTTGATCAACCAATCGTCCAGATAGGGAAACACCGCTATTCCTCTTCTTCTGAGCTCTGCCGCAACCACCGCCATCACCTTGGTGAAGACTCGAGATGCTGAAGTAAGACCAAACGGGAGGACAGCAAACTGATAATGCTGCGACCCCACTACAAACCGGAGATACTTCCTGTGCGATTTGAGGATCGGAATATGGAAGTACGCATCCTGCAAATCAACAGACACCATCCAATCTCCTTCGTTCAATGCCAAAAGAACCTGTGATAGGGTCAGCATCTTGAACTTTTCCTGCTTGAGGAACCAATTCAAAATCCTCAGGTCCAGTATTGGTCTCAACCGACTATCCTTTTTGGGGATCAGGAAGTATCTTGAATAACAGCCCTGACCCCTCTCCTTCTCCGGAACCAACTCCACTGCGCCCTTGCTTCCTCACCCTCCGCAAGCTCTGAAAAATCTTCAGTTGGATCCCCGCCGACACCAGAAAGACCGTGACCCACGCCCTCGTCACGAGCCGCCTGGACTACGGCAACACCCTATACACAGGAACCACCGCTAAACTCCAGAAACGTCTGCAACGAATTCAAAACGCCTCCGCCCGCCTCATCCTCAACATACCCCGCAACAGCCACATCTCCGCCCACCTGAGACACCTGCACTGGCTTCCCGTCAACAAAAGGATCACCTTCCGACTCCTCACCCATGCACACAAAGCCCTCCACAACAAGGGACCCAAATACCTCAACCGCCGCCTCAGCTTCTACACACCCACCCGTCCCCTTCGCTCCGCCAACCTCGCTCTCGCCGCCGTCCCTCGCATCCGCCGCACCACGGCGGGTGGGAGGTCCTTCTCCTACCTGGCGGCCAAGACATGGAACTCCCTCCCCACCATCCTCAGGACCACCCAGGACCACTCCGCTTTCCGGAGACTACTCAAGACCTGGCTCTTCGAGCAGCAGTAACCCCTTCCCCCCAGCGCCTTGAGACCCGCACGGGTGAGTAGCGCGCTTTATAAATATTTATGATTTGATTTGATTTGACAATAGGGATAACACCTCCTGTTGTAGTAACAGAAGATGGTCGTCCAAACAGAAGGATGGGCGGGGAGGGAAGGGAGGAGTGAACTCCTGAAATGGAAGAGCATACCCTTTCTTCACGATGTCAAGGACCCAGGAGTCTGATGTTATAAACTCCCACATGGGAAGAAATCGGGCAAGTCTCCCTCCTACCGGAGACACGTGAGCAGGGAGTGGTGGAGGACTAAGGCTGCTTCCCCTGCTGCACCCCTCCTGAGGAAGAGGAAGAGGCAGAGTGCTGCTGGGTGGCCCCTCTCGTACGTACTCTACCCCTGCCTCTGAAGGATCTGTAAGGCAGGGATCCTGCAGATTGCTGTGGTGCCTGGAACCTGCCACGAAAGGAGGAGCCACGACGAAAACCTCTAAACTTTCTATAGGATCTAAAGGTAGAGGAAGTGGCTGCTTGAAGTCCCAACGACCTCGCTGTGGCTCTGCTCTCTTTGAAACGTTCCAGGGCAGAATCTGCTTTTGTCCCCAAGAGTTTTTCTCCGTCAAAAGGCAGGTCCAGGAGAGTAGCCTGCACATCCGAGGAGAAACCTGATGAACGCAGCCAAGCCTGACGCCTCGTCATTATGGATGTACCCATAGCTCTTGCCACGGAGTCCGAGGTGTCCAACCCAGACTGAATCACCTGGGTCGCCGCCTGAGCGTCCGTTAATAGATGCAACACCTCCTGTGGCAATTCAGGATGACCCTTTGCCTCCTCCATAAGGGCATGAATATAACGCCCCAAAATGCAAGTTGCATTGGTCGACTTAAAGGCCATGCTGCATGAAGAAAAGGCCTTCTTTGCTGCCTGGTCCATCTTCTTAGACTCCCTGTCTGCAGGGGTCCCAGGGAACGAACCAGGAGCTGATCGAGAGGAGCACGATGCCTGAACAACCAAACTCTCCAGAGTTGGATGTTTGGAGAGAAAGTCCGGGTCACCTGGAGCTGCACGATAGCGTCTCGCTACCGCCCTGTTGGCGGCTGTTAAAGTCACTGGCTTCCTCCAGATATCTTTAATGGGGTCCAAGAGAGCCTCATTGAAGGGCAAGAGAGGCTCCGCCACTACCCAAGCCGGATGAAGCACTTCAGTCAGAAAGTTTCTTTTCATCTCTGCAGCAGGAAGAGGAAGGTTCAAAAAGTCTACAGCCTTCCTTATTACCGCATGAAATTATGAAGCTTCCTCAGTATACTCCCCTGGGGAAGCCAAATCCCATTCAGGGGCAGTGTCAATGCCACTTGCTGTGTCCAAGCCTTGGAAATCACCTGACGGCTCCAGGCTCTCGCCTTCCTCCAAATGCTGTCTACTGTATTCCTCTTCCTCCAGGAGGCGTAATGCTAATCTCCTGGATCGGAGCCTGGATTCGAGTCCCGGCGTCGATAAGGCGTCGGCCGACGCAGAAGATCTTTGTCGGCGCCACTGTTTGGATCCATCCGAAGCCGGACCCTCCGGTGCCACAGGCAACTTAACTGTACACTGGATCCGTGGAGAATCCACCGGCACCGGGGTAGCAGACATCGTAGGCGTCACAGGCCTTCTGGGCGACGCCAAGGGCATCGGCGCCGAAGCAGCTTCAGAAGGAAGAAACGGCATAAAGGGTGTCGGCTTGTAAGGAGCCAGAGCACCCAAGTTAAAAGCGAAAGGGCCTGACGGACCCACATGTCCTCCACCAGGTGCCATGGTGGAAAAGATATTGAACTTTGCATTTAAAAATGCAGCGGGATCCGTACCCAGCGCCGGGAAAGCCGGATAAGCCTGCGGAACCGGCGCCGGCATAGAGGCCGATGATGGACCAGGCATCTCCTGCTCCGGAGAAGCTGCCGGCTCCTGATGAGGCTCGACTTCAAACACCGACAAGGGTGAAGTCGGAGAAGCCGGAGTCGTTGGAGGCGGAGGAGTGATGGTCGGGCTAACGTCCCACGTCGGACGGCGCCGAGCTGACGGAGATCTGGATCTGGACCTGGATCGGCCCCTGCTCGATCGGCGCTGAGACTTGTGACGACGCCGAGAGTCCTCCTGGCGTTGATAAGTCTTTGAAGATTTTGAAGAAGATTCTCTACGATGACGCCTTTCCTTCCTTTTCTTGGAACAGGCCAGGAATAATTTTGCCTCTCTCTCCTTAAGTGCCTTAGGGTTCATGCGTTGACGCAAACCGCATGACTTGACCTCATGGTCGGAACTAAGGCACCATAAACAATTTTCATGGGGGTCAGTGACCGACATCCGACCTCCACACTGGTTACAAGGCTTAAAGCCAGATTTTCTTGGCTGCGACATAGTAACACCGAAGTGCAACTGTAGCTTCCTGTTAGCCTCGAAGAAAAAACGTTACTCAACGGCACGGAAAAAAGAGAACTGACGTCTGCAAGTCGACGAGGGCTTCTTATTTCCTGGATGACGTCATACGGCGTCGCGTGGAGTCGGACAATTGTGACGTCGACGTGCAGAGCTAGAAGAAAATTTCCGTTGAATCTGGCGCGTGGGGGACAATTCTTTAGGTGAGGGATCCACAGGTAGGTGTATCCATCAGAAACCCTGAAGCTTCCCTGCTTCACCAAAGTGTGTGATCTTAGGCAAATATTTTATTTTACAGATCCACCTTTTTCTTCACTACTATATGAAAGCACTTATTTGCTTGTGTGCTTTGGTGAGTTCCCAAAACCAGCTGCAGAAAAACCTATTGTTTTGATTTAATAGACTCTAATAATCAGACATGGAGGGCGGAAGCCAGAAGGAACGAATGTCAAGAACACAGATACCCTGGAGGGGAAGAGTGTAGAAGTACAGGGAGAGGTGGACACAGACAACGAGAGACCGGGAGAACTAGAGCTAAGAAGAGCAGAAATCAGGAGCACATACATTAGGGAGACCAGAATTTTAAACCCAAAACCCAGGACATTTCATAAAAATAGAAAAAGGACTACACTTTTGCTTCACCCGAGCCCACAAAATGACAGCGCTCGTCAGCATAGAATTAAAGGCACTAAAAACGTAAATAAAAAGCAATTTTTAAAGCCAGTGTGATGCATGCTAATTAAATTGCTTATTTATAACAGCTGCTAACTGTTCCTGCGTTGGAAAACATAAACTTCCCACTGTTTTCAGGTGACCCTCTCTAAAAACTGGGACATGATCTAAATTTCCTGAAATCTGCGAGGATAGCTGGTGAAAAAACCGGACTGTCCCGGCAAATCCGGGACATCTAATCACCCTCACACACATTTTGGGAAATTCAAAAAGTGCCCAGTGCCAACAGAGAGAAATCTGCAACTTGGAGCAATGAAGCAGTGGAGGTGGATGCAGTAGGGACAGCAGGAATGCAGCTGTTAATAGTGCAACAGGTGCAGTGTCACTGGGGCCCCAGTCGAGAGAAGCTCTCTGGACCCTAATTTGGATGCATCATGCTACCAGCCTGAGGCTGGGGGACATTTTGTTTTCTTGCACGAGAGCCCATTGCACACTTGATAGGCCACTGACGTAGACTGAGGCACAGACACAGACACACACACACACACACACACACACATAAATGTGCCACAAAAAAGGGGGAACAAGAAAGAGGCGCATATATCTGAGTTCAGTGCGACAGACACAGACCACAAAGAGGGGACATGTATATTTATGTGGGAGAGGAGGGGATGAAACCAACAGACACACAGGAGTTCAGTCAGAGTGACGCTGACAACGAAGAGGGAAATGTGCATTTGTGATGGAGAAGAGGGGTGAAACCGACACACAGGAGTTCAGTCAGAGACACTGACCACAGAGAGGGAAATCTATATCTGTGAAGGAGAGGAGGGGGTGAAACCAACAGACACACAGGAGTTCAGTCAGAGACACTGACAACAAAGAGAGAAATGTGTATCTGTGATGGGGAGGAGGGGGTGAAACCAACAGACACACAGGAGTTCAGTCAGAGACACTGCCAACAAAGAGTGAAATGTGTATCTGTGAAGGAGAGGAATGTATCCACCAGAAAAGTCGTTACCAAAGGTAAGTAACTCGTTCTTCTGATGGATACAACTACCTGTGGATTCCTCACCTAATGAATAGAGTCCCAAAGCAGTACCACGCCCGGTGGTGGGTGCCTGTATGGTCAAACCAAGAAATCCTGCAGCACTGACCGTGCAAAATGACCGTCCCTTCTGACCTCAGAGTCCAAGCAGTAATGCTTCGCAAAAGTGTGAAGGGACGACCAAGTTGCAGCCTTGCAGATGTCGACCACAGGAACACCCCTAGCCAAGGCCGAAGTGGCCTACTTAGCCCTGGTGGAATGGGCTCTAATACCATCAGGAGGATCCTTCTTTGCTAAAGAGTAACACATTTTAATGCAAAGAACAACCCACCTGGAGAGTGTTCTCTTGTGGACTGCCTTTCCTCTCCTCTTGCCCACGTATCCGATGAAAAGCTGATCATCCAGCCTGAAATCCTTCGTTCTGTCTATGAAGAAGCTTAACGCCCTCTTTGGGTCCAAGCGATGAAGTCTCTCTTCTTCCTTTGAAGGATGAGGCGGAGGATAGAACGTGGACAGAGTAATTATTTGAGCCAAATGGAAGGGTGAAACAACCTTCGGAAGGAAAGCAGCCTTGGTCCTCAACACCACCTTATCCCCATAAAAAGCTGTATAAGGGGGTTTTACCGATAAAGCCTGCAACTCACTCACTCTCCTTGCAGATGTTATGGCCACCAGGAAAACTGTTTTAATAACTAAGAACCTTAATGGACAAGAATGCATAGGCTCAAAAGGGGACCCCATAAGGAAAGTCAGGACTCAGGACAAATCCCATTGAGGCATAACAAAAGGTTTTGGAGGGTATTTATTCATAAGGCCCTTCAAGAATCTAAGTTCTATAGGAGATTTAAATAACGATGGTTGGTCTGGTAGACAAATGAAGGCTGACAGGGCAGACAAGTAACCTTTAATAGTAGCCACTGCACAACCTTTCTGCGCTAAAGACAAAGCAAAAGATAAAACATCCGACAAATGAGCGTGTAAGGGATCAATCTGTCTCTCTCCACACCATAACACAAATTTAGACCACCTATTAGCGTAGATAGTTTTAGTGGAGTGTCGCCTGGCCGCTAAGATAACATCCACTACATCAGGCGGGAGAGAGAAAGAACTCAGATTGCCCCGTTCAATCTCCAGGCATGTAGGTGCAGACTCTGGAGGTTGGGGTGTAAAACCTGCCCCTGCGACTGCGAGAGGACGTCTGCCCTGAGAAGGAGACGGAGCGGAGGGCACATTGAGAGTTGGAGAAGGTCGGAATACCACACCCTCCTTGGCCAATCCGGAGCTATTAAGATT
Organism: Pleurodeles waltl; assembly: GCF_031143425.1. Lineage (NCBI taxonomy): Eukaryota > Metazoa > Chordata > Amphibia > Caudata > Salamandridae > Pleurodeles > Pleurodeles waltl. The sequence goes on along the minus strand of NC_090445.1, from coordinate 30,194,041 downwards.
ACTCGGGCCCGGTCTTGGAGAATTTTCCTTAATACTCGAGGAATCAAGGGTATGGGGGGAAAGGCGTAAAGCAACTGGTCGCACCAGGTTCTCTGAAATGCGTCCCCCAGAGCCCCCTGCACCGGATACTGGAGGCTGCAGAATAACGGACAGTGCGAGTTCTCCCGGGTGGCAAACAGATCTATCCGAGGAACCCCCCACAACTGGAAGATTAGACGGACTTGATCTGGATGGAGACGCCACTCGTGGTCGGCCGAGAAATGGCGACTGAGACCGTCCGCACGTACATTCAAAACTCCGGCCAGATGATTTGCTACCAAGCAAATCCGATGGTCCTTTGCCCAGGACCATAGTCGAAGAGCTTCTCTGCAGAGAAGGTACGACCCCACTCCTCCCTGTTTGTTTATATACCACATCGCGGTAGTATTGTCCGTCAGGACCTGAACCGACTGACCGCGAAGGGATGGGAGTAAGGCCTTGAGAGCCAGACGTACAGCCCGTAACTCTAACAGATTGATATGAAACATCTGTTCCCCTGGAGACCAAAGCCCTTTGATCTTCGATCACTTCGAAACATTGGAACCAACTCCTGAATATCTTGAATCCGCTGAGGCGGAGGAAAGGCTCGATCCAATGTTGTATCCAGTACTGCCCCTATGAACAGGAGGCGTTGAGAGGGCTCTAGGTGAGATTTGGGCACGTTCACCGAAAAGCCCAGGTCGAACAACAACTGGGTTGTCGGCTGCAGATGATGCAACACAAGCTCCGGGGACTTGGCTTTGATCAACCAGTCGTCTAGGTAAGGGAATACTGCTATCCCCTTCCTCCTGAGCTCTGCTGCAACCACCGACATCACTTTCGTGAAGACTCGAGGTGCTGAAGTAAGACCAAACGGGAGGACCGCAAACTGATAGTGCTGCGACCCCACCACAAACCGGAGATACTTCCTGTGCGACTTGAGTATCGGGATATGAAAATAAGCATCCTGCAAGTCGACAGACACCATCCAATCTCCATTGTTCAACGCCAAAAGCACCTGAGCTAGGGTCAGCATCTTGAACTTTTCCTGTTTGAGGAACCAATTCAAGATCCTCAGGTCCAGGATTGGTCTCAACCGACCATCCTTCTTGGGAATCAGGAAGTACCTCGAGTAACAACCTTGACCCCTTTCCTGCTCTGGAACCAACTCCACTGCGCCCTTTAAAAGGAGGACTTGAACCTCCTGTTCTAACAACAGGAGGTGGTCTTTTGAACAATAAGATGGGCGGGCGGGATGGGGGGCGGAAAATCCCGAAAGGGAAGGGTGTAGCCTTTTCCCACAATGCTGATAACCCAAGTGTCTGATGTAATAGCTTCCCATTTGTGAAGAAAATGCAGTAACCTTCCCCCTACAGGAGAGGAGTGAGTGAGAATTAGTGGAAGCCTAAGGCTGCTTCCCCTTCTGCACCCCTCCAGAGGACGAGGAAGAGGCAGAGTGCTGCTGAGAGGCTCCCCTGGTGCAGACCCTACCCCTCCCTCTAATTGATCTAAAGCTGAGAGAAGAGGCAGGTTGTTGGAATCTCCCCCGAAAGGAAGAGGAGGAAGAGCCACGTCCAAATCCACGAAACCTCCTAAAAAATCTGGAGGAGGCAGAAGAAGCGGCTTGCAGTCCTAATGACTTGGCTGTGGCCCTGCTTACTTTAAAGCTTTCCAAGGCCGAATCCGCTTTGGCCCCAAAAAGTTTGTCCCCATCAAACGAGAGGTCCAACAGGGTCGACTGCACGTCCGAAGAGAACCCTGAGTTGCGAAGCCAAGCCTGTCTCCTCGCAACCACAGCCGTGCCCATCGCTCTAGCCACTGAGTCAGTTGTGTCCAACCCAGATTGGATAACCTGGGTTGCAGCAGCCTGGGCATCCGACACGATATTCAAGAGCCCTTGGGGAAGTTCCGTATGCGATGATGTTATTTCATCCATAAGAGCATAGATGTACCTCCCCAAGATACATGTAGCGTTGGTGGACTTCAACGCCATGCTACAGGACGAAAATATTTTCTTGGATTGTGAGTCCAACTTCTTGAGTCTCTGTCCCCCGGCACCGTCGGAAAAGATCCAGGCGCAGATCTAGAAGAACAGGAAGCCTGGACCACCAAGCTCTCCGGCGTAGGGTGTCTGGACAGAAAGCTAGGGTCAGATGGTGCAGCCCGATACCTCGTGGCCACAGCCCTATGAACCGCCGAGGAAGATACCGGCTTCTTCCAAACCTCCAATACCGGATCAAGCAAAGCCTTGTTGAATGGTAAAAGAGGCTCTGCTGCAGTAGAGGCCGGATGTAGGACCTCAGTTAATAAATTCTGTTTCGCCTCCGCTACCGGCAAAGGCAGTTCGAGGAAGTTAGCTGCCTTTCTTACTACAGCGTGAAAAGTGGCTGCCTCCTCAGTATACTCCCCTGGAGATGACAAGTCCCACTCAGGGGAAGTATCCAGCCCACTAGCTGTATCCAGTCCATGAAGACCCTCGCCAGAATCCTCAATTTCTCCTTCCTCCAAGACCCGTTGGTATTCTTGTTCCTCCAAGAGACGGAGAGCACGTCTCTTAGAATGTAGCCTCTCTTCAATACGCGGCGTCGACATGGCATCTGCCGAATTCGAGGAACGACGCCGATCGCCGGATCCATCCGACGCCATGTCCGGCGCCACAAGAAGCTTCGACGCCGAGCTCGGAGCCGGATGAAGAGAGGTTCGTCTCGGAGTCTCAGATGGTCCTGTCGGGGTCACTGGCTGAAACCCTGAAGTCGACGGGATGGAAACCTCTGGGGCCGAAACCTCTGGAGCCACCGGAGCGGACACCGGAGCCGACACCGGCACCGAGCCCACATTCCCCAAGGGGAGAAAGGGCATGAAGGGTGCTGGCCGTAGCGGGTCTGGAGCACCCAAGGTGAAAGCCAACGGCCCCGAAGGACCGGTCGGAGCACCGCCTGGAGCCATCTGCTGGAAGATGGTAAACATCGCATTCAGAAATACAGAATTATCGGCTCCAGGGGCAGGAAAAGCCGGATACTGGGGTGCCTGGATCGAAGGCGACCCCGATGCCAGCCTCGACGTCTGCGACGCCGGAGAGAACACCTGAGGCTGCGTCACTTCAATCACTGAAGATGTCTGCCCAGGCAAAGTCGGCGAAGCCGGAGAAGGCAACGGCGTCGATGGATGTGGAGTGACTGTGGGACTGACCTCCCAAGTCTTTCGACGCCGAGCCGAAGGCGACCTCGATCGAGACCTCTCCTTGCTGGAATGGCGCCATGAATCCCTACGGCGCCGGGAGTCTCGATGACGCCGATGAGACCTCGGCGAGGAGGACTTCCTATGATGTTTCTTCTCCTTCCTTTTTGACTTCGCCATGAAGAGCTTGGCTTCTCGCTCTTTTAGGGCTTTCGGATTCATGTGTTGACATGAATCACATGTTGCGACGTCGTGGTCGGAGCTTAAGCACCATAAGCAGTCCGAATGTGGGTCAGTAACGGACATCTTGCCCCCACACTCCCGACAGGGCTTGAAACCAGACTTCCTCTGAGACATAGTAACCTCAGAGAAAAACACGATGCAGAAAAACACACTGTAACTTCGAAAGCAACAGTAGCTCCCTCGAAGATAACCGTTTCGAACGCACGGAAAAAAGGGAACTGACGTCGGCACGTCGGCGAGGACCTCTTATTGCCTGTATGACGTCAGATGGCATCGCGTGGGCAAATGTGACGTCCTCGTCGACGTGCAGAAGCTAGGAAGAAGATTTCCGTCGAATGCTGGCGCTGTGGGAGTATTCATTAGGTGAGGAATCCACAGGTAGTTGTATCCATCAGAAACAGGAGTTCAGTCAGAGACACTCACAACAAAGAGGGAAAAGTGTATCTATGATGAAGAGGAGGGATGAAACCAACAGACACAGGACTTCAGTGAGAGACACTGACAACAAAGAGGGAAATGCGTATCTGTGATGAAGAGGAGGGATGAAACCAACAGACACAGGACTTCAGTCAGAGACACTGAAAACAAAGAGGGAAATGTGAATCTGTGATGAAGAGGAGGGATGAAACAAACAGACACAGGAGTTCAGTGAGAGAGTCACATACCACAAAGAGGAAAAAGTGTATCTGTGATGGAGAGGAGGGGGTGAAATCAACAGACACACAGGAGTTCAGTCAGAGACACTGACAACAAAGGAGGAAATGTGTATCTGTGCTGGAGAGGAGGGGCGAAACCAACAGACACAGGAGTTCAGTCAGAGACACTGACAACAAAGAGGGGAATGTGTATCTGTGATGAAGAGGAGGGATGAAACCAACAGACACAGGAGTTCAGTCAGAGACACTGACAACAAAGAGAGAAATGTGTATCTGTGATGGAGAGGAGGGATGAAACCAACAGACACAGGAGTTCAGTCAGAGACACTGACAACAAAGAGGGAAATGTGTATCTGTGCTGGAGAGGAGGGGGTGAAACCAACAGACACACAGGAGTTCAGTGAGAGAGACACTGACAACAAAGAGGGAAATGTGTATATGTGGGGGAGAGTTTAGTCTCCCCCCTGTGCCTCAAGACACGGACCCAGAGCTCCCTCTTGTCTCTCTGAGGCATTTACTCACCATTTCAGCTACATTTCTACGGTGTGCAAGGTTGGTCTTCGTCACACTCCAAGTCTTCAGGTAAGTGTCAGAAACACAAAAAGTTGAAGCGGGATATGGCTCCAGAGCATCATTCGCCTAAACAGGGGCGTGGGCAGTGCCACCCCTCTCAGTCTCGCTCTCGAATGCCAGCCATGCTCACAGCCGATCCCGCAGCTGGTACTGGCATAAACCAAGTTTCCAGGGCCTTCAGCCAAGCCATGTCAAATCCAAGAGTTAAGCACAGTCATGCTCAGGCTGTTTGGATCCCTGCCGACCACCCTGTGGGGTCCCTTTGGGCCCCAAGGAGTTGAGAGATCTTCCACCCGGGACAAGGCTGGCAGGTTCAACTTTGGCGCCATCTAGACCCTCCCCACTTACCTTGCCTTTGGCTCGTGATCCGTCTCCGCTGCAGGTGCCACAACCTATATTGGCCTTGGGCATGTCGATGCCGATGCCAACTTTGCCACCCAAAGAAGCTGCTCCGATTGTCCATTCGACACCGACAACGCTTTGACCTCAAACAGCTTTGCGTCTGAATCCGCCCAAGTCAGAGCTTCCCCCACTTGAATTACCACAGGCTAGACATTACGTTTTCCATTCCATTTTTGGAACTGACTCTGATCATTAATATGACCTGGGTGATGAGGTTGCTCATGCCTACCAAGATGACAAGTGGTACGCAGACTTAGCGGTGGCTGGCGGCCTCAATACCTCCCCAGAGACGGCTCTTTTTTCTACTCCTGCAACGACCACAGAGGAGTTCATTTCCTACACCATAATAATGCGTAGAGGGACTGACATTCTTGACCTCCAATTCCCCCACCGTAGAGGCTGAAACCAGTGTCTTAACGGAAGTTCTCCAACTTAAGCAAACATATTCTGAGTCCGTTCTCCCCTTTAACGAGGCACTAATGGACACATTGTTGGGTGCTTGGGCCAAACCTTGGTCTGGCCCCCCATTTAATAGACAAAGGGGGTCATTCTGACCCCGGCGGTCTTAGACCGCCGGGGCCAGGGTCGGCGGGAGCACCGCCGACAGGCCGGCGGTGCCCCGCAGGGCATTCTGACCGCGGCGGTAAAGCCGCGGTCAGACCGGCAACACTGGCGGTCTCCCGCCAGTGTACCGCCGCCCTATTGAATCCTCCAAGGCGGCGCAGCTTGCTGCGCCGCCGAGGGGATTCCGACCCCCCTACCGCCATCCAGTTCCCGGCGGTCCGCCCGCCGGGAACCGGATGGCGGTAGGGGGGGTCGCGGGGCCCCTGGGGGCCCCTGCAGTGCCCATGCCACTGGCATGGGCACTGCAGGGGCCCCCGTAAGAGGGCCCCTACAAGTATTTCACTGTCTGCTTGGCAGACAGTGAAATACGCGACGGGTGCAACAGCACCCGTCGCACCTTCCCACTCCGCCGGCTCGATTACGAGCCGGCATCCTCGTGGGAATGGAGTTTTTCCCTGGGCTGGCGGGCGGTCTTTTGGCGACCGCCCGCCAGCCCAGGGAAAAACTTAGAATACCCTCCGCGGTCTTTCGACCGCGGAGCGGTATTTCGGAGGGGGAAGTCTGGCGGGCGGCCTCCGCCGCCCGCCAGACTTAGAATGACCCCCAAAGTGTCAGGCGCTATCGCCCTGCGCCTAGCAACCCAGCTTTTCTTTCACAGCAATTGAAGCCTATTGGTATAAGGTTCCACCCACCATTCTAATCCTAACCCATTTCCTACCACTCCCGCTGATAGGGAATCTAAGCCCGTGGAAACATTCGGCAAACATGTCTTTTCTCTACCAGTTTGGCCCTTTGATCTGTGAACACCAGCAGGTTGTTTGGCCCTTACTTGCACACTCCTTGGTATTCAGTGGTACAAATCCTCCCTGATGTGCACAAAAACCTGTGCCTTGTGCTCCTCAGGCAATTTAGGATGGTTGTAATGCTGCCAAGCTCACAATTCATTGTGTCTTGGACACCACTGACTCCCATTGGTGAGCCACAGGCACCAGTGTTGACGTTCGCCACCATGCGTGGCTGATATCAACCTGCTTCCCTGGTGACATTCAGTCCTCCCAGATGTACATGCCCATTGATGGGAATTGCCTGTGTGGGGAGAAAGCTGACTCCACTCTTTAGCATTTTTAGGAGAGAAGGGCTACTGATCGCTGTCTGGGCATTTCAACTCCACCTTACCAACCGTAACAGTTCCATCACTCCTGTTGCAGCTTTGACAAGGTGCCCTGTACTGACAACCTTTCCCACCCCCACAGGGAACACAGCAATATCGAGGTAGAGGCTGTGGGCCTGCCGCCCTGTGGCCAAGGTCAACTCAGCACACAGCCTACTGCCCTTACTGCCCCCTCTGCCAAACCTCTTTAGCATGCCATTACAGGGACACATCCACCCGGTGGAAGGCAGAATCCACTGATTCTCACCGGGCTGGCAAACAATCCGGTCAGACAGGTGGGTCCTCCATATTGTTTGCAAGGATTATGTCTTGCCCTTTCTGTCTCCCTCAGCGACTGACTGAGGACCATCTCTCCATTTTGCATCAGACGTGCAAGCTCTTTTGGATAAAGGGGCTGTGGAGAGGGAGCCAGTGCTAGAAGTAGGGTGTGGTTGTTATTTCCGCTACTTCCTGCTGCCTAATATAGACTGAGGTCATCAGCCTATTCTAGAGCTGCACTCTCTCAATGACTTCCTCCCGAAGGAGAAATTCAGAATGCTCACCCTGGCCCAGGTCTTGTCTAACCTCGACTCTGGAGACTAGATGGAATTGTTGGACCTGCAAAATGTCTATTTTCATATACCCATCCTGGCAGCCAATCGGCACTACCTGTGGTTTGTGGCGGATGCGGAGCACTTTCAGTTCGTTGTGGTCCCCTTTTGTCACACCAGCACCTCTCCGGTGTTCACAAAAACGGTGGCGATGGTGGCACCACACCTTCAGAGGTCAGGGGTGCAAGTCTTCCCCTACCTCAACGTCAGGCGGTTGAAGGCGAGTTCGCCCCAGGCAGTCACCATCCACCTTCTGTTATCTTTAGGGTTCGCTATCAACATGCCAAAGGCATACCTGACTCATCCTCAAATGCTCCCCTTCATCAGAGGCATTTTGGACATGGTTCGGCTTTCTGCTTTTCCCCCAGTAAAGAGAGTTCAGGACGTTTTGGCGATGATCCTGATCTTTCAGCCTCAGCCCTGGATTTCAGTGAGGTTAACTCTGAGGCTGCTGGGACTGGCAGCCTCCTGCATCGTGCTAGTTGAGCACTTCGGGTAGCATATGCAGGTTTTGCAGTGGGATTTGAAGTCCCAGTGGGCCAAACATCAAGGAGCCTTTCTGACCACATTCTGGTTTCTGAGGAGACTGCAAAAGATCTGCACTGGTGGTTATTGGACCGCGATTGGATCAGTATCAGACCCCTCTCCCTTCCTCACCCAGAGCTGACAGTGGTGACAGACACATTGCTTCTAGGTTTGTAGCAGCCATCTGGGAGTGCTTAAAATCAGAGGCTGGTGGAGTCCACCTCCTTCTCAACCTCCTGGAGTGGAGGGCCCTCTTGGCATTGAAATACTTCTTCCAGCCATCAAAGGGAGAGTTGTACAGGTTTTCACAGAAACATCATATCCATGTGGTACTGCAACAAAAAGGGCTGGGTGGGGTCACGGACCCTGTATCAGGAGGCCTTGTGCCTCTGGAAATGTCTAGACCACCACATAACTTTCTGGTGATGAGCCATCTGGCAGGATCATTGAATGCCAGGGTAGACAAGCACAGCCTTTGATGCCTGGCAGATCATGAAGGGAGGTCTCTTCCACAAATGGGGAGAACCTTGGCTCAGTCTATTTGCCACCGCCGAGAACACACAGTGTCATTACTTCTGCAGATTGGAGTTTCCAAAGTGTCTCTCAGTCAGAGAAGTTTTCCACCTCGAGTGGAACTCGGCACTCCTGTATGCCTTTCTGCCGATACCACTCCGGGCCAAGTTCTCAATAAAATCAGAAAATATACACATTTATCCTTTTCTTGTCTGTGTCCCTGACCTTCCATGTATCTCTTGGTTTCATCCCTCCTCTTCATCACAGATACACATTTCCCTCTTTGTTGTCAGTGTCTCTGACTGAACTCCTGTGTCTTTTGGTTTCATCCCTCCTCTTCATCACAGATTCACATTTCCCTCTTTGTTTTCAGTGTCTCGGACTGAAGTCCTGTGTCTGTTGGTTTCATCCCTCCCCTTCATCACAGATACACATTTCCCTCTTTGTTTTCAGTGTCTCTCACTGAAGTCCTGTGTCTGTTGGTTTCATCCCTCCTCTTCATCACAGATACACATTTCCCTCTTTGTTGTCAGTGTCTCTCACTGAACTTCTGTGTTTCTGTTGGTTTCACCCCTTCTCTCCCCCACAGATACACATTTCCCTCTTTGTTGTCAGTGTCTCTGACTGAACTCGTGTTTCTGTTGGTTTCACCCCTTCTCTTCCCCGCCTTGAGGGGCTTTAGTGATCATCTTTGGGATGTCCAGATGCCTGCATCACATACATCTCTTGTGTGAGGGGCTTTAGTGATCATGTGTAACACTTTGGGATGTCCGGAGGCCTGCATTACAGCCATCCCCGTGTGTGAGGGGCTTTAGTGATCATGTGTAACACTTTGGGATGTCCTGATGCCTGCATTACAGCCATCCCCTTGTGTGAGGGGCTTTAGTGATCATGTGTAACACTTTGGGTTGTCCGGAGGCCTGCATTACAGCCATCCCCGTGTGTGAGCTGCTGCAGCTCACATGTGTAACTCTTTGGGATACATCTCTTGTGTGAGGGGCTTCAGTGATCGTGTGTAACACTTTGGGTTGTCCGGGTGCACTATTTTACAGTCACCTCTTGTGTGAGCAGCTGTAGCTCTCGTGTAATGCTGTGGGATGCCCGGATCCCTGCATTACAGCCACCCCCTTGTGTGAGCTGCTGCAGCTCACATGTGTAACTCTTTGGGATGTCCGGATGCCTGCATTACATACATCCCTTGTGTGAGGGGCTTTAGTGATCATGTGTAACTCTGTGGGATGCCCAGATGCCTGCATCACATACATCCCTTGTGTGAGGGGCTTCAGTGATCGTGTGTAACACTTTGGGATGTCCAGATGCCTGCATTACATACATCTCTTGTGTGAGGGGCTTTAGTGTTCATGTGTAACACTTTGGGATGTCCGGATGCCTGCATTACATACATCTCTTGTGTGAGGGGCTTCAGTGATCGTGTGTAACACTTTGGGATGTCCGGGTGCACTATTTTACAGTCCCCTCTTGTGTGAGCAGCTGTAGCTCTCATGTGTAACACTTTGGGATGCCCAGATGCCTGCATTACATGCATCCTTTGTGTGAGGGGCTTTAGGGATCATGTGTAACTCTGTGGGATGCCCAGATGCCTGCATTACATACATCCTTTGTGTGAGGGGCTTTAGTGATCATGTGTAACTCTGTGGGATGCCCAGATGCCTGCATTACAGCCATCCTTTGTGTGAGGGGCTTTAGGGATCATGTGTAACTCTGTGGGATGCACAGATGCCTGCATTACAGCCATCCTTTGTGTGAGGGGCTTTAGTGATCATGTGTAACTCTGTGGGATGCCCAGATGCCTGCATTACATACATCCCTTGTGTGAGGGGCTTTAGGGATCATGTGTAACACTTTGGGATGCCCAGATGCCTGCATTACAGCCATCCTTTGTGTGAGGGGCTTTAGGGATCATGTGTAACTCTGTGGGATGCCCAGATGCCTGCATTACATACATCCTTTGTGTGAGGGGCTTTAGTGATCATGTGTAACCCTGTGGGATGCCCAGATGCCTGCATTACAGCCATCCTTTGTGTGAGGGGCTTTAGGGATCATATGTAACTCTGTGGGATGCCCAGATGCCTGTATTACAGCCATCCTTTGTGTGAGGGGCTTTAGTGATCATGTGTAACTCTGTGGGATGCCCAGATGCCTGCATTACATACATCCCTTGTGTGAGGGGCTTTAGGGATCATGTGTAACACTTTGGGATGCCCAGATGCCTGCATTACACTCGCCTCTTGTTTGAGCTGCTGCAGTTCTCGTGTAATGTTTTGGGATCTCTGGATACGTAAACCACAGTCATCCCTTGTGTGAGCATCTGTCAGGATCATGTGCAAGTCTTTGGGATGTCCAGTTTTCACTATGGTGGGGACAAGAGTGGGACCTGCAGGGTTTAACTATGGGGACGAGAGTGGAACCTGCACAGACGGAGTATATAAAAGCCCCCAGAATGCCAATCATGTGACAGACCTCTGTGCAGCCAGTTTCTGCCCTACTGGGAGTGGTTGTCTGACAGAACAGGCATATCCTCTGGGGTGAGATGGCAGGTTGTAAGGCAAGCTCCTGGTAACCACTAGTTGGGGTAGAAATGACTTAAAAAGGCCACTGGTGGTTACAGATGCTTTCCAACCTGCATGGATCACAACTGGCCATGTTGGTGTTCCTTCGACTCTTGGGGAGTGCTCTGTTGTGATCTCAAACGTCGTTTGGTTTTCCAGTTTCATGGTGCTAGATTGGCTCTGCAGCCTAACCCTGGGAAAGGCCAGGCCTGTCATTCCTTCCTGAACTTCAGATGGGCTTCTGTGCGCCCTTATTCCTATAGGAAGGGACAATGATCCGAGGTGCTGGCCATGAGTGAAGTGACCTCCTTCTAACAGAAGTGTCCTGTCCCTTCCACAATGTCACTTGTAGGAAGCATGGACATGTCCCATTGATGGGTCTGCGGATAACTCAAGGTGGAGCGCCTGGCACTCGGCCCATGAAGGGCTCGGAGCACGGGGTCATGAGTTCCCCTGGGTGGAGTGAGGTGTCCTGGCAGGTTTGTTGTGGTCTTTGAGATCATGGGTGACTGCAGCGCCTTGTTAGCAGGGCTCCCTGCTCCCCATCCTTCCATCAGATGGAGGCAGATAATGATTCTGTCGAGTTCCATCTATGTGGATTCAGAAGGGGCCAGGTCCCTGTCCTAACCAGCTCTGCAATGCTGGCTCCTGAAGGTCAGTTCAAGGACACTGTGTGGCACTCAGTGCTTCACCACTTAGTGCCTAACACCTACAGAAGGACCCAGTGATATCATAAGGAGATCTCGGACATTGTCTGAACAAAATCGTGTGTGCGAAGCAGATCTCAGCATGGACTCCAGAAGGGAGTACCGACCCCCCCTTCGCGAACAATGGCCCTTGGGGTGGACGTGATCAATGGTCACCACTTTGTTGCTCGTCCTGTTTTGGGTCGTTTCTCCCTTTTGGCTCGAGACTCCTGTGTTTGAGAGGGTTGTGTAAGGTCAATCTCTTCTTAGTACTGCGCAGTTTAACTGGATATACAGCACCTAGAGGCAGTCTGGTGCATTTAAAGTGCTCCAGAAGTGGACAGAAGGAGTCCAGTAATATGGTTTAAAATCACTAGCATAGTCACCTTTTAGGTACAAAATGTACAGCAGTGGGAATAACCTGGGGTCCAACACCGATTAGGACAAATGATCGTTTGGAGTCCTGCTGCAATCTGGTGTCCAGGGGTCTAAAGCAAGCTCACCTGGTTACCACACATTTCACCATCACTGGGGTCTTAGAGTGATGCGTTAACACTTGGGCCGTACAGCTTAACTTTCTAGCAGCGAGATGCTCCAATCAAACAGAGATAAATGAATTTGCATATCTACTATGAGTTATTCCTCATTTATTAACAGTAACCACCGAGGCCTCAATTACAAATGGAATTTTCAACTTCTAGGTATCTCCTTGTCCCAGAATTACCATAACCTGGGGTCCTGGTATTCTGGGGTCGGGAATAATAGGAATTACAAGTTTCTGGGGATTAACATTTGAGAAGTTGTGTTTCCCTGCTGATCCCCACACATTTTCCTCCTGAGTTTCACAATGACATTTCTGCTTCTGAAAACAGCTGACATCTCTGTGTGAAAGTCCAGGGTAAGATGAGTAATAACCAGAGAAACTGGACCCAGAATTAGCGATCCATGTCATTTTTAATTTCTCAGTGAATCCTCAGGGCCCAAGGCATGATGGGTGGGTTACCCCGCCCCAGGAGTTACGGGTAGCCCCTGTCTAGGTAACGTCAGGGTGGGGAAATAATGGTCCAAACTTGTAATTCTCACCTCGGTTCCCAGGTCCATCTGAGTTTACAGCCTCTTGTAGTGAAGGCCTACATTTGGAGGTAAAGCCAGGGCCGTAGCTACCATTGGTGCAGAAGGTGCAGTGGCACTGTGGCCCACAGCCCTGAGGGGCCTACTGAACTCTGATAATTGCTTTAGTCTACTATGCCAAAAGCAGACAAAGGGATTAAAAGCAATCAAAATTATATCAGAAGTCCTAACATGAGCACCAGAGCACCAACACACATTAACAAAATGCAATCTGTGGTCACGCAGTGTCAACAGAATGGGTTGTGTCTTGAAAATAGAAGAACATTATTAACACGTGTCATATTAGAGGAGAAGCTAAAAAACAGTGTATTTCAGCTGTGCAATTGGACTGGGGTGTAATTCTACAGACACACAAAAGGTGTGTGTGGGGCAGGGGTGCTTGCAATAAGTCTAACCACCAGCAATCGCTCGGGTTGCAATTTAACCCATCATTCTTTTGCCCACCGTGCCACCTCAGTTTGGACCCTGCCATATGCAACGTGGTCTTGACCCTGGTCCACCAGGAACAGTCCAGCCCAAACTGTCAGACCAGGTCCTCTTTGAACCAGAACAAAAGCAAATCACTCTGAATGGAGCTCTTCAGTCGATTGGATCTTGGTTTAAGTGGCACAGTGCCACAGGACCCGTGTCTGGGCACACATTGGCCAGGCATGACCTTGCCTGCTAAACTGGGATGGGTTGGTACTGAATTGCACGAGGTGGGCCTTTGTCTAGAGTGGCATACTGAGCGAAATACAACGGAATGGAATGTGGCCCAGAGTGATTGCCAGTGGCTGAGCTTAAGTCAGGCATTCCACCCATCACCTTATTTTTGGTGCAGTTTACACCCTAATTACGACGGGTATGCCCAGACATGGGTCCCGTGCCCCAGTGCTTAATTTGCAAACAAATAAGTGTGAGGCCCTTGTTTGGAGGCCACTGCAGCTTGTGCCACCCATTGCCCCTGCCAGCGCTGCAAAGGACAGTATAAACACAACTACTAAGCATCATACTCCTACAAGTGTGACAATTCAGACTATTCCAAGCCCCGAAAGCTATACGAACAGCTTCAAGGGCATGAATTCGTCTTTTTTCATGCATATGTTGAATGAATAAACAACTGTTGTTGTTTATATCTCTAAATTAGATATGACAGTGTGCCACATGGTGGCGCTGTCTATGTGCCGGTGTTGACAATTAAGTGCTGGTGCCTAGCACCGGAACCCACCACCTCAAATTAAGCACTGCTGTGCTCACTGTGCTATAGGACTCAAGCTATAGCTTGCTTGTGTTCGCGTCTGGAGGGGCCCTCACCTAGCAGTTCGAACTGACTGTTCACATGAGGAGCAGGGCCGATACTGAGTTCCATATGGTGCGCCTTTGTCTAGAGTGGCGTGGTGGGTGAAAAAGGATGGACTGGAATGCAGCCCAGGACAATTGCCGGTGGCTGAGATTAAGTCAAACTTTCCATCCATCGCCTTTTTGTTGGGTTAATTCAGCAAGCAATGGTACTGATTCGTTTATGCACATGAACCAGCATAATTCAGCAAGGCAACAGTACTGAGAAATGTATGCACATAAAGCAGCGTAATTTGGCAGTGCAATAGTACTGACATGTTTATGCTTAGGAAGCAGTGTAATTCAGCAAGCAATTGTACTGATTCGTTTATGCACATGAAGCAGCATAATTCAGCAAGGCGACAGTACTGAGAAATTTATGCACATGATGCAGCGTAATGTTTGCATTGCAAAAGTACTGACATGTTTATGCTTAGGAAGCAGTGTAATTCGGCAGTGCAACAGTTCTGGGACGTTTATGCACAGGAAGCAGTGTAATTTGGCAGTCCAACGGCACTGAGGTTATGCACTCGAAGCAGCATAATTCGGCAGTGGATAGTACTGAGATGTTTATGCACAACAAGCAGAGTAATTCGGCAGTGCAACAGTTCTGAGAAGTTTATGCACAGGAAGCAGTATAATTCGGCAGTGTGATAGTACTGAGACTGTTATGCATAGGAAGCAGTGTAATTTGGCAATGCAACAGTTCTGAGATGTTTATGCACAGGAAGCAGTATAATTCGGCAGTTCGATAGTACTGAGAAGTTTATGCACAGGAAGCAGTGTAATTTGGCAGTGTAACAATTCTGAGAAGTTTATGCACAGGAAGCAGTGTAATTTGGCAGTGCAACTGCACTGAGGTTATGCACTCGAACCAGTATAATTCAGCAGTGGATAGTACTGAGACGTTTATGCACAAGAAGCAGAGTAATTCAGCAGTGCAACAGTTCTGAGAAGTTTATGCACAGAAAGAACGAGTTACTTACCTTCAGTAACGACTTTTCTGGTGGATACATTAGCTACCTGTGGATTCCTCACCTAATGAATACTCCCATGGCGCCAGCATTCAACTGAAATCTTTTTCCCAGCTTCTGCACGTCGACGAGGACGTCACATTAGCCCACGCGACGCCGTCTGACGTCATACAGGCAATAAGAGGTCCTCGCCGACGTGCCGACGTCAGTACCAACACTTTTTTACGTGCCTGAGATCAATAATCCAATGCAATGAAAGATAAAGGCAACATCTCATAACATTGTAAACCACACATCATTGCAAGAAAACGGCTATAGATTTAATATATATATATATATATTTTTTTTTTAATAAATACATATATACACTAAACATGTATATACACAAAAAAAATATATATATACAAATATCCATATATACATAATCTATTGCAGTCCTCAAGACCAAGAGGAGCACACTCAAGGATTACTTGGTGAGACCAAAAAGGCAACGGGGAGGCGGGTGGGACCGTGAGGAATCCACAGGTAGCTAATGTATCCACCAGAAAAGTCGTTACCGAAGGTAAGTAACTCGTTCTTCTGATGGATACAACTACCTGTGGATTCCTCACCTAATGAATAGAGTCCCAAAGCAGTACCACACTCGGTGGTGGGTGCCTGTATGGTCAAACCAAGAAATCCTGCAGCACTGACCGTGCAAAATGGCCGTCCCTTCTAACCTCAGAGTCCAAGCAGTAATGCTTCGCAAAAGTGTGAAGGGACGACCAAGTTGCGGCCTCGCAGATGTCGACCACAGGAACACCTCTAGCCAAGGCCGAAGTGGCCGACTTAGCCCTGGTGGAATGAGCTCTAATACCATCAGGAGGATCCTTCTTTGCTAAAGAGTAACATATTTTAATGCAAAGAACAACCCACCTGGAGATTGTTCTCTTGTGGACTGCCTTTCCTCTCCTCTTGCCCACGTATCCGATGAAAAGCTGATCATCCAGCCTGAAATCCTTCGTTCTGTCAATGAAGAAGCTTAACGCCCTCTTTGGGTCCAAGCGATGAAGTCTCTCTTCTTCTTTTGAAGGATGAGGCGGAGGATAGAACGTGGACAGAGTAATTGTCTGGGCCAAATGGAAAGGTGAAACAACCTTCGGAAGGAAAGCAGCCTTGGTCCTCAACACCACCTTATCCCCATAAAAAGTTGTATAAGGGGGTTTAACCGATAAAGCCTGCAACTCACTCACTCTCCTTGCAGATGTTATGGCCACCAGGAAAACTGTTTTAATAACTAAGAACCTTAAGGGGCAAGAATGCATAGGCTCAAAAGGGGACCCCATAAGGAAAGTCAGGACCAAGGACAAGTCCCATTGAGGCATAACGAAAGGTTTAGGAGTGTATTTATTCATAAGGCCCTTCAAGAACCTAAGAACTATAGGAGATTTAAATAACGATGGTTGGTCTGGAAGACAAATGAAGGCTGACAAGGCAGACAAGTAACCCTTAACAGTAGCCACTGCACAACCTTTCTGCGCTAAAGACAAAGCAAAAGATAAAACATCTGACAAATGAGCACGTAAGGGATCAATCTGTCTCTCTCCACACCATACCACAAATTTGGACCACCTTTTAGCGTAGATAGTTTTAGTGGAGTGTCGCCTGGCCGCTAAGATAACATCCACTACATCAGGTGGGAGAGAGAAGGAGCTCAGGTTGCCCCGTTCAATCTCCAGGCATGAAGGTGCAGGCTCTGGAGTTTGGGGTGTAAAACCTGCCCCTGCGACTGCGAGAGGAGGTCTGCCCTGAGAGGGAGACGGAGCGGAGGGCACATTGAGAGTTGGAGAAGGTCGGAATACCACACCCTCCTTGGCCAATCCGGAGCTATTAAGATTACTCGGGCCCAGTCTTGGCGAATTTTCCTCAATACTCGAGGAATCAAGGGTATGGGGGGAAACGCGTAAAGCAACTGGTCGCACCAGGTTCTCTGAAACGCGTCCCCCAAAGCCCCCTGCACCGGATACTGGAGGCTGCAGTATAACGGACAGTGCGAGTTCTCCCGGGTGGCAAACAGATCTATCCGAGGAACCCCCCACAACTGGAAGATTAGACGGACTTGATCTGGATGGAGACGCCACTCGTGGTCGGCCGAGAAATGGCGACTGAGATTATCCGCACGTACATTCAAGACTCCGGCCAGATGATTTGCTACCAAGCAAATCTGATGGTCCTTTGCCCAGGACCATAGCCGAAGAGCTTCTCTGCAGAGAAGGTACGACCCCACTCCTCCCTGTTTGTTTATATACCACATCGCGGTAGTATTGTCCGTCAGGACCTGAACCGACTGACCGCGAAGGGATGGGAGGAAGGCCTTGAGAGCCAGACGTATAGCCCGCAACTCCAACAGATTGATATGAAAAATCTGTTCCTCTGGAGACCAAAGCCCTTTGATCTCCAGATCCCCCAGATGAGCTCCCCACCCTAGAGTGGAAGCATCCGTTATGACCCTGGTCACTGGTGGAGACTGCGTGAACGGCTTTCCTTGTGAAAGATTGTTGCCCGCAATCCACCACTTCAAGTCCGCAGCAGTGTCTCTGGAGATCTTGACAGAACCTTCGAGATCTCCTTTGTGTTGAGACCACTGCCTTCGGAGGCACCACTGAAGAGCCCTCATGTGCCAGCGAGCATGCGTGACCAACAGTATGCAGGAGGCAAACAGACCGAGCAGACGAAGGACCTTGAGGATTGGAACGACCGCTCCATTTCGAAACATTGGAACCAACTCCTGAATATCTTGAACCCGCTGAGGCGGAGGAAAGGATTGATTCAATGTTGTATCCAGTACTGCCCCTATGAACAGGAGGCGTTGAGAGGGCTCTAGGTGAGATTTGGGCACGTTCACCGAAAAGCCCAGGTCGAACAACAATTGGGTTGTTGACTGCAGATGATGCAACACAAGCTCTGGGGACTTGGCTTTGATCAACCAGTCGTCCAAGTAAGGGAATACTGCTATCCCCTTCCTTCTGAGCTCTGCCGCAACCACCAACATCACCTTCGTGAAGACTCAGGGTGCCGAAGTAAGACCGAACGGGAGGACCGCAAACTGATAGTGCTGCGACCCCACCACAAACCGGAGATACTTCCTGTGCGACTTGAGTATCAGGATATGAAAATAAGCATCCTACAAGTCGACAGACACCATCCAATCTCCATTGTTCAACGCCAAAAGCACCTGAGCTAGGGTCAGCATCTTGAACTTTTCCTGTTTGAGGAACCAATTCAAGATCCTCAGGTCCAGGATTGGTCTCAACCGACCATCCTTCTTGGGAATCAGGAAGTACCTCGAGTAACAACCTCAACCCTTTTCCTGCTCTGGAACCAACTCCACTGCGCCCTTTAAAAGGAGGACTTGAACCTCCTGTTCTAACAACAGGAGGTGTTCTTTTGAACAATAAGATGGGCTGGCGGGATGGGGGGGTGGAAACTCCCGAAAGGGAAGGGTGTAGCCTTTTCCCACAATGCTGATAACCCAAGTGTCTGATGTAATAGCCTCCCACTTGTGAAGAAAATGCACTAACCTTCCCCCTACAGGAGAGGAGTGAGTGGGAATTGGTGGAAGCCTAAGGGTGCTTCCCCTGCTGCACCCCTCCAGAGGACGAGGAAGAGGCAGAGTGCTGCTGAGAGGCTCCCCTGGTGTGGGCCCTACCCCTCCCTCTAATTGATCTAAAAGTGAGAGAAGAGGCAGGTTGCTGGAATCTCCCTCAAAAGGAAGAGGAGGAAGAGCCACGTCCAAATCCACGAAACCTCCTAAAAAACCTGGAGGAGGCAGAAGAAGGGGTTTGCAGCCCTAATGACTTGGCTGTGGCACTGCTTTCTTTAAACCTTTCCAAGGCCGAATCCGCTTTGGCTCCAAAAAGTTTGTCCCCATCAAACGGGAGGTCCAACAGGGTCGACTGCATGTCCGCAGAGAACCCTGAGTTGCGAAGCCAAGCCTGTCTCCTTGCAACCACAGCTGTGCCCATCGCCCTAGCCACTGAGTCAGTCGTATCCAACCCAGATTGGATAACCTGGGTTGCAGCAGCCTGGGCATCCGAGACGATATTCAAAAGTCCTTGGGGAAGCTCCGTATGTGATGATGTTTTCTCGTCCATAAGAGCATAGATGTACCTCCCCAAGATACATTGGTGGACTTCAGCGCCATGCTGCAGGACGAGAATATTTTCTTGGATTGTGAGTCCAACTTCTTGGAGTCTCTATCCCCCGGCACCGTCAGAAAAGATCCAGGCGCAGATCTAGAAGAACAGGAGGCCTGGACCACCAAGCTCTCCGGCGTATGGTGTCTGGACAGAAAGCCAGGGTCAGATGGTGCAGCCCGATACCTCCTGGCTACAGCCCTATGAAGAGCCGAGGAAGATACCGGCTTCTTCCACACCTCCAACACCGGATCAAGCAAAGCCTCGTTGAATGGTAAAAGAGGCTCTGCTGCAGTAGAGGCCGGATGTAGGACCTCAGTCAACAAATTCTGTTTCGCCTCCGCTACCGGCAAAGGCAGTTCAAGAAAGTTAGCTGCCTTTCTTTCAACAGCGTGAAAAGTGGCTGCCTCCTCAGTATACTCCCCTGGAGATGACAAGTCCCACTCAGGGGAAGTATCCAGCCCACTCGCTGCATCCAGACCATGAAGACCCTCGCCAGAATCCTCAATCTCTCCTTCCTCCAAGACCCGTAGGTATTCCTGCTCCTCCAAGAGACGGAGAGCACGCCTCCTAGAATGTAGTCTCTCTTCAATACGTGGCATCAACATGGCATCCGCCGAAGTCGAGGATCGGCGCCGATCTCCGGATCCATCCGACGCCAGCTTCGACGCCGAGGTAGGAGCCGGATGAAGAGAGGCGCGTCTCGGAGTCTCCGATGGACCTGCCGGAGTCACTGGTCGAAACCCCGAAGTCGATGGGATGGAAACCTCCGGGGCCGAAACCTCTGTGGCCACCGGAGCGGACACCGGAGCCGACACCGGCGCCGAGCCCACATTCCCTAAGGGGAGAAAGGGCATGAAGGGTGCTGGCTGTAGCGGCGCCGGAGCACCCAAGGTGAAAGCCAACGGCCCCGAAGGACCAGTTGGAGCACCTCCTGGAGCCATCTGCTGGAAGATGGTATACATCGCATTCAAAAATGCAGTATTATCGGCTCCAGGGGCAGGAAAAGCCGGATACTAGGGTGCCTGGATGGAAGGCGACCCCGACGCCAGCCTTGACGTCTGCGGCGCCGGAGAGAACACCTGAGGCTGCGTCATTTCGACCACTGAAGAAGTCTGCCCAGGCGAAGTCGGCGAAGCCGGAGAAAGCAACGGCGTCGATGGATGTGGAGTGACTGTGGGACTGACCTCCCAAGTCCTACGACGCCGAGCCGAAGGCTACCTCGATCGAGACCTCTCTTTGCTGGAATGGCGATGTGAATCCCTACGGCGCCGGGAGTCTCGATGACGCCGATGAGACTTCGGCGAGGAGGACTTTCTATGACGCTTCTTCTCCTTCCTTTTCGACTTCGCCATGAAGAGTTTAGCCTCTCGTTCTTTTAGGGCCTTGGGATTCATGTGTTGACATGAATCACATGTTGCGACGTCATGGTCGGAGCTTAAGCACCATAAACAGTCCGAATGTGGGTCAGTAATGGACATCTTGCCCCCACACTCCTGACAGGGCTTGAAACCAGACTTCCTCTGAGACATAGTAACCTCAGAGAAAATTCACGTAGTAGAAAAAACACTGTAACTTCGAAAGCAACAGTAGCTCCCTCGAAGATAACCGTTTCGAACGCACGGAAAAAAGGGAACTGACGTCGGCACGTCGGCGAGGACCTCTTATTGCCTGTATGACGTCAGACGGCGTCGCGTGGGCAAATGTGACGTCCTCGTCGACGTGCAGAAGCTGGGAAGAAGATTTCCGTTGAATGCTGGCGCCATGGGAGTATTCATTAGGTGAGGAATCCACAGGTAGTTGTATCCATCAGAAGCAGTATAATTCGGCAGTGTGATAGTACTGAGACTGTTATGCATAGGAAGAAGCGTAATTTGGCAATGCAACAGTTCTGAGAAGTTTATGCACAGGAAGCAGCATAATTTGGCAGTGCGATAGTACCGAGACATTTCTGCATAGGAAGCAGCGTAATTTGGCAATGCAACAGTTCTGAGAAGTTTATGCACAGAAAGCAGTATAATTCGGCATTGCGATAGTACTGAGACGTTTATGCACAGGAAGCAGTATAATTCAGCAGTGTGATAGTACTGAGACTGTTATGCATAGGAAGCAGCGTAATTTGGCAATTGAACAGTTCTGAGACGTTTATGCACAGGAAGCAGCATAATTCAGCAGTGCGATAGTACTGAGACGTTTATGCACAGGACGCAGTGTAATTTGGCAATGTAACAGTTCTGAGATGTTTATGCACAGGAAGCAGTATAATTCAGCAGTGTGATAGAACTGAGACTGTTTTGCACAGGAAGCAGCACAATTCGGCACTGCGATAGTACTGAGACTGTTATGCATAGAAAGCAGCATAATTTGGCAATGCAACAGTTCTGAGACGTTTAAGCACAGGAAGCAGCATAATTCGGCAGTGCGATAGTACTGAGACGTTTATGCACAGGAAGCAGTGTAATTCAGCAGTGCGACGGCAGTTTATGCACACAAAGCACCGTATTTCGGCACTAAAACAGCAAAAGACGTTTATGCTCACAATGCAGGGTAATTCAGCAGTGCAATAGTACTGAGAAGTTTATACACAGGAAGCAGTATAATTCGGCAGTGTGATAGCAGTAAGTTTTTGCACAGGAAGTACCATAATTTGGCACTGAAACAGCAAAAGAAGTTTATGCTCACAATGCAGCATAATTCGGCAGTGCAACAGTTCTGAGACGTTTATGCACAGGAAGCAGCTTAATTCGGCAGTGCAACAGTTCTGAGAAGTTTATGCACAGGAAACAGTGTAATTCGACAGTGGAACAGTTCTGAGAAGTTTATGCACAGGAAGCAGCGTAATTCGGCAGTGCAGCTGTTCTGAGAAATTTATGCACATGATGCAGCGTAATTTTTGCAGTGCAATAGTACTGACATGTTTATGCTTAGGAAGCAGTGTAATTCGGCAGTGCAGCAGTTCTGGGACGTTTATGTGCAGGAAGCAGTGTAATTTGGCAGTGCAATGGCACTGAGGTTATGTACTCGAAGCAGCATAATTCGGCAGTGGATAGTACTGAGACATTTAGGCACAACAAGCAGAGTAATTAGGAAGTGCAACAGCTCTGAGAAGTTTATGCACAGGAAGCTGTATAATTCGGCAGTGTGATAGTACTGAGACTGTTATGCATAGGAAGCAGCATAATTTGGCGATGCAACAGTTCTGAGAAGTTTATGCACAGGAAGCAGCATAATTTGGCAGTGCAATAGTACTGAGACGTTTATGCATAGGAAGCAGCGTAATTTGGCAATGCAACAGTTCTGAGAAGTTTATGCACAGGAAACAGTATAATTCGGCAGTGTGATGGCAGTACGTTTTTGCACAGGAAGCACCATAATTTGGCACTAAAACAGCAAAAGAAGTTTATGCTCACAATGCAGCATAATTCGGCAGTGCAACAGTTCTGAGACGTTTATGCACAGGAAGCAGCTTAATTCGGCAGTGCAACAGTTCTGAGAAGTTTATGCACAGGAAACAGTGTAATTCGACAGTGGAACAGTTCTGAGAAGTTTATGCACAGGAAGCAGCGTAATTCGGCAGTGCAGCTGTTCTGAGAAGTTTATGCACAGGAAGCAGCGTAATTCGGCAGTGTAACAGTTCTGAGAAGTTTATGCACAGGAAGCAGTGTAATTTGGCAGTGCAATGGCACTGAGGTTATGTACTCGAAGCAGCATAATTCGGCAGTGGATAGTACTGATACATTTAGGCACAACAAGCAGAGTAATTCGGCAGTGCAACAGCTCTAAGAAGTTTATGCACAGGAAGCTGTATAATTCGGCAGTGTGATAGTACTGAGACTGTTATGCATAGGAAGCAGCGTAATTTGGTGATGCAACAGTTCTGAGAAGTTTATGCACAGGAAGCAGCATAATTTGGCAGTGCAATAGTACTGAGATGTTTATGCATAGGAAACAGCGTAATTTGGCAATGCAACAGTTCTGAGAAGTTTATGCACAGGAAGCAGTATAATTCGGCAGTGCGACAGTACTAAAACGTTTATGCACAGGAAGCAGCGTCATTTGGCAATGCAACAGTTCTGAGAAGTTTATGCACAGGAAGCAGTGTAATTTGGCAGTGCAACGGCTCTGAGGTTATGCACTCGAAGCAGCATAATTCGGCAGTGGATAGTACTGAGACATTTATGCACAACAAGCAGAGTAATTTGGCAGTGCAACAGTTCTGAGAAGTTTATGCACAGGAAGCAGGATAATTCGGCAGTGTGATAGTACTGAGACTGTTATGCATAGGAAGCAGCGTAATTTGGCAATGCAACAGTTCTGAGAAGTTTATGCACAGGAAGCAGTATAATTTGGCAGTGCGATAGTACTGAGACGTGTATGCATAGGAAGCAGCATAATTTAGCAATGCAACAGTTCTGAGAAGTTTATGCACAGGAAGCAGCATAATTCGGCAGTGCAATAGTACTGAGACGTTTATGCACAGGAAGCAGTGTAATATGGCAATGCAACAGTTCTGAGACGTTTATGCACAGGAAGCAGTATAATTCAGCAGTGTGATAGTACTGAGACTATTATGCATAGGAAGCAGCATAATTTGGCAATGCAACAGTTCTGATAAGTTTATGCACAGAAAGCAGCATAATTCGGCAGTGCGATAGTACTGAGATGTTTATGCACAGAAAGCAGCGTAATTCGTCAGTGCAATAGTACAGAGACGTACTTCGGCACTAAAACAGCAAAAGATGTTTATGCTCACAATGCAGCGTAATTCAGCAGTGCAATAGTACTGAGAAGTTTATACACAGGAAGCAGTGTAATTCGGCGGTGTGATAGCACTAAGGTTTTGCACAGAAAGCACCATAATTTGGCACTGAAACAGCAAAAGAAGTTTATGCTCACAATGCAGCATAATTCGGCAGTGCAACAGCTCTGAGAAGTTTATGCACAGGAAGCAGCGTAATTCGACAGTGCAACAGTTCTGAGAAGTTTTTTCACAAGAAGCAGCGTAATTCGGCAGGGCGATAGTACTGAGACATTTCTGCATAGGAAGCAGCGTAATTTGGCAATGCAACAGTTCTGAGAAGTTTATGCACAGAAAGCAGTATAATTCGGCAGTGCGATAGTACTGAGACGTTTATGCACAGGAAGCAGTATAATTCAGCAGTGTGATAGTACTGAGACTGTTATGCATAGGAAGCAGCGTAATTTGGCAACTGAACAGTTCTGAGACGTTTATGCACAGGAAGCAGCATAATTCAGCAGTGCGATAGTACTGAGACGTTTATGCACAGGACGCAGTGTAATTTGGCAATGTAACAGTTCTGAGACGTTTATGCACAGGAAGCAGTATAATTCAGCAGTGTGATAGAACTGAGACTGTTTTGCACAGGAAGCAGCACAATTCGGCACTGCGATAGTACTGAGACTGTTATGCATAGAAGGCAGCACAATTCGGCACTGCGATAGTACTGAGACTGTTATGCATAGAAGGCAGCATAATTTGGCAATGCAACAGTTCTGAGACGTTTATGCACAGGAAGCAGCATAATTCGGCAGTGCGATAGTACTGAGACGTTTATGCACAGGAAGAAGTGTAATTCAGCAGTGTGACGGCAGTTTATGCACACAAAGCACCGTATTTCGGCACTAAAACAGCAAAAGACGTTTATGCTCACAATGCAGCGTAATTCAGCAGTGCAATAGTACTGAGAAGTTTATACACAGGAAGCAGTATAATTCGGCAGTGTGATGGCAGTACGTTTTTGCACAGGAAGCACCATAATTTGGCACTAAAACAGCAAAAGAAGTTTATGCTCACAATGCAGCATAATTCGGCAGTGCAACAGTTCTGAGACGTTTATGCACAGGAAGCAGCTTAATTCGGCAGTGCAACAGTTCTGAGAAGTTTATGCACAGGAAACAGTGTAATTCGACAGTGGAACAGTTCTGAGAAGTTTATGCACAGGAAGCAGCGTAATTCGGCAGTGCAGCTGTTCTGAGAAGTTTATGCACAGGAAGCAGCGTAATTCGGCAGTGTAACAGTTCTGAGAAGTTTATGCACAGGAAGCAGTGTAATTTGGCAGTGCAATGGCACTGAGGTTATGTACTCGAAGCAGCATAATTCGGCAGTGGATAGTACTGATACATTTAGGCACAACAAGCAGAGTAATTCGGCAGTGCAACAGCTCTGAGAAGTTTATGCACAGGAAGCTGTATAATTCGGCAGTGTGATAGTACTGAGACTGTTATGCATAGGAAGCAGCGTAATTTGGTGATGCAACAGTTCTGAGAAGTTTATGCACAGGAAGCAGCATAATTTGGCAGTGCAATAGTACTGAGATGTTTATGCATAGGAAACAGCGTAATTTGGCAATGCAACAGTTCTGAGAAGTTTATGCACAGGAAGCAGTATAATTCGGCAGTGCGACAGTACTAAAACGTTTATGCACAGGAAGCAGCGTCATTTGGCAATGCAACAGTTCTGAGAAGTTTATGCACAGGAAGCAGTGTAATTTGGCAGTGCAACGGCTCTGAGGTTATGCACTCGAAGCAGCATAATTCGGCAGTGGATAGTACTGAGACATTTATGCACAACAAGCAGAGTAATTTGGCAGTGCAACAGTTCTGAGAAGTTTATGCACAGGAAGCAGGATAATTCGGCAGTGTGATAGTACTGAGACTGTTATGCATAGGAAGCAGCGTAATTTGGCAATGCAACAGTTCTGAGAAGTTTATGCACAGGAAGCAGTATAATTTGGCAGTGCGATAGTACTGAGACGTGTATGCATAGGAAGCAGCATAATTTAGCAATGCAACAGTTCTGAGAAGTTTATGCACAGGAAGCAGCATAATTCGGCAGTGCAATAGTACTGAGACGTTTATGCACAGGAAGCAGTGTAATATGGCAATGCAACAGTTCTGAGACGTTTATGCACAGGAAGCAGTATAATTCAGCAGTGTGATAGTACTGAGACTATTATGCATAGGAAGCAGCATAATTTGGCAATGCAACAGTTCTGATAAGTTTATGCACAGAAAGCAGCATAATTCAGCAGTGCGATAGTACTGAGATGTTTATGCACAGAAAGCAGCGTAATTCGTCAGTGCAATAGTACAGAGACGTACTTCGGCACTAAAACAGCAAAAGATGTTTATGCTCACAATGCAGCGTAATTCAGCAGTGCAATAGTACTGAGAAGTTTATACACAGGAAGCAGTGTAATTCGGCGGTGTGATAGCACTAAGGTTTTGCACAGAAAGCACCATAATTTGGCACTGAAACAGCAAAAGAAGTTTATGCTCACAATGCAGCATAATTCGGCAGTGCAACAGCTCTGAGAAGTTTATGCACAGGAAGCAGCGTAATTCGACAGTGCAACAGTTCTGAGAAGTTTTTTCACAAGAAGCAGCGTAATTCGGCAGGGCGATAGTACTGAGACATTTCTGCATAGGAAGCAGCGTAATTTGGCAATGCAACAGTTCTGAGAAGTTTATGCACAGAAAGCAGTATAATTCGGCAGTGCGATAGTACTGAGACGTTTATGCACAGGAAGCAGTATAATTCAGCAGTGTGATAGTACTGAGACTGTTATGCATAGGAAGCAGCGTAATTTGGCAACTGAACAGTTCTGAGACGTTTATGCACAGGAAGCAGCATAATTCAGCAGTGCGATAGTACTGAGACGTTTATGCACAGGACGCAGTGTAATTTGGCAATGTAACAGTTCTGAGACGTTTATGCACAGGAAGCAGTATAATTCAGCAGTGTGATAGAACTGAGACTGTTTTGCACAGGAAGCAGCACAATTCGGCACTGCGATAGTACTGAGACTGTTATGCATAGAAGGCAGCACAATTCGGCACTGCGATAGTACTGAGACTGTTATGCATAGAAGGCAGCATAATTTGGCAATGCAACAGTTCTGAGACGTTTATGCACAGGAAGCAGCATAATTCGGCAGTGCGATAGTACTGAGACGTTTATGCACAGGAAGAAGTGTAATTCAGCAGTGTGACGGCAGTTTATGCACACAAAGCACCGTATTTCGGCACTAAAACAGCAAAAGACGTTTATGCTCACAATGCAGCGTAATTCAGCAGTGCAATAGTACTGAGAAGTTTATACACAGGAAGCAGTATAATTCGGCAGTGTGATGGCAGTACGTTTTTGCACAGGAAGCACCATAATTTGGCACTAAAACAGCAAAAGAAGTTTATGCTCACAATGCAGCATAATTCGGCAGTGCAACAGTTCTGAGACGTTTATGCACAGGAAGCAGCTTAATTCGGCAGTGCAACAGTTCTGAGAAGTTTATGCACAGGAAACAGTGTAATTCGACAGTGGAACAGTTCTGAGAAGTTTATGCACAGGAAGCAGCGTAATTCGGCAGTGCAGCTGTTCTGAGAAGTTTATGCACAGGAAGCAGCGTAATTCGGCAGTGTAACAGTTCTGAGAAGTTTATGCACAGGAAGCAGTGTAATTTGGCAGTGCAATGGCACTGAGGTTATGTACTCGAAGCAGCATAATTCGGCAGTGGATAGTACTGATACATTTAGGCACAACAAGCAGAGTAATTCGGCAGTGCAACAGCTCTGAGAAGTTTATGCACAGGAAGCTGTATAATTCGGCAGTGTGATAGTACTGAGACTGTTATGCATAGGAAGCAGCGTAATTTGGCGATGCAACAGTTCTGAGAAGTTTATGCACAGGAAGCAGCATAATTTGGCAGTGCAATAGTACTGAGATGTTTATGCATAGGAAACAGCGTAATTTGGCAATGCAACAGTTCTGAGAAGTTTATGCACAGGAAGCAGTATAATTCGGCAGTGCGACAGTACTAAAACGTTTATGCACAGGAAGAACGAGTTACTTACCTTCGGTAACGACTTTTCTGGTGGATACATTAGCTACCTGTGGATTCCTCACCTCATGAATACTCCCATGGCGCCAGCATTCGACGGAAATCTTCTTACTAGTCTCTGCACGTCGACGAGGACGTCACTGTCTCGCACGCGACGCCGTCTGACGTCATACAGGCAATAAGAGGTCCTCGACGACGTGCGGACGTCAGTACCAATCATTTTTTACGTGCATGAGAACAACCAGGCAATGCAATGAAAGAACAAAGCAACATCCATTATATTGTAAAAATACACCACATTGTATGAATAACTGTAAATCTTTTTATGTACATATATATATATATATATATATATAAAACTCTCTCTTTTAAAATATATATACACACCAAGTATATACATAAAGATATATACACATATACCCATATATATATAAATATATTATATATATACATCTATTGCACCCTCAAAGACCAAGAGGAGCGCACTCAAGGATTACTTGGCAAGACCATAAAGGCAACGGGGAGGTGGGTGGGACCGTGAGGAATCCACAGGTAGCTAATGTATCCACCAGAAAAGTCGTTACCGAAGGTAAGTAACTCGTTCTTCTGATGGATACAACTACCTGTGGATTCCTCACCTCATGAATAGAGTCCCAAAGCAGTACCACGCCCGGCGGTGGGTGCCTAAATGGTCAAACCAAGAAATCCTGCAGCACTGACCGTGCAAAATGGCCGTCCCTTCTAACCTCAGAATCTAAACAGTAATGTTTTGCAAAAGTGTGAAGGGACGACCAAGTTGCGGCCTTGCAGATGTCGACCACAGGAACACCTCTGGCTAAGGCCGAAGTGGCCGACTTAGCTCTGGTGGAATGAGCTCTAATGCCCTCAGGAGGATCCTTCTTTGCCAAAGAGTAACATATTTTAATGCAAAGAACAACCCACCTGGATAGTGTTCTCTTGTGGACTGGCTTTCCTCTCCTCTTGCCCACGTATCCAATAAACAGCTGATCCTCCAGCCTGAAATCCTTTGTTCTATCGATAAAGAAGCTCAACGCTCTCTTTGGGTCCAGACGGTGCAGTCTTTCTTCCTCTTTGGAAGGATGAGGCGGAGGATAGAACGTGGACAAAGTAATTGCCTGAGCCAAATGGAAGGGTGAAACAACCTTCGGGAGGAAAGCAGCCTTGGTCCTCAACACCACCTTATCCCCATAAAAAGTTGTATAAGGGGGTTTTACTGATAAGGCCTGCAACTCACTCACTCTCCTTGCTGATGTTATAGCTATCAGGAAGACTGTTTTTAAAACCAAATACCTCAAGGGGCAAGAATGCATAGGTTCAAAAGGGGACCCCATAAGGAAAGTCAGGACTAAGGACAAATCCCATTGCGGCATAACGAATGGCTTTGGAGGATATTGATTTAGAAGACCTTTCAAGAATCTGATAACAATAGGGGATTTAAATAAAGATGGTTGGTCTGGAAGACATATGAAGGCTGACAAGGCCGATAAATAACCTTTAATGGTAGCCACTGCACAACCTTTCTGCGCCAGAGATAGAGCAAAAGACAAAACGTCCGATAGATGAGCATGTAAAGGATCAATCTGCCTCTCTCCACACCACGCAACAAATTTAGACCACCTATTAGCGTAGACAGATTTAGTGGAGTGTCGCCTGGCCGCTAATATAACATCCACTACCTCAGGCGGGAGAGAGAAGGAACTCAGGTTGCCCCGTTCAATCTCCAGGCATGTAGGTGCAGACTCTGGAGGTTGGGGTGTAGAACCTGCCCCTGCGACTGTGAGAGGAGGTCTGCCCTGAAAGGGAGACGGAGCGGCGGGCACGTTGAGAGTTGGAGAAGGTCGGAGTACCACACCCTCCTTGGCCAATCCGGAGCTATTAAGATTACTAGAGCCCGGTCTTGGCGAATCTTCCTCAATACTCGAGGAATCAAGGGTATGGGAGGAAACGCGTAAAGCAACTGGCCGCACCAGGTCATTTGAAACGCGTCCCCCAACGCTTCCTGCATCGGATACTGAAGGCTGCAGAACAACGGACAATGCGCGTTCTCTCGAGTGGCGAACAGATCTACCCGAGGAAACCCCCACTTCTGGAAGATTAAACGGACTTGATCTGGATGGAGACGCCACTCGTGGTCTGCCGAGAAGTGGCGACTGAGACTGTCCGCACGCACGTTCAAGACTCCGGCCAGATGGTTTGCTATCAAGCAAATCCGATGGTCCTTTGCCTAGGACCATAGTCGAAGAGCTTCTCTGCAGAGAAGGTACGACCCCACTCCTCCCTGCTTGTTTATGTACCACATCGTGGTAGTATTGTCCGTTAGGACCTGTACCGACTGACCACGAAGGGAAGGGAGGAAGGCCTTGAGAGCCAGACGTACAGCCCGTAACTCTAACAGATTGATGTGAAAAATCTGTTCCTCTGGAGACCAAAGACCTTTGATCTCCAGATCCCCCAGATGAGCTCCCCACCCTAGAGTGGAAGCATCCGTTATGACTGTGGCCACTGGTGGCGACTGCTGGAACGGCTTTCCTTGTGAAAGATTGTTGCTTGCAATCCACCACTTCAAATCCACAGCAGCATCTCTGGAGATCTTGACAGTACCCTCTAGATCCCCTCTGTGTTGAGACCACTGCCTTCGGAGGCACCACTGAAGAGCCCTCATGTGCCAGCGAGCATGCGAGACCAACAGAATGCAGGAGGCAAAAAGACCGAGCAGACGAAGGACCTTGAGGACTGGAACTACCGCTCCATTTCGAAACATTGGAACCAAATCCTGAATATCTTGAATCCGCTGAGGCGGAGGAAAGGCCCGACCCAATGTTGTATCCAGTACTGCCCCTATGAACAGGAGGCGCTGAGAGGGCTCTAGGTGAGATTTGGGCTCGTTCACCGAAAAGCCCAGGTCGAACAACAACTGGGTTGTTGACTGCAGATGACGCAACACAAGCTCCGGGGACTTGGCTTTGATCAACCAATCGTCCAAGTAAGGGAATACTGCTATCCCCTTCCTTCTGAGCTCTGCCGCAACCACCGACATCACCTTCGTGAAGACTCGAGGTGCTGAAGTAAGACCAAACGGAAGGACCGCAAACTGGTAGTGTTGCGATCCCACCACAAACCGGAGATACTTCCTGTGTGACTTGAGTATCGGGATATGAAAGTAAGCATCCTGCAAGTCGACAGACACCATCCAGTCTTCCATGTTCAACGCCAAAAGCACCTGTGCTAGGGTCAGCATCTTGAACTTTTCCTGCTTGAGGAACCAATTCAAGATCCTCAGGTCCAGAATTGGTCTCAAACGACCATCCTTCTTGGGAATCAGGAAATACCTTGAGTAAACTCCTTGACCCCTTTCCTGCTCCGGGACCAACTCCACCGCGCCCTTTAAAAGGAGGACTTCTACCTCCTGTTCTAGCAACAGGAGGTGTTCTTGTGAACAATACGAAGGGCGGGGCGGGATGAGGGGCGGAAACTCCCGAAAGGGAAGGGTGTAGCCTTTTCCCACAACACTGAGAACCCAAGTGTCCGACGTAACAGTCTCCCATTTGGTGAGAAAATGCTGTAATCTTCCCCCTACAGGAGAGGAGTGAGTGGGAAATGGTGGAAGCCTAAGGCTGCTTCCCCTGCTGCACCCCGCCAGAGGATGAGGAAGAGGCAGAGTGCTGCTGAGAGGCTCCCCTGGTGCGGACCCTACCCCTCCCCCTAAAAGATCTATAGGGATGGGAAGAGGCAGGTTGCTGATATCTTCCCCGAAAGGAAGAGGAGGAAGAGCCACGCCCAAATCCACGAAACCTCCTGAAGAATCTGGAAGAGGCCGTGGAAGAAGGAGCTTGGAGTCCCAACGACTTAGCCGTGGCCCTGCTCTCCTTAAAACGTTCCAAGGCCGAATCAGCCTTAGCCCCAAACAGTTTGTCCCCATCAAACGGGAGATCCAACAATGTGGACTGTACATCTGCCGAAAAGCCCGAGTTACGGAGCCAGGCCTGTCTCCTTTCCACCACAGTTGTGCCCATTGCTCTGGCTACCGAGTCGGTGGTATCCAGTCCCGTCTGGATAATTTGGGTCGCAGCAGCCTGGGCATCAGAGACAAGATCCAAAAGACCCTGGGGAAGCTCTGTAAACGAAGAGGAGATGTCATCCATCAGAGCATGAATATACCTCCCCAGGATACAGGTCGCATTAGTGGCTTTTAACGCCAGACTGCAGGACGAAAAAATCTTCTTCGACTGCGCCTCTAGCTTTTTTGAGTCTCTGTCCCCAGGCACCGTCGGGAAAGAACCAGGCGCTGACTTGGACGAACAGGAGGCCTGCACTACCAAGCTCTCCGGCGTAGGGTGCCTAGATAGGAAACCAGGATCAGTTGGAGCCGTCCGATACCTCCTGGCCACGGCTCTGTGAACTGCTGGGGAAGATGCCGGCCTCTTCC
Source organism: Pleurodeles waltl (assembly GCF_031143425.1). Classification (NCBI taxonomy): domain Eukaryota; kingdom Metazoa; phylum Chordata; class Amphibia; order Caudata; family Salamandridae; genus Pleurodeles; species Pleurodeles waltl. Next base: position 30,161,451 of record NC_090445.1, on the reverse strand, counting down.
ACACCTCTAAAACCGGATCCAGCAGAGCGTCATTAAAAGGTAACAGAGGCTCCGCCGCGGCTGAGGCCGGATGCAACACCTCCGTCAAAAGGTTTTGTTTCGCCTCCACCACCGGCAAAGGCAGGTCCAAAAAACTAGCTGCCTTCCGTACCACTGTATGAAAGGAAGCAGCTTCCTCAGTATATTCCCCCGGGGACGAAAGGTCCCACTCAGGGGAAGTGTCCAGCCCACTGGCCGACTCCAGTCCACGCAGCCCATCACCCGAGTCCTCTAGCTCTCCTTCCTCTAGGGCTCGTTGGTACTCCTGCTCTTCTAGTACCCGGAGAGCACGCCTCCTTGAATGCAGTCGTTGCTCAATCCGCGGAGTCGACAATGCCTCCGTCGAAGTCGGAGATCGGCGCCGATCTTCCGAAGCCACCGACGCCGCATCCGGCGCCACGGGTAACTTCGGCGCCGACTGAAGAGCAGCTGAAACAGATGGACCCACCGGAGTCACAGGCCGAAATCTCGACGTCGACGGGATGGAAATCCCTGGGACCAATCCCTCCGAAGCCACCGGAGCGGCCACCGGCGCCGACACTGGCGCCGAGCCCACGTTCCCAAACGGGAGAAAGGGCATAAAGGGTGCCGGCCGAAGAGGCGCAGGATCACCCAAAGAAAAGGCCAAAGGCCCAGCCGGAGCACCCCCTGGAGCCATCTGTTGGAAGATGGCATACATCGCATTCAAGAATGCGGAACTATCGGCTCCAGGGGTGGGAAAAGCCGGATACTGGGGTGCCTGTCTCGGAGGCGACCCCGACGCCGGCCTCGGCGTCTGCGCCGGAGAAAATACTTGAGGCTCCAATACCTCAATCACCGACGCCTGTCCAGGCGAAGTTGGTGACGCCGGAGAGGGCAACGGCGTCGAAGGATGCGGCGTCACCGTGGGGCTGACCTCCCATGTCTTTTGGCGCCGATCCGGAGACCTGGAACGAGCCTCCCTTGAATGACGCCGAGATTCTCTACGGCGCCGGGAGTCTCGATGACGCCGATGTCTTGGAGAAGACTTCTTGTGATGTTTCTCGTTTGACTTGGCCATAAACAGCTTCGCCTCACATTCTTTAAGGGCCTTCGGATTCATGTGCTGACATGAATCACAAGTCGAGACGTCGTGGTCGGAGCTCAAACACCAAAGGCAATCGGAATGAGGATCCGTCACCGACATCTTGCCTCCACACTCACGACAAGGCTTAAATCCAGACTTTCTCTGCGACATTATTTCCACAGAGAAAGAGTACGCAGCAAGATATACACTGTAACCGCAAGAGTAACAGTTGCTCCCTCGAAGATAACCGTTTCGAATGCACGGAAAAAAGGGAACTGACGTCCGCACGTCGTCGAGGACCTCTTATTGCCTGTATGACGTCAGACGGCGTCGCGTGCGAGACAGTGACGTCCTCGTCGACGTGCAGAGACTAGTAAGAAGATTTCCGTCGAATGCTGGCGCCATGGGAGTATTCATGAGGTGAGGAATCCACAGGTAGTTGTATCCATCAGAAGCAGCGTCATTTGGCAATGCAACAGTTCTGAGAAGTTTATGCACAGGAAGCAGTGTAATTTGGCAGTGCAACGGCTCTGAGGTTATGCACTCGAAGCAGCATAATTCGGCAGTGGATAGTACTGAGACATTTATGCACAACAAGCAGAGTAATTTGGCAGTGCAACAGTTCTGAGAAGTTTATGCACAGGAAGCAGGATAATTCGGCAGTGTGATAGTACTGAGACTGTTATGCATAGGAAGCAGCGTAATTTGGCAATGCAACAGTTCTGAGAAGTTTATGCACAGGAAGCAGTATAATTTGGCAGTGCGATAGTACTGAGACGTGTATGCATAGGAAGCAGCATAATTTAGCAATGCAACAGTTCTGAGAAGTTTATGCACAGGAAGCAGCATAATTCGGCAGTGCGATAGTACTGAGACGTTTATGCACAGGAAGCAGTGTAATATGGCAATGCAACAGTTCTGAGACGTTTATGCACAGGAAGCAGTATAATTCAGCAGTGTGATAGTACTGAGACTATTATGCATAGGAAGCAGCATAATTTGGCAATGCAACAGTTCTGATAAGTTTATGCACAGAAAGCAGCATAATTCGGCAGTGCGATAGTACTGAGATGTTTATGTACAGAAAGCAGCGTAATTCGTCAGTGCAATAGTACAGAGACGTACTTCGGCACTAAAACAGCAAAAGATGTTTATGCTCACAATGCAGCATAATTCAGCAGTGCAATAGTACTGAGAAGTTTATACACAGGAAGCAGTGTAATTCGGCGGTGTGATAGCACTAAGGTTTTGCACAAAAAGCACCATAATTTGGCACTGAAACAGCAAAAGAAGTTTATGCTCACAATGCAGCATAATTCGGCAGTGCAACAGCTCTGAGAAGTTTATGCACAGGAAGCAGCGTAATTCGACAGTGCAACAGTTCTGAGAAGTTTATTCACAAGAAGCAGCGTAATTCGGCAGGGCGATAGAACTGAGACAGTATAGTGACAGCTGACGTAACTCTATCCCCTGTGCCTTAAATCAGCAAATGCTTTCAGGTACCGAGTACCTGCACTTTTTTCATTTGACAGTAGAGAACCAGCACTTCTCAGCAAGGATGGCACACTTTAAAGGGTGAGTGTCTGCACTTCTAAGGAGCAAACAAGGATTAAGGGATACAGGGCCTGCACTTTAGTTTTACTTTTCAAGCACTGCCTATTCCTGTATTTAAAGTTCACATTAGGGGGCTTTTACAGTGACTCCCAGGGCTAAGAGGGTTGCAAGGACACGGAGTAAAGGTGGGCAAAGAGGCAGTGGCGGCCCGTCCTTTAGGGCGGAGGGGCCACGCCCCCCCACCTTTTGCCCCCCATGAAGAGTGTCTGTCAGGCTGAACAAAGGTCAGCCTGACAGACACTCTTCATGTTCAGCTCAGGCAGCCAGGAGCAGACATGCGCCTATGCTCCTATGGGCGTGACCTCCACGGACCAGCAAAGGTGCCTCAAGGCCCTCCCCTGGGTGACGAGGAAAGCACCACCAATTGACACTCTCCCTGGGTGCTTCAGTTTAAGACCTGAAGTGCCCAGGGCGAGTGTTAATCAGTGACACTTCGTCACAGAGTGGGGTGGGGTCAGCAGTCTCACTGACCCCATCCCACTCTGTGACGGAGGCTGGGACTGCTGCCTTCCCTCATTGGCTGACCTAGGGTCAGCCAATGAGGGAAGGCAGCAGTCCCAACCCTCCTGGGACCTGGAGGCCGAAGGTAAGTGTGTGTGTGTGTATGTGTGTGATGTTTCAAATTGAATGTTTGGTGCGTCCATGCATGTTTGAATGTTGTTAATGGATGTGCGTGCGTGCGTGCGTGTGTGAAAGAATGAGTGTGTGTGATGTTTTAAAATGAATGTTTGGTGCGTGCGTGCATGTTTGAATGGTATGAGTGTTGTTAATGGATGTGCGTGCGTGCGTCTGTGTGTGAAAGAATGAGTGTGTGTGTGTGTGTGCCCACCCCCCCTCCCTCCTAAAGCTGCCGGCTGCCACTGCAAAGAGGAGCGGAAAAGTGGGTAGTGGAATTAAAAGTGCCAACTAACATGTCGACTGATTTGCAGAGTGGCTTAAACATACATGCCAACATTTTCGAAAAGCAAAGTAGGAGGTTAAAAAAAAAATCATCGTGAGATTGTATTTCCACAATTGACTTCTATTAAAGGAAATTACATTTCAGGCTGGAGGAAGCAAATCTAAAGCCTTTTTGGCTTAAATAATCGGGAGTCTCCCACCTGAATCGGGTCTAATGGCATGTATACTTAAATAGTGCTCTTCAGTTAAACACATGCATTATCGACACAACAGTATCTATCAATCACGCTATATGAAGCGCAAGGTGAAGAATAAAACTTAAGAGCATCATAGTGTCCGAAATAAAAGTTCCAGTTGATAGCAGATCACTGACTTGGGCGGATCAAGACAAAGATCGACGAATCAAAACAAAGAGCAACACCATCCACTGCCTGGATAAAAGAAAAGAAAGACTTCGTCATGCGTCGGTGAAGGAGGGGCCCTTCAGGTAGCCAATCACTGCTCTCCTTCGGCCTTGGAGGCGGAAGCTGTAGCCTGCAGGCCCTCTGTCACTCCAGAGGGGGGGCCACAGCTAGACCTTCAAGGAGGCTTTGATGAAAAGGACTCCATGGATAAGGGATGAGGGTGCAAGTGCAGAGCTCCTCTTGGACAAGAGTTATTGAATCATTTTATTTAAGAATGGTATGATCTAAGCTACAAAGCACCACACCAGTGCTTAATTTGTAAAAGGTTAAGTGCCAGGGCCCTCATCAGGAGACCACTGCAGCTTGCACCACCCATTGCCCCTGCAAGCGATACCAACACAACTACTGACCATCACACTCCTACAAGCATGTCAGTACAGACTCTTCTAGGCTTTAAAAGCTAGAAGAATGGCTTTGGAGGGAGGTATTTGTCATTTTAATATGCATTTAATAAATAAACAGTTGTTGTGCTCATCTCTAAATTAGACAGACACCACCACCATGTGGCAGACTGTCATAAGTGCCGGTGCTGACAATTAAGTACTGGTGCTGAGCTCCGGGAACCACTGGCTCAAGCACTGTGAAACACCCAAAGCAAGCCCTGGAGTATATCAAGTTGCTTTATTTATCGTTGATGGGAGGACGAGAACGCTGTTCCGGGAAAAAAAAAGGACAAAGAATGAGAGCTAACTTGATGACATAAGGGTCCCCTTTAATATTTAAATGAATTTGAGGATCTGATGGCACAAAGGAAGTGATTTGTTCCTTGGACCAAAGAGAAGTAAAAGATATTCTCTGGATGAGGATAGGAGTTTGGTGATGATTGTGATTCCGTGTGTGTTTGTCATATGTTGGATGCAGACACAAAGAGAAATATTTTGGGAGCATATTGAATTGTCCTGAAGAAGGTGGTAGAAGGACTTTGAAAGACCACTGAAACATGTTGATGCAAGTTGGATTGCTAGACCTACTGAAACTGGCTAATATAGATTGGAGACTGGATGCATAAAACAATTAGCCAGTAGATTTCGTACTTAGAACAGAAAAAGATGATGGACTAGGAAGGATGTCTTATGTGTCGTCTCCCATTTTATTTGTTTTGCATTAGTTTTACTGGTTTTTAGTACTGGGCTGGTGGGTCTTTTTTATAAGGTTTTTGCAATTGCATGGAATTATTTATTAAATTAAAATAAAATAAAATATATATTTTTTTAGATATTCCTTGAATAAGACTCACCATTGGAATGTGTGAGTGTGCGTGGTAGTATTGAGTGGTGGATAGCTCCTGTTCCCCCTAGGGGTTACTTTTTTTATTACTGTGTTACAGTGCCGTGCCCCCTTGGGGCAATAGGTTGAGTGGGGCCCTTTGTTCTCCCCTTTGTTTTTATAGCATATTTGGTCCTGGACAATGTCAACCAGCTGAGCAAATGGCAGATCTGTGTTGAGAACTACGACAGGGCCAGAGGGTCCCCTCAACATCCCCAAAGGAGTGTAGAGACAGGGGTATGGAGCACCTCATGAGGGTCGGCATAGGTCAGGTACCCTCCGGTACGTTTATTTGAGAGGTAGAGCACCTGCACTGCCTCAATACATTTAAATGGGCGAGTACCGGCAGTGGCGTAGCGTGGGTTGTCAGCACCCGGGGCAAGGCAAGTAATTTGCGCCCCCTAACCGTGGATTTTAGCACTCGAGTCCCCCCCCCAGATGTTGCGCCCGGTGCGGCCGGCCCCCCATGCACCCCCCACGCTACGCCACTGAGTACCGGCACTCCTCAGGGGCAAACAGGTACTCTGGATAGTGAGTACCTGCACGTCTACATTTGCATTTAAAGCACTGCTGGTACTACATACAGGGCAACATGCTAGACGCCCCACTTGGAAAGAGCATTCTCCCCTGACTACTGGCGGCGACCATGAAACTCTGTACAGAGAGATTGCTCAGCATGGCGGGCACAGGTGGAAGCTGCCAATGTACACTACAGACGCCCCTAGGCCAAGAGCTGGTTAAAATGTGCAGAGAGAAATACTACATTTAATATCTTTTTATATAGATCTATGTACCGATTGTTTACTTGTCTATTTTTCCAGAGCTACACCCTTTTCATATTTTTCTCTCTGGACTTGTTAACGAGCTTTTGGACTGGGGGAGTCTGTAGTGTTATCTTCTAAACGATCCTATCCCCTTGGCTTGCTGAGGGGTCTCTCTCTCTCTCTCTTGTTTTATGGTGAAATTATCAGCGGTGGCAGCTTGTACCCTTTTAAAGTGGTGGGGTGAGTGAAGTGCCCCATCACTTCACACACAAAAAAAACACCCCCTCCCTCCAAAGCCCCACAGTAAACCACCCTTCCCTCCAAAAGTCCAACTAACACTAACTATAACATAAACACAACCACTACACTTACATGCACTACACATTACATACATTACACACACATGCATTACACATTAAAAAGGCACTCACCCATGGGCTGCACATCCTCCTCCATGTTATTTCTGCTTTCGGATAAAGGAAGAGCTCCTGTAACCAATCCAGACACTGCTGGATCAGCATGAGAAAAGCACCTGGATTGGACGGAGCGGGCTGGCTGGATGCTCCTTCAGGCCCTGGAGGCCTGTGTCTGGTCTCCACCCAGCTGTCTAAGACGGCTGACTGGAGAGCTTCAAAGTGCGCATGTCACTGTGGCCGGGGCAAAACAGCCGGCCAAAGTGACATGTGCATTTTGGAGCATCCAATCAAGGCACTGCTCCAGTACTCTGCTGCCGGCAGCAGAGGACACGTCCAGCATGTCTCTGGGCTGGTGCGCGCTGTGCAGAAAAAATAAAATAGCAATGAAATCTTTCAATTGCCATTCTATTTTTTCCTGCACGTCTCACAGCGTGTGTGGGGGGTGGGGGGGCAACGCTCCTCCACCCTCAAGAAGAAACCTCTGCTGGAAATTACAAGGGAGCACCAGCATTAGGATGAATGTGAAATTGATACATAAACCACACCTACCATGTTGTTTTGCTGCAACAACTTTCAAGGTGGGCTGCACCCCTGAGGGAAGATGGAACACCCAGAGACCCAGCAAGATTGGAAGATCCGGCACTGGGTGGGACATGGCAAACCCGCAGCAGACTGGGCAGGACAACGTGCTGTGAACTGAGAATTATTCTGAAAGGAACACTGGGCACTCGGAAGCAGGTACTTGGGAAACTCACAACAGAGGACCATGAAAAGCTAGTTATAGGTCTCAGTAACTCAACTTTTGTGAAAATGTCCAGGAAGATATTAACCAGACATAAAGGGGGTACTTGCGGTGTTGTCAGAGGTGACTTGGACAAAGGTTGAGCCTCCAACTCCCTCAGAGTCATTACACTGGAGCACTTTGTCAATGGGACAGGATCCTTGTGAGGTTAAGGTGACAGATGTTCAGTTCACCAAGACATGGCAATCCCAAATGGACTATGTAGGTCACGTGATATTGGCCATCAGATGCTGCGAGGTATCCAACTCTTTATCTACTGTTTAATAATAAATGATTTAGAAGTGGTGCTTCTTGGAATCAGAGGCAGGCGAAAAACTGAATTATGGAAGAAAAGCAGACCAGAGACCATAGAGGTTCAGTCTTTCAAAGGCCTCTGTCAGAGGCCAGTAGCTGAAACCACAAACTTCTCTCTGATTGTAGTGGTTTTGTGAATTGCCCAACAACCCCTTTCTTCTCTAAACTAATGCTAATGTCAGTACCTTAAACCAGGATCGTTGCCGCTGAACTTCTTCAGCAATGGTGCTAAAGAACGAGTTACTTACCTTCGGTAACGACTTTTCTGGTGGATACATTGGCTACCTGTGGATTCCTCACCTAATGAATACTCCCATGGCGCCAGCATTCGACGGAAATCTTCTTCCTTGCTTCTGCACGTCGACGAGGACGTCACATTGGCCCAAGCGACGCCGTCTGACGTCATACAGGCAATAAGAGGTCCTCGCCGACGTGCCGACGTCAGTACCAACATTTTTTACGTGCATGAGAACAATAACCCGATGCAATGAAAGATTAAGGCAACATCCTATAACATTGTCAATCACACAACATTGCAATAAAAAGGCTGTATATTTAATATAACTCCTCTTTATTTTATTTTTTTAAACAAAACAAATATACACTAATTATGTATACACACAAAGATAGATATATAGATATATATGTATATACAAGTATCATATGTACAAAATCCATTGCAGCCTTAAAGACCATGAGGAGCACACTCAAGGATTACTTGGTAAGACCAAAAAGGCAACGGGGAGGCGGGTGGGACCGTGAGGAATCCACAGGTAGCTAATGTATCCACCAGAAAAGTCGTTACCGAAGGTAAGTAACTCGTTCTTCTGATGGATACAACTACCTGTGGATTCCTCACCTAATGAATAGAGTCCCAAAGCAGTACCATGCCCGGCGGTGGGTGCCTGCATGGTCAAACCAAGAAATCCTGCAGCACTGACCGTGCAAAATGGCCGTCCCTCCTGACCTCAGAGTCCAAGCAGTAGTGCTTCGCAAAAGTGTGAAGGGACGACCAAGTTGCGGCCTTGCAGATGTCAACCACAGGAACACCCCTAGCCAAGGCCGAAGTGGCCGACTTAGCTCTGGTGGAATGAGCTCTAATACCATCAGGAGGATCCTTCTTTGCTAAAGAGTAACAGATTTTAATGCAAAGAACAACCCACCTGGAGAGTGTTCTCTTGTGGACTGCCTTTCCTCTCCTCTTGCCCACGTATCCGATGAACAGCTGATCCTCCAGCCTGAAGTCCTTCGTTCTATCAATGTAGAGGCTTAACGCCCTCTTTGGGTCCAAGCGGTGTAGTCTCTCTTCCTCCTTTGAAGGATGAGGCGGAGGATAGAACGTGGACAAAGTAATTGTCTGAGCCAAATGGAAGGGTGAAACAACCTTCGGGAGAAAAGCAGCCTTGGTCCTCAACACCACCTTATCCCCATAAAAGTTTGTATAAGGGGGTTTTACCGATAAGGCCTGCAACTCACTCACTCTCCTTGCAGATGTTATAGCCACTAAGAAGACTGTTTTAATAACTAAGGCCCCGCCGCCCGCCAAGCGGGAACCGCCAGAAGACCGTACAGCGGTCAAAAGACCGCAGCGGTCATTCTGGGTTTCCCACTGGGCTGGCGGGCGACCGCCAAAAGGCCGCCCGCCAGCCCAGCGGGAAACACCCTTCCCACGAGTAAGCGGGCTCAGAATGGAGCCGGCGGAGTGGGAAGGTGCGACGGGTGCAGTTGCACCCGTCGCGAATTTCAGTGTCTGCAAAGCAGACACTGAAATTCTTTGTGGGGCCCTCTTACGGGGGCCCCTGCAGTGCCCATGCCATTGGCAGGGGCCCCCAGGGGCCCCACGACACCCCATACCGCCATCCTGTTCCTGGCGGGTGAACCGGTATGGGGTGCCAGAATCCCCATGGCGGCGCAGCAAGCGGATTTCCGCTTCTGGCCGCGGCTGTACCGCCGCGGTCAGAATGCCCGGCGGAGCACCGCCAGCCTGTTGCCGGTGCTACCGCCGACCCAATACCGCCAGGGTCAGAATGACCCCCTAAGTACCTTAAGGGGCAAGAATGCATAGGCTCAAAAGGGGACCCCATAAGGAAAGTCAGGACCAAGGACAAATCCCATTGAGGCATAACGAATGGTTTTGGAGGATATTTATTTAGAAGACCTTTCAAGAATCTAAGAACAACAGGGGATTTAAATAACGATGGTTGGTCTGGAAGGCAAATGAAGGCTGACAAGGCAGACAAGTAACCTTTAATAGTAGCCACTGCACAACCTTTCTGCGCTAGTGACAAAGCAAAAGACAAAATATCTGACAGATGAGCATGTAAGGGATCAATCTGTCTCTCTCCACACCACATAACAAATTTAGACCACCTATTAGCGTAGATAGATTTAGTGGAGTGTCGCCTGCCCGCTAATATAACATCCACTACATCAGGCGGGAGAGAGAAGGAACTCAGGTTGCCCCGTTCAATCTCCAGGCATGTAGGTGCAGACTCTGGAGGTTGGGGTGTAAAACCTGCCCCTGCGACTGCGAGAGGAGGTCTGCCCTGAGAGGGAGACGGAGCGGAGGGCACAGCGAGAGTTGGAGAAGGTCGGAGTACCACACCCTCCTTGGCCAATCCGGAGCTATTAAAATGACTTGGGCCCGGTCTTGGCGAATCTTCCTCAACACTCGAGGAATCAAGGGAATGGGGGGAAACGCGTAAAGGAACTGGTCGCACCAGGTTATCTGAAACGCGTCCCCCAACGCTCCCTGCACCGGATACTGGAGGCTGCAGTATAACGGACAGTGCGCGTTCTCTAGAGTGGCAAACAGATCTATCCGAGGAAACCCCCACATCTGGAAGATTAGACGGACTTGATCTGGATGGAGACGCCACTCGTGGTTGGCCGAGAAATGGCGACTGAGACTGTCCGCACGTACATTCAAGACCCCGGCCAGATGATTTGCTGCTAAGCAAATCTGATGGTCCTCTGCCCAGGACCATAGTCGAAGAGCTTCTCTGCAGAGAAGGTACGACCCTACTCCTCCCTGTTTGTTTATGTACCACATCGCGGTAGTGTTGTCCGTCAGGACCTGTACCGACTGACCGCGAAGGGATGGGAGGAAGGCCTTGAGAGCCAGACGTACAGCCCGCAACTCCAACAGATTGATATGAAAAATCTGTTCCTCTGGACACCAAAGCCCTTTGATCTCCAGATCCCCCAGATGAGCTCCCCACCCTAGAGTGGAAGCATCCGTTATGACCGTGGTCACCGGTGGTGACTGCGCGAACGGCTTTCCCTGTGAAAGATTGTTGCCCGCAATCCACCACTTCAAGTCCACAGCAGCATCTCTGGAGATCTTGACAGCACCTTCTAGATCTCCTTTGTGTTGAGACCACTGCCTTCGGAGGCACCACTGAAAAGCCCTCATGTGCCAGCGAGCATGCGTGACCAACAGTATGCAGGAGGCAAACAGACCGAGCAGACGAAGGACTTTGAGGACTGGAACTACCGCTCCATTTCGAAACATTGGAACCAACTCCTGAATATCTTGAACCCGCTGAGGCAAGGAAAGGCTCGATTCAATGTTGTATCCAGTACTGCCCCTATGAACAGGAGGTGCTGAGAGGGCTCCAGGTGAGATTTGGGCACGTTCATCGAAAAGCCCAGGTCGAACAACAACTGAGTTGTCGACTGCAGATGATGCAGCACAAGCTCCGGGGACTTGGCTTTGATCAACCAGTCGTCCAAGTAAGGGAATACTGCTATCCCCTTCCTTCTGAGCTCTGCCGCAACCACCGACATCACCTTCGTGAAGACTCGAGGTGCTGAAGTAAGACCAAACGGGAGGACCGCAAACTGATAGTGCTGCGACCCCACCACAAACCGGAGATACTTCCTGTGCGACTTGAGTATCGGGATATGAAAGTAAGCATCCTGCAAGTCGACAGACACCATCCAATCTCCCTTGTTCAACGCCAAAAGCACCTGAGCTAGGGTCAGCATCTTGAACTTTTCCTGTTTGAGGAACCAATTCAAAATCCTCAGGTCCAGGATTGGTCTCAACCGACCATCCTTCTTGGGAATCAGGAAGTACCTTGAGTAACAACCTCGACCCCTTTCCTGCTCTGGGACCAACTCCACCGCGCCCTTTGAAAGGAGGACTTGAACCTCCTGTTCTAACAACAGGAGGTGTTCTTCTGAACAATAAGATGGGCGGGATGGGGGGGCGGAAACTCCCGAAAAGGAAGGGTGTAGCCTTTTCCCACAATGCTGATAACCCAAGTGTCCGATGTAATAGTCTCCCACTTGTGAAGAAAATGCCGTAACCTTCCCCCTACAGGAGAGGAGTGAGTGGGAAATGGTGGAAGCCTAAGGCTGCTTTCCCTGCTGCACCCCTCCAGAGGACGAGGAAGAGGCAGAGTGCTGCTGAGAGGCTCCCCTGGTGCGGGCCCTACCCCTCCCTCTAAATGATCTATAGGGGAGGGAAGAGGTGGGTTGCTGGAATCTCCCCCGAAAGGAAGAGGAGGAAGAGCCACGTCCAAATCCACGAAACCTCCTGAAGAATCTGGAGGAGGCAGAAGAAGGGGCCTGCAGCCCTAATGATCTGGCTGTGACCCTGCTTTCTTTAAACCTTTCCAAGGCCGAGTCAGCCTTGGCTCCAAACAGTTTGTCCCCCTCAAACGGGAGGTCCAACAGGGTCGACTGCACGTCCGCAGAGAACCCTGAGTTGCGGAGCCAAGCCTGTCTCCTCGCCATTACAGCCGTACCCATCGCCCTAGCCACCGAATCGGTCGTGTCCAGCCCAGACTGGATAATCTGGGTCGCGGCAGCTTGGGCATCCGAAACAATGTTCAAAAGAACCTGGGGAAGCTCCGTAAATGAAGATGATATGTCGTCCATAAGAGCATGGATGTATCTCCCCAGAATGCAAGTCGCGTTGGTGGCCTTCAACGCCATACTGCCAGACGAAAATATCTTCTTAGATTGTGCATCCAACTTTTTGGAGTCCCTGTCCCCTGGTACCGTCGGGAAAGACCCAGGCGCTGACCTAGAAGAACAGGAGGCTTGTACCACCAAGCTCTCCGGTGTAGGGTGTCTAGACAGAAAGCCAGGGTCAGATGGCGCAGCCCGATATCTCCTGGCCACAGCCCTATGAACAGCCAAAGAAGATGAACGAGTTACTTACCTTCGGTAACGACTTTTCTGGTGGATACATTAGCTACCTGTGGATTCCTCACCTAATGAATTCTCCCATGGCGCCAGCATTCGACGGAAATCTTCTTCCTAGTCTCTGCACGTCGACGAGGACGTCACTCTAGCCCACGCGACGCCGTCTGACGTCATACAGGCAATAAGAGGTCCTCGACGACGTGCCGACGTCAGTACCAATCATTTTTTACGTGCATGAGAACAACCAGGCAATGCAATGAAAGAGCAAGGCAACATCCCATAACATTGTAAAATACACAACATTTGCATGAATAGCTGTAAATCTTTTATATATATATATAACTCTCTCTTTTAAAAAAAATATATATACACATCAAGTATATACACAAAGATATATACATATATATAAATATATTATATACAACATCTATTGCACCCTCGAAGACCAAGAGGAGCGCACTCAAGGATTACTTGGTAAGACCAGAAAGGCAACGGGGAAGCGGGTGGAACCGTGAGGAATCCACAGGTAGCTAATGTATCCACCAGAAAAGTCGTTACCGAAGGTAAGTAACTCGTTCTTCTGATGGATACAACTACCTGTGGATTCCTCACCTAATGAATAGAGTCCCAAAGCAGTACCACGCCTGGCGGTGGGTGCCTAAATGGTCAAACCAAGAAATCCTGCAGCACTGACCGTGCAAAATGGCCGTCCCTTCTAACCTCAGAATCCAAACAGTAATGTTTTGCAAAAGTGTGAAGGGACGACCAAGTTGCGGCCTTGCAGATGTCGACCACAGGAACACCTCTGGCCAAGGCCGAAGTGGCCGACTTAGCTCTGGTGGAATGAGCTCTAATGCCCTCAGGAGGATCCTTCTTTGCCAAAGAGTAACAGATTTTAATGCAAAGAACAACCCACCTGGATAGTGTTCTCTTGTGGACTGCCTTTCCTCTCCTCTTGCCCACGTATCCAATAAACAGCTGATCCTCCAGCCTGAAATCCTTTGTTCTATCAATAAAGAAGCTCAACGCCCTCTTTGGGTCCAGACGGTGCAGTCTTTCTTCCTCTTTGGAAGGATGAGGCGGAGGATAGAACGTGGACAAAGTAATTGCCTGAGCCAAATGGAAAGGTGAAACAACCTTCGGGAGGAAAGCAGCCTTGGTCCTCAACACCACCTTATCCCCATAAAAAGTTGTATAAGGAGGTTTTACTGATAAGGCCTGCAACTCACTCACTCTCCTTGCTGATGTTATAGCTATCAGGAAGACTGTTTTTAAAAACAAATACCTTAAGGGGCAAGAATGCATAGGTTCAAAAGGGGACCCCATAAGGAAAGTCAGGACCAAGGACAAATCCCATTGCGGCATAACGAATGGTTTTGGAGGATATTTATTTAGAAGACCTTTCAAGAATCTGATAACAATAGGGGATTTAAATAAAGATGGTTGGTCTGGAAGACATATGAAGGCTGACAAGGCCGATAAATAACCCTTAATGGTAGCCACTGCACAACCTTTCTGCGCTAGAGACAGAGCAAAAGACAAAACGTCCAATAGATGAGCATGTAAGGGATCAATCTGCCTCTCTCCACACCACGCAACAAATTTAGACCATCTATTAGCGTAGATAGATTTAGTGGAGTGTCGCCTGGCCGCTAATATAACATCCACTACCTCAGGCGGGAGAGAGAAGGAACTCAGGTTGCCCCGTTCAATCTCCAGGCATGTAGGTGCAAACTCTGGAGGTTGGGGTATAAAACCTGCCCCTGCGAGAGGAGGTCTGCCCTGAGAGGGAGACGGAGCGGAGGGCACATTGAGAGTTGGAGAAGGTCGGAGTACCATACCCTCCTTGGCCAATCCGGAGCTATTAGGATGACTAGAGCCCGGTCCTGGCGAATCTTCCTCAATACTCGAGGAATCAAGGGTATGGGAGGAAACGCGTAAAGCAACTGGCCGCACCAGGTTATTTGAAACGCGTCCCCCAACGCTCCCTGCATCGGATACTGGAGACTGCAGAATAACGGACAATGCGCGTTCTCTCGAGTGGCAAACAGATCTACCCGAGGAAAACCCCACCTCTGGAAGATTAAACGGACTTGATCTGGATGGAGACGCCACTCGTGGTCTGCCGAGAATTGGCGACTGAGACTGTCCGCACGCACGTTTAAGACTCCGGCCAGATGGTTTGCTATCAAGCAAATCTGATGGTCCTTTGTCCAGGACCATAGTCGAAGAGCTTCTCTGCAGAGAAGGTACGACCCTACTCCTCCCTGCTTGTTTATGTACCACATCGTGGTAGTATTGTCCGTTAGAACCTGTACCGACTGACCACGAAGGGAAGGGAGGAAGGCCTTGAGAGCCAGACGTACAGCCCGTAACTCTAACAGATTGATGTGAAACATCTGTTCCTCTGGAGACCAAAGGCCTTTGATCTCCAGATCCCCCAGATGAGCTCCCCACCCTAGAGTGGAAGCATCCGTTATGACTGTGGCCACTGGTGGCGACTGCTCGAACGGCTTTCCTTGTGAAAGATTGTTGCTTGCAATCCACCACTTCAAATCCACAGCAGCATCTCTGGAGATCTTGACAGTACTCTCTAGATCCCCTTTGTGTTGAGACCACTGCCTTCGGAGGCACCACTGAAGAGCCCTCATGTGCCAGCGAGCATGCGTGACCAACAGAATGCAGGAGGCAAACAGACCGAGCAGACGAAGGACCTTGAGGACTGGAACTACAGCTCCATTTCGAAACATTGGAACCAAATCCTGAATATCTTGAATCCGCTGAGGCGGAGGAAAGGCCCGACCCAATGTTGTATCCAGTACTGCCCCTATGAACAGGAGGCGCTGAGAGGGCTCTAGGTGAGATTTGGGCTCGTTCACCGAAAAACCCAGGTCGAACAACAACTGGGTTGTTGACTGCAGATGATGCGACACAAGCTCCGGGGACTTGGCTTTGATCAACCAGTCGTCCAAGTAAGGGTATACTGCTATCCCCTTCCTTCTGAGTTCTGCCGCAACCACCGACATCACCTTCGTGAAGACTCGAGGTGCTGAAGTAAGACCAAACGGAAGGACCGCAAACTGATAGTGCTGCGATCCTACCACAAACCGGAGATACTTCCTGTGTGACTTGAGTATCGGGATATGAAAGTAAGCATCCTGCAAGTCGACAGACACCATCCAGTCTTCCTTGTTCAACGCCAAAAGCACCTATGCTAGGGTCAGCATCTTGAACTTTTCCTGCTTGAGGAACCAATTCAAGATCCTCAGGTCCAGGATTGGTCTCAAACGACCATCCTTCTTGGGAATCAGGAAATACCTTGAGTAACATCCTCGACCCCTTTCCTGCTCTGGGACCAACTCCACCGCGCCCTTTGAAAGGAGGGCTTGTACCTCCTGTTCTAGCAACAGGAGGTGTTCTTCTGAACAATAAGAAGGGCGGGGCGGGATGAGGGGCGGGAACTCCCGAAAGGGAAGGGTGTAGCCTTTTCCCACAATACTGAGAACCCAAGTGTCCGTTGTAACAGTCTTCCATTTGGCGAGAAAATGCTGTAATCTTCCCCCTACAGGAGAGGAGTGAGTGGGGAATGGTGGAAGCCTAAGGCTGCTTCCCCTGCTGCACCCCGCCAGAGGATGAGGAAGAGGCAGAGTGCTGCTGAGAGGCTCCTCTGGTGCGGACCCTCCCTCTAAAAGATCTATAGGGATGGGAAGAGGCAGGTTGCTGATATCTTCCCCGAAAGGAAGAGGAGGAAGAGCCACGCCCAAATCCACGAAACCTCATGAAAAATCTGGAAGAGGCCGTGGAAGAAGGAGCTTGGAGCCCTAACGACTTAGCCGTGGCCCTGCTCTCCTTAAAACGTTCCAAGGCCGAATCAGCCTTGGCTCCAAACAGTTTGTCCCCATCAAACGGGAGATCCAACAATGTGGACTGTACATCCGCAGAAAAGCCTGAGTTACGGAGCCAGGCCTGCCTCCTTGCCACCACAGTTGTGCCCATTGCTCTGGCCACCGAGTCGGTCGTATCCAGTCCAGTCTGGATAATCTGGGTCGCAGCAGCCTGGGCATTTGAAACAACGTCCAAAAGACCCTGGGGAAGCTCTGTAAATGATGAGGAAATGTCATCCATCAGAGCATGAATATACCTCCCCAGGATACAGGTTGCGTTGGTGGCCTTCAACGCCAGACTGCAGGACGAAAAAATCTTCTTGGACTGCGCCTCCAGTTTCTTTGAATCTCTGTCCCCAGGCACCGTCGGGAAAGAACCAGGCGCTGACTTGGATGAACAGGAGGCCTGCACCACCAAGCTCTCCGGCGTAGGGTGCCTAGACAGAAAACAAGGGTCAGTTGGAGCCACCCGATACCTCCTGGCCACGGCCCTGTGAACTGCTGGGGAAGATGCCGGCCTCTTCCACACCTCTAACACCGGATCCAGCAGAGCGTCATTAAATGGCAAAAGAGGCTCTGCCGCAGCTGAGGCCGGATGTAGCACCTCTGTTAGAAGGTTTTGTTTTGCCTCCACCACCGGCAAAGGCAGGTCCAAAAAACTAGCTGCCTTCCGTACCACTGCGTGAAAGGAAGCAGCCTCCTCAGTATATTCTCCCGGGGACGAAAGATCCCACTCAGGGGAAGTGTCCAGCCCACTGGCCGACTCCAGACCACGCAGCCCATCACCCGAGTCCTCTAGCTCTCCTTCTTCCAGGGCTCGTTGGTACTCCTGCTCTTCTAATACACGGTGAGCACGTCTCCTCGAATGAAGCCGTTGCTCAATACGCGGAGTCGACAATGCCTCCGCCGAAGTCGAAGATCGGCGCCGATCTTCAGAAGCCACCGACGCCGCGTCCGGCGCCACAGGTAACTAAAGGGAGAAAGGGCATAAAGGGTGCCGGCCGAAGAGGCGCAGGATCACCCAATGAAAAGGCCAAAGGCCCAGCCGGAGCAGCCCCTGGAGCCATCTGTTGGAAGATGGCATACATCGCATTCAAGAATGCGGAACTATCGGCTCCAGGGGTGGGAAAAGCCGGATACTGGGGTGCCTGTCTCGGAGGCGACCCCGACGCCGGCCTCGACGTCTGCGACGCCGGAGATAACACCTGAGGCTCCAATACCTCAATCACCGACGCCTGTCCAGGTGAAGTCGGAGACGCCGGAGAGGGCAACGGCGTCGAAGGATGAGGCGTAACCGTGGGACTGATCTCCCATGTCCTTCGGCGCCGATCCGAAGACCTGGAACGAGTCTCCTTGCTTGAATGACGCCGAGATTCTCTACGGCGCCGGGAGTCTCGATGACGCCGATGTCTTGGCGAAGAAAACTTCTTGTGATGCTTCTCTTTTTTCGATTTCGCCATAAACAGCTTCGCCTCACGTTCCTTGAGGGCCTTTGGATTCATGTGCTGGCATGAATCACAAGTCGAGACGTCGTGGTCGGAGCTCAAACACCAAAGGCAGTCGGAATGAGGATCCGTCACTGACATCTTGCCTCCACACTCACGACAAGGCTTGAATCCAGACTTTCTCTGCGACATTATTACCACAGCGAAAGACTACGCAGCAAAAATACACTGTAACCACAAAAGTAACAGTTGCTCCCTCTAAGATAACCGTTTCGAATGCACGGAAAAAAGGGAACTGACGTCGGCACGTCGTCGAGGACCTCTTATTGCCTGTATGACGTCAGACGGCGTCGCGTGGGCTAGAGTGACGTCCTCGTCGACGTGCAGAGACTAGGAAGAAGATTTCCGTCGAATGCTGGCGCCATGGGAGAATTCATTAGGTGAGGAATCCACAGGTAGTTGTATCCATCAGAAACTGGCTTCTTCCACACCTCTAACACCGGATCAAGCAAAGCCTCATTGAATGGCAAAAGAGGCACCGCTGCAGTAGAGGCCGGATGCAGTACTTCAGTCAGCAAATTCTGCTTCGCCTCTGCCACCGGCAAAGGCAGGTCCAGAAAGTTAGCTGCCTTTCTAACCACAGTGTGAAATGTAGCAGCGTCCTCCGTATACTCCCCTGGGGATGATAGGTCCCACTCAGGGGAAGTATCCAGCCCACTGGCTGTATCCAGACCATGGAGTCCATCATCAGAGTCCTCAACCTCTCCTTCCTCCAAGACTCGTTGGTATTCTTGCTCTTCCAACAGGCGAAGAGCACGCCTTCTCGAGTGCAGTCTTTCCTCAATACGCGGAGTCGACATGGCCCCGCCGATGTCGAGGGTCGGCGCCGATCTCCGGAACAATCCGACGCCACGCCCGGCGCCACAGGCAGCTTCGGCGCCGAGGTAGGAGCCGGACGAAGAAAGTCACGTCTTGGAGACTCCGATGGACCTGCCGGAGTCACAGGACGAAATCCTGAAGTCGACGGGATGGAAACCTCCGGGGCCAAAACCTCTGGAGCCACCGGAGCGGCCACCGGCGCCGACACCGGCGCCGAGCCCACATTCCCCAAAGGGAGAAAGGGCATAAAGGGTGCCGGCCGTAAAGGCGCAGGACCACCCAAAGAAAAGGCCAACGGCCCCGAAGGACCAGCCGGAGCACCGCCTGGAGCCATCTGCTGAAAGATGGTATACATCGCATTTAGAAATGCAGTATTATCGGCTCCAGGGGCGGGAAAAGCCGGGTACTGGGGTGCCTGGATCGAAGGCGACCCCGACGCCAGCCTCGACGTCTGTGACGCCAGAGAAAACGCCTGAGGCTGCGTCACCTCAATCACAGACGCCTGTCCAGGCGAAGTCGGTGACGCCGGAGAAGGCAACGGCGTCGATGGATGTGGCGTGACCATGGGACTGACCTCCCAAGTCTTCCGACGCCGAGCCGAAGGCGACCTCGAACGAGACTCCTTGCTGGAATGGCGCCGTGAATCCCTACGGCGCCGGGAGTCTCAATGACGCCGATGAGACCGTGGCGAAGAAGACTTCTTATGATGTTTTCTCTCTTTCCTCTTCGACTTCGCCATGAATAGTTTAGCCTCACGTTCTTTCAGGGCCTTCGGATTCATGTGCTGACATGAATCACATGTAGCGACGTCGTGGTCGGAGCTTAAGCACCATAAACAGTCGGAGTGAGGATCAGTAACAAACATCTTGCCCCCACACTCTCGACAGGGCTTGAAACCCGACTTCCTCTGAGACATTGTTACCGCTGAGAAAATCCACGCAGCAGAAAATACACTGTAACTATGAAAGTAACAGTAGCTCCCCGAAGATAACCGTTTCGAATGCACAGAAAAAAGGTAACTGACGTCGGCACGTCGGCGAGGACCTCTTATTGCCTGTATGACATCAGACGGCATCGCGTGGGCCAATGTGACGTCCTCGTCGACGTGCAGAAGCTAGGAAGAAGATTTCCGTCGAATTCTGGCGCCATGGGAGTATTCATTAGGTGAGGAATCCACAGGTAGTTGTATCCATCAGAATGTTGGTTTCCTTCACATGCCCCCAACCATGCGGCCCAGTATGAGAGAGGTTGGGACGGAGTCCAAGGGCCTGATTTAGATCTTGGTGGAGGGGAATACTCTGTCACAAATGTGACGGATATCCTAATACGGGGATGAGATCTCTGTAACATTTGTGACAGAGTATTCCCTCTGCAGAGATTTATAAAACAGACCCTTTGGCATCTCAAAGATTTTTAGACTTTCATCACTTCAAAATGAAGTATATGCTCACTGCTCATGGCCAAATTGTTGAACAACTTTTGTCACATGGCGACATAGCTTATTCCAACTCATCGCTCTTGAATCTCAAGGGGTGAGTGCTTTCCCCGGTGACATCATCAATAGCTCTGGATATGGTATCCATCATCTGAAACTGATGCATTCCCATACCAGAGGCTCTTGGGACCGCGCAAAAGGCCATCATTTAGTTGGCAACAGCGCTAAGCTGAACAAACCACAACTTACAGAGTAGAACCTACAGTAACATGAGAAGTTGGATCTCAGTGCAAGCTTAAGCCATCTACTTTGACCTCCAGCATCTGAACCACCCAGTTCAGCCTGGGTAGCATGGCCTGGTGGTCCACGGTCAGGAGTCGCACAGCCTTTCTGATCCCTCAAACTCAATCAATCAATCAGTCAATCAAGGATTTATAAAGCATGCAAATCACCCAAGAGGGTCTCAAGGAGCTGGAGTTGCTCACTGCTTTGTGATGATCTGTTCATTCGAACAGCCATGTCTTGAGTCCTTTCTGGAATTGCTGGAGTAAAGAGGCAGTCCAGAGGTAAGGGAGAAGGTTGTTTCACATTTTGGCCACCAGATGTGAGAGAAGGAGCATCCTCTGCTGTTGCCTCAGCGGATCCGCGGGTTGTTTGCAAGGAAGAGGGATCCCCATCTCCAGCATCATGGCTGTAGGAGGTGTTCAAATCAAATCAAATCATTAGTATTTATAAAGCGCGCTACTCACCTGTGCGGGTCTCAAGGCGCTAGGGACAAAGGGGGTGGTTATCGCTGCTCGAACAGCCAGGTCTTTAGGAGTCTCCGGAAAGCGGAGTGGTCCTGGGTGGTCCTGAGGCTGGTGGGGAGGGAGTTCCAGGTCTTGGCCGCCAGGAAGGAGAAAGATCTCCCACCCGCCGTGGAGTGTCGCATGCGAGGGACTGCGGCGAGTGCGAGGCCAGAGGAGCGGAGGGGGCGGGTGGGGACGTAGAAGTTGAGGCGTCTGTTGAGGTATTCCGGTCCCTTGTCGTGGAGGGCTTTGTGTGCGTGGGTGAGAAGTCGGAAGGTGATCCTTTTGCTGACTGGGAGCCAATGCAGGTGTCTCAGGTGTGCGGAGATGTGGCTGCTGCGGGGTACGTCGAGGATGAGGCGGCCCGAGGCGTTTTGAATGCGTTGTAGGCGATTTTGGAGTTTGGCTGTGGTCCCGGCGTAGAGGGTGTTGCCGTAGTCCAGGCGACTCGTGGCGAGGGCGTGGGTCACGGTTTTTCTGGTGTCGGCGGGGATCCAGCGGAAGATCTTGCGGAGCATGCGGAGGGTGAGGAAGCAGGCGGAGGACACGGCGTTGACTTGCTTGGTCATGGTGAGAAGAGGGTCCAAGATGAAGCCGAGGTTGCGGGCGTGGTCTGCGGGGGTCGGTGCGGTGCAGAGGGCCGTGGGCCACCAGGAGTCGTCCCAGGCGGACGGGGTGTTGCCGAGGATGAGGACTTCAGTTTTTTCAGAGTTCAGCTTTAGGCGGCTGAGCCTCATCCAATCTGCGACGTCCTTCATACCCTCTTGTAGGTTGGTCTTGGCGCTGGCGGAGTCCTTGGTGAGGGAGAGTATAAGTTGGGTGTCGTCGGCGTAGGAGGTGATGATGATGTCGTGCTTGCGTACGATGTTGGCGAGGGGGCTCATGTAGACATTGAAGAGTGTCGGGCTGAGTGATGAGCCTTGGGGTACGCCGCAGATGATCTCAGTGGGTTCTGAGCGAAACGGAGGGAGGTGTTCCCATGGACATGATCAAAGCCGGGATGAACACAATATGAGGCGTACTCCCTATCCAGCCATTCTTGTGGAGCTTCTTCAGGTGAACTGGAATGAATGGTCTATAAACTGAAGGGTCAGCGGCCGCTTCAGATGGGCCTCTTCCACATAGTCCGCACCACAGCCCTGTGGGTTGCTGACCAGCTTCTGAAGATGAATGACTCCAGTTTGTACAAGAAGCCTCCTATAAACTACATGGCACTGCTGCCTCCAAGGATCTCAAAGGCTTAAGACTTCCTTTAGAGTTTGACCGAGTGGGAGCACTGCTGCAATTTATTGCTGCTCCTGCTTGCAAACATGTGGTTCCCCTACTTTACTGAGAGTCACTGTAGCACCTGGTTGGCACTGGCCAAGCCCACTCCAGCCCCCTTGTTGTAAACCTTTGATCTGGTGGCCGGTCAGATTCCAGTGACACTCACTACTCATTTCCCTGCATGTATTTCTGTGTTATGGAGAAAAAGGTCAGAAAAAATGTAGAATCCCCCCCATGCGCAGGGAGAAAAAACCAAGAGGTACCTTCTCCCAGCACCCACACTCTACCAGGGAGCTCGCTCGCAGCTCCCAGGCTTAAAACACATAAAAGGGAGGCGTGAAAACTTATGTTGTCTCTTTTCGTGGCGGCACCAGGAGGCCCAGAAGATCCATCAATGACAAGAGGGTCAGTGTCTTTGATTTGAAGTTTGGAGTGTTTCATGAGGCCAGGAGGCTCCTTTCCACACCTCAACCAGAGTGGAGTACTTGGAATTACTGCCAGAGCAGCTGACTTTTTGGAACTGAGAAAACAGGCCCCAGTCTCAATGCTCAGATAAAGCGCCCCAATACTTTGCCGTCGAGTTTGTTATATAAACTGCAAATACTTTTTAACCATCCTCCCTTTTGTCCATCTTAACATATGAGGCGCCTTCAAACACGTGAGCTCATGCTGTGCACTGTACAGTACATCCCTCGTAGTTGATTTAATAGCCTATAAACTTGCTCCATCTATAATTTAAATCTATGCCACATATAGGGTACACATCACCCATGACTTAGCCTTAACCTATGGGGGGTCACGAACGTTTCACACATCCATTTACAAACTCTCTCTTTTAATAAATACTCAGCACCTAATCTGATGTACTAAAGGTCAGGGCCACTGCAATTATGCTGCAAGGGAGCACCAAATTATGTGGCATGTGGCAGCCATGGACAGGGGTACATGGAGCCCACTGCGCCCGTGTAGTGGGTGTCTTAATACCAATCCCAGAGGTGAAGGGGGATCTTTTTTTTTAATTTGCATACGGGCCATGGCACCCTTATTAAACCACTGACTTTGGTAGTTTGCACAGCACACATGCTTTCATATTAAGCTGTTGCTTGTCTTCAATGCACACATTCTTGGCTGCAGTGCACGGAGCACCTTTACCGCCGCACATGGAGGGAAAAAATTAGAGGGAACATTGGTTGGTACCACTTATTTTTGGTTTACAGAAAAGAAAAACCCACTCTGGGAGTTTATTTTCTCTGAACAAAAAGGTTTGCCGAGCAGAAAGCTGAGCAGAAACAGGACAGACTGTCCTCCCTGGAGGGCTGTTATTCAGATTCTCAATAAGGCCCCTTGTTGCAGTTTGAGCATCCTCTCCTATATCCCCCCTCCTGGGTCTTTGCTAGATGTGCACATTTTGCTTTATGACAGTTTGTAGAAAATATTGTCATTACAAGCACTTGGCAAAATCTTTAGCTTCACTAGATCCGAGTAAAAAACACACGTTTTTAGTAGTTCTTTAATGCTAGAATAATTCTGTAGAAGAGAGCATATCGGGCAGGTGGCATTTAGAGCTGTTTTCCACACTGTTCAAAGAAAAGATTTGCAAAGTGTAAACTTGTAGATACAAATTGCTGCTTGAAATTATGCTGCAAATGTACTAGTAGCGTGAATCGCAGTCTGTGGGTCATGTTTGATTTGGCTGGATTTTATCAGCAATAAAACAGGATAAAATACTGTTTTATTAAGTGATTCAGGCCACACGTCTAGCATTCTAAGCACTGCAAATAAGAGCTGTTCTTATTACCCAATGTAATTGTACTCGATCTTCTGCCCTTGGATGGATGCAAGGGTGAGATAGCCTGCCTGGGGTTCAAGCTTGTGATCTACATACAGATCACTGCAAGTTTTGTCACATTCCTGCACCTCACTGAGTCACCCTCACCAAAAATGAGCTTGTTATGGGTTACAAACTTTGGTGAATAAAACCTAAGAAGAAACTCCACAAAATAAGCAAAATCAAGAATGTGACAAAACTTGGTGAAACGTCTTTGACTCAGAGCAGAGACAGGAAGTGTAGGGTAGTGACAGAAGGGGGCCTGGGTTCAGAGAAGGCACTCCAGCGCCTGTCGTAAGCATTTTCATTCGTATTTCATGTCACTGCCCTGGGGGCTTGGTGGCCCGGCGGGGTGCTTGGGATAGGGGCAAGTTATGGCCAGGTTGTCCAATTTTTTTTTCTCTTTAGCCATGCTGTACAGCATCACTCAAAATCACTGGCAAAGCCAAAAGGCCCCAATAACCTATTGGCTGAGACAACAATGTTGTTCTTTTTTTAATAAGTAATCCTTAGTGGGTGGGTGTTGTCATTCTGCCTTATGACTCTGTTGGAAATGGTGTTAACACATGAAAAATCCCAAACAAACTTAGACAAATAGATTAAAAAGTGTAATAAATGATTTGAGACCAAAACAACAAAAATCCAATCAGTAGAATCAGAGTTATGCAATTTTTAAGTTTTAAGTAAAAGTAGTGCCTTGAAGCACAAAGTGCCATCTGTGGTATCATGTTGTGCCGGACAGGGACAAAGTCACAAGTTGAGGCCGACAGCAATGGAGTGCATATCGGCTACAGGGACCAAGTGAGTCCAGCTGAACAAAAGAACTTTAAAACCTGGCTGTGGAGCGTCGTATCGACGATGCGTCGCACAGCAGAGGTGATGTGAGGGCCTTGAGTGGAGATGTGGTGCACATCGGCGGTTCCGAGAGAGTTGCGGTGGCGATGCTATGTCTGTGTGGAGAGATGCATCATGCAGAGGCGATTCTGAGGAACTGTGGTGGCGATGCAAAGTCCATGGGGGAAATGTGTTGTGCAGCAGCAGTTCCAAGGAGCTGCGGTGGCAAGGCAATGTCCTGAATGGAGCTGCGCTATGCAGCGAAGGTACAGAGGAGCTGAGGCCTGCGATGCGAAGTCCTGTATCAGGGATGCATCAAACAGCTGTTCCGATGTGGAGTCTTGCGAGGAGATGCATCACGCTGCATTGGTTCTGCTGGGACCACAGATGGGCTGGCAGAGCACCTTCAGGCCCTCTTCCAAGGGTCCAGGACTGGGGTGGCATCACTTGGGAGGGACAGGACTCAGAGCTGGCAGAGTTGAGGTACTAAGGTCAAGCTTGCTGCAGCCTGTTCTGTCCCTAAAGCTCTCACCAGGAGGCCAACCAATTGACCCTTGGAATCACTCTGGTGGCCTGGAGTTCAAGATTCAGGCCCAGTCCTTCAGTCAGGCAGCAGGACAACAGAGTAGCAGTTCTTCCTGCAGACAGCACAGCAGTCCTTCTGAATCTTCCATGGGCCCAGACTTGTACTGAAAAGCTGGGTCTGAGGAGCTGATTTTTATACCTGGTGCCGACCTTGAAGTAGAAGGTTCTGCAGGTTTCCATCCCCAGAAGTGCTTGGAATTTTGTGCTACCTTGCTCTTGCCCCAGATTGTTGTGAGTGTGCTTGAGCACAGCCTTTGTGATGTGCAAGTGTGGTAGGTAACAGCTCCTTCCCCTCATCAAGACAGAGATCACCCATCCAGCCAACACCTATGCTTCTTTTTCTTACTGCCTGGAGCAATACACAAATACCAACTGCCAGCTACACCTAGTCATGTGACCCAATAAACAGGCTGTAGGCACCAAATGGTTGAAACCAGAAAATGCCAACTCTCTAAAAGTGGCATTTTCAGAATTGTGACTTAAAATCCAACTTTACCATTAAATAGAGCTTAAAATTACAATTCTTTAGACACCCAACTTGAGATTCCTACCTGCTCCCAACTGAATGTTATCACTTATTAAATGTAATAAGTTAACCCAATGCTATCCTATGAGAGAGATGGGCCTTGCAATAGTGAAAAACTAATTTAAGCATTTTTCACTACCAGGAAATGTAAAAGATAAGTGTACACATCCCTCCTTTTAAATCCACTGCACCCTGCAACTGGGCCGTTTAGGCCTACCCTGCAGATGACATATGTATTAAAAAGGAAGGTATAGGCCTCAACATGGCAGGTTAAGCTGCGCACGCACGCAGCAGTGGCTGGCAGACCTGAGACATGTTTAAAGGGCTACTTATGTGGGTGGCACAATGAGTGTTGCAGGCCCACTAGTAACATTTCATTTACAGGCCCTGGTTACATGTAGTACTACATTACTAGAGACTTACAAGTACATCAAATGTGCCAATTGGGAGTAAGCCAATGTTACCATATCTACTGAAAGAGCACTGGTTAGCAGCGATAAAATGTGTAACGTCCTAAACCAGCAAAAAAGAAGTCAGTAAAAACAGGCAGCTAGAAGGCAAAAAGTTGGGGGAAAACCACAGTATGGGTGTAGGTACAACAGACTCAAGCTGCTCCTCATGGATAAAACTGCACTGAGATTGCTGATGTTCCCACTTAGAAGTGATGGGGCCTAGCAGTTTAGGTTAGACTGTTCCTATTGGACAAGGCCCAACCCTGATTTGACTAAAGTCCGTCCTCGTCTGCGTTGGCACAATGAACAATAAAATGGTGGACTGGAGTATTCGATCCATCACTTCTTTCTCTTAGAAAGCCAGACATGTCCTTAGTACACTTTTCCACATTTTCAGGTATGGTTAAAGTGTGTGTTTTCAAATGTTTTAATGCCGAAATATTGACTCAGCTGCTCTCCGCAACATATCTAGGAGTCTGTGAACTGGGGGAGGATTCTGGGGCTGTAAAATAAGCATCAAGCATCCATTGGTTCTAAGTCAACTCTTTGGCTCTGATTTAGGAGCGGGCTCTTTAATTCGGATTCCTGTGTATACAGGAGTTTAAGTAGGGAAAAGCAGCTGAAAAACACACAGCAAAAAGGCTTTGGGATTTGTAGTGATGAACACTGATTCTGAAATAGCCCCCCTAGAGTGATGGTAATTATTTAGTGCGGTAAATACCATCCCCAATCTCCATAACTTGGAATCAGGGCATTGCCTGCCATTTTAACAGGGCCACAGCAAGAACCAGGCACGACAGGAGGGCCAGACCAAGGGGAATCTAAAGAAAACTCTGGACGAAGAACAGGACATAGAAAGACCAGGATCTAAGAAGTCCCACAAAAGATAAAAACAGCAGGGCCAAAACAAGAATCAGGAGGAAAAAACAGTACTATGAGCAGAGTTCCCAGAAGGCAAAAAGAGCAGGGGTCAGAGAGCGACCCAAGAGAGATATTAGAGTCAGAGTGAGTCGCATCAGTGATAACACGGCCCAAGGGAGACCTTGAAGAGATAATTGGGCCCAAGGAAGACCCAGGAAGAGAGCAGGGCCAGCAGGTGATCAAGGGGGGATATTCGGGTCAGAGCAACACCCGGAAAGGAAAACATGGACCAAGGGTGACCTTAAAGAGATAGCTGGGCCCAAGGGAAACTCAAGGGGGAAAGGAGGGTCAGCAGGTGACCCAGGAGAGATATTAGGGTCAGAGAGAGACCCAGAAAGGGAAAACAGGGCCCAAGGGTGACCTTGAAGAGATAGTTGCCCCCCAAGGAAGACCCAGGAGGGAGAGGAGGGCCAGCAGGTGATCCAGGAGGGATATTAGAGTCAGAGAGAGTCCCATCAGTGAGAACAGGGCCCAAGGGAGATCTTGAAGAGATAGTTGGGCCCAAGGAAGACACAGGAGAAGAGCAGGTCCGGCAGGTGATCACAGAGGGATATTCGGGTCAGAGAGACACCCAAAATGTAAACCAGGCTCCAAGGGAGACCTTGAAGAGAGAGATGGAGCAAAAGGGAGACCCATGAGGGAGAGGGGGGCCATCAGGAGACCTAGGAGGGATATTAGGGTCAGAGAGAGACCCAGAAAGGAAAACAGGGCCCAAGAGTGACCTTGAAGAGATAGTTGGGCCCAAGGAAGGCCCAGGAGAAGAGCAGGGCCAGCAGCTGATCAAGGAGGGATATTCGGGTCAGAGAGCTACTCAAAATGGAAACCAGGCTCCACGGGAGTCCTTGAAGAGAGAGATGGACCAAAAGGGAGACCCATGAGGGAGAGGAGGGCCGTCAGGAGACCAAGGAGAGATATTAAGGTCAGAGACAGACTCAAAATGGAAAACAGGCTCCAAGGGAGACCTTGAAGAGGGAGTTGAGTCAAAGGAAGACAGAAGAGGAAGAAACAGAGACCCGGGAGAGAAGGGCCAAAGGAGGACCTAGGAGGGAAATCAGGGCCCAAGGGAGACTGAAGGACAGCAGAGCTTGAGAGAAACCCTGGAGGAAGAGAAGAGCCAGAGGAAAACCGAAGAGCAGGACCAGACAAAGACCCAAGATGAAGAGGGAAGCCAGAGGGAGAGTCAGGAGGGCGATGAGGACCAG
Source organism: Pleurodeles waltl (assembly GCF_031143425.1). Lineage (NCBI taxonomy): Eukaryota > Metazoa > Chordata > Amphibia > Caudata > Salamandridae > Pleurodeles > Pleurodeles waltl. The sequence continues at coordinate 30,132,645 of NC_090445.1, read as the reverse complement.
AGCAAAACCCAGGAGATGACAGCAGGACCACAGGGAGACCCAGGAAGTAAAGCAAGGCCGGAGGGAGACCCAGGGGGTAAAGCAGGACCAGAGGAAAACCCAGGTGGGAGAGCAAGGCCAGAGGGAGTCTCCGGAGGGACAGCAGGGTCCAAGAGCGACACAGGAGACAGTAGTACCATAGTGAAAGCTAGGAGGGGGAGCAGGGCTTGAGGAAGACCCAGGATAGACAGCAAGGCAAGAGGGATACCCAGGAGGGAGAGAAGGGCCAGAGGGAGACATAGGAGTGAGAGCAGGGCCAGAGGGAGACCCGGGAGGGAGAGCAGGGCCAGAGGGAGACACAGGAGTGAGACTGGTGCCAGAGGGAGACCCAGGAGTCAGAGTGGTGCCAGAGGGAGACTCAGGAGGGAATACAGGACCAGATGGAGACTCAGGAGGGAAAACAGGACCAAAGGGAGACCCAGGATGGATAGCGAGGCCAGAGGGAGACCCAGGAGTGAGAGCAAGGCTAGAGGGAGACCCAGGCGTGCCAGCAGTGCCAGAGGGAGACCCAGGATGGAGAGCGAGGACAGAAGGAGACCCAGGAGTGAGAGCAGGGCCAGAGAGAGACTGAGGGGTGAGAGCAGTATCCGGCAGAGGGCCAGGAGGGAGAGCCGGGCAAGTGTAAAACCTGGGAATGAGTGCAGGGCCTTGGTGAAAACCAGCAGGGGAAGCAGGGCCAGAGGAAGACCCGGGAGGGACAGCAGGGCCCAAGGGAGGTTCAGAAGGTAAGAACAGGGCCAGATGGAGTAACTGGAGAGGGAACAGTGCTGGAGGAAGACCAAGGGGTGGGAGCAGGGCCTGAGGAAGACCCAGAAGGGTGCATGTAGGAGGCTGGCTCAGTTTATGGTGTACATGTATGGTGTGGCACCCTATTCTGAGTCCAGGCAACCCTTAGTGATAGTGAATAGGTGTCCAGATAGCAGAAGCTCTCTAGGCATAGCTGAGGCAAGCAGCTAAAGCTTATCCAGGAGGAATGTAAAGCAATTTAAATACCACAGTAGTCAGACAATAACAGTCACAAGAAAAAACAAAACAAGTGTTGCAAAAATAAAGTATACTTTATTACAGAAATACTTCTAAACTAACATTTGTATATCCCCCCTTTGGAACTATTACATAAAATATACACATAAAATAACCATCAGAAGTAACATATAAATATACAGGGCACCAGGGGAGGGCCATACCATATACTAACACCCAGGAATGGATTCCAGATGTGGAGGACCTGCAAAAGAAGGGGACAGATTCCAGCTCCCTTGGAGGTGTCCAGGTGGTGCAGGTGGCAATGCCCACCCTCCTGCCAGTCCAGTGGCAGGAGAAAGGGCCTACAATCTCCCAACTTGGATAGAAGACAATCAGGACCCAGAGGAGCCACAGACTCACAACCTGTGAAGCAGGATCTTCAGATGTCCAGGGACAGCAGATCCCACCAACTGGTCGACGTTGTCTTGAGGTGCCTGCGGTTGCAGGTGAGTGACTCCTTCACTCCAATGGAGATTTCTTTGTACTTCCTGGTGAAAACAGAGTCCTTGTGACCCAGGAGGATGCACAGCCATGGATGTTGCAGAATTCTTGCAGGATCCAGAGAAACAATGCTGTAATGGGAGCCTTCCCACCAGAAGCAGACTTGTTCGGTTCCAGCGAAGACCAGCAGCGGTTCCAGAGGCCAGGTTCGGAACATGTCTTGCAGAGAGTTCCTAGAAGATTCTTGCTTGACGAATCTGAGGATCCAACCGTGAGAGAGCCCTTAAATAACTCTATAAGGGGTTTGGTCACTCTCTGCAGTGACCCACCTATCAGAGGGGGTCAGGGACATCACCTATCTGGCCTATACAACCAGATTCTCCTAGGGGCCTCTGCACATCTTATTTTCAAGATGGCAGAATCAAGTGGCCACCTGCCAGAGCTCTGGGCACCTCCCTAGGGGAGGAGCTGGACAGGGGGGTGGTCACTCCCCTGTCCTTTCTGCAGTTGTGAGCCAGAGAGGGGGGCTGGGGGTTCCTGAACTGATTCAAACTGGATAATGCAAGGAGGGCACCTAATGTGCCCTTCAAAGCGATCTGGTGGCGCTCAGAGGCCACCCCACCTCAGCCCTTAGACACCTAATACAAAGGGGACAGAACCACAAAAAAGTTGAGGAAAGAAAAGGTGAGAGGCGGGGTCGAAAGATGAGAGGAAAGGAGTAGAGCATTGAGGGTAAAGATGGATGCAAGAATGGCAGAATCAAAGAGAGAATGTAAGATGCTTGTGGAGAGATACAAGAACAGGAGATAATGGAGGGGTGAAGTGGATTTAAGAGGGGGCTGAAGCAGCAGGAGTAGGTAATAGGCTGGGCAAGGAATGAGGTGAACCGTAGAGCATAGCGGGTGAGGTGGATGTACATGGGCAGAATCTGCAAAAAAGTAAGAGGCTAGAGAAGAGGTAGAAAAAATGTATTTGCCTGTAAACAATGCAAAGAAAAGTCTTAGTTTTGAGAGGCCTGTGTTATCCTTCACAAAAATAGGGTTTTGGGTTGTGATCTTGAGCCATCCTCAATGTGTCGGCTAAATTTCAGCCTGCTCTGTCTACTTTATTACTCTTCTTGGCCTTTCTATTAAATCTTACCCCCACGGTGACCCTTCCTTGTACATGTCCTGACCAGAGATCTAGAGATCATAGTTCCTGCCATCACCTCCATTTGTAATTTCTTGGTTGCCTTGTCATACGTTTCTATCAATGTAAAAACTGAACAAGTTGTGGTTGTTTCTCTGCTCAAAAAGTCTTCAGCTGGCTCAAAACTTCTCTGCTTCAGAACTTAAGATTATTTCATTTCAAATGTTTATGTGTTATTCATTTTGGAAACTTGTCTCTTTCACAGTGACAATAGTACGCCATCAAAGCTCACTCCAAGATGTGATAACGGTATTGAAACTGTTCTCCCTGTAAGCCACCCATTACATATATCTTTGTTATGTCAGTTCTTTGCATCTTTTAAAAATGGAGTCTGAAGTTGCTCTGTTTAGGTGCTCTGTGAGGAGGTGTTGGCCAGCCTATAGGACTTCTGCCTGCCGATATATTATCCACCTCACCTGTGTATGACATTTGTGCTGTTTCCTCTGCCTATATTCTGTTTGCTGCAGGTTTTGCAGGTCACTTACCCCATCTTGCGTGTAGCTGTTTGTGATGACCCCCCCATGCCTGCTAAACCCCAAATGCCTTATCCTGAACTTCACTAGCAAAAAGGGGGCCTCTGGAGTCACTTGAAATCCCGCTGTATAGTTCCGGGACAATCTGATTTGAAATTCCCTAATCTGGAAACAACTAGTGAACACTGTAGCAATCATATCGCTTTTGGAAAGCCCTTGGCCCAGCTTTTTCAACCAGCTTGAATAATTTTTTGTATTTTCACGCTACAGTTTGAAAAATATACACATTTTTTATTAGGATTATTATTTATATTGTTGGCCACGTTAGTGATATCCACACTAGGTAGACAGGTTTTTGCAAAGTAACTTAAAAAATTCCAGAACATTAATGTTCAATTGATGTCCCTACCTAAGATGTCACTTTCTGTGATGTCACATCTGACAGGGGCCTCACATGTTGCTCTTCTCCCTGGGACCGTACAAGCCCTAGGACCAGCCCTGCTTCCAATCCACACTCTCCCCCTTCCCTCAGTTTTACTCAACAAGCTACGTCCCTGCAACAGAGACATGGGAGAAAGAGTAGAGGCAGAAGGGGCTCAACAGGGAGGAAGATGTTGTCAGAGGAGGCGCTGGAGGGACAGAGGGTAGGCATCAAGGGACATCCAAGGGCCAGAGCAAGCAACAGTGAGAGCTAAGTGAGTAAGACAGACCACGGCAGAGGGAGACCCACGAAGAAGAGGGTAGGGTCAGGAGAGCCAGGAAGAAGAGAAGAAAATGGGAAGAACTCAGAGGAAAACAGAGACAGAGGAAGGCCCACCAGGGAGAGGTAGGGCAAGAAGGAGATCCTGGCAGAAGAGAAGAAACACAGGAAGAAGTCAGAGGAGAAATGAAGAAGTCAGAGGAGAACAGAAACAGAGGAAGGCCCACCAGGGATAGGTAGGGCAAGAATGAGATCCAGGCGGAAGAGAAGAAATACAGGAAGAACTCAGAGGAGAAAAGAGACAGAGGAAGGTCCACCTGGGAGAGGTAGGGCAAGAAGGTGATCCAGACAGAAGAGAAGAAACAAAGGAAGAACTCAGAGGAGAACACAGACAGAGGAGGGCCCACCAGGGAGAGGTAGGGCAAGAAGGAGATCCAGGCAGAAGAGAAGAAACACAGGAAGAAGTCAGAGGAGAACTTAAGAAGTCAGAGGAGAACAGAGACAGAGGAAGGCTCGCCAGGGATAGGTAGGGCAAGAATGAGATCCAGGCAGAAGAGAAGAAACACAGGAAGAACTCAGAGGAGAACAGAGACAGAGGAAGGCCCACCAGGTAGAGGTAGGGCAAGAAGGTGATCCAGACAGAAGAGAAGAAACAAAGGAAGAAGTCAGAGGAGAACTGAGACAGAGGAAGGCCCACCAGGGAGAGGTAGGGCAAGAAGGAGATCCAGGCAGAAGAGAAGAAACACAGGAAGAAGTCAGAGGAGAACTGAAGAAGTCAGAGGAGAACAGAGACAGAAAAAGGCTCGCCAGGGATAGGTAGGGCAAGAATATGATCCAGGCAGAAGAGAAGAAACACAGGAAGAACTCAGAGGAGAACAGAGACAGAGGAAGGCCCACCAAGGAGAGGTAGGGCAAGAAGGAGGTCCGGGCAGAAGAGAAGAAACACAGGAAGAACTCAGGGGAGAACAGAGACAGAGGAAGGCCCACCAGGGAGAGGTAGGGCATGAAGGACATCCAGGCAGAAGAGAAGAAACACAGGAAGAAGTCAGAGGAGAACTGAAGAAGTCAGAGGAGAACAGAGACAGAGGAAGGCCCACCAGGGATAGGTAGGGCAAGAATGAGACCCAGGCAGAAGAGAAGAAACACAGGAAGAACTCAGAGGAGAACAGAGACAGAGGAAGGCCCACCAGGGAGAGGTAGGGTAAGAAGGAGATCCAGGCAGAAGGGAAGAAACACAGGAAGAAGTCAGAGGAGAACTGAAGAAGTCGGAGGAGAACAGAGACAGAGGAAGGCCCACCAGGGGTAGGTAGGGCAAGAATGAGATCCAGGCAGATGAGAAGAAACACAGGAAGAAGCCAGAGGAGGACTGAAGAAGTCAGAGGAGACCAGAGACAGAGGAAGGCCCACCAGGGAGAGGTAGGGCAAGAAGGAGGTCCGGGCAGAAGAGAAGAAACACAGGAAGAACTCAGGGGAGAACAGAGACAGAGGAAGGCCCACCAGGAAGAGGTAGGGCAAGAAGGAGATCCAGGCAGAAGATAAGAAACACAGGAAGAACTCAGAGGAGAACAGAGACAGAGGAAGGATCACCAGGGAGAGGTAGGGCAAGAAGGTGATCCAGGCAGAAGAGAAGAAACACAGGAAGAACTCAGGAACCAGAGTGGACCCAGAGAGATCAAGCCCGAGGGAGGCCCAGAAAGAAAGGTCCAAGGATGGAGAGGGGGAGAGAAAGAAATAGAAAGAGAAAAAGCGAGAGAAAGACAGAGCGATAGAAAGAGAGCGAGTGAGAAAGAGGTGGAGCGAGAGAGAGAGAATAAACCATGAAGGCACTCAGGAGAGAGACAGCACCCTTGGGAGATCCGGCCCAGCTGAGGGGAGAGTTGGGAGAGACAGGAGGAGAGAGAGAGAGAGACAGGAGGAAAGAGAGAGAGAGAGAGAGAGAGAGAGAGAGAGAGAGAGAGACAGGAGGAGAGAGAGAGAGAGAGAGAGAGAGAGACAGGAGGAGAGAGAGAGAGAGCGAGAGAGAGAGAGAATGAACCATGAAGGCAAGCACCCTTGGGAGATCAGGCCCAGCTGAGGGGAGATTTGGGAGAGACAGGAGGGTCTGGACTCGGAGTCGCAGAGAGAGAGGGAGGGGAAGAGAGAGCGAGAATGAACCATGAGGGGTACTCAGGAGAGAGACAGCACCCTTGGGAGATCAGGCCCAGCTGAGGGGAGAGTTGGGAGAGACAGGAGGGTCTGGACTCTGAGTCGCAGGGACAGCGACCACTAAATCCCCACCCCTTCCAGATCATGAGGCCTAGTCCATGGTCTTCTCCGTCCGTGTTTGAGTATGTCCCGTCGTCCCGGGGGTGGGGAGTAACCCCCCCACGTCACTTCAGACCTGCTCAGGTGGGGTGCTCGGGCCGGTGGAGCAGGATGACTGGGGAAAGGACCGTCCCTTCTCCCATCTTTCCAAAGCCTCCCTCCATCCCTCCTCCTGTGTGGTGGAGGGAGGGGTGACACCGGAAGTGACAGGTCCCCCCCATCACCTCTCGCGCGCCCCTCTCTGCCTCTGTCCTTCAATAATTCTTGACAGAGTTCGGAGCAGACATCTGGCCGAGGGAAGGTGCGGACTTCAGACGATCCATCACCCCCGACAGGGGCACGGGCTGGGGGGCAAAGCATCCCAAACTCTGCTCGACACTGGACTCTCCCTCACCTGTCTCTTCACAGCTCTCCTCAACCCCCGACCTCCAGCCTCTCTCACCTCTCTCAGAATACACACTAGCGCCCTCCTCACACCTGAGCCCACCTTCTCTTCACCCTCTATTCACCGCCTCTCCACCCCTCCCCACTAGTCCTCTCTCACCACTCTCAGAATACACACTAGCGCCCTCCTCACACCTGAGCTCTTCACCCTCTATTCACCGCCTCTCCACCCCTCCCCACTAGTCCTCTCTCAGAATACACACTAGCGCCCTCCTCACACCTAAGCTCTTCACCCTCTATTCACCGCCTCTCCACCCCTCCCCACTAGTCCTCTCTCACCACTCTCAGAATACACATTAGCGCCCTCCTCACACCTGAGCCCACCTTCTCTTCACCCTCTATTCACCGCCTCTCCACCCCTCCCCACTAGTCCTCTCTCACCACTCTCAGAATACACATTAGCGCCCTCCTCACACCTGAGCCCACCTTCTCTTCACCCTCTATTCACCGCCTCTCCACCCCTCCCCACTAGTCCTCTCTCACCACTCTCAGAATACACATTAGCGCCCTCCTCACACCTGAGCCCACCTTCTCTTCACCCTCTATTCACCGCCTCTCCACCCCTCCCCACTAGTCCTCTCTCAGAATACACACTAGCGCCCTCCTCACACCTGAGCCCACCTTCTCTTCACCCTCTATTCACCGCCTCTCCACCCCTCCCCACTAGTCCTCTCTCACCTCTCTCAGAATACACACTAGCGCCCTCCTCACACCTGAGCTCTTCACCCTCTATTCACCGCCTCTCCACCCCTCCCCACTAGTCCTCTCTCAGAATACACACTAGCGCCCTCCTCACACCTGAGCCCACCTTCTCTTCACCCTCTATTCACCGCCTCTCCACCCCTCCCCACTAGTCCTCTCTCACCTCTCTCAGAATACACACTAGCGCCCTCCTCGCACCTGAGCCCACCTTCTCTTCACCCTCTATTCACCGCCTCTCCACCCCTCCCCACTAGTCCTCTCTCAGAATACACACTAGCGCCCTCCTCACACCTGAGCTCTTCACCCTCTATTCACCGCCTCTCCACCCCTCCCCACTAGTCCTCTCTCACCTCTCTCAGAATACACACTAGCGCCCTCCTCACACCTGAGCCCTTCACCCTCTATTCACCGCCTCTCCACCCCTCCCCACTAGTCCTCTCTCAGAATACACACTAGCGCCCTCCTCACACCTGAGCTCTTCACCTTCTCTTCACCCTCTATTCACCGCCTCTCCACCCCTCCCCACTAGTCCTCTCTCACCTCTCTCAGAATACACACTAGCGCCCTCCTCACACCTGAGCTCTTCACCCTCTATTCACCGCCTCTCCACCCCTCCCCACTAGTCCTCTCTCACCACTCTCAGAATACACATTAGCGCCCTCCTCACACCTGAGCCCACCTTCTCTTCACCCTCTATTCACCGCCTCTCCACCCCTCCCCACTAGTCCTCTCTCACCACTCTCAGAATACACACTAGCGCCCTCCTCACACCTGAGCTCTTCACCCTCTATTCACCGCCTCTCCACCCCTCCCCACTAGTCCTCTCTCACCTCTCTCAGAATACACACTAGCGCCCTCCTCGCACCTGAGCTCTTCACCCTCTATTCACCGCCTCTCCACCCCTCCCCACTAGTCCTCTCTCACCTCTCTCAGAATACACACTAGCGCCCTCCTCACACCTGAGCCCACCTTCTCTTCACCCTCTATTCACCGCCTCTCCACCCCTCCCCACTAGTCCTCTCTCACCTCTCTCAGAATACACACTAGCGCCCTCCTCACACCTAAGCTCTTCACCCTCTATTCACCGCCTCTCCACCCCTCCCCACTAGTCCTCTCTCACCACTCTCAGAATACACATTAGCGCCCTCCTCACACCTGAGCCCACCTTCTCTTCACCCTCTATTCACCGCCTCTCCGCCCCTCCCCACTAGTCCTCTCTCAGAATACACACTAGCGCCCTCCTCACACCTGAGCCCACCTTCTCTTCACCCTCTATTCACCGCCTCTCCACCCCTCCCCACTAGTCCTCTCTCACCACTCTCAGAATACACACTAGCGCCCTCCTCACACCTGAGCTCTTCACCCTCTATTCACCCTCTATTCACCGCCTCTCCACCCCTCCCCACTAGTCCTCTCTCACCTCTCTCAGAATACACACTAGCGCCCTCCTCACACCTAAGCTCTTCACCCTCTATTCACCGCCTCTCCACCCCTCCCCACTAGTCCTCTCTCACCACTCTCAGAATACACATTAGCGCCCTCCTCACACCTGAGCCCACCTTCTCTTCACCCTCTATTCACCGCCTCTCCACCCCTCCCCACTAGTCCTCTCTCACCACTCTCAGAATACACATTAGCGCCCTCCTCACACCTGAGCCCACCTTCTCTTCACCCTCTATTCACCGCCTCTCCACCCCTCCCCACTAGTCCTCTCTCACCACTCTCAGAATACACATTAGCGCCCTCCTCACACCTGAGCCCACCTTCTCTTCACCCTCTATTCACCGCCTCTCCACCCCTCCCCACTAGTCCTCTCTCAGAATACACACTAGCGCCCTCCTCACACCTGAGCCCACCTTCTCTTCACCCTCTATTCACCGCCTCTCCACCCCTCCCCACTAGTCCTCTCTCACCTCTCTCAGAATACACACTAGCGCCCTCCTCACACCTGAGCTCTTCACCCTCTATTCACCGCCTCTCCACCCCTCCCCACTAGTCCTCTCTCAGAATACACACTAGCGCCCTCCTCACACCTGAGCCCACCTTCTCTTCACCCTCTATTCACCGCCTCTCCACCCCTCCCCACTAGTCCTCTCTCACCTCTCTCAGAATACACACTAGCGCCCTCCTCGCACCTGAGCCCACCTTCTCTTCACCCTCTATTCACCGTCCCTCCTTCTCTCTCCCCATCCAGAGGCCTCCACAGTGGCTCTTAACTCACATGTTTTGTAACTTTCTATAGCGAGAGCTCGGCCCGAGGGCACTTCAGGGTTGTACCTGGGAACCAGATTACACGATACAAGCCTAAATTATGTTTTATTTATGCGCAGGGATGTTAAGCGATGATTTGCCCAGTATCACAGGATGGTACGCTGACGCCGGGATTCGAACCTGGTTCACCAGCTGTGGCCGTCGGTTCACATGTCCTCACCCTCTCCTCGCCTCTCTCCCCATCTCTCTCTCTCTGTCGCTTTCATTACCCGTCTCCTCACCCCTCTCACTCACAGGAGCAGTCTATCAGAGGTGCCCCCTACAGTCTCTTCTCTGCCTTGGACCTCTCTCAGCCCCCTTCCTCTCTTCCCACCTCTCTCTGCCTCTTTCATTACCTGTCCCCTCACCCCTCTCACTCACAGGAGCAGTCTATCAGAGGTGCCCCCTACAGTCTCTTCTCTGCCTTGGACCTCTCAAAGCCCCCTCCTCTCGTCTCTCTCCCCACCTCTCTCTCCCCATCTCTCTCTCTCTGTCTCCTTCATTACCTGCCCCCTCACCCCCCTCACTCACAGGAGCAGTCTATCAGAGATGACCACGACAGTCTCTACTCTGCCTTGGTCCTCTCTCAGCCCCCTCCTCTCGTCTCTCTCCCCATCTCTCTCTCTCTGTCTCTTTCATTACCTGCTCCCTCACCCCTCTCACTCACATGAGCAGTCTATCAGAGATGCCCCTACAGTCTCTTCTCTGCCTTGGTCCTGTCTCAGCCCCCACCCCTCTCTTCCCACCTCTTTCTGCCTCTTTCATTACCTGTCTCCTCACCCCTCTCACTCACAGGAGCAGTCTATCAGAGATGCCCCCTACAGTCTCTTCCCTGCCTTGGTCCTCTCTCAGCCCCTTCTTCTCTCCTCTCTTCCGTTACCTGTCCCCTCACCCCTCTCCCTCACAGGAGCAGTCTATCAGAGGTGCCCCCTACAGTCTCTTCTCTGCCTTGGTCCTCTCTCAGCCCCCTCCTCTTGCCTCCCTCCCCATCTCTCTCTCTTTGTGCCTCTTTCGTTACCCGTCTCACCCCTCTCACTCAGAGCAGCAGTCTATCAGAGATGCCCCCTACAGTCTCTTCCCTGCCTTGATCCCCTGTCAGCCCCCTCCTCTCGCCTCCCTCCCCATCTCTCTCTCTCTGCCTCTTTCATTACCTGTCTCCTCACCCCTCTCCCTCACAGCAGCAGTCTATCAGAGATGCCCCCTACAGTCTCTTCCCTGCCTTGATCCCCTCTCAGCCCCCTCCTCTCGTCTCTCTTACCACCTCTCTCTCTAAAATGAAATAATAGTGACATGTATTTTTAGTGCTACGAGTTCCCAGTCTCTGACAGAAAGGACGGTGAATATGTAATTCATTATTTTAAACTTGATTCACACACAGTATGATAGGCTGCTAGTAAATATGCAAAATGTTTAAGATAAAACGGTGCTGCCAAAATATAGATTATAGTTATACCCAGATTGTACATAATACATTTTTTACATTACTGTCCCTTAAGCACCACCAGGTGTAGCAAGTGCTATATAAATACACTTACAATTAAAAGCATGCACTTCACAGCTCAGTTGTTAACTATTTGCATTACCATCCACAAAAACTACATCTGTCTCATCAAGTGATTCTATCAATTAAAGCCAGTACCGGCCCCCAAGCACCCTTTGCAGTTGCAGATTACCTTTTATATTTGCAGATTAACCAGTTGTGCACATTTACATTTCTTGCACCCTGGCAGGAAGGCTTGTTTAGCTGTCTGCCCGGCTTCGGTTTCACAGCACAGGGGACTCACTGAATGGCACTAAAGCTGAAGCATTTAAACTATCACTAACCGTCCCAGGACGGCTGTCTCGATTTATGAAAAGTAGGGAAACTGTTTTTCATGCCCATCAGATCCTGCCCACTTCGACCTCTGCTTCTCATCTGTTTCCTATCGCTCTCTCCCTGCTGCCGACACCCCGCCACCTCAACCACTTCACCAGTTGAGTTCATCACACCTTTCTAGACTTTTCTTCTTTTTTCTCTCATTCATTCTCCCTGTCACTCGCTCTCATCCTCTTGTCTCTAGTTTCCCTCCTCCTCCTCCTTTCCTCTTGCACCCCACCCACCCCCGGACCTGTTTCACACCCGGCATGAAAACCAGTTCCCTAGTTGAGGTCCTCTCCCTTTACCCACGAATCCCTCTCTGCTCTGTCTCTCATCTTCCCTCCACTCCCCTCCTATTCTCCACCATTCTTTATCTATCTTCTGCCCTCTCCATCACCCCTTCATTCTTCCCTCTCTCCACACCTCATCTCAACCCTTCTCCCGGTCCTCTCATCTCACCCATCAGCCCCTCTCCACTCCTCGTCCACATTTTTCTCTCTGCATCTCCCCCCTCATCTCCCTCACACTCTTCACAGCTCTCATTCCAACCAATTCTCAACTTGTCTTCATCATTCTGCACTTTCCCTCCTTCTTTATGTCTCACTGTCACCCTCCTCTCCCCCTCACCCTTCCCTCCCTGATATCTCTCCCCCTCTCTCCCTGCACTGAGCCACACCTCTCATCTCAACCACTTCTTCACATGTTCTAATCTCACCCTTCAGTCTCTCAAGTGCCATCTTATGGAGCTTGGGTGTCCCACGCAAGACATATTTTAGGGGTCCGTTTACCTAAGAAATTTGAGTCTTGTACTCCTTTCATGCTAATTCAAGAATGCATAATGCTAAAAAATGCCAAATTATATGTTAATCTTTAACAGGGTCACACAAAAACTGTTGAAATATGCCTTGCGTGGTACCCCAAAAATCCCCAGGATGACACAGAGGTAGAGAGGTTCAGATAGATTTAGATAGAGAAATGGAATAGACAGAAGTGAAACAGAGAGAAAGTTAAATTTCCCAGGGGGCCCTTTGAAAGGTGGGTCCCTGGACAATGGCCCACTTCGCCCATGACTTCCCGGAGCAGCAGGGCGCTTCAGGGGTCACAGATTTGTATTTTATGTAGATAGAAATGTGGGCTACTGCTTTTAACATTTTAACATTTTGCTGCATCCATTTAATAAATTGTAATCCTTCTAATGTAGCTCAATGATCTATTTACCAGCATCAAGGAACTACATGCAAACTGTAAATCATGGGTTCAGATCGTTATGTGTTTTTTTCCTCAATCTGTCGTTAGTCTAAGACTGCAAAGAAGAGTTCCTTTTGGAATTAATAAAATCTTGTTAGTACAGGTAACCCTAATCTCTGTGTTATAATTTATATCCTGATTTTCTGTTTCTCTCGACCATTCACTCTTAACATATAAGTCAAAGACCGCCACGGCTGTTTCGACGGAAGCACCGCCAACAGGCTGGCGGTGCTTCCCATGGTATTACGACTGCGGCAGAAGCGCTGCGGTCACACCGCCTGGACCAGCGGTTTACCGCCACTTCAGTCCCGGCGGTTTTGGGATTACAAGTCTCCCTCCCGCCAACCTTTTCCTGGCGGTTTGAACCACCAGGAAAAGGCTGGCGGTACGGGGAGTCGCGGTCCCCTGGAGGCCCCTGCACTGCCCATGCCACTGGCATGGGCAGTGCAGGGGCCCCCTGACACGGGCCAGTGCTATGCAGCCAGTGAAAAGCGCGATGGGTGCAACTGCACCCGTCGCACAGCCGCAACACCGCCGGCTCCATTTGGAGCCGGCTCCTATGTTGCGGCCGTGATCCCCGCTGGGCCGGCGGGCAGAAACCAGGTTTCCGTCCACCAGCCCAGCGGGGATCTCAAAATGACCGCGGCGGGAGTGCGGCTGCATTGGCGGCCGCCCGGCAGTCCAAGGTTGTAATGAGGGCCATAATGTCTACAAGTACACCGTATACTGGGATGAGTAGCGATACAAAATAAATAAATACAAAAAAGAAAGTGCCTTTTAAATCAATATTTGTCTAATAATTCCTACACACTGATAAATCTTGCGTTCTTCCAGTGCATGCACATCTTTTACAGGTGAGGTTCAATAAAATAGAATACCTGCCTCTAACTTATAATTTCTCTAAAGTACTTGTAAAGTGATAACAAGTTGTGTGATTTTGTTTCCTTCCACTGAACGGACAGCTAGGTAATAGGCTTCAGATAGTTCCCAGTCAAGTTGATACTTGAACAAAATAAGGGCTGATGGCCCTTTAAATCAGCCCTTTGCAAGTGAAAATAAGAAAGACCCCTCACCTCCTGCATGTTGCTGCTCGGAACAGAAAGCGGACACGTGCGGGCGCTGCTGAATTATGTCCTAGTGTAGAAGAATGACACAGGAACAAATTTGGCATATTTTCTTGGATCAGTCAGATCCCTGATCTGGCCCAGAAATAGCTGCTGCAATACGGTTCCGGCACGATCCCCATGCTTTCTAACACTGTCATTGACAAAGTTTGTGTTAAATGGGTGGGAAGTGGCCATCAGGCGGACTGCATATGGGGTAGAGTGTGAATGCTTCACTACTTTTCACCTGGTGACACAAGCATCTGTGGCAGTGATGAGACCTGCTATTGGAGCAGCACTAATAAAATATTGATGCTTCACACACGCGCACGCATACACGCTCGCACACACACACACACGTGCGCGCGCATAGGCAATTATGTGCACACATATTTTTTCAGCTATAAACTTCAGTTTTACACACTATTAAAATCTAAAACCTAAATATTACTCACATTGGCATTAGTGAGTGGTGATTGTACTATTGAATATCAACTCCCAGAATATCATGGCACGAGAATACTGAGGACAGAATATTGAGGGACAAAATATCAAAAAGTGTTTTAAAAAAAATTATAGATTCATTATTCCTAATTTCACATCTACGTACCTTGAAGATATATGTACTGCGCAGACACGTATGTGGGGTTATAAGAGTACTTCCCAAGGCCACGCCCTGCACCCTGTCCTGGTTGTCTCAGTGCCTTCTGCGCTCCAGCAGCGCGCCTGGGTGCTGGGTCTGCCCTGTGGCCACATGTGCTCCGTGTACCCGCCTCGGTGTCTGCACTACATTTGTCCATTCGAGCACACAGGCAGTTAAAAAAATACAATTTTAAGCCTGAAAACCACTTGTGAGTCATCAGAGTAAGTAGACGGTTCACAAACCACTACTGGCAAAGTGCATCGCTGTCTGATAATGGAACATGCTGGGCGCGGACACCCCTGAAGTTCGCCATCCCGACAAATATTCTTCTTTTGTGGCCTCTGTGATGAGCTCAGCGATACCCTGAGGTGGAAGAGTCCCCCTGACCCTGTGCTGCCCTCCAGTTGTAGCTCTCTTGGCCAATCACTCTCGATTTAGGACTCGTACGATTTACCATGGCTAACCTATCAGTCATCAATCAATTAATCATTGCATCTGTAGAGTGCGCTACTCACCTGTGAGGGTCTCAAGGCGCTTGGGCGAAGGGGGTGGGGGGAGCTGCTACTGCTGGAACAGCCAGGTCTTGAGCAGTCTCCTGAAGGTCAGTAGGTCCTTGGTCTGCCGTAGGTGGATGCGGAGGGTGTTCCAGGTCTTGGCAGCGAGGTAGGAGAATGATCTGCCGCTGGATGTTCACTTGTGGATGCGTGGGACAGTGGCGAGGGCGAGGTCGGCTCAACGGTGGATGAATCCTTTTAAGCTCACGAAGGGCCTTTTCACAATAGTGTTTCAGCACTGCTGAAAGGAATTTCACCAAAGCAAGCATATACAATAAGCCATAGTAAAGTTCTGGCTTCACACAGTGATTCTTCTGCACGACCAGAGAGGGGTGGTTGCGACTCTGTGATGATGCTCCCATCAGTCTTTACAAAAGGAGCGGACTTTGCTGTTTCGGTAATAGCTTATAGGCTTTTAAGCACATCTGTACCAAACTTAGTAGATGATGTGTCCACCTAACTCTGGTTCTTTGTGCAAAACCCAACACCACGTTGTTTCAGGAAAGCACTTTACTGGCGCGCATAGAAGCTCCAAGAGGTGGTGTTTTGGTCTCTGCCTGAGCTCACATTTCTAAACTTCTTTACACCAAAGTTACCATTTCCTGCTGAAAGCTCGATTCACGCCTTTCCAAATATTGTAGATAAAACTAATCGGGAAGCCACAAGTGAAAGGGTTCATTTCAATCATAAGTGCGCCATTGGGGTCAGCTTCTGCTCGGTACTTCAAAGGTGAAAACATAGCGCCTAGTGTATGGTTCGTTGGACCAGGCGCATCAAAATCCAGGCAGTGCAGCCCCCCAACCCCGCGAGGGGGAGGGCGAGCTCCAGGGGGTCCCCTCAGCTCAGCACCTGGCCTGAACGAGTCCGGAAGAGGCCCCCCCTCCATGTTCTTTGCAGGGGGCCCCACTCCAGTTTCCTTACGCCACTGCAACCCTGTGTGGAGTTTGGGCCACCGCTGGGTTATGGGCGGCGGAGTCTTTCCTGGCTCCACCGACAGTAACCCCTGACCCTGCGGTCCGTCCCCACAGGACTGCCGGGCCACAGTGGGGGGTCACCATGCCCTACAGAGAGTGGGGTCCTGGCCTATCCCTTGTCCCCATACGATCTACGGAGGGCACCGGCAGGGACACACCCTCGTGAGGGAGGAAACCGCGTGCCTTGGGACTATTCCGTTTTTTTTTTTGCGTGAAAAGAGCGGAATGCAAAAAGAACAAGATGATGGAAGGACTGCTTGAATTCATCTCAGCCACTGGCAATCACCCAGGGATGCATTCCAATCCATCGTTTTTCAAACACCACACCACGCCACCCCAGTTTGGACCCAGCCATAAGCAAATCAGTCTTGACCCTGTTCATCATGGGAATGGTCCAGCCCGAACTGCCAGGCCAGGTCCTCCCTGGACCGGAACACAAGGAACCCAGGCCCGGTTTTGTCCTAGTTATGGGCTCTTCAACCAGGTATAGCTTGGTTCCATGAGCCCGGGTCCCATGTCTGGGCATATGAGGGGCACTTAATAGGGCAAATACAAAACTACCAAGGTGATTGCTGGAATGCTAGAATTAATCTCAGCCATTGGCAATCACTTAGGGCTACATTCCAATCCATTGTTTTTCGCCCACCACGCCACCTCAGTTTGGACCCAGCCATATGCATTGGCACGAGTTCCTGATATTTTTCCTGCACCCAAATGACACACGTGGAGAGTACTAAGGGAGCTGCAACAGATACAGCGCATAACATACTTGGATACTGTGGGAACTTATCAATGAAAGTACTAGCTCATCAGGGAAGAGAGGAGGCGATGAGGAATCTGTGAGCACTATGGGTC
This sequence comes from Pleurodeles waltl, assembly GCF_031143425.1. Classification (NCBI taxonomy): domain Eukaryota; kingdom Metazoa; phylum Chordata; class Amphibia; order Caudata; family Salamandridae; genus Pleurodeles; species Pleurodeles waltl. Next base: position 30,115,843 of record NC_090445.1, on the reverse strand, counting down.
CTATTCACAAAGGTAACATTACAGGCGTAGATTTGTTCATGTGTATATTTACTCTTGCACTCAGGTGTAAGTCTACACTATTTTGCCATTCACCTTTTCCGAGTGTAGGTTTATGCATAAGTGCAAACTTCATGTCTCCACCACCTCAGTTTAGGGGGTGAAAACATCTAAGATTGGACTGTCATTTCCAGAAGATGCTGAGTAGGCTTTTAGAAAGGATTTGGCTGATTATTTTATCTAAGTAGGCGTGCACAGTCCTCCAGGAAGCAGGCACACATTTATTACCAGACCTCATCCTAATGTTTGTCTGTAGCTACCTGCAGGATGCTGTCCGAAGCTGTTGTGCACATACATGTGCATTGTCCCCTCTACAGCCACCTTCAGGGAGAAGTTTATCTTCTACTGCAGAAATAGAACAGTGCGCAACCACCCCAAGGGATAAAGATCATCCTTCGGTGCACATACATGACCTTGGACTCTACAGGCCGCTGTGTCCAGCCACTCCACATGCTCACTCTTTGGTGCACACATCTAACCAGAGCCCAGTGAGCCTCTGTGAGCAATCATCCTCATAGTACTGGGTAATGCATATGTGTAACATAAACCATGACAAGGCTCTTTTCCAGCTAAATTTATGGTGCTACCTCAGCCTCTGGTGCACATATGTGCCTCTCCAACGATCTATGTCCAGTCAACTCCAGGGCGTGTGCTCAACTGTTTGAGGTACATGTAGGGCTAAGCAATGAGCCTTGAGGGTCCCCACAGATCACGTTGAAGGCAGTGGATGAGCACAGGCAAAGCTGACTGTTTGAGTGCCGTGACATGGTGGCGTGTGTCCCGAAGTATTGGAAGGTGGTGGTGGTGACAGAGTTGTTGAGGATTAGCGTGAGGGCTGTGCAGATGGGGTAGAGGCCTTTGGTGAAGATGAAATAAGGGCAGGGATCCAACATGGCTCCCAAGTGGATGAAGCGCATTTTGTTGGTGTTGATAGTGGGTCAATGGTTGCCCAGCAGGTCAGGGCGGTCTCCTGGGAGTCTGTCATCAGAGTGTAGGATAGTGTGGGTGGGGAGGGTTGGTTGAAGTGTGAAATTGTTGTTAAGAATGTTGATTTTCATAACCCAGAAGTAAAGCCAGTTCCTGAACCCAATGGTCAGAGCTTTCCAGCCCCAACCACAAAGGGCCATCCTAATCACTACTTCCCCATTGTCATGCGGTTCCCACTATTAAAAAGTAAAAAGACTGCATGTTTAGGACAGCAGGACCACCGAGTGTGGATGACTGAGTCAATTCCACACCACTTTGGAGGCTGTCGACCAACTCCTGGCTAGCCCACAGTGCCTCACCAAAACCCAGAACATGCGTGGCTCCTCCGCTAGAGTGGAGGATCGCCGCCCCACTGCCAGCAGCGCTGCTGCAAACCTTTTACTAAAAACAATAATTATTATTGTTTTTAGTAAAAGGGGCAGGGCCCCAGGCTGTTACAAGCACTGAGGGGGAGTGCACAGCACTCCCTCTCACTATGCATGTATGTTTGGCCAGCCGTCTCGGGCCGGCCACATTTACATGCGCAGTGTGCTCTCTCCAGCCCGGCAACACAGTTGCTGGACTGGAGAGAGTCTGCACAGCCTCCCAGTCTGCCTGGGAGCGCCCTGGCTGGACTTTACCAGCCAATCCTAACGCTGCTCTGAGCAGCGCCAGGATTGGCCACAGGGCAGGCTGGGAGCCTGTGCCTGCAGCCTTCCTGCAATAGATGAGCAGCTCAGCGGTGACGGCAGCGAAGATGAAGTTAAGTTTATTTTTTATTATTAATTTCACGCCCCTGCGCTGCCTGCCACCCCGCCCCACCCCTGTTAACTCCACGAGCCACTCCTGCCCTGGAAAGGAAAGGTGATTTGTGGTAACCTAAACCTGACACTCAGACATCATACCCCTTCTGCTCAGTTACTCCGTGCCTCACACATGCCAAGGCAGAACACGAGATGCAAACTGGGTTTCAATGCATTTATTGAAGCAATTGCTGGCCAAAGGTCAAACGATCTCAAAGTGCTGGGCTGGCAGCCAAAGCAATGTAGCATCACAGCACTGAGGAAGGGCTGAACCCCACAATGGTAGATAGTATTTGCTGCTGGTTTCATCTCAGCTCCCACTCCTTACAAGCCTTAAACAACTTCAAACAGTGAAGGGAGCCCCCCCCCCCACCCCCTCAGCCGCTGCTCTAAACCCTTTGAGTTCCCAGGCTCTCAGCCCCAACGTGTTCTAGTGCCTCCTGCAAGGCAGCCCCCCCCCCCCCCCCCCCCCCTTAGCTTCAGCAGCCCCAGACTTACCTTTTCAAAGCGCGGCAGGTGCCACAACGGGGGGGGCTCTGTGGGGGGCTCGTACTTTCTGAGCAACGAGCTTCGGGTCTCGTAAACTTTCCCAAGCCGGAGCTGTGGAGGAGGGAACAGAAATCACTGTCAGTCCTCAAATGGGAAGGGTGGGGGCTGTCGCGACAGAGAGCGGGAGTAAGGCGAGAATGAGAGGGGAGGTAGAGAAAGAGAAAGAGGGGGAGCGAGAGGGAAAGAGAGAGGAGGGGTAGAGAGAATGAGACAGAGGAGGTAACAAAGAAAGAAAGAGTAGGAGGGGGAGTAGGAGGGGTTAGAGAGGGTGAGCGAGAGAGGGGGGATAGGAGGGAGAGAAAGAGGGGGCGAGAGGGAAAGAGAGGAGGGGAGAGAGAATGAGAAAGGAGAGAATGAGAGAGGAGAGAAAGAGGGAGAGAAAGAGGGGGAGTAAGAGGGTGAGGGGAGAGAGAGGAGAGAGAGGGGGAAGGGGATGGAAAGAAACACATTGAAAAAACAAACTACAAAAACACCAGACTGTAACATTTCACAACGTCATCAAATGGTGCGTGTAAAAAGGACACCACAAAACATGCTGCTAATATGACCACCATCAAACTACACCAATGTGCCAAATGAGCATAACTCAGTGGTAGACACAAAATAAACCAAGGAATCAACAAAAACACAGAAACAGGTATGTGATATGTTTCAAACCAGACAACCATCCCCTGTAAGGGAATCTTGTGTTTTAGCAGTGGGGATCCTTCACCCCACACACTCACCCACTGTAAGGGCATCCACTTTTTTAGCAAGAGGTATCTTTCAATCCACACACTCACCCCAAGGAAGGGCATCTAGTGTTTTTGCAACGGGTATCTTTCAATCAACATACTCATCCCCTGTAAGGACATCTAGGTGGTCATTACGGTAATGTGGCGTCCGTACCGCCAACAGGCTGGCAGTACGGAGACCAGTATTACGTCCGCGGCGGTAGCGCCGCGGTCGCACCGCCGGGGCCGGCGGTTTCCCGCCGTTTTAGCCCCGGCAGTGATAATCCACCAGGGCAGCGCTGCAAGCAGCGCTGCCCTGGGGATTACGACCCCCCTACCGCCAGCCTGTTTCTGGCAGTTTGCACCGCCAGGAAGAGGCTAGCGGTAAGGGGTGTCCTGGGGCCCCCTAACAGGGCCCCGGCCAGCTTTTCACTGTCTGCATAGCAGACAGTGAAAAGCGCGACGGGTGCTACTGCACCTGTCGCACGGCCGCAACACCGCCGACTCCATTAGGAGCCGGTTCCTATGTTGCGGCCTCATCCCCGCTGGGCTGGCGGGCGTAAACTTGGTTTGCGCCCGCCGGCCCAGCGGGGATGTCGTAATGGGGTCCGCGGGAGTGGACGGCGGTTACCAAGCTCGTAATAACCCCCCTAGTGTTTTAGCAACCAGTATCTTTCAACCATCACATAAGGGCATCTAGTGTTTTTGCAACAGGTATCTTTCAACCCACACACACATCCCTTTTAAGGGCATCTTGTGTTTTAGCACAAGAAAACTTTCCACCCACCACAATCATCCCCTTAAGGGAATCTTGTGTTTTAGCAATGGGGTTCACTACCACTGAGGGAGAATCACGCGGACCTGGGTTCAGCACAACCAAAGCACTTCCCTGCCACCAAGGGGAATCACATGAAACAGGATTCAACACAATCCAAGCACCACACTGCTACTGAGGGAGAATCATGTGAAACAGGGTTCAACACAGACTAACCCCCTCCTGCCACTGAGGGCGAATCATGTGAAACAGGGTTCAACACAGCTCAAGCACCTTCCGGCCACTGAGGAAGAATCATGCGAAACAGGGTTCAAAACAACCCTAGCTAACAGGTACACATCAACAATATTCTCACACACTGAGAACTAACAGCACATTGGGCGCACCACAATACTTACAACATACCAATAGAAGAGGGTACTAACATCCAAAGTGAAACAGGGAAGAGACCCAAAGCAAAACTGAATACAAGTAAAGTGAAATATAGTGCCTTATGCACACTATTGCAGTGCGATAAAGACATGCACTAATTTGACACACAAATCCTACACCAGCTGCACAGTGGAACAAACCATAAACATCAAGGAATCTCCTACATTATGAAATACAGCAATAAGTAATCTGCATAGCAAATGCAAGTGTGTCTGTGACTGCTTCATGTTACCAATTTATTTTAAACTTGCGAACTGCAAATGTTTGGTTGATATAAGAGTTATAAACCCACCATCACATAAATTGCACTCATTCCCAAAAATACATGCTTTTAGAGTGTGAAAACGATTATATGACAAATAACATCAACATATTAGCTTAAGCTTAGTCCTGAGAGGTAACATGAGATGGAACCTCTTCAGAAAGGTGCAGCTCACATCAGCACCTCTGAAAGAAACCACTGGACAATAAATAGTTCAATAGTACAAGGACTGAATGCTAACACACATACTTTTGAATCACATTACATATTCACGTCATTAATAAAACAGAAATGCAAACCAGTTTGAAGCAGCTTCTTAACAATGTCGATGCTCTGATATAAAAAGGATCGACTCGTCATTAAACAATAAATCTTTGATTAGGAGCACCGTAGAAGTCAGTGGTGCTCAACTCCTTCTGACAAATGTAGCGTGGAACTCTGTAAGTTCTATAGCACCTTGGAAGAAGTCAAACACCGTCAGTGGGAAAAGAAAAAAATCGATATCCAACAACTTATCTCTGGATGATGCAGGTTCCCACTGAGTGAAAGAGAAAACAAAATAGCAGAATTGCTTCCTTTTTTTGTGCCAAACTGGCTTCACATGCTACTGTACCACAGCACACAATGCCTCCAAGACCATGAATAAGACTTGAGAATTTTTGCATGACTAAGGCCCTCATTACGAACTTGGTGGGAAATCCTGCCGAGTTCGGTGCTGGCGGTCGATGTTCAGAGGATCCTGCCGGCCCAATAAAGAACATTCCGCTGGGCTGGCGGGCAGAAACAGTGTTTCCACCAGCCTGCCCAGCAGAATGCTGGGCCTGGACATTGCTGACGGCTCCACATGGAGCGGTCCTCAATGTAGCAGAGCGGCGGGTGCAGCAGCACCCATCGCGCATATCACTGCCCATAAATCGGGCAGTGACACGCGTGATGGGGCTGTGCATGAGGGCCCCTGGGCACCCATTCCGCCAGCCTTTCTCTTGCGGGTGAAACTGCCAGGGAAAGGCTTGGGGAACACATGTTCTTTATCCGGCGGGCAGTGCTGCTTGCAGCGCTGTCCTGTCAGATAAGGAAGACTGCCATCGTCAGGCTGCCTGGTGGCGGTTTCCTGGTGGCGGCGAAGTTCCACCTGTGGCGGTTTCCCTGTGTTCAGAATATGTCGGTCCGGACCGCCATTCCGAAGGTGGTAATTTCCGCCACCGCCAGCCATGTTCATAATGAGGGCCTAAGACGTGATGAGGTTTTGAACACTTCCTTCTTGCATCTCATCAGAGATGCAATCTGACAGCCGGAACTTGGCGAGGAAAAAAGAGATCACACACTGATGATAGAGTAAGCGTGCACTTCGAAAAAGCAGACTTGCAGTGTCAACTCGAACCTTAGTATATGAAATGACATACTGCCAACTGTCCACCACAGAGGTACTTCAGGGTCCTCTTTGAGTGCAATCTCCATGAGATATTTTACTTCCAGAAGCGTAATACAGCTGAAGCACACATTAGGGTTCTGAGATGGTTCACAGCACTGTTGCAAGCTTCTCATGGGTGTTATCACAAAGCAGAAGCAGATCTTCCGGCTTAAAAAACTCTCGTAGAATACTCACCACTGTGAACTGGCACACAGCAGTGTTATCTTGGGCAGAGTACCTCTGGGTGAAAAGCTCTCACTGAAAGCACTTCCCACTGAATATGAAGGTAGCTTTGATGTAACTTCAAACAACCCTGTGATCTTAGGCACCTTTCTCACTGGAAGTCTCTCCCAGAAATAGTTTTCAGTTCAACATGTTAGCAATAATATTGGGGTAATGGTATTCTAACCAACTGGAAACCAAAGACCATAATGAACATGCCACTCCCAAATGCATGTCTTCTTTTTTTGCAGGGTACTTAATGATCATAAAGGCACTGGTGGGGTCACAATTATAAAGGCAGCACCCCTTTTTTACTTTTTGAAGAGTAGGTTATTTTCTCTTACCCTCCAAGTCCAAGTAAAAGAGATCAGTTTTACACATTTCTGGGTCCTTTAACTCTCATCGCCATTGTTATGATGCAAGTAGGCATGTAGAAATACGCAGACAGCAGTAGATTAAGAGAGGGTTTATTGTAATTTGAATGGATACATAAATGACCCCACCAGGAGCAGATGCAGTTAGATGCTCAGCCCTGGTCTGTCGGGCTCAACTGCCCTTCAGAGAACCATGATAACCCTAACATTCCCTGACAATGTTGTGCAACCTGAAAAGGATACCACAGTAGGTCATACCGAGGGAGCAGAGGCGGCCAGACTGAGGGAGCAGGAGAAGCCAGACTGAGGGAGCAGGGGAGGCCTGACTGAGGGAAGAAAGGAGATCATATTGTTAGAGCAAAGGAGGTCATAACAAGGGAGCAGGAGAGACGAGACTGATGGAGTGGGGAGGTGAGAATGATGGAGCGGGGAGGCCTGGCTGAGGGAGCAAAGGATGCCATACCGAGGAAGCAGGGGAAGCCAGACTGAGGGAGCAGGGGAGGCCTGACTGAGGGAAGAAAGGAGATCATATTGTTAGAGCAAAGGAGGTCATAACAAGGGAGCAGGAGAGATGAGACTGGTGGAGCGGGGAGGCCTGGCTGAGGTAGCAAAGGATGCCATACCGAGGAAGCAGGGGAAGCCAGACTGAGGGAGCAGGGGAGGCCAGACTGAGGTAAGAAAGGAGATCATATTGTTAGAGCATAGGAGGTCATACCGAGGGAGCAAAGGATGCCATACCAAAAGAGCAGGGGAGGCAAAACCGAGGGAGCAGGGGAGGCGAGACTGAGGGAGCAGGAAGGTGAGACTGAGGGAGCGGGAAGGTGAGACTGAGGGAGCGGGAGGCCTGACTAAGGGAGCAAAGGGCGCCATACCGAGGAAGCAGGGGAGGCCAGACTGAGGGAGCAGTGGAGGCCAAACTGCGGGAGCAAAGCAGGTCATAACATGGGAGCAAAGAAGGTCATACCGAGGGAGTAAAGGAGGCCATACCGAGGAAGCAAAGGAGGTCATACCAAGGGAGCAGAGAGGCCGAACTGAGGGAGCAGGGAAGGCCAGACTGAGGGGGCAGGGGAGGCCAGACTGAAGGGGCAGGGGAGGCCAGACTGAGGGGCAGGGGATCCCAGACTGAGGGAGCAGGGGAGACCAGACTGAGGGAGCAAAGGAAGCCATATCAAGGGAGCAAAGGAAGCCATATCAAGGGAGCAAAGGGGGCCATACCAAGGGAGGCCATAGCAGGGAAGCAAATGAGGCCATACCAAGGAAGCAAAGGACTCCACTCCCAGGGAGCAAAGGAGGCCAGGCCTTACCGAGGGAGCAAAGGAGCCATACCAAGGAAGCAAAGGACTCCATGCCCAGGGAGCAAAGCAGACCATACTGAGGGAGCAGGGGAGACAAGACAGAGCACTACCCACATAGATGTAGTGAAGTGACCTTCAGCATTTTGCTTCATGTGGTTTTAAGCTTTGTCTTGGGTACTTGTTCACTTTACCTCTACGTTCAGCTGGACCTTTCATAGCGAGGGCTCAACCCCAAAATACAAGTAAATTGTGATGATTCTAAAAGCGTGTGATTGCAGTGTACTGTATGTATGATCACTGATAGGCATCCTGGTCCTGATTGAAGTTGGGGACCAATTTTGGGGCAGCACAACAGCTGAAACCTGTTAACCCACATGACCCTGGAGGAATAAAACTCCTGCACATCCTCACTCAATTTTTAACCACATCTTGGCCCCTCCAGTAATAAAACATTATCTTTTGGAAGAGACCCTGGGATTTTAGACTGCCACTTCGGATCATGTAATAGCCCACACAAGGTGCTCCCTGTAATCAGAGAGCCCATTTGGCACCACAATTGTTAATGATGAATGAGGCAGCATCCTGATGAAGCATGCCACCTGAATGGAAGGATATGTGCTAATCATTTTGCTTCCTAAATTCATATGTATAGGGTTTGATGGTCTTCTAGAAGGGGGCATGGTGCATATGCTGTAGGTACCTTGAAACTATGGGCCCGATTTAGGTCTTGGAGTAGGGAATACCCCGACACAAAAGTGACGGATATCCCGCCCGCCTTATTATGATCTCCATATGATATCATGGGGTCTTAAAAAGGTGGACAGGATATCCGTCACGTTTGTGATGGAGTATTTCATCAAGACCTAAATCAGGCCCTGTCTCATGCCTACGGGGAGGCCGGGCGAGTGTTCTGTTCTTTGTTATATGTTTGCATAATTTACTTTCTTCTATGGAAGCTTTCTTTTTTGCTTCCACAAGAAGCACAACTTAACTAGTCTCCTTCTGCCACAGGCCACATGGCATCACATTGTATGGAATAGAAACCCTTAAGTGAATGGTAGTGAATCTGATGTGACTCAGACAACTGCTTGTGAGAAAATGTATACTGAATGTTATTGGATTGATTACATGTGCACTGGAAAATTGATTAATGTTTTACAAAACCCATAAAAAACAATTTAGAAAATGATGAGGCATGCCACTTAGGTTGCTTGGTGGGACCTTGCTTGCAAGCTTTTTGTAAATCTGGGTCCTTTACCATACAAGTACACAAGCTTCTAGGACTCTCCCTAAAAGGGAATTCCTATGGTTTTGTCACTGTTGCCTTGTTGTAAGGTTAAGATTGGGAGTGAGCAGTCTTTAACAGGTCACTTCCCTTCCGTTTCCGTACCCATTATTTGGGAGTGTACTTAGGACAACTGTCCGCCGCCATGACCGTAGCCGGAATTCCGCCAGCCTTCTGGTGGAATTCCAGCTACGGTCATATTTTGGTGGACAGTTGGTAGCCACGGCTACAGTATGTTGGTGGCCGTCGCCGTGGCGGTAGGCAGCATTTGCCGCCAATGTTATAATGAGGGCCAATATGTGCGTGCTAGAATTCCCATCACATACACGTCAACAGATCACAGCCTTTCATTTCCAGAATACTAGACCCTTATGAGGATACACCTGCCTCATCAAGGCAGCCAATGGTTCTATGCCCAGGGCAAACAACACTGGGTATCACGGACACCACATCTAGTCCACATCCAGTGTGACTAGGGAAGATACCACTCTAGTAGTATGAAGAAAAGGTAAAGGTGCAAAACCAGTTACATTCCACTGGTACAGTCACCCTGCTATGTCAAAGGTTGAGGTACATGAACAACAAAAGCACACATCTCTTGAAAGCTAAGGTGGTAGGGCTGGGTAATCCCAGACCTTAGAACAGGAATAGAAAGAGCAACCGTCCTTACAGGGCACACTGGGGCACGGCATGTGTGGCGTCCCCTACCGGCACTGGGATATCTGACTTTCTAGCCCCTTTTACATTCATTTCTGTCTTCAAAATGATCACTATTTCATAAATCAGTAGCCAGATTCCATTTTAAATCATTTTTATTTGGAATTGAAAACACAATTGAAATGCAGTCCATGTAGTCAGTAGACTGGCATATATAATACATGGAAGCCTGCAATCCCTGTATGAGGTCTTTAGTCACCTGTAATAACAAAATGGCATAGCTTCTCAACTCTGGTAAACTATTACAGTTGTGCAGTGACGTCACAATGCCCACTGTCAGAGCGAGCGGCTACTTTTAAAAGCAGGTTTCATAGTATCTTTGCAGCTGCAGTTTAAATAAGGAAAACTGAAACTGGCTTTACATTATTTACTGATCAGTAGACAGGAGGTATTTATTGCAATATTTCTTTTTTTTCACAGTGTAGGTCATTACACTTTTACTGAATTGATTCTGATATCTTTTGTAACAAATTACTAACTGCTTTGTGGGATGTTTAATTTTGCACTGTAGATTTTACCTTTATTTTTCATATCTGTAAACACACTGGGCCTGATTTAGTTTGGCGGAGGGGTTACTCTGTCACAAATGTGACGGATATCCTATTCCCCATATTACGATTCCCATAGGCTATAATGGGATTGTAATTTGGCAGACGGGATATTCGTCATGTTTGTGACGGAGTAGCCGCCTCCGCCAAACTCTAAATTAGGCCCACTATCTCTTTTATATAAAAGAGCAAAACAGCAACGTATTAAGTGAGATGGGGAGATAATTTATTATAAGGAATGAAATACAGTCCGCCCTACATCGAAAAGATTTTGCAAGTCACCTTGGAGTTCCATGATCTTATAAAGCAATTTGGATTTCATCCTTGTTCCATTATACAATCATGGAACTCCTCAGTGTCTTGCAATGTTCTTATAATGTACAGCAGAGGATACTTTATCCTATATATAAATATTTATTTAAAGAAACTGACACGTGTCACCGGCGAGGAGTTTTATCTCCTGGTAAAAATCGTCAGCATCAGAAGAAAATGGTGTTTATGATTTTGATGAGAATTCCCCTGATGGAGAACTTGAAGCACTAACGGGGCAGAATTTTTGGTTAAAGACTGTGATTTATACACTATTAGTATGCTCACCCTCCATATTACACTCCAGAGAGTGGCGCCTACTCAGCATGTCATTTTGCCCATAATGCTATTTCCGTCTGCTTTCACCGATACAGAGTATATGTGGCCGAGCAGTTTGGTACAAACTGTTCCTTTTAGCTCAGGGACAAAATTGATGGGCTCATGTGGTGACAGAGTCTGTTTGTGATGGCAGAGATCTGGTAAACTAGCACTGACAACACCAATCGGACTGACTTTAATGTGCCAATGAATGCATATTCATCTACATTCACAAATACTGTTTACATGTTCAAATGCTACTCTTGACTACTTTTTGACGTTGCTAGGGCTGAAAACCAACAGCAAGTGTTATTGTCTCTCCACAATACACATCGGAGATAAAGAACTGAGTGTGAAAAAGCAACCTGATGATTGTGTATAATTTTCAGATGCAAAGATTTGGCTGTAAGAAGCCTGTATGCCAGAAGTTCCAACCCCAGTGGGCTAACCCTCTCTAAGAAATGCACTGCCCATAGCAGCTGTAGCAAAAAACTAAGGGCCTCATTACGAGACTGGCAGTTCGAGGACCGCCAGACTTGCGGTGATGATCGACCGCCACATTCCAGGTGGTCCAACCGCACATTACAACCCTAGCGGGCGGACCTGCCAGGGGACTGCCATCTCCACCAGCAATGTAGTCCCAACGGGTAGACGGCGGTCTGAGTTGTGCTCAGCCACGACAGCACTAAACTTAGTGCCGCTGTGCCGATTACAACTCAGCTTTCCGCCAGCCTTTCCATGGTGGTCACCTCATTATGAAAAGGCTGGCAGAAAGCCAGTGGTGGGGGCCACAAGGGAGCCCTACACCACCCATGCTTTTGGCAGGGGCAATGCAGGGATCCTCCTGCCCAGCACCCTCAGAATAGGCACTGTCTGCTTTTCAGACAGTGCGCATTCCGAGGTTGCTGTAGTGCTACGGTATTAAGGGAGCCTAGACTAATACCGTAGCACTGTTCCCGAAGGTCAGCCCAGCAGGAACATTGTAATACGACTGGGGGACACCTATGGAATCACGCTGGCGTCCTCCCCACGGCATTGGCGGTCCAGTGGTGGGACCACCAATGTCATAATGAGCCCCTAAGTTTAAAAGGATGAAACTTAAAAACACACATACAAAATAAAATTATTTATACCTGTGTTACACCATTATCCTAGAAGACCACCTCAGACACTGACCACTCTGAGCCTGACCCTTCTCATCACCCTGTCAAAAAAGGGACCTGTTGTCAATTTTGCCTGTGTGGGAAGTTATGTAAATTAGAACTTTTAATTGTATTTTTTGTTAACTAATTGTTTAATGCGTTTATGTAAATTGATTATTATTTTAATTATTTAGGTATCTTTTTTTTTATTTTAGAAGAATATATTTTTTTTTTTATAGCTAAATTAGTAATTTATATTTTAGCTGAAGGTTGTTTGATTTGGAGGAAAACATTGTAGGAAGTTATTTAAACTATATTTTTTATTTTCATTCAATATTTGGTTGTTAATAATGCTATTTTTTCATTGATTATTATCTATGTTTGTATTCTTTAATGGTTCATCTATTAATAAATGTATTTAATTAAAAAAATGATAAATATATATTTTTTATATATATATATATATATATATATATATATATATATATCCAGAAGAATGGTGTATTTAAATCGCACACCAAGGGCTGCACATCATTCAATACCAGCTGGTAAAATACTCAGAAAACCACTTATTCTCGATAGGTTCATCGGCTGCTGTTTATTGAAAAAAGATTAGATTGCAGGTAAATCACACCAGCAAAAGTTGGTACAAAAAGCACAAAAAAACGGTCGACAATGTGCTCACCATTCAAAAGACACACACGCTGTCCCAACCAAATGTCTACGCGTTTCGGCCGAAGCCTTCAACATATATATATATTTAGGTTTAATTTTATTTGCTGTATTTTAATATTTTTTTAATATGATCGCAGTTATATTTATCATTTTGTGGGGGGTGATTGTGTTTTTTTGGGTTGCCGGGAGGAAAATAATTTTTTTAAATGTATTTTTATTTTTTACATTTTTGTATTAATATATTTTTTTTTACATTTCATTTTATTTATTTATATGAAATGTATGTTATTTTGAATATGTTTTAATATTTTTATGTTGTTAGGTATTTAAATGTTTCTTTACAATTGATTAGTGTTTGGAATGGTACACGTACCATTCCCAAGTCCAAACAATTTCTCTGACTTTGATTACTTTGGAATAAGAAAAGTAAATGTAACCTCTTCAAAGTCTCACACTTTCCCAATTGTGCTTAGATTAGAGTATCAAACCCTTCTAAAGTCCAGCACTTTCGCTGATTTTGCTTGCGTTTGAGTGAAAATAGTAATTCTAGCCCCCCTCCGCCCAGAAGTCCAACAGTTTCCCCACTGTTGCTTAGATTAGAATGGGAGTAGTAAATCTCACCCTTCCAAACCCAACACTTTCCCTACTGAGTAGGAATCGTTACTCTAACTCCTCCGAACTTCAACATTTTTCATAGATTATTGGCGTTAGATTACTTAATCTGACTGTTATGAAGTCCAACACTTTTGCTAGTATTCTTTATTTTAGATTGTACTGTACATTGTTTTTTCCTTTATGTTTGCATTATTAATTTAACATGTAATTATTTAATTTTTACTTTTTTAATATGAATTTTGTTTTAATTAATTGAAATATGTTATTGTAATATATGTTTGTTAATTTAAATTTGTAATTTATTGTTATTATTATTAATGTATTTGTAATTGTTTTTTTAAAATCACATATATAATTTATTTGTAAAGTTCACAGTATTTAATTAAGCATTTTTACATTCATTAATTTAATATAGGTTACATATATGTTTTGCCTATGTATATGTTAGTTAATTTTTTACTTTTAAGTTATTATTAATATATTTGATTTAAAGAATTTTAAAAATGGTTTAATCACTCTATATATAAATAAATATATATATATATATATATACACACACATATATATATATATATATATGATTCAAACAAAGCGCGCCAAGGGAAAACGATGCGCACTCAGCTGGTGCGAGGCAGAGAGGCTGGCCGAGCCCTCGATGAACTTTGTAAACAAAAATTAAATGCCGCGCACTCCGTTCAGCTCCACAAGAATTTGGCAAGTTTATTTGATGCAAAAAAGAGAAAAAACAACGCGTTTCGACTTTAGAGTCTTCTTCCTGGTTTCATAGTCCTTCCTCTGTTATCAATATTTATAGTACTTCGTTCCCAAAGTCATTATAATCATTATGGTCTAGATAGTTTTTTATGTGTAATATATGATGTACAATTAACCTAAAGGATTATAACAAAACTCCAAAAACTAAAGAATGCATTGGGATTAGAAATGTCCAAACAAAGTACTATAGTGGAAGGTCAATCAATCAATTTACATAAATTAATAACCATTACATTTTTGTCAATTGGAAACTTGGCAAAAAAAAAAAAAAAAAATGTATACTACACATAATTAATTATAATTGCTTTTGAGGATTAGCCAAAGTGGTTATTACACAAAATAGTTTTACCCACATTATAAAAAGAATATTTGTATCAAATTATCATTTTAACATTTATATTCAATTAAACTGTTCCAATTTTATAAAGACATCATTAAAATTGTAATTGCACATGTTCAAAACTTAAAGATGAAAATAAAGCTCCTCATCATTATTCAATCCCAAAGGGCTCTTGGTCCTCATTAAAATGATATATTTAGATTCAAGTTGTGTGAGTTTTTTTACTCTATCTCCACCTCTCTCATGTTCAGGAATGTGGTCTATTCCATAATATCGTAGCATTTTCCAACTGTTCACTTCATGATGTTGAAAATGTTTAGCAATCGCATATGTGAAATCCTTATGCAGAACCGCTCTGATGTGTTCTAAAATTCTTTTCTTTAGCATGCAAATTGTACTCCCTTTGTATTTCAAACCACAATGGCACTCAATTACCTAGACTGTAAATTGTGTGTTACAAGTAATTCGATGTTTAATATTCAATACCATTTCATTCCATAGTTTCACTACCTTAGTCGATTTCCCAATTTTACATGCTTTGCAACTATAACACTTTATAAACCCAGATTGTTGTTCTGTCAACCAATTTTGTTGATTTTTTATGGTGAAATGACTTCTTATAAGATGATCTTTTAATGATGGTGCTTTTCTGTACCTTATCAATGGAACTAAGCCAAATTTAGGACCCAAATCTGGATCTTTTCGTATAACATACCAGTGTTTACATAAGATTTTTCTAATTAGACCACTTTCCTTCGTATAATCCATTACCATTCTAACTTTGTTTTCACCTGATTTATCCTGTGTTGTCCTCAATTGTTTAGGAATTAATGTCTCATCCCGAGGGATGATTTGTACTCTCTCTAAGTTTTTTGCAAAATTCTCTGATTATACCCTCTTTGTTTAAACCTTTGTATGGTGTCTTGATATTTTAACTCAACTTCCCGATCATTGGAACAGTTTCTGCGCATTCTTAGTAACTCCCCATACGGGATATTCTTTATGAGAGGTTTGGGATGAAAGCTTTTGCCATGCAAAATACTATTTGTTGAGGTTTTCTTACGATAGACTGTGGTCTCTAGTTTATTATTATATGTAATTGATGGATAATTCGATTGATAGGATTATGATTTAGTTTTTTATAATTTGATTAATCATTTAACTGGCTGTATGCCTCAGCCATATAACTTTGTATCTTGAGAATCACAATATTTCCACCTTTGTCCGCAGGTTTAATTATAATGTTATTATTATTAGCCAATTTCTTTAATGCCAATCGTTCATCTTTGGTTACATTTTCCCTTTGTCCATGATGTCTAATCTTTTGTATCCTGTTCAAATCCTCCAATACTAATTCAGAAAATATATCGATTTTATTTCCAGGTGATAGACCTGGACAAAACTTGGATTTTTCTTTGAAATTACTAAATTGATGTTTGTTAGTTTCCACTTCCAAATCTCGAAGGACTTCTGATTCAGTGTACTCTTCATACGGTAAATCATAGTATAAACCAAAAATAGTTTTCAAATCTGCAATCTGATCAACTTGCAAGTCTGTTGTCTTACAGTTATCAATTGTTACTTCCTCATGATCCAATTCTAAATTATTGGAATGCATAGAGTAATATTTTGCCAATTTCAGTTTTCGAATACATTTATAGATATCAATTTGAGTATTCACATAATCAAAATGTTTCTCAGGGCAAAATGATAAACCTTTATTTAGTAGTTGAAGTTCAAATGAAGTTAGCTCAAGAGGCCTACGCATATTCACTATACCGACATATTCAGGGGGAAATTCTGAATTATTTAAGGAATGAGAAGAGAACAATACACAGTGTTCATTGAAGATGAGACATTAATTCCTAAACAATTGAGGACAACACAGGGTAAATCAGTTGAAAACAAAGTTAGAATGGTAATGGATTATACGAAGGAAAGTGGTCTAATTAGAAAAATCTTATGTAAACACTGGCATGTTATACGAAAAGATCCAGATTTGGGTCCTAAAATTGGCTTAGTTCCATTGATAATGTACAGAAAAGCACCATCATTAAAAGATCATCTTATAAGAAGTCGTTTCACCATAAGAAATCAACAAAATTGGTTGACAGAACAACAATCTGGGTTTATAAAGTGTAATAGTTGCAAAGCATGTAAAATTGGGAAATCGACTAAGGTAGTGAAACTATGGAATGAAATGGAATTGAATATTAAACATCGAATTACTTGTAACACACAATTTACAGTCTATGTAATTGAGTGCCATTGTGGTTTGAAATACATAGGGAGTACAATTTGCATGCTAAAGAAAATAATTTTAGAACACATCAGAGCGGTTCTGCATAAGGATTTCACATATGCTATTGCTAAACATTTTCAACAACATGAAGTGAACAGTTGGAAAATGCTACAATATTATGGAATAGACCACATTCCTAAACATGAGAGGTGGAGATAGAGCAAAAAAACTCAGACAACTTGAATCTAAATATATTATTTTAATGAGGACCAAGAGCCCTTTGGGATTGAATAACGATAAGGAGCTTTATGTTCATCTTTAAGTTTTGAAAATTTGCAATTACAATTTTAATGATGTCTTTATAAAATTGGAACAGTTTAATTGAAGATAAATGTTAAAATGATAATTTGATACAAATATTCTTTTTATAATGTGGGTAAAACTATTTTGTGTAATAACCACTGTGGCTAATCCTCAAAAGCAATTATAATTAATTATGTGTAGTATACATTTTTTTATTTTTTTTTGCCAAGTTTCCAATTGACAAAAATGTAATGGTTATTAATTTATGTAAATTGATTGATTGACCTTCCACTATAGTACTTTGTTTGGACATTTCTAATCCCAATGCATTCTTTAGTTTTTGGAGTTTTGTTATAATCCTTTAGGTTAATTGTACATCATATATTACACATAAAAAACCATAATTTGATAAAACATTTCTTTTTATAATGTGGGTAAAACTATTTTGTGTAATAACCATTGTGGCTAATCCTCAAAAGCAATTATAATTAATTATGTGTAGAATATATTTTTTTTTTGTTGCCAAGTTTACAAAA
The DNA here is from genome assembly GCF_031143425.1 of Pleurodeles waltl. NCBI lineage: Eukaryota > Metazoa > Chordata > Amphibia > Caudata > Salamandridae > Pleurodeles > Pleurodeles waltl. Next base: position 30,098,180 of record NC_090445.1, on the reverse strand, counting down.
ATTCAATGGTTATTAATTTATATAAATTGATTGATTGACCTTCCTCCATAGTACTTTGTTTGGACATTTCTAATCCCAATGCATTCTTTAGTTTTTGGAGTTTTTAATAATCCTTTAAGGTTAATTGTACATCATATATTACACATAAAAAACTATCTAGACCATAATGCATTATAATGATTTTGGGAACGAAGTACTATAAATAGTGATAACAGAGGAAGGACTATGAAACCAGGAAGAAGACTGTAAAGTCGAAACGTGTTGTTTTTTCTCTTTTTTGCATCGAATAAACTTGACAAATTGTTGTGGAGCTGAACGGAGTGCGCGGCATTTAATTTTTGTTTACAATATATAAATAAATATATATATATATATCAGCTCATGCCTTAATCACTGGCTCACTGGCGGGGAATGTGCACTCCCAGAGAAATAAAGTAATCACAGCTTCATAGGTGCTCATAATGACTCTCTTGTGACCAAGGTGGCTAGACCGCCAAAACGCTCTGGGTTTCACTTTCTGTAAGATGGCACCAAATAAATGATTTGATGAGCAGCTATGAAGCTGTGATTCCTTTATTTCTCTGGGAGTGCGTGTTCCCCACCAGTGAGTGAGGCATTAGCTGCAATTGTGACTGAGTTCCTGCCCAGACAGGCAACACCACCACAAGGGTCCCACCACTGAGGACTTGTGGGAGTTAATTGACATTACTTGTTAAAAGTATTTAAGTTTAATTAATTCTTATTTTCAAACTGAATATTTTAAATATATAACTTATAATGTTACATAGGTTGAAAATGTGAAGTTCTTACGTTTTTTTGCGATATTATGTTCCTTAATATTTTTGACAATTTATTTTAGCAGTTTACATACAAAGTGAATAAAGTCAATATTTTTGTAGAGGATATTTCAGACACAATATTTTTGTGTACTGATCTTTTGTCATACAACCGACAGTGTCTCATTGGTTGTTTTCTGGCCGACCTGTGTAATTTTCCAAGTGCCCACCAGAAAGTATCTGCTAATTAGGCAAGCTGGGATTCTTGCACTCAGGCTGTAAAACCGGCTGCAGAAGCAATTATCCGCCTGGAATGAATCGTTATTAGCATTTAACTTGTCTGGGGCTCGAGCCATTAACTAATAAAGTAGGCACTGGTTGACCGTTAAACGCTATTTAAATATCGCTGCACTTCCGCCCTCGAGCCATAACTTCAGGGCTGTAGGGGTGGGGATGGAGGGGCATACATGGCAACATTTTAGAAGAGAAAAGTGGGAGACTTGTAGAAAAAAATCAGGAGAATGTATTTCCCCTATTGACTTCTGTTGGGGCCTGAATATGGTTACTGTTATATATGGGATTTGCAAGTCTTTTGTTGCAGGATCGGATACGCAAATGTACGTTTTTTTTCCTTACTTTCCTGTTGCAGGATCGGGTACGAAAATGTACTTTTTTTTCCTTACTTGTCAGGAGCATGGAGATAGCGCTATGGCAGGCAGACGGAGCGTGATGCAAGTGCTCTGCAGTAGCCTGCAGAAGCAGGTTACTGGCAGTGCATACAGAGAGAGTGATGCAACTGCTGTGCACTGGCCTGCAGGAGCAGGTTACTTGTAGTGCGTACAGCGAGAGGGTGATGCAAGCGCTGTGCACTGGCCTGCAGAAGCAGGTCACTGGCAGTGCATACAGAGAGAGGGTGATGCAAGTGCTGTGCACTGGCCTGCAGAAGCAGGTCACTGGCAGTGCATACAGAGAGAGGGTGATGCAAGTGCTGTGCACTGGCCTGCAGGAGCAGGTTACTGGCAGTGCGCACAGAGAGAGTGATGCACGAGCTGTGCACTGGCCTGCAGGAGCAGGTTACTTGCAGTGCGTACAGAGAGAGTGATGCAAGTACTGTGCACTGGCCTGCAGGAGCAGGTCACTAGCAGTGCGTACAGCGAGAGGGTGATGCAAGCGCTGTGCACTGGCCTGCAGGAGCAGGTCACTGGCAGTGCATACAGAGAGAGGGTGATGCAAGTGCTGTGCACTGGCCTGCAGGAGCAGGTCACTGGCAGTGCGCACAGAGAGAGTGATGCACGAGCTGTGCACTGGCCTGCAGGAGCAGGTTACTGGCAGTGCGCACAGAGAGAGTGATGCACGAGCTGTGCACTGGCCTGCAGGAGCAGGTTACTGGCAGTGCGCACAGAGAGAGTGATGCACGAGCTGTGCACTGGCCTGCAGGAGCAGGTTACTTGCAGTGCGTACAGAGAGAGTGATGCAAGTACTGTGCACTGGCCTGCAGGAGCAGGTCACTAGCAGTGCATACAGCGAGAGGGTGATGCAAGCGCTGTGCACTGGCCTGCAGGAGCAGGTTACTGGTTGTGCATACAAAAAGAGAGTGATGCAAGAGCTGGGCACTGGCCTGCAGGAGCAGGTTACTGGCAGTGCGCACAGAGAGAGGGTGATGCAAGTGCTGTGCACTGGCCTGCAGGAGCAGGTTACTGGCAGTGCGCACAGAGAGAGTGATGCACGAGCTGTGCACTGGCCTGCAGGAGCAGGTTACTGGCAGTGCGCACAGAGAGAGTGATGCACAAGCTGTGCACTGGCCTGCAGGAGCAGGTTACTTGCAGTGCGTACAGAGAGAGTGATGCAAGTACTGTGCACTGGCCTGCAGGAGCAGGTCACTAGCAGTGCATACAGCGAGAGGGTGATGCAAATGCTGTGCACTGGCCTGCAGGAGCAGGTTACTGGTTGTGCATACAAAAAGAGAGTGATGCAAGAGCTGGGCACTGGCCTGCAGGAGCAGGTTACTGGCAGTGCATTCAGTGAGAGGGTGATGCAAGCGCTGTGCACTGGCCTGCAGCAGCAGGTTTCTGGTTGTGCATACAAAGAGAGAGTGATGCAAGAGCTGGGCACCGGCATGCAGGAGCAGGTTACTGGCAGTGCGTACAGAGAGAGTGATGCAAGTAATGTGCACTGGCCTGCAGGAGCAGGTCACTAGCAGTGCATACAGTGAGAGGGTGATGCAAGCGCTGTGCACTGGCCTGCAGGAGCAGGTTACTGGTTGTGCAAACAGAGAGAGAGTGATGCAAGAGCTGGGCCCTGGCCTGCAGGAGCAGGCTACTGGCGGTGCATACAGAGAGAGTGATGCAAGTACTGTGCACTGGCCTGCAGGAGAAGGTTATTGGCAGTGCATACAGAGAGAGAGTGATGCAAGTTCTGTGCACTGGCCTGCAGGAGCAGGTTACTGGCAGTGCGTACAGAGAGAGTGATGCAAGTACTGTGCACTGGCCTGCAGGAACAGGTACTGGCAGTGCATACAGCGAGAGGGTGATGCAAGTGCTGTGCACTGGCCTGCAGGAGCAGGTTACTGGTTGTGCATACAAAGAGAGAGTGATGCAAGAGCTGGGCACTGGCCTGCAGGAGCAGGTCACTGGCAGTGCATACAGAGAGAGGGTGATGCAAGTGCTGTGTACTGGCCTGCAGGAGCAGGTTACTGGCAGTGCGTACAGAGAGAGTGATGCAAGTACTGTGCACTGGCCTGCAGGAGCAGGTCACTGGCTGTGCACAGAGAGAGAGAGAGAGAGCGAGAGAGTGATGCAAGTGCTGTGCACTGGCCTGCAGGAGCAGGTTACTAGCTGTGCATACAGAGAGAGTAATGCAAGTGCTGTGCACTGGCCTGCTGGAGCAGGGTACTGGCAGTGCATACAGCGAGAGGGTGATGCAAGTGTTGTGCACTGGCCTGCAGGAGCAGGTTACTGGTTGTGCATACAAAGAGAGAGTGATGCAAGAGCTGGGCACTGGCCTGCAGGAGCAGGTTACTGGCAGTACATACAGGGAGAGTGTGATGCAAGAGCTGTGCACTGGCCTGCAGGAGCAGGTCATTAGCAGTGCATGCAGAGAGAGAGAGTGATACAAGTGCTGGACACTGGCCTGCAGGAGCAGGTTACTGGCAGTGCGTACAGAGAGAGGGTGATGCAAGTGCTGTGTACTGGCCTGCAGAAGCAGGTCACTGACAGTGCATACAAAGAGAGTGATGCAAGTACTGTGAACTGGCCTGCAGGAGCAGGTTACTGGCAGTGCATACAGAGAGAGAGTGATGCAAGTTCTGTGCACTGGCCTGCAGGAACAGGTTACTGGCAGTGCGTACAGAGACAGTGATGCAAGTACTGTGCACTGGCCTGCAGGAGCAGGTTACTAGCAGTGCATAAAGAGAGAGAGTGATGCAAGTGCTGGCACTGGCCTGCAGGAGCAGGGTACTGGCAGTGCATACAGCGAGAGGGTGATGCAAGCGCTGTGCACAGGCCTGCAGGAGCAGGTTACTGGTTGTGCATACAAAGAGAGAGTAATGTAAGAGCTAGGCACTGGCCTGCCGGAGCAGGTTACTGGCAGTGCATACAGAGAGAGAGTGATGCAAGCGCTGTGCACTGGCCTGCAGGAGCAGGTTACTGGCAGTGCGCACAGAGAGAGTGATGCAAGAGCTGTGCACTGGCCTGCAGGAGCAGATTACTGGCAGTGCGTACAGAGAGAGTGATGCAAGTACTGTGCACTGGCCTGCAGGAGCAGGGTACTGGCATTGCATACAGCGAGAGGGTGATGCAAGCGCTGTGCACTGGCCTGCAGGAGCAGGTTACTGGCTGTGCATACAAAGAGAGAGTGATGCAAGAGCTGGGCACTGGCCTGCAGGAGCAGGTTACATGCACGGCGTACAGAGAGAGAGTGATGCAAGTACTGTGCACTGGCCTGCAGGAGCAGGGTACTGGCAGTGCATACAGAGAGAGAGTGATGCAAGTGCTGTGCACTGGCCTGCAGGAGCAGGTTACTGGCAGTGCGTACAGAAAGAGTGATGCAAGAGCTGTGCACTGGCTTGCAGGAGCAGGTTACTGGCAGTGTGTACAGAAAGAGTGATGCAAGAGCTGTGCACTGGCTTGCAGGAGCAGGTTACTGGCAGTGCATACAGAGAGAGAGTGATGCAAGTGCTGGCACTGGCCTGCAGGAGCAGGGTACTGGCAGTGCATACAGAGAGAGAGTGATGCAAGTGCTGTGCACAGCCCTGCAGGAGTAGGTTACTGGCAGTGCATACAGACAGAGAGTGATGCAAGCACTGTGCACTGGCCTGCAGGAGCAGGTCACTGGCAGTGGATACTGAGAGAGTGTGATGCAAGCGCTGTGCACTGGCCTACAGGAGCAGGTTACTGGCAACGGATACTGAGAGAGTGTGATGCAAGCGCTGTGCACTGGCCTGCAGGAGCAGGTTACTGGCAGTGCATACAGAGAGAGAGTGATGCAAGCGCTGTGCACTGGCCTGCAGGAGCAGGTTACTGGCAGTGCACACTCAGAGGTACACAAGACCAGGACCTGTCAGCTGCAGCTCTCAGAGGAACTGGGTTTTTACATGCAGGAATCAGGAAGCTGGAGACTAGCCTTGAACCAAGTAGTCTCCCGCCTGAATAAGGGGGGTTTGTCAGGTATGTGAGTTCCTTCTGCAAGGGCTGGAGGCAGCCAGAGCCTGGCCCAGACTGATGCTTGTTCCCAGCCAGGGACCCAGCTTGTTATGTCAAAGAGTGAGCAAGTGGAAGGATGAAGACTACAGGAGGGTGAAATTCAAGGGCAGAAAGTGAAAGGCAGGTATTTGGCTGTGTGTGGTTTGTATTTGCCCATGGAGCAGGATCCGATATGATTTACTGCTCTATGGGTGGGAAACAAAAAGCACAGCTGCTTAGTTCTAACCGAGGCACTGGCTTCTCTGAAGCAGCTCCAGCCTGCCCTGACAGAGACCTCCGGGCTCCAGCCTGTCCTGACAGAGACCTCAGGGCTCCAGCCTGTCCTGACAGAGACCTCGGGGCTCCAGCCTGTCCTGAGAGACCTAGGGGCTCCAGCCTGTCCTGACAGAGACCTAGGGGCTCCAGCCTGTCCTGTCAGAAACCTCCGGGCTCCAGTCTGTCCTGACAATGACCTCGGGCTCCAGCCTGTCCTGACAGAGACCTCGGGGCTCCAGCCGGTCCTGACAGAGACTTCCGGGCTCCAGTCTGTCCTGACAGTGACCCACTGGCTCCAGCATGTCCTGACAGAGACCTAGGGGCTCCAGCCTGTCCTGACAGTGACCCACTGGCTCCACCTGTCCTGACAGAGACCTCCGGGCTCCAGCCTGTCCTGACAGACACCTAGGGGCTCCAGCCTGTCCTGACAGAGACCTAGGGGCTCCAGCCTGTCCTGACAGAGACCTAGGGGCTCCAGCCTGTCCTGTCAGAAACCTCCTGTCCTGTCAGAAACCTCCGGGCTCCAGCCTGTCCTGTCAGAGACCTAGGGGCTCCAGCCTGTCCTGTCAGAGACCTCCGGGCTCCAGCCTGTCCTGACAGAGACCGAGGGGCTCCAGCCGGTCCTGACAGAGACCGAGGGGCTCCAGCCTGTCCTGTCAGAAACCTCCTGTCCTGTCAGAAACCTCCGGGCTCCAGCCTGTCCTGTCAGAGACCTAGGGGCTCCAGCGTGTCCTGTCAGAAACCTCCGGGCTCCAGCCTGTCCTGACAGAGACCTAGGGGCTCCAGCCAGTCCTGACAGAGACTTCCGGGCTCCAGTCTGTCCTGACAGTGATCCACTGGCTCCAGCCTGTCCTGACAGAGACCTCGGGGCTCCAGCCTCTCCTGACAGTGACCCCAGGCTCCAGACTGTCCTGACGGAGACCTCGGGCTCCAGCCTGTCTTGACAGAGACCTAGGGGCTCCAGCCTGTCCTGACAGAGACCTCCGGGCTCCAGCCTGTCCTGACAGAGACCTCGGGGCTCCAGCCTGTCCTGAGAGACCTAGGGGCTCCAGCCTGTCCTGACAGAGACCTAGGGGCTCCAGCCTGTCCTGACAGAGACCTCCGGGCTCCAGCCTGCCCTGACACAGACCTAGGGGCTCCAGCCTGTCCTGTCAGAAACCTCCGGGCTCCAGTCTGTCCTGACAGTGACCTCGGGGCTCCAGCCTGTCCTGACAGGGACCTCGGGGCTCCAGCCGGTCCTGACAGAGACTTCCGGTCTCCAGTCTGTCCTGACAGTGACCCACTGGCTCCAGCCTGTCCTGACAGAGACCTAGGGGCTCCAGCCTCTCCTGACAGTGACCCCAGGCTCCAGACTGTCCTGACAGAGACCTCGGGACTCAAGCCTGCCCTGACAGAGTGCTCCAGACTGCCCTGACACAGACCTCCAGACTCAAAGCCTGTCCTGACAGAAACCTAGGGGCTCTAGCCTGTCCTGTCAGAAACCTCCGGGCTCCAGCCTGTCCTGACAGAGACCTCGGGGCTCCAGCCGGTCCTGACAGAGACTTCCGGGCTCCAGTCTGTCCTGACAGTGATCCACTGGCTCCAGCCTGTCCTGACAGAGACCTCGGGGCTCCAGCCTCTCCTGACAGTGACCCCAGGCTCCAGACTGTCCTGACGGAGACCTCGGGCTCCAGGCTGTCTTGACAGAGACCTAGGGGCTCCAGCCTGTCCTGACAGAGACCTCCGGGCTCCAGCCGGTCCTGACAGAGACTTCCGGGCTCCAGTCTGTCCTGACAGTGACCCACTGGCTCCAGCCTGTCCTGACAGAGACCTAGGGGCTCCAGCCTCTCCTGACAGTGACCCCAGGCTCCAGACTGTCCTGACAGAGACCTCGGGACTCAAGCCTGCCCTGACAGAGTGCTCCAGACTGCCCTGACACAGACCTCCAGGCTCAAAGCCTGTCCTGACAGAAACCTACGGGTTCCATCCCCTCCTAACAGTTACCCCGGGCTCCAGACTGTCCTAACAGATACCTCCGGGCTCCAGACTGGCCCGACAGAGACCTTCGGGCTCCAGCCAGCCCTGACACAGACCTCCGGGCTCCAGCCTGCCCTGACAGAAACCTCGGGGCTCCAGCCTGTCCTGACAGAGACCTCCTGGCTCCAGCCTGTCCTGATAGAGACCTACGGGCTCCAGCCTGCCCTGACAGAGAGCTCCAGCCTGTCCTGACAGAGACCTCCGGGCTCCAGCCTGCCCTGACAGAGACCTCCGGGCTCCAGCCTGCCCTGACAGAGACCTCGGGGCTCCAGCCTGTCCTGACAGAGACCTCCGGGCTCCAGCCTGTCCTGACGGAGACCTACAGGCTCCAGCCTGCCCTGACAGAGACCTCCGGGCTCCAGCCTGCCCTGACACAGACCTCCAGGCTCCAGCCTGCCCTGACAGAGAGCTCCAGCCTTCCCTGTCAGAGACCTCCGGGCTCCAGCCTGTCCTGATAGAGACCTCCGGGTTCCAGCCTGTCCTGATAGAGACCTATGGGATCCAGCCTCTCCTGACAGTCACCCCAGGCTCCAGCTTGTCCTGACAGTGACCCCTGGGCTCCAGACTGTCACAACAGTGACCCTCGGGGCTCCAGCCTGTCCTGACAGAGACCTCCTGGCTCCAGCCTGTCCTGATAGAGACCTACGGGCTCCAGCCTGTCCTGACAGAGACCTCCGGGCTCCAGCCTGCCCTGACAGAGACCTCCGGGCTCCAGCCTGTCCTGTCAGAGACCTAGGGGCTCCAGCGTGTCCTGTCAGAGACCTCCGGGCTCCAGCCTGTCCTGACAGAGACCTCGGGGCTCCAGCCGGTCCTGACAGAGACTTCCGGGCTCCAGCCTGTCGTGACAGTGATCCACTGGCTCCAGCCTGTCCTGACAGAGACCTCGGGGCTCCAGCCTCTCCTGACAGTGACCCCAGGCTCCAGACTGTCCTGACGGAGACCTCGGGCTCCAGCCTGTCTTGACAGAGACCTAGGGGCTCCAGCCTGTCCTGACAGAGACCTCCGGACTCCAGCCTGCCCTGACACAGACCTAGGGGCTCCAGCCTGTCCTGTCAGAAACCTCCGGGCTCCAGTCTGTCCTGACAGTGACCTCGGGGCTCCAGCCTGTCCTGACAGGGACCTCGGGGCTCCAGCCGGTCCTGACAGAGACTTCCGGTCTCCAGTCTGTCCTGACAGTGACCCACTGGCTCCAGCCTGTCCTGACAGAGACCTAGGGGCTCCAGCCTCTCCTGACAGTGACCCCAGGCTCCAGACTGTCCTGACAGAGACCTCGGGACTCAAGCCTGCCCTGACAGAGTGCTCCAGACTGCCCTGACACAGACCTCCAGGCTCAAAGCCTGTCCTGACAGAAACCTAGGGGCTCTAGCCTGTCCTGTCAGAAACCTCCGGGCTCCAGCCTGTCCTGACAGAGACCTCGGGGCTCCAGCCGGTCCTGACAGAGACTTCCGGGCTCCAGTCTGTCCTGACAGTGATCCACTGGCTCCAGCCTGTCCTGACAGAGACCTCGGGGCTCCAGCCTCTCCTGACAGTGACCCCAGGCTCCAGACTGTCCTGACGGGGACCTCGGGCTCCAGCCTGTCTTGACAGAGACCTAGGGGCTCCAGCCTGTCCTGACAGAGACCTCCGGGCTCCAGCCGGTCCTGACAGAGACTTCCGGGCTCCAGTCTGTCCTGACAGTGACCCACTGGCTCCAGCCTGTCCTGACAGAGACCTAGGGGCTTCAGCCTCTCCTGACAGTGACCCCAGGCTCCAGACTGTCCTGACAGAGACCTCAGGACTCAAGCCTGCCCTGACAGAGTGCTCCAGACTGCCCTGACACAGACCTCCAGGCTCAAAGCCTGTCCTGACAGAAACCTACGGGTTCCATCCCCTCCTAACAGTTACCCCGGGCTCCAGACTGTCCTGACAGATACCTCCGGGCTCCAGACTGGCCCGACAGAGACCTCCGGGCTCCAGACTGGCCCGACAGAGACCTTCGGGCTCCAGCCAGCCCTGACACAGACCTCCGGGCTCCAGCCTGCCCTGACAGAAACCTCGGGGCTCCAGCCTGTCCTGACAGAGACCTCCTGGCTCCAGCCTGTCCTGATAGAGACCTACGGGCTCCAGCCTGCCCTGACAGAGAGCTCCAGCCTGTCCTGACAGAGACCTCCGGGCTCCAGCCTGCCCTGACACAGACCTCCGGGCTCCAGCCTACCCTGACAGAGACCTCGGGGCTCCAGCCTGTCCTGACAGAGACCTCCGGGCTCCAGCCTGTCCTGACAGAGACCTACAGGCTCCAGCCTGCCCTGACAGAGACCTCCGGGCTCCAGCCTGCCCTGACACAGACCTCCAGGCTCCAGCCTGCCCTGACAGAGAGCTCCAGCCTTCCCTGACAGAGACCTCCGGGCTCCAGCCTGTCCTGATAGAGACCTCCAGGCTCCAGCCTGTCCTGATAGAGACCTATGGGATCCAGCCTCTCCTGACAGTCACCCCAGGCTCCAGCTTGTCCTGACAGTGACCCCTGGGCTCCAGACTGTCACAACAGTGACCCTCGGTCTCCAGCCTGATCTGACAGTGACTCTCGGGCTCCAGACTGATAGAGACTTCAGGCTCCAGCCTGCCCTGACAGTGATCCCTGGGTTCTGTCCTGTCCTAATAGTGACTCCACGCTCCAGCCTGTCCTGACAGAGACCCTCCCCACAGGCTCCACCCTGCCCTGACATAGACCCACTGGCTCCAGCCTGCCCTGACAGAGACCTCCACTCATCAGCTTGCCCTGACAGAGACCTCAACCTCTGAGAGGCCTGCCCTGAGAGAGACTTCCACTCTTCAGCCTGCTTTGACAGTGACCTGTAGGCTCCATCCTGTCCTGACAGAGACCCCCACGCTTTAGCTTGTCCTGACAGAGTTCCCAGGTTCCAATCTGTCCTGACAGAGACCTCAGGGGCTTACCCTGACACAAGACCCCCAGCCTAGCTCGAGCCTGCCCCGACAGATACCCCTGCCTCCCCCTGTCCAGACAGAGACTCCAAGGCTCTATATTTACCCAGGCACTGGCGTCTCTGGTGGACTAGTTCATTGATCCAACATCATTCCCATAGTCATGAATCATTGGCTTCAAAGTGCAGAAATCGATGAAGCACCCAAAAGACCAGGCCAATGTAATACAATGGCAGGAATCTATGGGATTTGAGGCTTTAATTCAATTAAGGGCATTTTCTGCAAAGTATAAAAAGAACATGCCTTGGGTGACACTCTTTCTGGTGGATACTCTAACCGTAGATTCCTCAGCCATAGAATACCCCCCAGGCACCAGCCTGAATCTGGACACTTTTCACATCAGTGCTCCCGGGTGCCCGTAGGTGATGCTGTACAAAACCACACAGGCTTCCTTCTGCCTTCAGAAGTGACAGACCTGAGCTGCTGTAAGAGCCACCCTGCACATGATGTCAGCTCTTTGCTTAACTCTTTCTGCGCTCTGGGAGGCGGAGCACACAACAATTGTTGGTACCAGTGCAGATCTCTGTTTTAGCAGCTTTTTAGATGGTAAACAAACACTCTACAGAACAGGGAGGCAGGAGAGCACTGAAGACTCTGCAGGTAGATACAGTAGTCATCAAAGATGGACTCCCCAAAGGTAAGTAACTTGTCCTTCCGATGGATACTTCTAACCGCAGATTCCTCACATTTAACAGCAAAATTCAACATTCTACCTATTTGGAGATCCAAGGTTATTCCGACCCTTCAATCCTGGCTTGAACATATGTTTGAAGTGGCTAAATTCGAGAAAATGATTTATAAACTGAATGACAATCTGGTTCAATTTAACTATATATGGAGTCCCTCATGTTAATTATACACAATTATTTTTCATTTTTGTTATGACGAATATGTGTATACATTAGGAATTTAGTTTTGTATGTATATATCTCTTTGTTACTTAAGAATATGTATCTTTGAGGGTCCCCTTTTCGGGGTTAGGGTTGACACATGCCGTGAATTGGGGGGGTGGTTAGTTCCAAAATCACTGCACAGTAAGGTAAAGAGGGGGCTAGTTGGGGGGTATGGTTAACAGTTCAATTCAATCAAAGGGTTGACGGGACATTTGACATCGGTACAAAGGTCAATGAGGGTTTAAGGGGGGAAAATCCAGACTACATGGAAATACCATTCTTGCTGATACTACTACCATGGGCAATGAGAAACTATCCCTCCTCACATGGAATGTGAATGGGTTAGGGAATAAACTCAAACGGGGTCTGGTACACAAAGCTCTCTCTAGATACAAGTCATATAATATTCTTGCAAGAAACCCACCTCATGGATACCCGGAAAGGGGGAAATACAAGATAGTGGGACATACACAGTACACGAACGGATCTAGGGGGGCTATGGTGCTCATTAAAAAATCCCTCCCATTTCACACTACCCGCACATGGGTGGACCCATATGGTTGTTACATAGCAATACTAGGGGAGCACGCAAACATTCCTGTATTTTTATTCAAGGTATATCTACCGCCCGGGACTACAGGGCAAAGTGCTCCAAAAAATAGGCACCATACTCACAGCATCCCCACCAGCATTCATATTAATGGGCGATGATTTTAATTTACTGATGGACACAGGATTAAATAGAGTTAATAATTCGGAGAAAGGACGCCCAGCCACTGATAAACTGAAGGAATTCACACATGCAATGGGCCTTAGTGATGTATGGAGGTTCCTCCATGGGCAAGAAAAAGGGTAATCATACTATTCAGCCGTTCAGGACGCTCACTCAAGATTAGACTGTTTCTTTATCACTGCAGATATGCTGCCTAGAATTATAGAAGCGGAGTAATTGGCCATGGGGATTAGTGATCATGCCCCATTGCAGATGGCACTATCTCTGGAACCCGACAACCAGGGAATGGGTGGCAGATGAAAACGTGGCGACTACAAAACGCAAAACTGGTAGAAGACCTAGGACAAGAATCACAGCTCTATTCCCCAGAAAATATGGGGTCAGTGCAAAGTCCGGTGACCCTGTGGGAGGCATACAAAGCCACTATTTGAGGGGTGATGATAGCGGGGAAGGTAGGAGACAGACGGCAAAGACAGAAAAGATTACTCACCCTGGAAAGTGAACTCCTAACATTGCAGCAGAGATATGCCACACAACCGGCATAGGATATAAAGAAAGGGATGATACAAAAAAAGGAAGAATATAGTATAGTAACCCGAGATGAAGTAAGACAACAAGACCTATTAAAAAGCAAACACTTATATGAGGCAGGAAATAAGGCAGGTAAATTACTTGCATGGTTAGGCAAGAAGGAACAAAGTGACTCCCTTATTAGAGAAATTTGGACAGCTTGAGGGGAGATAATTAGGGATCCCACGGGGGTTATGGAAGAACTGGCCGCTCAAATGGCTGATTTTTACTAATCCCGCATAACCATACCTGAGGCAAAATAAATAGCTTTATAGCAGATTGTCCCATGGCACATTTATCCCTACATCGAATTGCGGAGTTAGAGGAGGATGTTACCGAGGAAGAACTGACAGATGAGATGGGGCAACTACAGAGGGGGAAAACCCCAGGACCCAATGGGTTCCCCGTAAAGTTTTTCCCGAAACTTGGAAAGGGGCTGATGCCACACCTGCATGGGGCCTTAATACAAACCTTTGAAACTGGAGAACTTCCTAATGATATGAGAACAGCGACGATTATCCTTTTACCCAACCAAATAAGCCTAGGGACCGGGGAGACTCATATCGACAGATCTTGCTGTTAAATGTTGATGCTCAAATACTAGCAAAGTTATTGGCGATCAGACTAAGAAAAGTAATGACGACCCTGGGCCCCCCAGATCAAACAGGGTTCATACCCTGCCGCTCCACTGCCCTGAATCTCTGACGGCAAAATGGGATTCGGTCCAAAATTCCAGAGATAGATTGAGCTACTATATAATAAACCCCACCACAAGAATGAGAGTCAATGAATACAACTCGCTAGAATACAACCTTCATAGTGGGACAAGACAGGGATGCCGCTTGTCGCCGATGCTTTTCCCACTGGCGATTGAAGGCTTGGCCAATTGGATAAGAATGGACCCACTGATCAGAGGATGGCCCACTAATAGTGGCGAGGAAAAACAAATCTCATTGTATGCAGACAACATCTTGCTGTATATAATTCAGACAACTTCCTCAATGGGCCGCCGGGGAGATATTTTTCGGGCCTTTGGGGTGGTATCGGGATTTGGAATAAATTGGGATAAATCATTGCTATTCTCAGTGGATACACAGGAGCCTGTCCGATCAATGACACTGCCACTTAGGGTGGAACTAGAGAAGTTCAAGTATCAAGGTATCTGGGTCTGAGGCCGACCTACCCTCCATTACGATGCATGCAAATCTATCCCCTCTGTTAAAAAGGTTCGAAATAGAAGTCAGACATTGGCAATCCCTCCCAATCTCATTGATGGGTAGGGCAGCACTTTTCAAGATGAACAAGTTACTTCCTTCGGTAACGCTTTTTCTGGTGGATACAATAGCTACCTGTGGATTCCTCACCTTATGAATTCTCCCATGTGCCAGCATCCAACGGAAAATCTTCTTCCCAGCTCTCCATGTCGACGAGGACGTCACAATTGCATGGCTCCATGCGACTCTGTCTGACGTCACCGTGCCAATAAGAGGTCCTCGCCGGCATGCTGACGTCAGTTTCACTCATTTTTTACGTGCCTTTGAGGCGAACAGGTGAAAACCGACCTCACAATAACTCCAATAAATACATATATACATAAAACCACCATGGTGTAATAGAAGCAAAACCATCATTATATATACAGAAAACATCAAAATGGATATACACCTATAAACCCACACATCTCAGAGTAACCAGACAGGCAACGGGGAGGCAGGTGGGACTGTGAGGAATCCACAGGTAGCTATTGTATCCACCAGAAAAAGCGTTACTGAAGGTAAGTAACTTGTTCTTCTGATGGATACAAACTACCTGTGGATTCCTCACCTTATGAATAGAGTCCCAAAGCAGTACCGCACTCGGAGGCGGGTGCCTGTGTCGTAGTTTGGACTCTTGCTCTCAGCAAGACTGCTGGTCTCAGGATGACAGTACTTTGGTTTGTAGGTGACTACGTTTCTTCCTACAACTAGTTGTAACTGTTGTCCAAACCTTACCGGCTTACTAGCAGTACTTCACCAGAAACACAATAGTAAAGAGGTGATTTGTAGCAGTCGCTTACGCATGGACTCAAAATAAGATCTCTCAGGGTTGTCGTGGTTAAACGGAAATTACCCTTTTCTCACTGATTATTATGTCTCATACAAACAAAGGCAATAACACAGATGCAGTGAAGTTATAATAGTTTTTTATTTAACATAACTGCAATTTGTTATAAGTTGCATGAATTGCAATGATTAGGATAATGAATATACCAAGCAACAGTAGTGTGAAGAGGAGAGTCATTGTTATAAAGACCCCTACCATTATGCAATATATAACAGGAATATATGTATAGGTATAAAAATGTAATAAGCCCTAATACCCTAAGGAGAATAGGTCTAACCTCCTACCTAAAAAAAGGAGAGCTGGGTTTGTTAAACCTAATCTGCCAAAACCGTGTCCATGAGAGGAGCCCCCAACCCTCGTTACTTTGGAATGAGGTTTCTATCTCAGACTCTGCAGGGACACGAAGACTGGGTCAGCGTCAAGATGACTGCAGCATCGGTATCAGCGATGGTGGCGATGCCCTCTGGTCGGAATCCCTCTGATTATCTGTCTAAAAGTGTGTTGTATTTATACAGATCTACAAGGTCCCCTGACATAAGTGTTATTCATAACAATAGATAACAGGCATGCTTGGGACGGCAATTAATATCAACAATCCCTCGAAAGTATAGAGAGGGAAAATCCCTAAGTGTGAATGCCTACTGTATGTTTGTCTTCCGTGCTTGATCTTGACGCCTTGGCACAGTGACACTGATAATAGAACCCATAACAAGTGGCCTAACTATAAACAAGGCCGCCATCTTAAAGGAAATAAATAATTAAATGGACTAAGACAGAGCAAGCTAAGTAGGTTAAAAGTCACTGGGTGACGGGGGCACGAGTTTAGAAGCCTATGGCTAAGCTAACTCCTGTTATCCCGTTAAAACAAACTAGGATTCACTACACCCTCCCTATTGCCGTAACAGGTATGATGAAGGTAAGGAAACCCAATCGCTAAAAAAGCTGCTACTGAACTAAAAAGGCAAAAAACTATAAGAACATTTTTTTTTACGTAATGACAAAAATAAATGCTGTGTGTTAAAATACGTTTCAAAAAACATTCAGAGATGTTAATATCAACTATGACAAGTACAGCAAACTTTCAGTTAAATTGCTAGTTTTTAGAACCGGGAACTGGCAAGCGAATTCACCAAATTATGTGCTATATGCAGGATCTTGAAGAATGTCATCGAAGTCACCATTCAAGGATCTTAAAAATGAGTCAACATCGTCTGAAGTGAAATTGAGAGCTGGACGGACAAACGGATCCACAGAGCAGAAGTGAGCCATATTCATCGGTGTATCGACACTCGCTGCAGTGTCCTCATCCATGTTAGTTTGTATGACAGAAGGCTCATAGGTGGCCTCGCGGAGCAACCTCAGTCTCAAGGGGCATGACCGTGTATGAACCCTCATCGGGGACATCAGCAGTTCGTGGTCCACAGGAGATGTTGGTGCAACAGCAAGACAGACCATAGGCAGATGTTCAAAGAGACACCATATGCAGCGGAACACCGGTTGTACACACCATAGTAGAGGCCGGAATGACAATGACCAGTCAAACTCTAGTTCCACCAGCAAAGGTGTACCGAAGATCCGAACCATGCGTTCACGGCACAGCGGGGTTGACGGGAGAGGCTCCATTGCTCTGTGTCGCTGGAAAAAAACAACCACTGCGAATCAGAAAAAATAGCAGTAGTAGTCCGCCAATTAAAGCCAAAATAATTGGAAAGCCACCAAACACACTGGAAAAGAGAGAATGGATGGCTGATGGGATGACTCCGAAGACAGTCTGGAAGATGGACACAAAACCAGACCCGACAGCCTTAAAGAAATTAACAATCCCAGTGGTGCTTAAAGCATTGAATATTCTGGATACCAACTCTCCAAAGTGTATGGGGAAATCAGTATTTAAAAGGGATTGTATCTCGGCTGATGATCTCGCAACCTGGAGAGCATACGTCTCTTTTGCGGATGTCAAGGCGACCTGTTTTTGAAACAATAGCGCCTTCAGTCTACTCAACTTGTCATAGTTCACATTAATAGTATCAATGTGGGGCCACATTTCAGATACGTGTATCTCTCGTGTGGGGGGAAACAAAACATGGCCACAACACGTAACGACCTTCGTGACTGAGATTGCGTAGGCAATTCCAGGTCGCAAGCCGCAACAGCTGTCATCGCTCAGTAGAACATAACTCCCATTAGAAAGTACATGAAATACTGAACGAATCAAGGGGACGGGAGTACCCTTCAGAAAACAGGCCAAATTCGCGATCCCCGCATTGCAAAGACCGTGAAGAGACACCTGTTTGCATATCATGGAATGACGAACATTAGTCTCACATTCACTTCCGCTAAGAAAGACCTCCTGTTCGCCGTTCAGACATCGATACTCAAAGGGCAACTCCCACTCTTCCTTAATAAAGCTATCTCCTAGTTGTTCATAGCGTCCCACTGCAAGATGTTTCAGGCAGTTCGAGAAACGAAAGGTCGAAAACTGTAAATTAAGAATGCCCTGTAGGAGCCAGATAGTTGAAGGACTCTCTGCTACTGTGAAGGGCAACTTATCTAATTTTTCTATTTGAAGCAATGTAAAACGAGCCTCCCTTTTAGCCATTGTCTCTTGTTCCCTGGAAAAATTAAAAGCAGCGAATAGTTCACTCCCATTAATGTATTTCCATGGAATGTGGCCACTTCTCAGCGTCTGCAATGCCCAACCCAGCTGCATGATGGAACGTAGCTGTGTTTGCCCATGATATAACCGGGACAAATCAGTCTGAGTGATATCAATAGCAGATGACACTATATTCGACAGTGAGTATATCCTGTTGGATAGGGTGTTCATGCCATTATCGACAACAGCCAATGTTTTTTCCAAATTCTCCTTATCAAGTTGCCGTAAACGTGCAGCAGCCTCAATTTGAGAAAGTTTCCAAATTTCATTATACATAGCATATAAAAACCGTTTCGAGCGCTGCTTCCTAGGACCCAATAGGAAATCTTGTAAATCTATACTGTCTGAAAGAGTGTTCAGGTGTTGTTTAACCGCTGTTAAAGTGTTTGTCTGCACCCATTGCTGGCACAGCTTACCCACACTGTATGTTGTAATGATACCAGTATGTTGACCTGATAGAAAGCGAGGGTCTGGCCTATGAATGGAAAAACCCCTTGAAGAGTTCAAAAACCGCTTCTGACACTCATCAGTGTCTGAGGGCCATACCAACCATCCCCCGGGACGGGAAAGTGAAGAATTATAAGTACCAGCCTTAACCAATGCATCTAGCCTGTCCTCTGAAACATTAAGAAAGTGTTGCCAATCTCCAAATTTTGTCGGTGTAGGAATATTGGGCGTGTTTAAATCTTTCATTTTTGCTAACCCCAGACACGATGTCTGCTCAACAGAGTCATTCAAGAAAATCATTTGTATAGGAATTAAGCAAGCTCGAAACAAAGCTTCTCTCCCCTGAATTTGCCAATCTTGTGTTCCCCATACACTGTTCAAATCGATAGTGTTCTTCCAATATTCATAACCTTCAATCGAGAAACGGGAAACAAAGGGGTCTGAATAAATCAGTTTTGTATCTGTTAGCAATAGTTTTCTAAATTGTGTTGTAGGTAATTTAAAATAATATGATTCAGCTTTCTTCGTATCATGCCCAGAAAAGTATGTGACTTTGTCATTGTAATACTTTGGACTCCCCACCCGTGGAGTTGAACAGTGTTCCCATTGTGTGTAGTTAAAGAGAGGCCTATATCTAGTTGCACGGTGCAGGTAGTGATGTCCCCAATTGTTATAGCAGAACATTTCCCCATAATTCATTGTATAATCATATACATCATCACTCCCAAAAGCGGAGTAGTCCTTCATCTCAGTTAGCATGGAATCAACTGTTTGGACATCCCAATCATCAGAGACAACATTAGGTGTAATAACATCAGACATAGAAATCTTGAACACGTATGGTATTTGAATTATCTCTGTAGGCCCGTAGATATTGAACTGAACTTTGTCCCAGACAATCCCATCAGGAATAGGAATAGCCGTAATATTGACAGGGGACAAATCACGCCGGACCTTATGTGATGAACGATGTGGTGTTAAAATTACATCAACAGGCTCCACTGAGGAGCGATCAGCAATATAGTGACCATTAATTAGTAAAAAGAAAACAGTCACAAACCCAATCCATAAAAACAATGCAATAAATGTCAAACAAAACCAGAGATAGTTCCATGGATATATCAAATAGTTCTGCTTAAGCCATCGATAGAATTGGCTACCTCTCGAACATTTTCCAGTCTCAGTAGAGGATGAATCTGAAGAAAAATCATCAATGTCTATAAAATAGCCAGAGGAAGTCTCCGCAAACACAGGACCCATGGAACTCTCATCCACTGCTCGTGGAAGTTCTTGATAGACAACGTTATTAGTCGTGGAAGTGTTCGTGTAAAATACAGCCAAATCCTGCAGCGGGGAGTCCTCCGAAGGTGTTACTGGAACCAACAAAAGTTCATTGTCCGCCCTCCCCATGGTCGAGGAAGTGTTCGGAACAACAGCTGACATAGTTGCATAGTCAGAAGTAGCAATGGTCATCCTACCATGTAGAGGGATGTCCTGTTGGGTAGTGAGAGGGGATCGGGAACTACCCAAGGGACCTCCTGGTCTACTGTGAAGAATCGGCCACATGGTGTAATTTGATGTCATCAATGGAGATAAATCTGTTGGATTTGGAACCAGACAACGGTGGAAGGATGACAGTCCTGGTGCCTTTTATCCCCAAGACCGGTACAGGTGCTCTGTATGATGGACCAAACTCTTTTTTCACAGCGATCTTCTCACGAACCAGATCCCCAATGTTAGGAATCCAGCCAGTCGAAGTTTTCGCCAAGTCCCTTATTCCCAAGGTGGCAGCACTTGCAGAACATTTATCATCACGGAATTGTTGAAGCTCCTGCAAAACAGCGAGGCGTTCTTTTAAGTCAAATGGTGTTTCTGCTGCCACCATACCAGGGGCATCAAGATCGGGAACATACATAGTCGTCCCAAAGAGAACCTCATATGGAGACTTTCGCCCCAAGGACCGTCTTGGCAGATTATTCAGTGCTCTATGGACCCCATATAGGTGATGTAACCAACTGCGGCCTGAACCTAATACTCGAGCTGTTAAGGACTGCTTTAGATCACGATTCCGCCTCTCCACAACCGAATTTCCCTTGGGATGGTATGGTGTGGAGTAATGGAGTTCAACACCCATCGTCCTCATGGTGTCCCTGAAAGCCTTAGAGGCAAATGCAGGGCCCTGGTCCGAATGGAATGCTGCAACCGCATATGTACCGATAAAGATCAGCAAATCTTTTATAACAGTCCGGGCGTCAGCCGACTGCTGTGGCCATACCCACAGGAATCTAGAACAGGAATCTACAGCCACTAAAATGTATTTGTATGCACCATCAGGTTGCAAGGGACCACAGTGGTCCAGGTACACACAATGGAGTGGCTTGTCTGACACTAAGAGATGTCTGCGGAGGGCGTCTGATATTTGAGCCCTTAATCTGCTGACAAATGTCACAGCAAAGGACATACGTTTTAGTCCGTCTGCATAGACCAGGCCACCAATACCGTTGTTGTAGAATGGTGATAGTGGCCTGTATACCAGCATGTGCAGAAGCGACACCCTCATGTGCAGCTGTAATCAGCCCCAATCTGTGATCTTCATTTGGGATCACTCGATCACCAACATCAGGAATTGTTGCAAAAGCAACATTCTGTGCACTGATATGATATGTATAGTTCGTAGGGTATCCTTTCGGAAGGGGCTTGCCTGCAGCCGAGGCTTTAACGGCAATCAGTATTTCATTATCCAACCTCGTCCGAGAACGAGTCACTGCAGCCACAGAAGCCGTAGCTACTGAAGCTTTGGCTGCTTCGTCAGCCAATGTATTACCAGCAACATGTATTCCTACACGTTGGTGCCCCAATGTGTGAACTACATGGACACATGGCAGCTTATCCTTAAGATCAGCCACCCTTCCCCACAATATTTTGTGTTTAATGGTGTTCCCTTTAGAATCTCTAAACCTGTTCAGTATCCAATGATTGAGATATTCATTGTATGACTGGACGCAGTAATACGAATCACAGACGATCAAAGTCTGTGTTCCTGGCTCTGAATGTTCGAGCGCTAGAAGAAGAGCCTTAAGTTCGGCCAACTGGGCTGTGCAGTTCCCTAGGGTCTGAGTGTAGGTATTATGAGGATGGAAAACTCCGTCTTCCATTACCCCGCACATGGCTGCGCAAGCTGCCGAGTATTGATGTTTAGTACCCACAGCCGGTTGTGCCGATCCGTCAGTGTAAATGATGGTATCATAACTGTCTATTGGCAATATATGTAAGGGAGCGGGGTAGTTCTGTTCATACTTGAGAAATTCTTGTGTCTGAAGTCTTGGGTCAAACACATAATCAACATCAGTGGCGGTCAGAGATGTTGCCCATTGGATCCAGCGTGGATGTAATGCCTTAGCGTTTGGAACGCTCGCTTTGGTGACAGCCTCTAAGGCCGGTACCGGGGAGACAACAATAATGCGCTTCCCTTGGGCAAGTGGCCTCTCCTTTATGACGGCCATCTGAACTGCTCTCAGAATTTTTTCAGTAGGAGCAAAACGTTTCTCTGCATTGGAGTACAAATGTGATTTGTATGCTATCTGCACCGTGTCACCCTCATTAAAGGTGACATAGGTAAATCCAAGGGCACCAGCTATTATTCTGATGACCAAATTCGTTTTATTGTCACGTGTATACAAGTGTCTAGCCTCCAGCATGTCCTGTTGTATATCTCTAAGGATGTATGTGTGTGCAATTGTCCATCGCCTGCTAGAAAAATTGGGTTGAATTAAGTCATATAGGGGCTCATTCTGAGCCCGGCGGGCGGCGGGAGCCGCCCGCCTGGAGGGAGCCGCCAAATGACCGCACCGCGGTCAAAAGACCGCGGCGACCATTCAGACATTTCCTCTGGGCCGGCGGGCGCTCTCCAAAAGAGCACCCGCCGGCCCAGAGGAAATGCCCCTGCAACGAGGACGCCGGCTCAGAATTGAGCCGGCGTAGTTGCAGGGGTGCGACGGGTGCAGTTTGCACCCGTCGCGTATTTCAGTGTCTGCATTGCAGACACTGAAATACACAGTGGGGCCCTCTTACGGGGGCCCCTGCAGTGCCCATGCCATTGGCATGGGCACTGCAGGGGCCCCCAGGGGCCCCGCGGCACCCCCTACTGCGAACAGGATGGCGGTAGGGGGTGTCAGAATCCCCCATGGCGGCGCAGCAAGCTGCGCCGCCATGGGGGATTCCAAGGGCAGCGGGAGACCGCCGGTTTTCCTTGTCTGACCGTGGCCGAACCGCCGCGGTCAGAATGCCCTGCGGGGCACCGCCGGTCTGTCGGCGGTGCTCCCGCCGACCCTGGCCCCCATAGTGGCTTGACGCGTTCAGCGTAATCTGGAATGTATGTTCTGCCAAAATTAAAGAAACCCAGTAATGACTGTAATTTCTTAAGCGTGTTTGGAGGCTGTAGCTGAGCACACTTCTCTAAGAAGTGCGGGGCCAGGCTCTTCCCATCGTGTGATAGTTCATATCCTAGGAACAATACACTAAGAAAGGCTATCTTTCTTTTCTTAAAATTAAATTTATATCCGAAGGCGGCAAATCCCAAAATTATCCGATCTACCCTTGCAAGATGAATGTCAAGGGTGTCATCAGATAGATAAATATCATACACATATGATAATGCCTCGGAATCAATCTCCTGTAAGATTGATGTGACACAGGCCGAAAACAGTCCTGGGCTGTTTTTATAGCCTTGTGGTAAACGACAAAAGCGTTTCTGAGAGCCAAAGGAAAATGCACTTAGGTCTCTACTTTCATGTGCTAAATTCTGGCAGAAAAACCCATTAGATATATCCAATGTAGTTTTGTATTTTTTACGCACTATATTATTAATCAGCGCTGTGCTGTGTGAATTTTGTATAGCATAAGTGCGTGCATTACTATTTAAGTGTCTATAATCAACCACTATTCTATATGAATGATCAGGTTTCGTAACGGGAAATAGCGGATTATTCATTGCCGATGTACAGGGCTCAATTACTCCCTGATATTCAAGTTGTGACAGTATCTCTGTCACTGGAGCTTTTGCTTCATGTTTAACAGGGTACTTTGGCTGCGGGTGTGGTGTAGACCTAAAGGGAATAACATGACAAGGAGAGTCCTTGTCCCAACCTACATGATTACGGTATAATGCAGGTGCCTGCGCCAAAGCCCAATCAGCAGCATAGGCTTTTTTGTCTGCCTCCGGAACAAGATCGGAGAAAGAAGGCAAAATGACATCTTCCCCATGTGGGAGCTTGCGGACATGTTCAGGTGGCCAGTCTCTCTCGGCCAACAGGATATCACTAGTAAGTTAATCCCAGAATATTACACTAATAATGCGTTCCACGTCTCCCTCTATCTGAATTGTTAAATCATAAACCCGATCGGGTGGGAGAACGCGGCCATCCGCCATTTCAACTGCGATATAATCGCTAGTTGCTGTCGCATCCAGATGATCTTTCAGACTCTGGCGACATATCGTGACCTCTGCCGCGCTGTCCAACAGAGTCACTGCCCACCTCTTGTTCCTCAACAGTGTTCTCAATACTACTGGCATTTTTAACTGTCAGTGCTGCCACTTTCTTCTTTTTAAACTGTGGCTTTTGCTGAGGAGTCTTTTCTTCTTTTTTAATGGTAGACTGCAGCGAGTCTTTCTTTTCTTTCACGTATTCCGGACGTCGATCTTGACGGCCCCCTCTCTCGCTAAGTTTATCCGGTGCGTCCTGAAAGGAACGAGAAGGACGTGAATCAGTATATCTGTCTGGAGTTCTGCATCAATTTCATCCCCAGATCTAGGGCCGGTGCAGCCCCATGCTCATTTTGTATTTGTTTCAACACTTCCGGTAAATTGGCCAGTGTAGGGGTACCATGCGTGGTAGTATAAACGGCAGCGAAGACTGTACCCCAAGTGGCACATTCATCCACCGAGGGAACCATCCCGAATGGCAAGCACATAGGTGGTCATTCTGACCCCTGCCGGCAGCGGATGCCGCCGGCCTGGTGGGAACCGCCAGAAGACCATGCGGTCATTCTGAGTTTCCCGCTGGGCTGGTGGGCGACCGCCAAAAGGCCGCTCGCCCGCCCAGCGGGAAACCCCCTTCCAAGAGGATGCCGGCTCTGAATGGAGCCGGCGGAGTGGAAGGGGTGCGACGGGTGCAGTTGCACCCGTCGCGATTTTCAGTGTCTGCCACGCAGACACTGAAAATCTATGTGGGGCCCTGTTAGGGGGCCCCTGCAGTGCCCATGCAGTGCAGGGGCCCCACGACACCCGTTCCCGCCAGCCTGGTTCTGGCGGTGGAAACCGCCAGAACCAGGCTGGCGGGAAGGGGGTCGGAATCCCCATGGCAGCGCTGCTTGCAGCGCCGCCGTGGAGGATTCCCAGGGGCAGCGGGAAACCGGCGGGACACCGCCGGTTTCCCGTTTCTGTCGGGCTGTACCGCCGCGGTCAGAATGCCCATGGAAGCACCGCCAGCCTGTTGGCGGTGCTTCTGCGGTCGTTGGCCCTGGCGGTCCATGACCGCCAGGGTCAGAATGACCCCCATAGTGAGCAATCTATGTTTCTCCTGTGGCCCCGTATGGAGGAACACAGCTTCCAGCTGATTTGTTTTCTGAGCAATCCAGAACGGTATCTTTTCTCGATCCGAGGGCACTTTACCCATAATGGTATGCACCGTTTGTGGATTAATCCCAGTAGCCAATTGATATCCACCAGCTACTGGCGGTGCTGGACGCGCTGGTGTAGTGTTTAATGTTCGCATTACGAACTGGACCAATCGTCTATATAATGCCACTAATTCATTATATAATATCCTTAAATCTACGAGCGGCATAGTCTGTATGCCTGGGTGAGGTGTATAAGTGGCAAACATGGGCCACGTAGGCCCTCCATTACTTAAAGGACCTAGCCTCACTCGTCGCAGTATATGTGGTAGGGCGCCTTCAAACCAGTTTTGATGCTCCTGATATGTGAGTGATATTTCATGATACTGGTATGCTTCGTACCTTACGGGTACGTCCGCAATGTCATAAGTGTGAAATGTGTGCGTTCGTTGGTCAGCCTCAGGAAAGGCAACCCAACGGTAAAATGTTTCCGTTTGGTATGCTTCAGTTGCTTCTATAATCAAAGTAACTTCCCCGCCCTCTTCTGTAAGGCCATGTGCTAATAAATGTTGTGTAAGTGCATGTCTAGCATTTGCAGGAATGTCTATGGTATTAGCCATAGTTGTTTAGAGAAACGGAACACCAAAATAGGGGAAGTTTTTTCCTTTTGTGAGTTCGAGCTCGAACAACCTACAGCCTACTTAGGGGTTACCTGTTTGGCTGAGGAGGATTCTCCCAAAGACCACGGACGTCTCCGTATAATGGTACTGAGGGTACCTGTTGTCTGTGAGACAGTGATAGTCAGGGTATCCGTAAATTAGTGCCTAAACACCATCGTTGGTGGCGCCATGTCGTAGTTTGGACTCTTGCTCTGAGCAAGACTGCTGGTCTCAGGATGACAGTACTTTCGTTTGTAGGTGACTACGTTTCTTCCTACAACTAGTTGTAACTGTTGTCCAAACCTTACCGGCTTACTAGCAGTACTTCACCAGAAACACAATAGTAAAGAGGTGATTTGTAGCAGTCGCTTACGCATGGACTCAAAATAAGATCTCTCAGGGTTGTCGTGGTTAAACGGAAATTACCCTTTTCTCACAGATTATTATGTCTCATACAAACAAAGGCAATAACACAGATGCAGTGAAGTTATAATAGTTTTTTATTTAACATAACTGCAATTTGTTATAAGTTGCATGAATTGCAATGATTAGGATAATGAATATACCAAGCAACAGTATTGTGAAGAGGAGAGTCATTGTTATAAAGACCCCTACCATTATGCAATATATAACAGGAATATATGTATAGGTATAAAAATGTAATAAGCCCTAATACCCTAAGGAGAATAGGTCTAACCTCCTACCTAAAAAAGGAGAGCTTGGTTCGTTAAACCTAATCTGCCAAAACCGTGTCCATGAGAGGAGCCCCCAACCCTCGTTACCTTGGAATGAGGTTTCTATCTCAGACTCCGCAGGGACACGAAGACTGGGTCAGCGTCAAGATGACTGCATCATCGGTATCAGCGATGGTGGCGATGCCCTCTGGTCGGAATCCCTCTGATTATCTGTCTAAAAGTGTGTTGTATTTATACAGATCTACAAGGTCCCCTGACATAAGTGTTATTCATAACAATAGATAACAGGCATGCTTGGGACGGCAATTAATATCAACAATCCCTCGAAAGTATAGAGAGGGAAAATCCCTAAGTGTGAATGCCTACTGTATGTTTGTCTTCCATGCTTGATCTTGACGCCTTGGCGCAGTGACACTGATAATAGAACCCATAACAAGTGGCCTAACTATAAACAAGGCCGCCATTTTAAAGGAAATAAATAATTAAATGGACTAAGACAGAGCAAGTTAAGTAGGTTAAAAGTCACTGGGTGACGGGGGCACGAGTTTACAAGCCTACGGCTAAGCTAACTCCTGTTATCCCGTTAAAACAAACTAGGATTCACTACACCTGTCTTATTACACCAAGAAATCCTGCAATACAGATCGTGCAAAATGGCCGTCCCTCCTAACCTCCGAGTCCAAGCAATAATGCTTTGCGAAGGTGTAGAGGGACGCCCAAGTTGCTGCCTTACAAATATCCACCACCGGAACCCCCCTTGCCAGGGCAGCAGTAGCGGACTTAGCCCTGGTGGATTGGGCCCTGATACCCTCAGGGGGGAACTTTCTTTGCCAACGAGTAGCAAATCTTGATACAAAGAATGACCCACCTGGAGATTGTTCTTTTATGGACTGCTCTGCCCTTCCTCTGTCCAATATACCCCATGAATAGGTGGTCCTCCAGGCGAAAGTCTTTCGTCCTCTCAAATATAAAAACTAAGAGCCCTTTTAGGGTCCAAACGGTGAAGCCTCTCTTCCTCCTTCGAGGGGTGAGGAGGAAGGTAGAAAGATGGAATGGTAATGGTTTGCCCTATATGAAAAGGAGTGACAACTTTTGGTAGGAAAGCCGCCCTGGTTTTCAGCACCACTTTATCTGGAAAGAACAAGGTAAAGGGGGGTTTAACAGAAAGAGCTTGAAGCTCACCAACCCGCCTAGCCAAGGTTATAGCTACCAAGAAAACCGTTTTAAGAACTAGAAAGCTTAGCGGGCAAGAATGCATGGGTTTGAACGGTGACCCCATTAAAAAAGTTAAAATGAGATTCAGATCCCACTGAGGCATATGAAAAGGAGTGGGAGGAAATCTATTATTTAAACCTTTTAGGAACCTAATAACAATAGGTAGGCAATTTAAACAAGGAGGGCTGATCCGGGAGGCAAAGAAAGGCTGACAGTGCCGCCAAATAGCCCTTAACCGTAGCAACTGCACAACCCTTCTGTGCTAAATCGAAAGCAAATAACAGAATATCGGATAGGTGGGCCCTCAAAGGATCAATTTGTTTCTCTCCACACCAAGCCACGAATTTTGCCCACCTACCGGCATAAACAGTCTTAGTGGAGTGTCGCCTGGCCGATAGAATAACATCCACTACATCCGGTGGGAGAGAAAAATAACTCAGGTTGCCCCATTCAATCTCCAGGCATGAAGGTGCAGGCTCTGGAGGTGGGGGTGTAGAACCTGCCCCTGCTACTGTGAGAGGAGGTCTGCCCTGAGAGAGAGATGGAGCAGAGGGCACAGCGAGAGTTGGAGAAGGTCCGTGTACCACACCCTTCTTGGCCAATCCGGGGCTATTAAAATGACCTGAGCCGATCTTGGCAAATTTTCCTCACAACCCGAGGAATCACTCCTGAAAAGGGAGAGCATATCCTTTCTTGACAATGTTCAGAACCCAGGAGTCTGATGTAATTAGCGCCCACTCGTGGAGAAAAATGACGTAATCTTCCCCCTACAGGAGAAGCATGGTCAAAAATGGGGAGAAAACTAGCAGGGTGCTGCTGGGTGGCCCCTCTTGTCCGAACCCTCCCCCACCCTCTAAAGGATCGATATGGGAGGCTGGCAGGCTGTTGGACCGTGGACTGGGGTCTCCCACGGTAAACATCTCCAAGCCCAAACCCCCTGAACCTCCAAAAGGACCTGAAAGGGGTAGCAGAGGAGGCTTGCAAACTCAAAGACTTCACTGTGGCCCGACTGTCTTTAAAGCGCTCTAGGGCTTTATCAGCTTTATCACCAAAAAATATTTCCCCATCAAAGGGGAAAGTCCAATAGAGCAGTCTGCACATCAGAGGAAAACCAGAGGACCTCAACCATGCGTGCCTCCTGGTAGCAAAAGAGGTACCCATTGCCCTGGCCACCAAGTCTGTGGAACCCAGGCCGGGCTGGATTATCTGTTTCGCTGTAGCCTGAGCATCCAACAGGAGTTCACCAAATTGTCCCTGCACCTCCTGCGGCAGGTCAGGAAACTTAGCCCTAGCCGAATCCATCAGGGCGTGGACATATCTACCAAGAACACAGGTAGCATTCGCCGCCTTGAGAGCCATACTGCAAGAGGAGAAAGTTTTCTTTGCAGACTGCTCCATCCTTTTGGATTCCCTGTCCGACGGAATCACAGGGAAAGAGCCCGGTGCAGACCGTGTGGTACAAGAGGCCTGAACAACCGGACTCTCCGGGGTAGGATGTTTTGACAAGAACCCCAGATCTCCAAGCGCCACCCTGTACCTCCTTGCCACAGACCTATTAAAGCAGGTGACGACACAGGCTTCCTCCATAGCTCTAAGATGGGCTCCTTAAGAGCATCATTAAACGGCAGCAATGGATCCGCCGAAGTTGAAGAAGGGTGTAGGACCTTAGTCAGAATGTTTGTCTTGATCTCTGCAGCAGGCAAAGGAAGATCCAAAATATTTGCCGCCTTCCTAATCACAGTACAGAAGGAGGCTGCCTCCTCCGTGAACTCCCCTGGTGAAGAAAGGTCCCATTCTGGGGAAGTGTCAAGCGCACTGGATGAATCCAGCCTTTGATATTCTCCCAAAGGCTCCACAATCTCCCCTTCTTCCAAAAACTGCCGCTGGTACTCTTCCTCTTCCAAAAGTCTCAAGGCCTTTCTACGCGACCTCAGCCTGGCCTCTAACCTCGGCGTTGACAAAGAATTGGCCAACATCGATGACACTGGCTTCAAAACTGCAAGGCGCAGAACAGGAGAGGAAGGCTGGCTTCGGTCTAATCCAATATCCGGATCAGGTGCCGGAGCGGATCCCAACGGCGCGTGGACACTTGAGGCTCCATCATCGGCGTCGACTGACGGGGCGATGAGATCGGCGCCATAGGTCTGGAAGGCAATGTCATCGGAACTGCAGGACCTCAAGGCGATGTCATCGGTGCCGAACCGGCACCCTCAGCCAGAAAGAAGGGCATAAACGGCACCGCCTTGTAAGGAGCCGGGGAGCCCAATGAAAATGCTAACGTACCCGTGGGACCAGCCGGTGCACCAGTAGGGGCCATAGCATAAAACATCAAAAACAAGGCATTTAAAAATGCCGCCGGATCCGCTCCCGGAGCCGGGAAGGCAGGATACCGCTGGTCTCCATGATGCATCTGCGCTTGCTGAACATCCAAATCATGTGCAGCAGGTGAAAATCGAGGACTCTCCGGAGGTGCAACTACCTAGAAAACCGACGGCGCCGGAGAAGCCTGAGGGCTCTGAGGTTGTGGAGTCACAGTCGAACTCATCTCCCACATCGTACGGCGCTGCCGTTATGGAGACCTTGATCTTGAACGGCTCCGAGCCGAATGACGCTGAGAGTCATGATGACGTCGCGTCTTGTGTTTCTTCGACGAAGTATGGGAAGAGGACCTGTGATGACTCTTATGCCCCTTCTTCGCCTTGGCCAAAAAGAGTTTGGCCTCCCTCTCCTTCAGAGCCTTAGGACTCAGGCTCTGGCAGGATACACACTCCTCGACGTCATGCTCGGAGCTCAGACACCAAAGGCAATCATCATGAGGGTCAGTAACCGACATGCGGCCCCTGCACTATCGACATGGCTTAAATCCCAACTTCCTAGGAGGAGACATTGTAACTGGAAACCGGATTGTAACTAGTAACAAGATGGAACACCTTCAACAGTAGCGAGAGCTAGGAGAAAACCGTTACCGTCGAAGGCACGGAAAAAAGGTAACTGACGTCAGCACGCCGGCGAAAACCTCTTAGTGGCACGGTGATGTCAGATGGAGTAGCGTGGGGCTGTGCAATTGTGCGTCCCCGGTGTCGTGGAGAGCTGGTAAGAAGATTTTCCGTCGGATGCTGGCGCATGGGAGAATTCATAAGGTGAGGAATCCACAGGTAGTGTATCCATCAGAAGGTGGCCTTAACCCACTTCCTATACATTCTGCACAACTCCCCCTACCCTATTCCAGACACATTCTTCCATAAAGTAGATTCCCCGGTACGTACACTCCTATGGTCCGTGGGGCAGCCCAGAATTAAACTGCACACACTACAAAGGTCAAAATATGAGGGGGGGGTAGCCCTGCCAAACATTCGGAAGGATTATAAGGCGGCACAAGTAAGCATTGTAAATCACTGGGGTTTCGCTCCATGGGACGATCCAGCATTTCGAGGAGACAGGGAAGCAATGCACAAAAATAGTTACCTACACTGGCTATATGGGGGGTAAATTGAAACCTGCATTTAGCCCAGCAACAACGACGATCATACAAACATGGAAAAGACTTACCAGGGAAATGGGATGGGACAAACACCTGACCGCAAGAACATAGATTACCTAAGTTAAATACCCTAAAAGGTTATAGGGGCTGGGACGCCATAGGGATAACATACCTAGCTGATATAGGGGACGCAAATGGGATGGCACCTTTTTCACACCTTAAAACAGAATATCAAATGTCGGACACATAATGGTTACATTATGCCCACCTACAGGCAGCCCTGAAACATAGTGTCCCCGCAGAAGAGGAAACACAAGAAACTGCTCCATTGGAAGTAAGACTCCTAGAGGGAGAGATATAAAAGAAACTAATATCACTGACCTATGGCACAATTCTGAGAAACCCACAACCGTCACTATCTAACCTATGGGAGAGGTGGAAAGGAGACTGTAAGGAGCTGGAGGAGGCATATTGGGCAGGGGTGCTTAGGTTCCCGCCGAGGTAGCTATTTCAGCATCGCTCAAACTAATACAACTTAAAATACTGCACCGGGTATACTACACAAGATGCTTGCTTTATAAGGTAGGGAGGGCAACCAATGCTGACTGTCTACGAGGCAGTGGGGGCACTGGCACATTCTACCACACCCTATGGAGCTGCCCTCAGATCGTAACATTTTGGAAGGAAGTAGGGAAGGACCTGGAAAACGCAACGGGGAAAACTACAGAACTGGAACCGGAAACAGTGCTTTTGGGGGAAGGGGTCAAACCGACCACTCAAGATACCATAAACTGCTGATTAACCTAGGCTTTATGATTGCAAAAAGGGACATAGCCAGACGATGGAGTTCAGGGACGGCACCAGGCCATAACAAGTGGTGGGACAGCATGGCAGATGCCGTATACTTAAAAAGGAAACATACCGAGATAGAGGCAAAAAAAAAAAAGAAATATGAGAAGATATGGGGGGGGAATAGGCATAAAACTGAACCCTAGGGAAAACCAAGGCCCCCGAGCATACTATAAGTAAAAGATGGAGAGATGAGAGCCAGGACAACACACCAGAGTCATAAAAGGGTTCCTGGAAATAGAAGGGGTGCAGGAACAGAACGCCATATATTGTAAGACCTCCACAGGAAAGAGGGAAAACCCTATGCCGAGAAATGTACCAAAGGGGGGGTGGGATGGGGAGTCTCAGTTCTTATTATATATGCCTTATATAACAGTTTTGTTACCAGAGGTGTATGCAAAGCACTGTTACAGTCTGATGTATAAAACAAAAATAATAATAAAATGTGTTTAAAAAAAAAAGAATATGTATCGTTTTTCTTTTCTTGTTGTTATATTATCTATTTCCTCAATGTTGGAACTGGTAATTGCGGTACTACTTTATTGTTTCATTATTCGACGTCCTCACTTTTTCTTTCATCTCCTCCAAGACTTTCTGCCTTATTGCATACTACATTTATTAACATAATTTCTTCCTCTTTTGGACTGACTTGTAAATGTTTCTGAATATTTTTGTACTGTTGTAAAACTTTCAATGAAAAATTGTGAGAAAAGAACAGATATCAAAGCAGTAACTCCCAAGCATAGAGGAACTGTGGAGTGGGCTCAGACCAGGAAGCCATGCAGGACTGAGCTGGTGAAATGTCCAGGCCGCCGGACCTGGGTGTAAAGGCAAGAGTGCTTTAGGAATGTATGCTCCGGCGCCCAAATTGAGGCTTGACAGATGTCAAGGACAGGTACTCCACAAGCCAACGCAGTGGAGGCGGCCTTAGCACTGGTGGAATGGGCTCTCAGACCTTCCAGAGGCTGCGCTTTGGCCATTGTGTAGCAGATCTTAATGTAGAAGTCTATATACTGCAACAGAGTCTCTCTCTGCACAACCTTTCCTTTCTTCACCCCAGGGAACCTCACAAAAATCTGATCGTCCTCTTGATTGTCCAAACGATGTAAATGCTTAAAGTTCTTCTGAGGTCTAACTGATGGAGCCTTTCTTTCTCTTTTGTGGGGTGAGGCAGGACAAAGAACGCTGGTAAAGCGATAGATTGCCCAACATGTAAAGGAGTAAAAAAATTTTAGCAAGAAGGCTGCCAAAGTCCTCAGCACCAGTTTGGCTGGAAAAAAGTGGCATAGCGTGTTTGTATGAAAGTGCCTGGAGTTCACGCATGTGACAAGCTCAAATGATTGCATTGAAAAAGACAGTTTTTAGGGTTAGAAGACGCAACAAGCAGCTATGCATTGGCTTGAAGGAATACAAATGAGATATGTCAAGAACTAGTTAAGGTCCCATTGTGGTATCACAAACAGTTTGGGAGGGAACGTGTGATAACCTTTATTAAACAGCATTACAACAGGTTATTTAGGCAAGGGCGGTTAGTCTGGCAAATGCAAAAAAACACAGACAGAGCCAACAAATATCCTTTAATAGTGCCCAATCAATAGTTTAGCTTGTAAAGGCTCTGTGTTGCGGACTCTATGCGAGACCAAGCATTTGTCCCAGACCCAGGTGTAAATGGACTTCGTAGATGGATACCTGGCAGCAAGGATGACAGCCACAAACTCAGGTGGTACATCAAATACAGTCAACTGGCTATACTCAATCTTCAGCAATGGAAGTATAGATTGTGCAGGTTTGGGTGTAGAACTGTACCCCACTGCTGCAGAAGATTCCCCCCAAGTGGTAGCTTGATTGGGGGACAGACGCTCATACCCAGAATTTCCAGATACAACACTCTCCTGGCACAATCAAGGGGCCAATAGGATAACTTAGGCCCAGTCAATCCTGATGATCTTCAGTACTGGGGGCAGGAGAAGCAGAGGTAGAATGGCACTCAGGAGTCCCATGTTCCTGTCAAGCCACAATGCATCTGTCAGCAACAGTTTTCATGGAAACTCTAATGTGCACATTTTTGACACAGCACGCTCTCACCGGCAGTGAAAAGATCAAGCCAGTGTTCCCTCCCACAGTTGGAAGATGCCCTGTGTCACACAGGGGTGCAGGTCTCATTTATGATCCACTCTTCTGCTTTGGCTTTCAAAGATCCGGTCCTGATTGTTGCAGTATCACATGGCAGTAGTGTTGTTTATGTTGAACTTGCATCAGTTTCCAACTGAAGTACAGCAGCAAGACCTTCACTTCTAGGTGAATGGCCTGTAAGTAGGGTTTCCACCTACTCCAGATGACCTTTCCAATTCAGCAGTCACGCATTTGTCACCACCGTCCCTGGGTGGGGAAGAGAAAGGGAGTGTCGAGCAGCCACCATTGCAGAATGCCTGCAATCTTACCCAAAACCTGGATGGCATATGCCGAGCCCAACAGGGCTTCAGATTTCACTGCAGAGTCTAAGTATTCCACCTGGTGTATTTGACAAGAAGGATGCAGTAGGCTCACAGGCCAAGAAGCCTCAGAAATGTTTTCACCAAGATCCAGGATGGGGGCTGAAGCATTGGATTCATTGCCCCAATGTCCTGGACTCCTTGCAACAAAGAGAAGGCTTTGGAAATACTGTGTCCAAGAGAGGCCTATAAAAGAAAGACACTGCGAGGAGTCAGGTGTGGTTTTCTCTTGTTGAGCGAGAACACAAACAAATTAAGGAAGTGCACCAGTGTCTGAAGGAGGTCCCCGTCTGATAGTGGCAAACCTGTCTTAAGCAGCCAATCACTGACATAGGGGAAACTCGTATCCCAAACCTCCAAAGATGGGCGACGACCACCGCAATCACTTTCATAACACCTGAGGGGCAGTAGTGAGGCAGATGAGAATCCCAGAATACTGAAAATGCTCCTGGCCAACCTTGAACTGCAGTTAGAATCTGGACGACTGCAGAGGGAGTATATGACAATAAACATCCTGCAGGCTTAAGGCCATCATCCAGTCGCCGGGTTTCAGGGCAGACAGAACATGTGCCAGTGTAAGCATTTTGAATCTGTTCTTCTGTAGGGAGGCATTCAGTGAGTGCACATCTAAGATGGGGTGAAGCCCTCTACACTTTTTCAGCGCAAGAAAATAGTGATAGTAACAACCACCCCTAATTCTGAGTCCGGCACCTTCTTGATGGCACCTTTAGAGAGTAAAGCTTGCATCTCTTGCAAGAAAATGGACAGGTGCTCCTCTACGAGCCGCTCTGGTGTGAGCAGAAGTGGCGGCAGGGCCGAATGAAACAGGAGAGCATAGCCATGCTGAAAAATTTGGAGGACCCCTCTGTCGGATATGATGGATAGCCACACTGGGAGAAAGTACTGGATCCTGCCTCGCAAAGGGTGGGGGGCACTTTAGTTCGCCACTAAGGGCAAACTAAAGTGCCTTCCAAGCTGTTGCTGCAGGGGACGTGGACTAGAAGGACCAATGCCCGGGGGTATCTGTGCTTTGCCACCCGAACCATGTCCTTGGCATTAAAAGAACTGGGGTGACTGCTCCGGTGGCTTGGAAGACTGGAGATGCCTGTAAGCCAAACCCCTAGAGCAGAGGTCTTTAAACTTGGGGGGCCTCAAATGATCCCAGGGCTAGTGTCAGGCTCGGGGCAAGAAAAGCGTTATGTTGATAACAGGGCTTTGTTTTAAGCTGAAAAAAATGAGCAGCAGTAAATCTCTCTGTAACGTGCTATCACTGATGGGTTTTGTCATTTATATATCCAAGCTGGGAGTATATGTCAACAGGGAAGGGACTCTGAATATTCTTCAAAGCACCCATCCTCAATAATCACTTTAGTAAGGCCTGCCTGACCAGAATAGTATGTTTGGTATCATGTATTTGATTGCATTATTAAAACAGTAACATAACTAAACTGCAATGTTTAAATAAGTGTAGACATCTAAACATTGTCAATTAAATAGAATAGTTGTGAAACATTTGGAGGGGGGCTGTGATGATTCTTTTTCCCTGGGGGAGAGGGGCGCAGTAAGAAAACGTTGAAGACCACTGCACTAGAGCAAACTTAGAAACCCGTAAACTGGCAAGGAAACTGTCTGGAAGGGGGCAAAATGCCTCGGGAGCATTCGTGGCTCAACTCCCCTCAAAGTGCTCTAGGCCAGAATCTGCTTTGGTGCCGCAGACATCAGCAATCAAAAGCCATATCTATAAAAGATGCCTGTAACTAAACCAAAAAACCTGTAGACCACATAAACGCATGGCGGCAGAGCACCAGGCTTGTATCGATCGCTCATCTCTGACAGTAGTCAGTAGTATCCACATATATGGCCTTCTTTAATGCTCTGAGAAAAGGAAGCCCTAAATTCTTATGGGACCATGATCCTGCTGGCCAGGTGACAGAGGGCTTGTGTGTAGCCACCTAATAAGCAAGCAGCATTTACCAATCTCAAAGTGAACATTTGTTTTCCGAACGCCTCAATCTTTCAGAATATTTTACAGGGAGTGAATTGGGGTTCCCTCCCTGTGACACACTTGCTGGAAACCTGGACTACAAGGCTTTCTGAAGTAGGATGCCGAGTAAGGAAATAAGGGTTGACAGGTGTTGGTCTGTGGCATCTGGCCACCTGTCTATTCACCGGTGGACAAGAACACGCCTTAGACCACCTGCCTCTTAAGGTGTCAGTATGGGCTTCATTGAACAGGTGCATTGGCTCAGATTAAACTTGTACAGGCTGCAAAATGTCTGTAAGAACACTTGTCATAACTTCAAACAGAAAGCAGTTGTAGGTCCAGGACCTCGGCAGCATGTCAAATCAAGACATCTTCTGTTGGGACCATAGGAGGGGGAAATCAACTTTGTATCACGGAAATATTAAGCACACTCACCTCTTTATCCCATGAAGAAACTGTCATTATCATAGTGAGGAGGTAAATCATCCCCATTGCCACCATCATCATCCCCGGGTGATGCCAAGCTTTGGTAAGAATTGGAGCCAAATAGACAATGGACCCTCAAAGAATATGTCCATGGTAAAGGAGGTACAGGACCAGAACAAGGCGGTAATGAGGCCAGGTATGTAATTGCATGTCCAGAGTGTGACCTTGGTCATGGTCGAGGTGAAGCCGGCTCAGGGTCAAACATCAAAGTCAGCACCAGAGCCTCATGTAGCATCAGTGGCTTCAGTACCAGGGTTGATGAGGAAGGGACAGACACAAGTCTTTGAGCCAGCATGGAAGTTGGCACCTGAGTCTATGCAGATAATTGTGAGGACGGATCCGCCGTGATAACCCAACAGGAGCCCCCCGTGAATGCTTGGGTCCCAAAGGCGCACCTATAGGAGCCAGAAGAGTGCCAAATATGCGCAGCATGGCCTCCTAAAAGGCATCAACCTGCTGCAGCATCACTGATGGCCCAGGGAAATCAGTGCACATCAGGACTGACTGTGGACTCTGCTCCTCAGTTGGCGATCTGGAATGAGATAGAGTCGCACCTTGATGCCCTCATTACTCCTCTTGAGGTAGAGATTGGTGGGATGGGGTTCTCCTTCTTACGTTTCTTCTAGGACTTTGACTTTGACTTATCAGACAACTTTGATCGCAAGAGCAACCTCAGGAGTGGGTCCCCGCCCTTCACTTGGATCGGGAGCGGGACTTACATGAAGCGCATGAATAATTCTCATGTTCAGAAATGTAGAAGTTCACTTCATGGTCACGGGTTGCCCTAAAGTGCACAAGGCAGCACTCATCTCAGGACTCGAAGTTGTGCCCTGAGCTCAAAAAGCAAAAGCACCCCTCGTGGTTCTGTGATGACATCTGTTTTCTGCCATCGCGGCTGAGTTTCAAACGCATGTTTTTGACAGGAACTTCGGGCCAGATGTAGGTACCTCACAAATTGCGACTCGCAATTCGCGATGCAGAAAGGTGTCTCAGACACCTTCTGCGACTCGCTAGGGGGTCGCAAAGACCCACCTCATTAATATTTATGAGGTGGGTCGCAGTTTGCGATCCCATAGCTAGTCTAGGCACTCACGGGGATGGTGGCCTGCTGGAGACAGCAGACCACCATATCCGTGACTGCTTTTCAATAAAGCAGTTTTTTTTTTTTCTCTTTGCAGCCCGTTTTCCTTAAAGGAAAACGAGCTGCAAATAGAAAAAATGCCGAAACCTTTTTGTTTCGGTTTTTTTCAGAGTAGGCAGTGGTCCGTAGGACCATAGGACCACTGCCTGCTCTGAAAAAATACTTTTGTGAGCATTCACAAAGGGGAAGGGGTCCCATGGGGACCCCTTCCCGTTTGCGAATGAGTTACCATCCACTTCAAGTGGATGGTAACTGCGAGATGATTTGCGACCGCTTTCGCGGTCACAAATCAACTCTACATTGCGGTGCGACTCACAAATAGGAAGGGAACACCCCAATTTGCGAGTCATAGCGACTCGCATATTGCAACTCGCAATTCGCGATGCAGAAAGGTGTCTCAGACACCTTCTGCGACTCGCTATGGGGTCGCAAAGACCCACCTCATAAATATTAATGAGGTGGGTCGCAGTTTGCGACCCCATAGCGAGTCTAGGCACTCACGGGGATGGTGGCCTGCTGGAGACAGCAGACCACCATATCCGTGACTGCTTTTCAATAAAGCAGTTTTTTTTTTTTCTCTTTGCAGCCCGTTTTCCTTAAAGGAAAACGAGCTGCAAATAGAAAAAATGCCGAAACCTTTTTGTTTCGGTTTTTTTCAGAGTAGGCAGTGGTCCATAGGACCATAGGACCACTGCCTGCTCTGAAAAAATACTTTTGTGAGCATTCACAAAGGGGAAGGGGTCCCATGGGGACCCCTTCCCGTTTGCGAATGAGTTACCATCCACTTCAAGTGGATGGTAACTGCGAGATGATTTGCGACCGCTTTCGCGGTCACAAATCAACTCTACATCGCGATGCGACTCGGAAATAGGAAGGGAACACCCCTTCCTATCTGCGAGTCGGAAACACATTTTGCGAGTCGGTTCCGACTCGCAAAATGTGTTTCTGCATCGCGTGAGGCCTTTTGCGCCTCGCAAACGGCGTTTTTTCGCCGTTTGCGAGGCGCAAAAGGCTACCTACATCTGGCCCTTCATTTGTTATTTGCGACTCATTGAAAGGCTAACAAAAGTGGGATGGGAGATCTGTACACACGTCCGAAGGCACAGAAAAAAGGGAACTGACATTGCTGCATAGAGGTTGCGCTTATTTGAGGCTCTGCTCTGTCACTTACGGGGCAGAATAAAAATCTACACTGAGTCACACAGCGCCACCAAGCTGCTCACGAAAGTGCTATTATAAAAAGTGTCTCGATCCAGTTCGGTGCCTGGGGAATATTCAAAAGATGATTCATCTGTGTTTAGAATTATCCATCTGAAACACAATCACTGAGTTGGAAATATACAACTCAAATTCTGTACGACCACCAAGAGAAGAAGGAAAAACGTACTGTTCTGTGAACTTAGTTCTTCCCCATGAGGTATTCCTAATTCATAAAAGGCAGAGTATCTCTGTGCATGTGCGAGATACTGGAGCACAAGTTTAAAAATATATATGTTTTCCAATCATCCAGATAAACAAACAACATGCGCAACAAGGCAGCAATTACTGCCCTTTTAACCAATTAGCCAAACTACAAATCAAACAGGACATTTAGTTGAAGACCCCAGTTAGACATAACCCCATACCCAGAATTCTCTCTTCACTGTTCAAGTGACTGAACATTGCTTGGAGGGTCTGAGAAATGCTTTTCAGCAGTTAGGAGATTCCCCTCCCTGACATTTGGAAGTCGTTCTTTCTAAATTGCTGCGTTCCTTTTGTGAATCAATGCACAAGGTAGATTTGTAACACTTATCTTGGAAATCTTTTCATTTACTATCACATCAGCTAGAAGGTTGAGTGTTTGTCAAGATCTTTGCACTGATAAACCATACATGGCTTTTCATTGTGGTAAGGTGTAATTATAGACCCAGCCCATGCTTCCTCAGCTTGTTCCAAATTTCCATACAAATCAGACTATTTCCTTGTTAACTTTTTTCTTGAATCCTTCATCTTTTAAGTAAAGAGCTTTGCCCACCCTTGATGTTAAGAGGACTTTACATCATTATACGGGTAGGACCAAAGAGATTCACAAAAACAGACAGATCTTTGCATACTATGGTACTAATTGTACAGGCTTGGCTTCTCCTAAACAGAAGTTGCTACTTGTCGGGCTAAACATATTTTTAGTTCTACACTACCATCTCCAAACCACAAACACCAGCAGGACTAACAGCAAGGAAAACCCAGCAGACAGGAGAGTTCTTCTGAAAGACTCATGGCCCAATCTATCTACTGCTCATGTTAAGTATACTTCAGAAGAAGGCGTGCATAGACCAGTCTATCCGTCTCTCTCTTCCCGATGCCTATCAGAAGGAGGTGTGCAAGGCGCAATCTATTTGCCTCTCAGTTCAAGACTTTTTCAGGAGAGGCAGGAATGTATGGCCGAAGTCTATCCATCTCCCACCTCTAGAGCCTTCCAGGAGAGCAAGGAATGGACCAGTCTATCCATCTCTCACTTCCAAAGTCTTTCAGGAGGGGGAGGAATGTATGGGCCACTCTATCCACCACTCACCTCTAGAGTATTTCAGGAGAAGGAGGGGAGGAGGGCCCAGTCTATCCACCTCTCAGCTGAGGTGTCCTTCAAAAAGAGACATGGATGGCACACTCCATCTGCCTCTCAACTCCGGTGCCCTTCAGACCTCTCACCTCTATGGTATTTCATGATAAGGAGGGATGCCGGGTCCAGTCTATCCGCCTCTCACATCAACAGCCTTTCCGAAGATGGAGGACTGTGTGGCCCAGCCTATCCACCCCTCACCTCAAGTCTCTTTTAGGAGGAGTGGTGCATTGCCACTCTACCCGTCTCGCCCCTTAGGTGTCCTTCAGAAAGAGGGATGCATGTCCCAGTATATCTGCAACTCTCCTCCGGAGCCCTTCAGAAAGAGGTGTGCAGGGCCCAGTTTATTCGTCTCTCACCTTTAGAGTATTTCAAGAGAAGGAGGGGGGTTGTGGCCCACTCTATCCACCTCTCACCTCTAGAGTCTTCCAAGAGAAGGAGGGATGCATTACCAGTCTATCTGCTCTCATCTTCAGTGCATTTCAGAAGAAGGCGTGCAGGGCCTTCCAGGAGAGGCCATGGCCCAATCTATCCAGGTCAACATGCAGATGGCCCAACTGACCATGGCATCTAAGATTCTGGAAGATAAGGCGGAGGATGTGCAAAACAGATCCCACCATAACAATTAGCTATTTATTGGATTTCCAGAGCAAGTGGTGGGCCACAATGCTGAGGAATTAATCGAAAACTGGATCTAAAGCCCTAAGAGGCTTTTCAGTTTGTTTGCAGTGGAGTAGACACATAGGGGGTCATTCTGACCTCGGCGGTAAAAGGCCCTTACCGCCGGTCAGAACTCCGCCATACTACCGCGCGGCCGCGGTAAACCGCCACGGTCATTCTGATCACCAACTGTGAATCCGCCAAAAACCCGACATCCAAGGAAGGCCGCCTCATCAGCGGGCCGCGGAAAACTGGAGATGACCAAACCTCCACCGCCACGCCAACACAAACAAGCCCATGCCATTCTGACCCACCAATCCACGCAGCGGTCTTTCAACCGCGGTATTCCATTGGCGGTACACACCGCCGCGGTCAAAATACACACACAGCTCCAAAACACAGCCACATTGGACAATTTGAAATACACACACCTGACACACATACAAACAACACTCCCACACATCCAATCAACTATAAAACACACACCCACATCACCCACAAACCCCTACGACCGAAGATCAGAGACGAAGGAGAGAGAGACACATCACAGAATAGAGAGCTACATCACACAGAGGCACACTACACCATCACACACACCACATAGAAGCACAAAGCACCA
The DNA here is from genome assembly GCF_031143425.1 of Pleurodeles waltl. NCBI lineage: Eukaryota > Metazoa > Chordata > Amphibia > Caudata > Salamandridae > Pleurodeles > Pleurodeles waltl. The sequence goes on along the minus strand of NC_090445.1, from coordinate 30,056,560 downwards.
CACACCAACACACTCTTCACCATATACACCACCCCACACCTCATCCACACCACCCCATGGCACCCCAAAGGCGCCCACGCTTTTCGGACCAAGAACTCCGGGTCATGGTGGAGGAAATCATAAGAGTTGAACCCCAGCTCTTCGGCTCACAGGTGCAGCACACCACTATAGCCAGGAAGGCGGAGCTATGGCAGCGGATCGTGGACAGGGTAAACGCGGTGGGACAGCATCCCAGAAATCGAGACGACATCCGCAAACGCTGGAACGACTTACGGGGAAAGGTGCGCTCGATGGTCTCGCGACACAACATCGCAGTGCAGAAGACTGGCGGGGGACCCCCACCCACTCCACCCGAATTCACAGCATGGGAGCAAGAGGTACTAAACATCCTGCATCCTGATGGCCTCGCTGGAGTACACGGAGGAATGGACTCTGGTAAGTACAATCTCAACTACTTCCCCCCCCCCCAGCATGCTAACCCCCACCACCACCCTCACCCCCAACCCCCCATCACACATCCTCCCTGAGAATGTCTCTCCAGCACAACCCACCCAACACCAACCCCTGCATGCCACCACAAACTATGGACACCCATCACCTAAGCATGACCACTGCCTTTCCCCCCCCCCCCCCCCAAACACCCCCACAACACCTCCCCCAAGGGAATGACAGCACTGGGGGACAAGGGCACCCATAAATCGCACACAATAGCACACACAGAAACAATAACCATACTCTCTTACCCCATGCAGGACCCGAACGCCAACACACCGGCCAGGAGGGTCCAGAAATGTCCATCCCCCCGCCGGAAGAGGCCCCCAGTGATGACAGCAGCTCTGTCGACCTGGAACCTGATGACCAGCCCGGACCATCGGGGACCTCTGGACAGTCGGTTCCCCACACACAGGCCACAGCAGACCCAACCCCCTCTGGGAACAACAGCACAGCTCCCACCCAGCGGGCCCATGCCTCTGTCTCTAGGACAGGTCAATCAGCGGTGTGTCTGCCACTACAGGGCACCCAGGCTAACCCACCACCCCAACAACAACAGGGACCTGGGGGCAGTGGTAGTGGGCACACCGTCCAGGGGACAGAGGCCGGGGGAAACAGGGCAACTCGGAGGGCTGCAGTGCGACAGGGGGGGGAGGAGAGGCCCAGGGAACCGACTCTCCAAGAGGCCCTCACCACCATCATGGCAGCCTACCACCACTCCCAAGAGACGATGGCGACGGTACTGGCCAGGTTCCAGGAGATCCAGGCACAGCAGGAGGAACGCTACATGGGGTTCACCAATCATCTCACCAACATCTCTACCGCTATGGGGAGCATAGTCCAGGCCCTCAACCGGATAGAAGACACGTTGCGGGACCATGTGGCACCACACAGGGCCCCTGTCACTAGCCCGGACCAGGAACAGCCTACCACCTCCGCCGGCGCTAGTGGACAGGAGGCCCCACCACAACGACAGGCCACCAGAACCCCACCTCCTGCTGAAGAACGACCACCCCGCAAGAGGAGCCTGAGATCCAAAAAAAAGACAGAGTAGGATGTCAAGACCCCCGCCTGCATGAGATACCCCCTGAAGTCATCCCACTGTCCCACATTGCTACCCTGTCCAACCTTGAACTGCCCCTGCTCCATCCTTCCACAGGCATATGGACAATGCACCTGTGAGACTGAGAACTGGACTCTGCCATGGACATTACTCCACCCCCACCCATCACCGTGTTAATATCATGTACCATTATCTAGCACCAAAAATAAATCACTCAATGCACTGAAATCATGCTGGAGTCAGGCTGTATTATTTACACATGTATAACACATTACCGATCAACTATGTTCTGTTAACTTTGTGCTGAACACATACCGAGATCAATAAGCATTAGTCCATGGGCTAACCAAGCAGAAGTCACGCAGTGGGTCATACAGCACTGAAAAGGGAAGGGAAAATCAAACATCAGTTTTAAAGAACTGGGGGGTCATAGACAAAGTTGAGAAGCTGGAGGCTTTCAGGAAAATTAAAATGGCGTATGTGATTCTTACCTGTGTGCTACTGAAAATACTGTTGGATAACTCTGTCCCTGTTGTCTGTGTCGTCCTCTGAGTCTTCCTCCTCTTCACTCTCCACAGGCTCCACAGCTGCTTCAACACCACCATCTGGACCATCCTCCTGCAGGAAAGGCACCTGACGTTGCAATGCCAGATTGTGAAGCATACAGCAGGCCACGATGATCTGGCACACCTTCTTTGGTGAGTACATCAGGGATCCCCCTGTCATATGCAGGCACCTAAACCTGGCCTTCAGGAGGCCAAAGGTCCTTTCTATGATCCTCCTAGTTCGCCCATGGGCCTCATTGTACCGTTCCTCAGCCCTGGTCCGGGGATTCCTCACTGGGGTCAATAGCCAAGGCAGGTTGGGGTAACCAGAGTCACCTATTAGCCACACACGTTGTCTCTGTAGCTGTTCCATCACATAAGGGATGCTGCTATTACGCATCACATACGCGTCATGCACTGAACCAGGGAACATGGCATTCACATGGGAGATGTACTGGTCAGCCAAACAGACCACCTGGACGTTCATAGAATGGTAACTTTTCCTGTTTCTGTACACCTGCTCATCGTCTTTTGGGGGGACTAAGGCTACATGGGTCCCATCAATGGCACCAATTATGTTGGGAATATGTCCAAGGGCATAAAAATCACCCTTCACAGTGGGCAAATCAACCTCCTCAGGGAAAATAATGTAACTCCGCATGTGTTTCGTCAGGGCAGACAACACTCTAGACAAAACTTTAGAAAACATTGGCTGAGACATTCCAGATGACATGGCCACTGTTGTCTGGAATGAGCCACTTGCAAGAAAATGGAGGACTGACAGCACCTGCACCAGAGGGGGAATTCCTGTGGGTTGGCGGATGGGGGACATCAGGGCTGGCTCCAGCTGGGCACACAGTTCATGGATAGTGGCACGGTCAAGTCGGTATCGTAGTATGATGTGGCGTTCTTCCATTGTCGACAGGTCCACCAGCGGTCGGTACACGCGAGGATTCATCCTTCTCCTCTCAAGTCCCAGCGGACGGTGCCTAGGAAGGACAACATGGAGCACAGAGTCAAGCTAATCACTGGTACGTTCACCACAGCTTGCATAGCACACGTTATCTATGTATTGAAAGGCGTGTATGTGTGGCAATGCAAGGCCTAGGCCTGTGTGTCGCAGTAGAAATTATGCCATGTGGGCCCTTGAAATGGCAGCTGCCTGACCTGTGAAGTGGGACAATGGGATGTGAGGTCACTGCGCTGGCGGAGCACACCGTGGCGGTAGGCGGTCGAAGACCGCTATACGGAGCCGCATTGGATAACATTGAAGCCTATGGGTTTCAGGAGCCAATGACGATGTGCGCCGGCGGTCGCGGTACGCACCGCCGCGGTACGCCCCGCCGCGGGCGTGACCGCCATTTTCTATCTGCTTAATCACTCGAGACCTGATCATCCACAGGAGAGGACCTATACTGCAAGTGCTGCTGTGAACTCGGTCTGGAAGAGACAATGGCTGCTGCGACTGGGGAAAGGGCCCCTGCCTTCACGTCTGAAGAGTTGGAGAAGCTCGTGGATGGGGTCCTCCCCCAGTATGCGTTACTCTACGGTCCTCCAGACCAACAGGTGAGTACACCGGGTGCACATGGAATGGGCGATGCCTGTGTGGAGTGGGGTGGATGTAAGTTGGTGGGGTGGGGGGCGAATGAGGAGTGCAACGCACGACAGATGAGAGCATGTGCTATATTGCAAGGTTGGGGAGGGGGGGCCAATCACATCTAACATGCAGTAAGTTGATTAATGTTTCTTTCCCACCCTGTACATGTCACATAGGTCAGCGCCCATCAGAAAGTCGAGATTTGGCGTGCCATCGCCAAGTAAGTCCGGGCCCTGGGGGTCCACGTCAGACGGGGCACCCACTGCCGCAAGAGGTGGGAGGACATCCGCCGCGGAACCAGGAAGACCGCCAAGTCACTGCTGGGGATGGCCTCCCAACCTAGGAGGGGTGCCAGTCGTACCCTGACCCCCCTGATGTCCCGGATCCTGGCGGTGGCCTACCCTGATTTGGATGGGCGCTTGAGAGCATCACAGCAGACACAAGGGGGTGAGTATCAGCACATTCTGCTATCTTTCTGCGCAGTGGAGGCTTCTGGGTGGGGGAGGAGGGTTGTGGGTGACATTAGGCCAGGGCGCTTTCTGTAGTGTAGTCCTCTCCCTTAGGCATGGCCCTGTGCTCCCGGCCCCCACCTCTGTAGGGTGACAAGTACAGCTATTGATGGTCCAGCCTCACACATGTGCGCGTTTGTCGTCTCTTGACCTGTTGTCCGAGTCAGAAGTACTGAGTAGTGTACCCCGAATGCGCGGCTTAGTGCATGCGGCTCCTGTGTCTGTCCTCTCCGCCAACGGTGTTGACATTGCATGCACTCAACCAGGTCTTCTTTTTCTCCCCCCACCCTTCTTCTTCATCTTCTTGTGCATGTGTGCATTAGCATCATCAGGCGGAGGAGATTTGGCATCGGAGCACGAGGGAGCTGCAAGCCACAAGGCCCCGGTGGGCCCAGGAACAGACACCGAGGGCACCAGTGAGCCGGAGGGCGAGGGGAGCACCACAACGGGGACCGGTGGTGAGAGCAGCGACACAGACACGTCCTCGGATGGGTGCTCCCTAGCGGTGGCGGCAACATCCGTGCCCCCCGCCTCTACAGGTACAACCGCCACCCAGCGCACCAGCCCCGCCCTCCCTGCAGCCCCTCAGCCTACGCTCCGTGCCCGCTCGCCCAGGAAGGCGGGCGTCTCCTTCGCCCCAGGCACCTCAGCCCCTGCCCCTGTCACCCCTGCTGCCCTCAGTGCGGAGCTCATTGACCTTGTGAGGACGCTCATTGTTGGGCAGACTACCCTTTTGAATGTCATCCAGGGGGTAGAAAGGGAGGTGCATCGGAGCAATGCCTACCTGGAGGGCATTCATTCGGGTCAGGCTGCCCATCAACGATCGTTCACTGCTCTGGCCTCAGCACTGACGGCAGCCATTGTCCCTGTTTCCAGCCTCCCTCTTCTGACTGCCTCCACCCTGTCTCTGTCTCCTGTTCCTCAGCCTATCCCATCCACACCATCTGAACAGCCTGCACACACCTCAACACCCAAGGGCAGCTTATCCAGACACAAGCACCACAGATCCCACAAACACTCACCCAAGCAACACCCAGATGCAGACATTCCAACAGTCACTACCACCCCTGTGTCCCCCTCCTCCTCGTCTCCCTCCTCCCTCCCTGTGACGTCTACACTCACACCTGCATGCACACCAACATCAGCCAGTGCTTCCATCACCACCACACCCTCCTGTACAGTCCGCACGCGTGCAGTCACCACCCCCACTGCCATTTACACGTCCCCTGTGTCCTCTCCCACTGTGTCTGTCACCACCTCTTCCAAGACACACAAACGCAGGCAGCCACCCACCCAACAGACATCCACCTCACGACAGCCTACAGCACCTGCACCTTCACCCAATGACAGCACACCTGACTCTCCTACAACCACATCCTCTTCCTCCACTCCCATCACCACTTCTCCTACCCTTTACCTTGGCCCGAAAAAACTTTTCCTGGCTAATCTTGACCTCTTTCCCTCCGATGACCTACCCCCTCCATCTGCAAAGAGTCCCAAGAGCACCACAGCCACCACCAGCCCAGCTTCGGGTGTCACTGTTGTGCATGGGTTCTGGAGTCCACCCTTTGCCAGCAATGACACCTCCATCAGCAGCAAGGACACTTCCAGCCCCCTCCCCCCCGGCAAGAGGACCAGGAAACACAAGGGCCGCCGTGCGAGGACTGACACGGCTGCCCCCAAGGAGCAGAGTTCGCCCACTTCACCAGCCACAACATCTAGGGGAGGCAAGGGCCCGAGAGCCCCATCTAAGGAGCGTAAGGGCAGCAGGGCGGAGAAGTCAGCCAGCAGGAGCGCGGAGCAGGTGGGCCCCACATGCCACATCCCAGCTGTAAAGGAGGACACCAAAGGGCCCAGGACTCCGTCACCGAAGGGTCCAGAAACATCACGGTCGGAGGGCGACTGAGCAGGGAGTCCAGCCCAGGTCTGGCTCCCTTGAACCTACTGGATGTGCACCGCTGAACAGGGCCCGCCGTGCAGAAGAGCACCGCTGAACAGGGCCCCGCCGGGAAGATAGGCACCGCTGAACAGGGCCCGCCGTGCAGAAGAGCACCGCTGGACAGGGCCCCGCCGGGAAGATAGGCACCGCTGAACAGGGCCCGCCGCGCAGAAGAGCACCGGTGAACAGGGCCCGCCGTGGAGATAGGCACCGCTGAACAGGGCCCGCCGTGCAGAAGAGCACCGCTGAACAGGGCCCCGCCGGGAAGATAGGCACCGCTGAACAGGGCCCGCCGTGCAGAAGAGCACCGCTGAACAGGGCCCCGCCGTGAAGATAGGCACCGCTGAACAGGGCCCGCCGTGCAGAAGAGCACCGCTCCGCTGGGCCCCGCCGTCTCAAGCACCGCTCCGCTGGGCCCCGCTGTCTCAAGCACCACTCCGCTGGGCCCCGCCGTCTCAAGCACCGCTCTGCTGGGCCCCGCCGTCTCAAGCACCGCTCCGCTGGGCCCTTCCTTTCAAGCACCGCTCCGCTGGGCCCCGCCGTCTCAAGCACCGCTCCGCTGGGCCCTTCCTGTCAAGCACCGCTCCGCTGGGCCCTTCCTGTCAAGCACCGCTCCGCTGGGCCCCGCCGTCTCAAGCACCGCTCCGCTGGGCCCGCCGTCTCAAGCACCGCTCCGCTGGGCCCTTCCTGTCATGCACCGCTCCGCTGGGCCCCGCCGTCTCAAGCACCGCTCCGCTGGGCCCTTCCTGTCAAGCACCGCTCCGCTGGGCCCTTCCTGTCAAGCACCGCTCCGCTGGGCCCCGCCGTCTCAAGCACTGCTCCGCTGGGCCCCGCCATCTCAAGCACCGCTCTGCTGGGCCCCGCCGTCTCAAGCACCGCTCCGCTGGGCCCTTCCTGTCAAGCACCGCTCCGCTGGGCCCTTCCTGTCAAGCACCGCTCCGCTGGGCCCCGCCGTCTCAAGCACCGCTCCGCTGGGCCCTTCCTGTCATGCACCGCTCCGCTGGGCCCTTCCTGTCAAGCACCACTCCGCTGGGCCCCGCCGTCTCAAGCACCGCTCCGCTGGGCCCCGCCGTCTCAAGCACCGCTCCGCTGGGCCCTTCCTGTCAAGCACCGCTCCGCTGGGCCCTTCCTGTCAAGCACCGCTCCGCTGGGCCCCGCCGTCTCAAGCACCGCTCCGCTGGGCCCCGCCGTCTCAAGCACCGCTCCGCTGGGCCCTTCCTGTCATGCACCGCTCCGTTGGGCCCCGCCGTCTCAAGCACCGCTCCGCTGGGCCCCGCCGTCTCAAGCACCGCTCCACTGGGCCCCGCCGTCTCAAGCACCGCTCTGCTGGGCCCTTCCTGTCAAGCACCGCTCCGCTGGGCCCTTCCTGTCAAGCACCGCTCCGCTGGGCCCCGCCGTCTCAAGCACCGCTCCGCTGGGCCCTTCCTGTCATGCACCGCTCCGCTGGGCCCCGCCGTCTCAAGCACCGCTCCGCTGGGCCCTTCCTGTCAAGCACCGCTCCGCTGGGCCCTTCCTGTCAAGCACCGCTCCGCTGGGCCCCGCCGTCTCAAGCACCGCTCCGCTGGGCCCTTCCTGTCAAGCACCGCTCCGCTGGGCCCTTCCTGTCAAGCACCGCTCCACTGGGCCCCGCCGTCTCAAGCACCGCTCCGCTGGGCCCCGCCGTCTCAAGCACCGCTCCGCTGGGCCCTTCCTGTCATGCACCGCTCCGCTGGGCCCCGCCGTCTCAAGCACCGCTCCGCTGGGCCCTTCCTGTCAAGCACCGCTCCGCTGGGCCCTTCCTGTCAAGCACCGCTCCGCTGGGCCCCGCCGTCTCAAGCACCGCTCCGCTGGGCCCCGCCGTCTCAAGCACCGCTCCGCTGGGCCCCGCCGTCTCAAGCACCGCTCCGCTGGGCCCTTCCTGTCAAGCACCGCTCCGCTGGGCCCCGCCGTCTCAAGCACCGCTCCGCTGGGCCCTTCCTGTCATGCACCGCTCCGCTGGGCCCTTCCTGTCAAGCACCGCTCCGCTGGGCCCCGCCGTCTCAAGCACCGCTCCGCTGGGCCCCGCCGTCTCAAGCACCGCTCCGCTGGGCCCTTCCTGTCATGCACCGCTCCGCTGGGCCCCGCCGTCTCAAGCACCGCTCCGCTGGGCCCTTCCTGTCAAGCACCGCTCCGCTGGGCCCTTCCTGTCAAGCACCGCTCCGCTGGGCCCTTCCTGTCAAGCACCGCTCCGCTGGGCCCCGCCGTCTCAAGCACCGCTCCGCTGGGCCCTTCCTGTCAAGCACCGCTCCGCTGGGCCCTTCCTGTCAAGCACCGCTCCACTGGGCCCCGCCGTCTCAAGCACCGCTCCGCTGGGCCCTTCCTGTCATGCACCACTCCGCTGGGCCCCGCCGTCTCAAGCACCGCTCCGCTGGGCCCTTCCTGTCAAGCACCGCTCCGCTGGGCCCCGCCGTCTCAAGCACCGCTCCGCTGGGCCCCGCCGTCTCAAGCACCGCTCCGCTGGGCCCCGCCTTCTCAAGCACCGCTCCGCTGGGCCCTTCCTGTCAAGCACCGCTCCGCTGGGCCCTTCCTGTCAAGCACCGCTCCGCTGGGCCCTTCCTGTCAAGCACCGCTCCGCTGGGCCCCGCCGTCTCAAGCACCGCTCCGCTGGGCCCTTCCTGTCATGCACCGCTCCGCTGGGCCCTTCCTGTCAAGCACCGCTCCGCTGGGCCCCGCCGTCTCAAGCACCGCTCCGCTGGGCCCCGCCGTCTCAAGCACCGCTCCGCTGGGCCCTTCCTGTCAAGCACCGCTCCGCTGGGCCCTTCCTGTCAAGCACCGCTCCGCTGGGCCCCGCCGTCTCAAGCACCGCTCCGCTGGGCCCCGCCGTCTCAAGCACCGCTCCGCTGGGCCCTTCCTGTCATGCACCGCTCCACTGGGCCCCGCCGTCTCAAGCACCGCTCCGCTGGGCCCCGCCGTCTCAAGCACCGCTCCACTGGGCCCCGCCGTCTCAAGCACCGCTCCGCTGGGCCCTTCCTGTCAAGCACCGCTCCGCTGGGCCCTTCCTGTCAAGCACCGCTCCGCTGGGCCCCGCCGTCTCAAGCACCGCTCCGCTGGGCCCTTCGTGTCATGCACCGCTCCGCTGGGCCCTTCCTGTCAAGCACCGCTTCGCTGGGCCCCGCCGTCTCAAGCACCGCTCCGCTGGGCCCCGCCGTCTCAAGCACCGCTCCGCTGGGCCCTTCCTGTCAAGCACCGCTCCGCTGGGCCCTTCCTGTCAAGCACCACTCCGCTGGGCCCCGCCGTCTCAAGCACCGCTCCGCTGGGCCCTTCCTGTCAAGCACCGCTCCGCTGGGCCCTTCCTGTCAAGCACCGCTCCGCTGGGCCCCGCCGTCTCAAGCACCGCTCCGCTGGGCCCTTCCTGTCAAGCACCGCTCCGCTAGGCCCTTCCTGTCAAGCACCGCTCCGCTGGGCCCTTCCTGTCAAGCACCGCTCCGCTGGGCCCCGCCGTCTCAAGCACCGCTCCGCTGGGCCCCGCCGTCTCAAGCACCGCTCCGCTGGGCCCTTCCTGTCAAGCACCGCTCCGCTGGGCCCTTCCTGTCAAGCACCGCTCCGCTGGGCCCCGCCGTCTCAAGCACCGCTCCGCTGGGCCCTTCCTGTCATGCACCGCTCCGCTGGGCCCTTCCTGTCATGCACCGCTCCGCTGGGCCCCGCCGTCTCAAGCACCGCTCTGCTGGGCCCCGCCGTCTCAAGCACCGCTCCGCTGGGCCCTTCCTGTCAAGCACTGTTTATGGTTCACTGTGCCCACCATGCCTCCTCCTTGACCAGTGGAGACTGTCATCCACCTGATGGACTGTGGCTTTGCACTCCCCAGAATGGCAGAGTGGGCAGCCCACCCACTGTAGAGACTTGAGAGACTGTGGCTTTGCACTCCCCAGGATGGCAGAGTGGGCAACCCACCCACTGTAGAGACTTGAGAGACTGTGGCTTTGCACTCCCCAGGATGGCAGGGTGGGCAACCCACCCACTGTAGAGACTTGAGAGACTGTGGCTTTGCACTCCCCAGGATGGCACAGTGGGCATGGTGGCCCCTTCGTGGATCTGGCGTCGTGGACTCATGTGGCTGTGGTGCCCCCCCCTTCCCTTCCCCCTGAGGTGCCTGTAGTTTTTTCATCAGATGCCCCTGCAGTGTTCTCTCCAAAGGACTCAGGTCTCCTGTGTGGGCTTTGCCCTTGTGTCACTACACTGTAGCCCACGGACTGTTCTATTTAACTTTGATGTAGAGGACTAATTGCCTCGGTTCTCCATGGCAGTGTGTATAGTATTATTTTGTTATGGATATTTTGCATAGTTGACCGATACATATCAGAGTCTATTTTTTATATAAATTTTTCTTCACAATTTAATTATGTCTTTGCATTTTTCAGGGGGGTTTGGGTGGTGTCACTGTGCATTGTTGCTCTGCATTGGTGTGTACATAGTTTGTGGGGGGTGGGGGTCGCATATGTTTGTGCCCGTAACCTTTCCTCCTCCCCCCTCCCGTGTGTCGTAGGTGCAGTACTCACCGTTGTCGTCTGCGCCGGCGTTCGTACTCGTGGTAGATGAGAAGGTAGACGAGAGCAGGTAGGATGTTTAATTCGGGTTCCATGCTGTCCTCCGTACTCGTGGAGTGTGTTTTGGTGAGCGTTTTCCCGTCCGTAGTCTGTTTCCGCCGTGTTTTTATCGGCGGGGCTCCCGCCCCGGAAAAGGTGGCGGATTGGTGAGTTGTAATACTGTGGGCGGTACATTGTCTGCCGCCTGGCTGTTGGCGGTGACCGCCGCGCTGTTTGTCTGTACCGCCGTGGCGGTCGGAGTGTTAATGTGGCGGGCTGTGTTGGCGGTTCCCGCCAGGGTCAGAATTCCATTTTTTGGACCGCCGGCCTGTTGGCGGGTTGGCCGCCGCTTTATCATCGACCGCCAGGGTTAGAATCACCCCCATAGAGCCCTGTGAAGGAGGCCACAGCCGGAAGCTAAGCCTAGAGCCCTGATTGTGAGAATCTTGCACCATAAAGACTGGGACTGTATCATGCCACTGCAGTGTACCCCAATTACACTAGAAAAGAACAGCCCCAAAGTAAATTGTATGTGGCGGTGAAAAAGAAAGGAAAGTGATGGAATGCTTCATGCTCCCTTTTCCAGTGTTCCTGAAAGTTATTGCCCAGGGAAAGAGTGACTTCTTTGATACACCAGAGAAGTTTCGATCATGGTTAGAGATGTGGGACAAGGCTAGGCCATGGATCTCCAATGTGCCTCATTCTTTGCCCCAAGACCCTGGCTGGAAGGAGGCAACGTCACTGTAGGTAAAGAAGCTGAGGTGGAACCCCCATTGCACCACCTATGCAGTGGTACAAGTCGATGGCACATTAGACAAAACTGGGGTCTCCTTGTCGGAAGTGTCTATCTACGAGAGAAGCCTCAGAATTCCAAAAGCTGAATGCTAAATCCAGCAGTCTGAATGTTGACTCGGAGGTACCAGAGAGCACTGAACGAGAAGTTGGTGGTATGGTCTTCCATACTACTAGGGATGACTCGATTGTGGACCAACTGTTCTTTGGAACTGAAACTTCGAACACTGAATCTTAACTGTTTGAAGTGTTGACTGCTCCTGTGTGACCAGTGGGGGTCTGGAGTGATGTATGTCACTAGGTACTGCCTTGCCCCCTTCACAGGAGACATGAGGCAATGGCATCTTCTGTGTCCCTCTTTGTGGGAGTACTGTTGCTGGTGGTCATCCAATGGTCTGGGTCACCCATTGTGGATGGGTCTGTACCGCTAAATGTCTGCTTTGGATCTGTGGCCCATCTAACCTACCCCGACTCCATGCTCCCCGAAGTAGGTTAGCCAGACCGCGGACTATCTGGGAACAATTAGTTCAATGGACAACAACCAGTTCCCATGTTATCCCCAAAGGGCCCATTTGCCTGAATTTAGGAGGGTCCTTGCTCGTGTTACAGTACCATTGTAAGGAATGTGGTATCTTTTGACTAGTTGACATAGAGTACTGTCACGCTCTGAGTGAGCTATAGGAGTTTCTTTAGGGCCTGACGAATCGCCACTTGATCTTTAAGATTGTTTGAGCAAGAAACATGTTGACCGAGTTTGAGGGTTCCGTAGTGTACGAAGTACCTATGCACATCTCTTACATGCAGACACTGATAGTTGAGGTGTTAGGCACACATTAGATACATATTACCTTTGTTTTTAATCTTGAAAAGGGATGTCAGATCAGATTAAAGATTTTCTTTTTTGGCACCCTTAGTCAATTTTACCACACCTTTTGCCCATTCCCTCACTCTTGCACTCACTCCTGGCAAATTTATCAAAAAGATCTCTGCAAAGAGCCATCTAGCAGGGCTAGTCAGGCACTGAAGTGCCAGCCTGACGAAGAGCATGGCACAATGATGAAGCATGTCACATGTTGGTGAGTGAGGGCTCTTGTTCCAAGTAAATAAATGCTTGCAGGGACCATGAGAATCCTGCTCTAGTAGGTAGCATGAAGCCTCATTTACTGGAATTGTACATCTCATTTTTTGATATGTATCCAGGGAGACCGATGCATGGGACCATTTAAATCTCCCATTGTTCACCTTCTTTTCTTTTTTGTGGCATCTGAGCCCTACCAGGGTAATGCGCAGCAAGTTCTAGGGTGAAAAGGCAGATTGGATACACATAGGCACGATTGGAGAAACACATCTATACACAATATAGACATTTGTTTAAAGAAGGTGATAAAACAGGCAAGCTACTGGCCTTTTTGTTTGACAGGGAGAAGCCACACACGCATATCCCCTCTCTATGGTCTGGGGGGGCGGGCATTAGAGTGAGAGAGAAGAATAACCTTGTATGCTCAGAATATTTGCAACTGGGATTCAATTTGGTGCATGTTGTACCCCAGTGGAAGTCAGAGCAATACTTGATAGATGTGCAGTTGCCATGTACGTCTGAAGCACAGGGAAAGACATTAGATGGGACCATAATGCTCAAAGAACAGAAGGATGCGCTGGGTGATTTACCAAATGGAACAATGTCGGGTTTGGATGGCCTCCCAGTGGAGTGGTGCCAGGCCCTTCCGGCAACGATACTTGAAAACCTGTTGGTGGCTTTCATGGAAGCCCAGGAAGAGGGCATTTTGCCACCCTCAATGAGTGTGATGCTGATATTTAAGGGAGACAGGGATGCTATACAGTTGGCTTCATAATGACCATTATCTATGAATAATACAGACAACTATATATTGTGTAAGGAATTGACCATCAAGGTATTGGGGATGGTGTCATCACTGGTCCACTCAGACCAAACTGGGTTTATCCCTGAAGGGAGCACTATGTTTAACCTTTGTTGCCTCAATCACATCATGCAGATGCTAGAAGGTGCGGAGGGGACTATGCTCTTGCAGCACTGGACTTGGAGAGTGCCTTTGATACAGTTGGGCGTCAATATATGTGGGAAGTGTATGGCATCCATAGGAAGTGGTCCCACATTTGTTGGGGCAGTGTGTCTGCTGTATACGGAACGCGTGGCTAGGGTGCAGACTGGCGGAGTAACCTGAGGGGGCAATCACACAGGGTTGTCCACTCTCCGTGTTGTTACGTGCACTGGCTGTGGCCCTTCTTGCTTGTAGTTCACGGGTGAGCGTGGATGAACAGGGTATACGGCTTGTGGAGACAGTACAAGTGATCCTGATGTATGCAGATGACACTTTGGTTTATTTGCCAGACCCTGGTAGATCTGTTCCTCATTTGTTAAAACAGTTGATGACATTACCTAAAGTATCTGGGCTCTGTTCCTATAACGATACATCCAAACTCTTCACATTAGGAAGATTGACTGACCCGGAAGTAAGATTACCTGCGGGCCATGGCCTGGAATGAACTAAGGACATGCTCCAATATCTGGGAATGTGGGTAAAGCCCTAAACTGCAATCTATTTTGGATGTGGGGGAATGAGGGAAGCTGTTGAATTCTGGGTACAATTCCCTCTCTGTTAGTACTTGGTCGTGTGTCACTATCTAAGATGCTGTTTTTGCCACGCTGCCTATATGTTCTCCACAATGTGCCCAGGCCACATTTGCACAACTAGATAAGTTGCTTATCTCCCTGGTGTGGTAGGTAAGTAATGTAGAGTGAAAATGGCTACGCTGAAACTCCCTTGGATGGAGGATGGATTGGGCCTCCTGGATATTTACTTGCATCATGCATCCACACAACTGTAGCACCCGACTGATTGGTTTGACACTGAATCAATCTGGGAATAGCAGTTGTTGGCAGGCACATATGGATCCTGCACTCTTTCAGAGGTGTTTTTGATGGGTAGTGGAGCTCCAAGAGAAGCGTCCTACCTGGTCCGACACCCGGCTGAGGTGTGGCACAGTGTGGTTTGTTGGGTATTACATAGGGCTCTCTTTGCTGAGGATCTTCCGTTGTGGTCACTGAAACCCCTCTGTGGTCTCCGGCGGAATATGGACTATTCAAGTTGGAGAAAGGGCGGTGACTTGTATCCGAATGGGAGGTTTCTCTCCTTTGCAGAGGCTCAGGAGGTATTTGAGCTGGGCCCTGGGCACTTTTTGCAATATGCCCGACTGGCACACACGGCCAGAGGGATACGGCCTACTTTTGTGGATCAACCTCAGGATCATGCATTGGTGATGGGATTATTGGTTATGGCTGGAGGTCACTGGCAAATTGCAAATTTACACCTGGTCTTGATTGCTGATAAAGGGGACAATACATAGGTGGCAAGGGACAGATGGGAAGTTCACTGCCCAGAACCTATCACTATAATCCAGTGGAAAAGAGCCAGCGAACAAGTCAAGAAATTGTCCCCAAGTGCTGGCTTGAAAGTGACACTGTTTCTTTATTTGCACAGCACATATTGGACTCCACTTAAGCTTATGCGAATTCACCCGGATAGACCTGTGGCATGTGCTAGATGAGGGCTTCTGGCTGCTAACATTATACATATGACCTGGCCCCGCCCGAGGTTGAGGAGCTTCACGCAAGGGATAATCAAGGAGCTCTCTTATATAGTAGGGATGAAAGTGGAACCGTCCATAAGGAAGTGTTTGTTGAGAATCTTGCCAAAACGAAAGGAGGCAAAAATGCAGTTGAGGTTGGTGTCCCTGGTATGGTGCTGGCACAAAGGAGAACAGCAATACATTGGTTGGTGACTTAAAGCCCCTGAAATAGATGCTTGGAAGGATGACCTCTTGCAATGGGCAACCGCTGATGAACAACATATAAAACGTACACGGAAAGGCGAGAAGGTGGGTGAGGATTTGGCCATCTGGGAAGACATGCTTAATGATGTACTGGGACCGTTAGAGACGGGGTAGGTGTCATAGGAAGTTAGGAACTGCGAGTGGTCGACGTGATTCCTGCCAAGTCTGATAATTGTACGAGGAACCTGCATGCAAGTCTTGGAGAATGATTATATCCAAGGTCCCCAGTTTTCCATTTTTACTGATTTTCACAGATAAATACAGACAGAAAAAAATGTGCTTCTTGTCTGTATTCATTTTTAAAAGTGGAAAAATCCTGAAAATTGTGCTCCTTGTGAGTGACTCCCCACGCTGTATTTCATGAATTCTAGACCAACAGCTGAGCATGTAGCACGGGGAGTAACAAACAGGATGGTTTGGTTAAGCGGGTATATGTTAAGGTATACATGAAGTATGATGAGAATATTTACCTTTGTGTGTAATGTTTTGTTATATTTGATGGGTTGATTTGCTAAAACGTGACATACGTCAAAGTATGAGAATGCATGTTTATCAGTTTAATAAATGTGGAACCATACCATTTTACGACTCTATTTATTGTAAAAACACAAAATAAATATGGATAAATACCAACAAAATGACCAAACAAAATATGGATAAATACAGACGGAAATATTTTTAAAAAATACCATATAACCCAGAGCCCTAATTATATTCTAAATGTGGTGAAGAGACATGACACTGTACCTGGTTTGTTTCTGTAAAAAGATTTTTTTTAAACCCTAATAAACATATTTTTTAAAAAAAATAGGGTAACTACAGCACCACAGAGATTGGACTGTCAAAGGTGCAGCAGTGAAGGGCAACCACAGCACTATGGACAGATATGTGAGCTGTGTAAGGGCTGCACAATCATTGGATTACATTAAATGTTAACTACAGCACCAAAAAGGTTGGGGGCTGTGTAAAGGGTGCACTGCTATCGGATAATACTGCAGGGTAACTACAGCACCAAAAAGATGTGAGCTGTGTAGGGCTGCACCACCATCGGATAATACTGCAGAGTAACTACAGCACCACAGAGATGGGAGATGTGTAAGGGCTCCAGCACCAAAGAGATGGGAGCTGTGTAAGGGCTGCACCGCCGTCGGATAATACTGCAGGGTAACTACAGCACCAAAAAGCTGTGAGCTGTATAGAGCTGCACCGCTATCGTTTACATTAATGGGTAACTACAGCAACACAGAGATGTGAGCTGTATAAGGGCTGCACCGCTATCTGTTTACATTAATGGGTAACTACAGCACGACAGAGATTAGAGCTGTGTAAGGGCTGCACCGCCATCGGTTTACATTAATGGGTAACTACAGCACCACAGAGATGAAAGCTGTGTAAGGGCTGCACCGCTATTGGTTTACATTAATGGGTAACTTCAGCACCACCGAGATGTGAGCTGTGTAAGGGCTGCACGGCCATCGGTTTACATTAATGGGTAACTACAGCACCACGGAGATGGGAGCTGAGTAAGGGCTGCACCGCCATCGGTTTATATAATTACAGCGCCACAGAGATGTGAGCTGTCCAAGGTGCTGCACGGCCATCGGATGAGGATGAACTGTAATTACAGAGCCACAGAGCTGTGAGCTGTCCAAGGTGCTGCATGGCCATAGGAAGACATTGAAGTGTTATTACAGCACCACAGAGATGTGAGCTGTCCAAGGTGCTGCATGGCAATAGGAAGACATTGAAGTGTAATTACAGCGCCACAGAGATGGGAGCTGTCCAAGGTGCTGCATGGCCATAGGAAGACATTGAGGTGTAATTACAGCGCCACAGAGATGGGAGCTGTCCAAGGTGGTGCATGGCAATAGGAAGACATTGAAGTGTAATTACAGCGCCACAGAGATGGGAGCTGTCCAAGGTGGTGCACGGCTATTGGAAGACATAGAAGTGTAATTACAGCACCACAGAGATGGGAGCTGTCCAAGGTGGTGCATGGCCATCGGAAGACTTTAAGGTGTAATTACAGCGCCACAGAGATGGGAGCTGTCCAAGGTGCTGCATGGCCATAGGAAGATATTGAAGTGTAATTACAGCACCACAGAGATGGGAGCTGTCCAAGGTGCTGCATGGCCATAGGAAGACATTGAAGTGTAATTACGGCACCACAGAGATGGGAGCTGTCCAAGGTGGTGCACGGCTATTGGAAGACTTTAAAGTGTAATTACAGCACCACAGAGATGTGAGCTGTCCAAGGTGCTGCACGGCCATCGGATGAAGAGGAACTGTAATTACAGCACCACAGAGCTGGGAGCTGTCCAAGGTGGTGCACGGCCATCGGATGAGGAGGAACTGTAATTACAGCACCACAGAGATGGGAGCTGTCCTAGGTGGTGCACGGCCATCGGAAGACTTTGAGGTGTAATTACAGCGCCAGAGAGATGTGATCTGTCCAAGGTGCTGCATGGCCATAGGAAGACATTGAAGTGCAATTACAGCACCACAGAGATGGGAGCTGTCCAAGGTGGTGCACGGCCATCGGATGAGGATGAACTGTAATTGCAGCGCCATGGACAGAGATTTTAGACGTTTGCGTCGCCATTGGATGACTTCCAAGAGTTCTTCCCACCCACCTGCGCCAGACCAAAGACCTCCTTACCTTCAGGAAACTTCTCAAGACCTGGCTGTTCGAGCAGTAGCAGCACCTCCCCTCCCCCTTTGCACCCTTCCCCTCCTCAGTGCCTCGAGACCCTCACAGGTGAGTAGCACGCTTTACACATTCCTGATTGATTGAAGAGTTAATTACAGCACCACAGAGATTGTCCACAGTGCAAGAGCGCATTACCTAGAAGGAATGAGGAAGGGACATTTTGCACTCAAGATCTGCCCACAATCAGCCTGTTTTGCTTTCATTCTCACAAGGATAAAGTAGACGATGAAGCACAATATTGGAAACTGGTATTGTCAGAGAGGACTCCTGAGCTGGGACTCTGTCCATGCCCTTCGAGTGTCACTGTAAGATTGAGTTACTAAGCAAGGACTCTGTCCATGCCCTTCGAGTGTCACTGTAAGATTGAGTTACTAAGCTAGGACTCTGTTCGTGCCCCTCGAGTGTCACTGTAAGACTGTGTTACTCACCCAGGACCCTGTCCGTGCCCCTCGAGTGTCACTGTAAGACTGTGTTACTTAGCGAGGACCCTGTCCGTGCCCCTCGAGTGTCACTGTAAGATTGTGTTACTTAGCGAGGACCCTGTCCTTGCCCCTCGAGTGTCACTGTAAGACTGTGTTACTTAGCGAGGACTCTGTCCTTGCCCCTCGAGTGTCACTGTAAGACTGTGTTACTTAGCGAGGACCCTGTCCGTGCCCCTCGAGTGTCACTGTAAGACTGTGTTACTTAGCGAGGACTCTGTCCGTGCCCCTCGAGTGTCACTGCAAGACTGTGTTACTTAGCGAGGACCCTGTCCGTGCCCCTCGAGTGTCACTGTAAGACTGTGTTACTTAGCGAGGACCCTGTCCGTGCCCCTCGAGTGTCACTGTAAGATTGAGTTACTAAGCTAGGACTCTGTTCGTGCCCCTCGAGTGTCACTGTAAGATTGAGTTACTAAGCAAGGACTCTGTTCGTGCCCCTCGAGTGTCACTGTAAGACTGTGTTACTCACCCAGGACCCTGTCCGTGCCCCTCGAGTGTCACTGTAAGACTGTGTTACTTAGCGAGGACTCTATCCGTGCCCCTCGAGTGTCACTGCAAGACTGTGTTACTTAGCGAGGACTCTGTCCGTGCCCCTCGAGTGTCACTGTAAGACTGTGTTACTTAGCGAGGACTCTGTCCTTGCCCCTCGAGTGTCACTGCAAGACTGTGTTACTTAGCGAGGACTCTATCCGTGCCCCTCGAGTGTCACTGTAAGATTGTGTTATTTAGCGAGGACTCTGTTTGTGTCCCACGTCTGTCATTTTACGATTGTTGTTTAGCTGGGACTATATCCGCTCCCCATGATTGTCACTGTAAGACTGTGTTGTTTAGCTGGGACTCTGTCCGTGCCCCATGAGAGCCATTGTAAGACTGTGTTATTTAGCTGGGACTATATCCTTGTCCTACAAAGGCTATTAAAAGATTGTGTTTTTTAGCTAGGACTCTGTCTTTACTCCACGAGTGTCACTGTAAGATTGTGGTATTTAGCTGGGACTGTATGGCTGCCGCATAAGGGCGACTGTAAGATTGTGTTACTTAGCTAGGACTCTTTCCCTGCCCCACCATGGCCACTATAAGATTGTGCCACTTAGCTACAACTCTGTCACTGCCCCACGAGTGTCACTGTAAGACTGCTTTACTCAGCTAGGACTATGCCTATGTCCTACGAAGCTCACTGTCCAATCGTGTTACTTAGGACTCTATCCATGGCCCACAAGTGTCACTGTAAGATTGCGTTACTTAGCTAGGATTCTGTGTAGGAAAGTACCATCTTGCCTGGCATGTTACCCCCATATTTCACTGTATATATGTTGTTTTAGTCTATGTGTCACTGGGACCCTGCCAGCCAGGGCCCCAGTGCTCATAAGTGTGTCCTGTGTGTGTTCCCTGTGTGGTGTCTAACTGTCTCACTGAGGCTCTGCTAATCAGAACCTCAGTGGTTATGCTCTCTCTGCTTTCCAAATTGTCACTAACAGGCTAGTGACCAATTTCACCAATTCACATTGGCATACTGGAACACCCTTATAATTCCCTAGTATATGGTACTGAGGTACCCAGGGTATTGGGGTTCCAGGAGATCCCTATGGGCTGCAGCATTTCTTTTGCCACCCATAGGGAGCTCTGACAATTCTTACACAGGCCTGCCACTGCAGCCTGAGTGAAATAACGTCCACGTTATTTCACAGCCATTTACCACTGCACTTAAGTAACTTATAAGTCACCTATATGTCTAACCTTCACCTGGTGAAGGTTGGGTGCTAAGTTACTTAGTGTGTGGGCACCCTGGCACTAGCCAAGGTGCCCCCACATCGTTCAGCCAAATTCCCCGGACTTTGTGAGTGCGGGGACACCATTACACGCGTGCACTATACATAGGTCACTACCTATGTATAGCGTCACAATGGTAACTCCGAACATGGCCATGTAACATGTCTAAGATTATGGAATTGTCTCCCCAATGCCATTCTGGCATTGGGGAGACAATTCCATGATCCCCCGAGTCTCTAGCACAGACCCGGGTACTGCCAAACTGCCTTTCTCGGGGTTTCACTGCAGCTGCTGCTGCTGCCAACCCCTCAGACAGGTTTCTGCCCTCCTGGGGTCCAGCCAGGCCTGGCCCAGGAAGGCAGAACAAAGGACTTCCTCAGAGAGAGGGTGTTACACCCTCTCCCTTTGGAAAAAGGTGTCAGGGCTGGGGAGGAGTAGCCTCCCCAAGCCTCTGGAAATGCTTTGATGGGCACAGATGGTGCCCATCTCTGCATAAGCCAGTCTACACCGGTTCAGGGATCCCCCAGCCCTGCTCTGGCGCGAAACTGGACAAAGGAAAGGGGAGTGACCACTCCCCTGACCTGCACCTCCAAGGGGAGGTGCCCAGAGCTCCTCCAGTGTGCTCCAGACCTCTGCCATCTTGGAAACAGAGGTGCTGCTGGCACACTGGACTGCTCTGAGTGGCCAGTGCCAGCAGGTGACGTCAGAGACTCCTCCCGATAGGCTCTTACCTGTGTTGCTAGCCTATCCTCCTTCCTAGGTAGCCAAACCTCCTTTTCTGGCTATTTAGGGTCTCTGCTTTGGGGAATTCTTTAGATAACGAATGCAAGAGCTCATCAGAGTTCCTCTGCATCTCTCTCTTCACCTTCTGCCAAAGGATCGACCGCTGACTGCTCAGGATGCCTGCAAAACCGCAACAAAGTAGCAAAGACGACTACTGCAACCTGGTATCACTGATCCTGCCGCTTTCTCGCCTGTTTCCTGGTGGTGCATGCTCTGGGGGTAGCCTGCCTCCTTCTTGCACCAGGAGCTCTGAAGAAATCTCCTGTGGGACGACGGAATCCTCCCCCTGCAACCGCAGGCAACAAAAGACTGCATCACCGGTCCTCTGGGTCCCCTCTCAGCACGACGAGCGTGGTCCCTGGTACTCAGCAACTCTGTCCAAGTGACTCCCACAGTCCAGTGACTCTTCAGTCCAAGTTTGGTGGAAGTAAATCCTTGCCTCCCCACGCTAGACTGCATTGCTGGGTACCACGTGATTTGCAGCTGCTCCGGCTCCTGGTCACTCTTCCAGGATTTCCTTTGTGCACAGCCAAGCCTGGATCCCCGACACTCTAACCTGCAGTGCACAACCTTCTGAGTTGTCCTCCGGCGTCGTGGGACTCCCTTTTGTGTCTTCGGTGAGCTCCGGTTCACTCCGGTTCACTCCTCTTCCAAGAGCCTGTTCCGGTACTTCTGCGGGTGCTGCCTGCTTCTGTTAGGGCTCCCTGACTTGCTGGGCGCCCCCTCTGTCTCCTCATCCAAGTGGCGACATCCTGGTCCCTCCTGGGCTACAGCAGCATCCAAAAACCCTAACCGCGACCCTTGCAGCTAGCAAGGATTGTTTGCGGTCTTTCTGCGTGGGAACACCTCTGCAAGCTTCTACACGACGTGGGACATCCATCCTCCAAAGGGGAAGTTTCTAGCCCTCTTCATTCTTGCAGAATCCACAGCTTCTACCATCCGGTGGCAGCTTCTTTGCACCCTCAGCTGGCATTTCCTGGGCATCTGCCCAATCTCGACTTTGTCGCGACTCTTGGACTTGGTCCTCTTGTACCACAGGTACTCTCGTCCGAAAATCCACTTTGGTTGCATTGCTGGTGTTGGTCTTCCTTGCAGAATTCCCCTATCACGACTTCTGTGCTCTCTGGGGTATATAGGTGCACTTTACACCTACTTTTCAGGGTCTTGGGGTGGGATATTTTTCTAACCCTCACTGTTTTCTTACAGCCCCAGCGACCCTCTACAAGCTCACATAGGTTTGGGGTCCATTCGTGGTTCGCATTCCACTTTTGGAGTATATGGTTTGTGTTGCCACTATACCTATGTGCTCCTATTGCAATCTACTGTAACTTTACATTGCTTGCATTACTTCCTTTTGCTATTACTGCATATTTTTGGTATTGTGTACATATATCTTGTGTATATTTAGCATCCTGATACTGAGGGTACTCACTGAGATAATTTTGGCATATTGTCATAAAAATAAAGTACCTTTATTTTTAGTATATCTGTGTACTGTGTTTTCTTATGATATTGTGCATATGACACCAGTGGTATAGTAGGAGCTTTGCATGTCTCCTAGTTCAGCCTAAGCTGCTCTGCTATAGCTACCTTCTATCAGCCTAAGCTGCTAGAAACACCTCTTCTACACTAATAAGGGATAACTGGACCTGGTACAGAGTGTAAGTACCCCTTGGTACCCACTACAAGCCAGGCCAGACTCCTACATTGGTTGTGCAGCGGTGGGATAAGTACTTGTAACTGCTTACCACTTTGTCATATTGTACTTTTCATAAGAGAAAAATATACAAAACAAGTTCAGTGTATGTACACCTAACCAAAAAGTTTTGCTTTTCTTCTCTTACACTATCTGCTAAGTGCTGAAAAGTACTCCTAAACTTTCAAAAAGTTTCTAAAAAGTTGAAAAAGTTTTTTTTCTGTTTCCTTAAAAAGTCCTGAAACTTTTTCTCTCTTTTATCTGTCCCTAAAACTTTCTTCTATCATGTCTGATGTAGGAACTTCTACTAACTTGGTCAGCTCAGCTTGTGACCACCTTATCTGGAAGGGTTTAAGGAGTCTCTGCATTGATAGAGGTTTAGGGGTGGGAAAGAATCCCTCTAGAGAATTACTGTCTAACATGCTTATTGAGAATGATAAGGCCTTAGCTGGCACTTCCATTGAGAAGTTAGGAGATAGTTCACACTCTGACTCAGGGGAGCCCCCAGTCAAAGTGTTAGAAGGTAACCTTCCCAACCTGCCCCTTAGCAGACCACCTAGCATAGCTGGTACTAATGTGAGCTCACATCACAGTAGGGATGACTTTATTCCTGCAGGCCAGGTTGTTAGGGTGCCAACTGTTAGGGGCAGATCTCCCTCTGAGCATTCTCATCATTCATCTGTGTCAAAGCATGCCCAACCCACCCACCCTGATGACAGATTGTTAGAAAGGGAACTCAATAGATTGAGAGTGGAAGAGTCCAGGCTGAAGCTTAAAAAGCAACAGCTGGCTCTAGACAGGGAATCTTTAGACTTAGAAAAAGAGAGACAGAGGTTGGGGTTAGGACCCCATGGTGGTAGCAGCAGTATTCCAGATAGTAATCCTGTGAAAGAGCATGATTCTAGGAATCTGTATAAGATAGTTCCCCCTTACAAGGAGGGGGGTGACATTAACAAGTGGTTTGCTGCACTTGAGAGGGCCTGTGTTGTACAGGGGGTCCCTCAAAGGCAGTGGGCTGCTATCCTATGGCTACCTTTCAGCGGAAAAGGTAGGGATAGGCTCCTTACTGTGAAGGAAAGTGATGCCAATAATTTTACAGTTTTGAAGAATGCACTCTTGGATGGATTTGGCTTAACCACTGAACAATACAGGATAAAGTTCAGAGAAACCAGAAAAGAGTCCTCACAAGACTGGGTAGACTTTGTTGACTATTCAGTGAAGGCCTTGGAGGGGTGGTTACATGGCAGTAAAGTTTCTGACTATGAAAGCCTGTACAATCTAATCTTGAGAGAGCATATTCTGAATAACTGTGTGTCTGATTTGTTACACCAATATCTAGTGAACTCAGATCTAACCTCTCCCCAAGAATTGGGAAAGAAGGCAGACAAATGGGTCAGAACAAGAGTGAACAGAAAAGTTCATACAGAGGGTGACAAGGATGGCAAGAAGAAGGATGGTAAGTCTTCAGACAAGGGTGGGGACAAATCTAAAAATTAGTCTTCACCAGGCCCACAAAAACACTCTGGTGGGGGTGGTGGGTCCAAATCCTCTTCTAATCAAGTAAAGAAACCATGGTGCTATTTATGTAAAGTAAAAGACCATTGGACAACTGATGCCAGTTGTCCAAAGAAAAGCACCAAGCCTCCCACTACCACAACCCCTACTGCTACACCTAGTGCCCCTAGTAATAGCAGTGGTGGTGGGAGCAAACCTACTAATAGCCAATCCAAGGGAGTAGCTGGGCTCACTTTTGGTAATTTAGTTGGGGTTGGTCTTGTTAGGGAGTCCACAGAGGCTGTGCTAGTCTCTGAAGGTGCCATTGATTTGGCCACCTTGGTTGCTTGTCCCCGTAATATAGATAAGTACAAGCAACTTCCCCTAATCAATGGTGTTGAGGTTCAAGCCTACAGGCACACAGGTGCCAGTGTTACCATGGTAATAGAGAAACTGGTACACCCTGAACAACACCTACTTGGTCACCAGTACCAAGTGACAGACGCTCATAACAACACTCTTAGCCACCCTATGGCTGTTGTGAATCTCAACTGGGGGAGGGGGGGTTACATCCAAAGAAAGTTGTGGTTGCCTCAGATTTACCTGTAGACTGTCTACTAGGGAATGATTTAGAGACATCAGCTTGGGCAGAAGTGGAGTTGGAGGCTCATGCAGCAATGCTGGGCATTCCTGGGCATATTTTTGCTTTAACCAGGGCTCAGGCCAAAAAGCAAAAAGGACAGGGTGACTTGGATCCTGGAACAAAGGACCAAGTGCTCCCTAAAGCTAGGGTTAGTAAGGGTAAATCCCTACCCACTATCCCTCCCTCTACAGATGATTCAACTTCTGAGCAAGAATAATTTCCCCCCTGTGCAGAACCTTCACCAGAGGAGCTGGCAGCAGACACTGCTGAGCTTTTGGGTAGAGGGGGGCCTGCAAGGGAGGAGCTGAGTGTGGCACAGCAATCCTGTCCCACATTAGAGGGTCTAAGACAGCAAGCTGTCAAACAGCAAAATGGGGATGTCAGTGACTCACATAGAGTTTACTGGGAGGACAACCTCTTGTATACAGAGGCGAGGGACCCAAAACCTGGAGCAGCCAGGAGATTGGTCATTCCCCTGCAATACAGAGAGTTCCTCCTAACTCTGGCACACGACATTCCCTTGGCTAGACATTTGGGTCAAATTAAAACATGGGAAAGGCTTGTCCCCCTGTTTCATTGGCCTAGGATGTCAGAGGAAACAAAAGACTTTTGTAAGTCCTGTGTGACCTGCCTAGCCAGTGGCAAGACTGGTGGCACACCAAAGGCTCTCCTTATTCCACTGCCTGTGGTTGGGGTTCCCATTTAAAGGGTAGGGATTGACATAGTTGGCCCCCTTGACCCTCCTACTGCTTCAGGCAATAGGTTTATCTTGGTGGTAGTGGACCATGCCACAAGATATCCTGAAGCAATTCCTCTAAGGACCACTACAGCACCTGCAGTGGCAAAAGCCCTCCTGGGAATCTTTTCCAGGGTGGGCTTCCCAAAAGAGGTTGTATCAGGCAGGGGTAGCAACTTTATGTCTGCATACTTGAAGGCCATGTGGAATGAATGTGGTGTAACATACAAATTCACCACACCTTATCATCCACAAACAAATGGACTGGTAGAGAGGTTTAATAAAACTCTCAAAGGAATGATAATGGGACTCCCTGAAAAACTCAGGAGGAGATGGGATGTCCTGTTACCTTGCCTCCTTTTTGCTTACAGGGAGGTACCCCAGAAAGGAGTGGGCTTCAGCCCCTTTGCACTCCTATTTGGGCACCCTGTAAGAGGTCCTCTAACACTTGTAAAGGAGGGTTGGGAACAACCTTTAAAAGCTCCTAAGCAAGACATAGGGGGTCATTACGACCCTGGCGGAACAAGTCCGCCAGGGCCGTGGGACGCGGTGGCATCGCCGACAGGCCGGCGGTGCCCCGCGGGGCATTCTGACCGCGGCGGCTCAGCCGCGGTCAGAGAAGGGAAACCGGCGGTCTCCCGCCGGTTTCCCGCTGCCCCAAAGGAATCCTCCAAGCCGGCGCAGCATGCTGCGCCGGCATGGGGATTCCGACTCCCCCTCCCGCCATCCAGTTCCTGGCGGTTCTCCCGCCGGGAACCGGATGGCGGGAGGGGGAGTCGCGGGGCCCCCGTAAGAGGGCCCCTAAAAGTATTTCAGTGTCTGCAAAGCAGACACTGAAATACGCGACGGGTGCAACTGCACCCGTCGCACCTTCCCACTCCGCCGGCTCTATTACGAGCCGGCGTCATCGTGGGAAGGGAGTTTTCCCCTGGGCTGGCGGGCGGTCTTGTGAAGACCGCCCGCCAGCCCAGGGGAAAACTCGGAATACCCTCCGCGGTCTTACGACCGCGGAGCGGTATTTCGAAGGGGGGAAGCCTGGCGGGCAGCCTCCGCCGCCCGCCAGGCTCGGAATGAGGGCCATAGTGGACTATGTACTCGGCCTAAGATCCAGAATGGCTGAGTACATGAAAAAGGCCAGTAAAAACCTTCAGGCCAGCCAAGAGCTCCAAAAGCAATGGCATGACCAGAAGGCTGTTCTGATTCAGTACCAACCAGGACAGAAGGTGTGGGTTTTGGAGCCTGTGGCCCCAAGGGCACTCCAGGACAAATGGAGTGGACCCCACATCATTGTTGAAAAGAAGGGAGAAGTCACCTACTTGGTTGACTTGGGCACTGCCAGGAGTCCCCTTAGGGTGCTCCATGTCAATCGCCTAAAACCCTACTATGACAGGGCTGATCTCACCCTGCTCATGGCAACAGATGAAGGACAGGAAGAAGAGAGTGACCCTCTCCCTGATCTCTTCTCTTCCACAGAACAAGATGCTCTAGTGGAAGGTGTAGTTTTAGCAGACTGTCTTACTGCTGAGCAGAAAGACAACTGCATAAATCTCCTGGGTCAGTTTTCCGAACTCTTTTCTACTGTGCCAGGCACCACTTCTTGGTGTGAGCACACTATAGATACTGGAGACAGCATGCCTGTCAAAAGTAAGATCTATAGGCAGCCTGACCATGTCAGAGACTGCATAAAACAAGAGGTTCAGAAAATGCTTGAACTGGGAGTGGTTGAACATTCTGAAAGCCCATGGGCCTCTCCTGTGGTGCTTGTACCAAAACCTCACTCAAAAGATGGGAAAAGAGAAATGAGGTTTTGTGTAGATTACAGAGGTCTCAACCAGGTAACTAAAACTGATGCTCACCCTATACCCAGGGCAGAAGAGCTCATAGATACACTGGCATCTGCCAAGTATCTAAGCACCTTTGATTTGACTGCAGGGTATTGGCAGATCAAGTTTTCAGAGGATGCTAAAGCAAAAACTGCATTTTCGACTATTGGAGGGCACTACCAATTCACAGTAATGCCCTTTGGCTTGGAAAATGCACCTGCCACTTTTCAGAGGTTGGTGAATACAGTCCTGCAAGGGTTGGAGGCTTTCAGTGCAGCATATCTAGATGATATAGCTGTCTTTAGCTCCACCTGGGATAATCACCTGGTCCACCTGTGGAAAGTTTTGGAGGCCCTGCAGAAGGTAGGCCTCACTATCAAGGCTTCAAAGTGCCAGATAGGGCAGGGGAAAGTGGTTTATCTGGGACACCTGGTAGGTGGAGAACAGATTGCACCACTTCAGGGGAAAATCCAAACTATCATAGATTTGGTCCCCCCTACAACTCAGACCCAGGTGAGAGCCTTCTTAGGCTGGGTATTACAGGAGGTTCATTAAGAACTATGGCTCAATTGCAGCCCCACTTAATGACCTCACCTCCAAGAAAATGCCTAAAAAGGTATTGTGGACAGCAAGCTGTCAGAAAGCTTTTGAGGAGCTGAAACAGGCCATGTGCACTGCACCTGTCCTAAAAATCCCATGTTACTCCAAGAAATTCATTGTTCAAACTGATGCATCTGAATTAGGGGTAGGGGCAGTCTTATCACAACTCAATTCTGAGGGCCAGGATCAACCTGTTGCTTTTATCAGCAGGAGATTGACCCCTAGAGTAAAGCGTTGGTCTTCCATAGAGAGGGAGGCCTTTGCTGTGGTCTGGGCACTGAAGAAGTTGAGGCCATACCTGTTTGGCACTCACTTCATTGTTCAGACAGACCACAAACCTCTACTTTGGCTAAAACAAATGAAAGGTGAAAACCCAAAATTGTTAAGGTGGTCCATATCTCTACAGGGAATGGACTATACAGTGGAACATAGACCTGGGAGTACCCACTCCAATGCAGATGGACTCTCCAGATATTTCCACTTAGACAATGAAGACTCATCAGGTCATGGCTAGTCTTATTGTCCTTCGTTTGGGGGGGGTTGTGTAGGAAAGTACCATCTTGCCTGGCATGTTACCCCCATATTTCACTGTAAATATGTTGTTTTAGTGTATGTGTCACTGGGACCCTGCCAGCCAGGGCCCCAGTGCTCATAAGTGTGCCCTGTATGTGTTCCCTATGTGATGACTAACTGTCTCACTGAGGCTCTGCTAACCAGAACCTCAGTGGTTATGCTCTCTCTGCTTTCTAAATGGTCACTAGCAGGCCAGTGACCAATTTTACCTATTCACATTGGCATACTGGAACACCCTTATAATTCCCTAGTATATGGTACTGAGGTACCCAGGGTATTGGGGTTCGAGGAGATCCCTATGGGCTGCAGCATTTATTTTGCCACCCATAGGGAGCTCTGACAATTCTTACACAGGCCTGCCACTGCAGCCGGAGTGAAATAACGTCCACATTATTTCACAGCCATTTACCAATGCACTTAAGTAACTTATAAGTCACCTATATGTCTAACCTTCACCTGGTGAAGGTTGGGTGCTAAGTTACTTAGTGTGTGGGCACCCTGGCACTAGCCAAGGTGCCCCCACATCGTTCAGGGCAAATTCCCCAGACTTTGTGAGTGCGGGGACACCATTACACGCGTGCACTATACATAGGTCACTACCTATGTATAGCGTCACAATGGTAACTCCGAACATGGCTATGTAACATGTCTAATATCATGGAATTGTCACCCCAATGCCATTCTGGCATTGGGGAGACAATTCCATGATCCCACGAGTCTCTAGCACAGACCCGGGTACTGCCAAACTACCTTTCCCGGGGTTTCACTGCAGCTGCTGCTGCTGCCAACCCCTCAAACAGGTTTCTGCCCTCCTGGGGTCCAGCCAGGCCTGGCCCAGGAAGGCAGAACAAAGGACTTCCTCAGAGAGAGGGTGTTATACCCTTTGGAAAAAGGTGTCAGGGCTGGGGAGGAATAGCCTCCCCCAGCCTCTGGAAATGCTTTGATGGGCACAGATGGTGCCCATCTCTGCATAAGCCAGTCTACACCGGTTCAGGGATCCCCAAGCCCTGCTCGGGCGCGAAACTGGACAAAGGAAAGGGGAGTGACCACTCCCCTGACCTGCACCTCCCTGGGGAGGTGCCCAGAGCTCCTCCAGTGTGCTCCAGACCTCTGCCATCTTGGAAACAGAGGTGCTGCTGGCACACTGGACTGCTCTGAGTGGCCAGTGCCAGCAGGTGAAGTCAGAGACTCCTTCTGATAGGCTCTTACCTGTGTTGCTAGCCTATCCTCCTTCCTAGGTAGCCAACCCTCCTTTTCTGGCTATTTAGGGTCTCTGCTTTGGGGAATTCTTTAGAATACGAATGCAAGAGCTCATCAGAGTTCCTCTGCATCTCTCTCTTCACCTTCTGCCAAAGGATCGACCGCTGACTGCTCAGGACGCCTGCAAAACCGCAACAAAGTAGCAAAGACGACTACTGCAACCTGGTATCACTGATCCTGCCGCTTTCTCGCCTGTTTCCTGGTGGTGCATGCTCTGGGGGTAGCCTGCCTCCTTCTTGCACCAGGAGCTCTGAAGAAATCTCCTGTGGGACGACGGAATCCTCCCCCTGCAACCGCAGGCAACAAAAGACTGCATCACCGGTCCTCTGGGTCCCCTCTCAGCACGACGAGCGTGGTCCCTGGAACTCAGCAACTCTGTCCAAGTGACTCCCACAGTCCAGTGACTCTTCAGTCCAAGTTTGGTGGAGGTAAGTCCTTGCCTCCCCACGCTAGACTGCATTGCTGGGTACGGCGTGATTTGCAGCTGCTCCGGCTCCTGTGCACTCTTCCCGGATTTCCTTCGTGCACAGCCAAGCCTGGGTCCCCGACACTCTAACCTGCAGTGCACAACCTTCTGAGTTGTCCTCCGGCGTCGTGGGACTCCCTTTTGTGTCTTCGGGTGAGCTCCGGTTCACTCCTCTTCCAAGTGCCTGTTCCGGTACTTCTGCGGGTGCTGTCTGCTTCTGTTAGGGCTCCCTGACTTGCTGGGTGCCCCCTCTGTCTCCTCATCCAAGTGGCGACATCCTGGTCCCTCCTGGGCCACAGCAGCATCCAAAAACCCTAACCGCGACCCTTGCAGCTAGCAAGGCTTGTTTGCGGTCTTTCTGCGTGGGAACACCTCTGCAGGCTTCTACATGACGTGGGACATCCATCCTCCAAAGGGGATGTTTCTAGCCCTCTTCGTTCTTGCAGAATCCACAGCTTCTACCATCCGGTGGCAGCTTCTTTGAACCCTCAGCTGGTATTTCCTGGGCATCTGCCCAATCTCGACTTTGTCGCGACTCTTGGACTTGGTCCCCTTGTTCCACAGGTACTCTCGTCCGGAAATCCACTTTGGTTGCATTGCTGGTGTTGGTCTTCCTGCAGAAACCCCCTATCACGACTTCTGTGCTCTCTGGGGTAGTAGGTGCACTTTACACCTACCTTGCAGGGTCTTATGGTGGGCTATTTTTCTAACCCCCACTGTTTTCTTACAGCCCCAGCGACCCTCTACAAGCTCACATAGGTTTGGGGTCCATTCGTGGTTCGCATTCCACTTTTGGAGTATATGGTTTGTGTTGCCCCTATACCTATGTGCTCCTATTGCAATCTACTGTAACTTTACATTGCTTGCATTACTTCCTTTTGCTATTACTGCATATTTTTGGTATTGTGTACATATATCTTGTGTATATTTGGCATCCTCATACTGAGGGTACTCACTGAGATACTTTTGGCATATTGTCATAAAAATAAAGTACCTTTATTTTTAGTATATCTGTGTATTGTGTTTTCTTATGATATTGTGCATATGACACCAGTGGTATAGTAGGAGCTTTGCATGTCTCCTAGTTCAGCCTAAGCTGCTCTGCTATAGCTACCTTCTATCAGCCTAAGCTTCTAGAAACACCTCTTCTACACTAATAAGGGATAACTGGACCTGGTACAGAGTGTAAGTACCTCTGGTACTCACTACAAGCCAGGCCAGCCTCCTACATTCTGTCTGTGTCCCGCGAGTGTCACAGTAAAATTGTGTTACTTAGCTAGGACTATGCCTATGTCCTAAGAAGCTCACTGTCCGATTGTGTTATTAATCGTCAGCCCCTGGGTGAAGAACACATCCCTGCTGCTGTTCAGAGGCACCCGAGCTCCTGGGTGAAGAACACATCCCTGCAGCTGTTCAGAGGCACCCCGAGACCCTGGGTGAAGAAGACATCCCTGTTGCTATTCAAGGGCACCCGAGGCCCCAGGTGAAGAGCACATCCCTGTTGCTGTTCAGAGGCACCCCGAGCCCCTGAGTGAAGAGCCCCTGGGTGAAGAGCACATCCCTGCTGCTGTTCAGAGGCACCCCGAGCCCTTGGATGAAGAAGACATCCCTGCTGCTGTTCAGAGGCACCCTGAGCCCCTGGGTGAAGAACACATCCCTGCTGCTGTTCAGAGGCACCCCGAGCCCCTGGGTGAAGAACACATCCCTTCTGCTGTTCAGAGGCACCCCGAGCCCCTGGGTGAAGAACACATCCCTGCTGCTGTTCAGAGGCGCCCCGAGACCCTGGGTGAAGAACACATCCCTGCTGCTGTTCAGAGGCGCCCCGAGCCCCTGGGTGAAGAACACATCCCTGCTGCTGTTCAGAGTCGCCCCGAGGCCCTGGGTGAAGAACACATCCCTGCTGCTGTTCAGAGGCACCCCGAGCCCCTGGGTGAAGAACACATCCCTTCTGCTGTTCAGAGGCACCCCGAGCCCCTGGTTAAAGAACACATCCCTGCTGCTGTTCAGAGGCACCCCGAGCCCCTGGGTGATAAGACATCCCTGCTGCTGTTCAGAGGCACCCTGAGCCCCTGGGTGAAGAACACATCCCTGCTGCTGTTCAGAGGCACCGAGCCCCTGGGTGAAGAACATGTCCCTGTTCCTGTTCAGAGGCACCCAAGCCCCTGGGTGAAGAACACATCCCTGCCGCTGTTCAGAGGCACCCGAGCCCCTGAGTGAAGAACACATCCCTGCTGCTGTTCAAAGGCACCCTGAGCCCCTGGGTGAAGAAGACATCCCTGTTGATGTTCAGAGGCACCCGAGCCCCTGGGTGAAGAAGACATCCCTGCTGCTGTTCAGAGGCACCCAAGCCCCTGGGTGAAGAGCCCCTGGGTGATAAGACACCCCTGCTGCTGTTCAGAGGCACCCTGAGCCCCTGGGTGAAGAACACATCCCTGCTGCTGTTCAGAGGCACCCCGAGCCCCTGAGTGATGAGTCCCTGGGTGAAGAACACATCCCTTCTGCTGTTCAGAGGCACCCGAGCCCCTGGGTGAAGAACACATCCCTGTTGCTGTTCAGAGGCACCCCGAGACCCTGGGTGAAGAACACATCCCTGTTGCTGTTCAGAGGCACCCCAGCCCCTGGGTGAAGAACACATCCCTGTTGCTGTTCAGAGGCACCCGAGATCCTGGGTGAAGAACACATCCCTGTTGCTGTTCAGAGGCACCCTGAGCCCTGGGTGAAGAACACATCCCTGCTGCTGTTCAGAGGCACCAGAGCCCCTGGGTGAGAAGACATCCCTGCTGCTGTTCAGAGGCACCCTGAGGCCCTGGGTGAAGAACACATCCCTGCTGCTGTTTAGAGGCACCCAGAGCCCCTGGGTGAAGAACACGCCCCTGCTGCTGTTCAGAGGAACCCTGAGCCCCTGGGTGAAGAACACATCCCATGTTCAGAGGCACCCCAAGCCCCTGAGTGAAGAACACATCTCTGCTGCTGTTCAGAGGCACCCGAGCCCCTTGGTGAAGAACACGTCCCTGCTACTGTTCAGAGGCACCCCGAGCCCCTGGGTGAAGAACACGTCCCTACTGCTGTTCAGAGGCACCCGAGCCCCTGGGTGAAGAACACATCCCTGCTGCTGTTCAGAGGCACCCCGAGCCCCTGGGTGAAGAACACGTCCCTGCTGTAGTTCAGAGGCACCCCGAGCCCCTGGGTGAAGAACACGTCCCTGCTGTAGTTCAGAGGAACCCCGAGCCCCTGGGTGAAGAGCTCCTGGGTAAGAAGAAATCCCTACTGCTGTTCAGAGGCACCCGAGCCCCTGGGTGAAGAACACATCCCTGCTGCTGTTCAGAGGCGCCCCGAGCCCCTGGGTGAAGAACACACCCCTGCTGCTGTTCAGGGGCAGCTGAGCCCCTGGGTGAGAAGACATCCCTGCTGCTGTTCAGAGGCACCCCGAGCCCCTGGGAAACACATCCCTGCTGCTGTTCAGAGGCACCCGAGCCCCTGGGAAACACATCCCTGCTGCTGTTCAGAGGCACCCCGAGCCCCTGGGAAACACATCCCTGCTGCTGTTCAGAGGCACCCGAGCCCCTGGGAAACACATCCCTGCTGCTGTTCAGAGGCACCCCGAGCCCCTGGGAAACACATCCCTGCTGCTGTTCAGAGGCACCCGAGCCCCTGGGTGAAGAACACATCCCTGCTGCTTTTCAGAGGCACCCCGAGCCCCTGAGTGATGAGCCCCTGGGTGAGAACACGTCCCTGCTGCTGTTCAGAGGCACCCCGAGCCCCTGAGTGATGAGCCCCTGGGTGAGAACACGTCCCTGCTGCTGTTCAGAGGCACCCTGAGCCCCCAGGTGAAGAACACGTCCCTGCTGCTGTTCAGAGGCACCCTGAGCCCCCAGGTGAAGAGCCCCTGGGTGAGAACACGTCCCTGCTGCTGTTCAGAGGCTCCCGAGCCCCTGCTGCTGACACTGACCCATCTGATCTTCCCTCTTCGTTGCTCCGCAGGATTCCTGGTGGTCGATGCCAGGCAGGCAGTGGGAGGTCTGTGCTGCTGCAGAGTGCCAGCAGGTCAGAGGATTAAAGCCCGTCAGAGCAGACACCGCCTTCTACTGTCTCAAGGTCAAGAAACCCAGCAACAGCCAACAGCAGCTTATATTAACAGCCCCGGGTTTAGGCACTATGCTAAAACCACACAATAATAATAATAATAATAATAACAATAATAATAATAATTATTATTATAACAATAATACGAAGAAGAATAAGAAGAATGCCATTAATAATAATAATACCAATAATAATAATAATACTAGCAACAGCAGTAATAATAATAATAATAGCAATAATAATGATAATAATACAAGTAATGCCCCCTTTATCCTCACCTTTTCTTTCTGTGCTGCGCGGCGGGCCTTATCGGTGAGCCGCTGCTCCTGCAGCCACACATCCTGGAACTTGTGCTCAATAATGTCGTAGATCGGCGTCGAAGGCCTGTAAAAAATGAAGGCAAGGTCTTAGGAGAGAGCAGGCAACAGTGGATCACAAGCAGGCGGCAGATCGCTATAACACGAGAGAGGGAGGCCAAGCGAGGGCCCTGACGCCAATCCATCCTAACTTCAGGAACGGTGCGGGTGGCAAGAGTCTATTACAGGGAGGCTAAGTGAGGACCTCAACTCTCATCCATCCGACCTACAAACCAAGTGCGGAAAACAAGAGTCGATCAAAGGGAGGCCTCAACTCTCATCCATCCAACCTACAAACCAAGTTCCGGAAAACAAGAGTCGATCAAAGGGAGGCCAAGCGAGGACCTCAACTCTCCTCCATCCGACCTATTAACCAGGTGCGGAAAGCAAGAGTCGATCAAAGGGAGGCCAAGCGAGGACCTCAACTCTCATCCATCTGGCCTATAAACCAGGCACGGAAAGCAAGAGTTGATCAAAGGGAGACCTAAACTCTCATCCATCCGACCTACAAACCAAGTCCAATATCGGTCCATGACGCCAATCCAAAGTTAACTGCAGTAGGAGTCTATCACAGGGAGGCTAAGTGAAGGCCTCAACTCTCATCGATCTGAACTACAAACCAAGCACGGAAAGCAAGAGAAACTCAAAGGGAGAGCAAGCGAGGGCCTCAACTCTCATCCATCCTACCTACAAACCAAGTGTGCAAGGCAACAGTAGATCACAAAGAGGCCAAATGAGGGTCTGGACTCCTTCTTAACTACATGTAGACCCTGTACGGTGATAAGAGTCAAAGGGAGGCCAAGTGAGGTCCTCAACTACCATCCGCCCTACCTGCAGAGCCAGTGCAGAAGGCAAGTTGAGCACGGGGAGGCCAACTAAGGGCTACAATACTCATCCGTCCCCACCTACATACCAAGTGAAGAAGGCAAGATTTGATATAAGGGAGGCCAAGTGAGACCCTCAAATAACACCCTTCCTGCCTGCACACCTAGTGCGAAAGAAAAGAGTAGACAATAGGGAGGCAAAGCGAGGGCCTCATCTCCCATCCATCCTATCTACAGACCCAAAGTGGATGGCAACAGCTGATCACTAGCAACTCAACCGAGGGCTTTAACTGTCATTGTCCTACCTACAAACCAACAAGGGATGGCAAGAGTTGATCAAAGGGAGGCCAAGCGAGGATATCAACTTAACGCAGAAGTTGCAGTAAATCATTCAAATTGGTCCTTTTCCCACTGTGAATTCCCCTGTTTTAAGTAGTTTCCCTCAGGTGAAGACTAGGATGTGGGACAAAATACACCCTGTCTGAATGAGAAGCCTTCACATGGCCCCTCCCACAGAGTAATCTAACTGGAGGGCCAACTGTGACCGACTGCTTGGTGGAAGTATAATTCGACCTGGTGGATGGAGCCTTTTTCTTGAACTGGAAGTGAGACTACCCCTCTTAAAATTCAATATAGCTTTATTTAATCACCTGTGTGCAGGAGGGTAAAGGGTAAGCCTCCTGCCAGCCTGAGATGGTAGTTCAAAGGGATGAATACATAACCTTCAGTTTCCCTCACTATTGTGCAAACCCTCTCTTTTGTGTACCCTTGGGTTGTGGCAAGTGTACCAAGGTTCCTCCTGGAAGGGTCACTGATGGAAGTGACCTGTCTCACATCCCAGGAATGGCTGCATTTGTTCTCTTGGCACTCCTCCTCCAACAACCACCTCAGAAAAAGGTTGTTGTGCAACATACCTGGCTCAGACTCAAAACGACACCAGGCTTAAAAAAATGGATTCTGGAATGCCACGTCGGGAAAACACAAGCAAACACAGATGTGTCTCTTCCTCGCTACCACCACAAATTTTACCCCAGTACAGTACTTGATTGGAGATGGATCGGTTCCCAGCTCTGTTAGTAAAACAGACGAGAGAGGCAGAGCAGACCCCCCCTTATATCAGTACTCAGGATGCATGTGTCCTCTGGTAGCACTGTGGGTGTTGGATGCTGCTGCTCTTAAGGTCATGTGTAGGGAGGGACTGGTTGGGTGCGTCCAAGGGCCATTGGGAGTTATTAGGCTACAACTGCATTAAGCGGAATCTTTTATCTCTGGTGCCACCTTTTCATGGGAACCAGCCAGTGCCAAGTACACCCCTTTAGCAATCACTCTCCAGTGTAAATCGTTGGACTAATTATCAGTTTCCCCACATGGAACACTCACAAAACATGGGCCACATATAATCAATCACTCTGGCACACTGGGAGTGACCACGGTCCACAAGTAACAGACTCACGGTGAGTAGATTCAGGGGTCAGGTTTCTCTCTTAGCATCCAATTAGCTACTCATACACACCGCTGCTCTACCAGGCAGATTTCCTATGGTCTATAAGTAACGCATTCAGGATAAGAAGATTCATAATCAAGACTTCCTCTATGGCCCAGATCTTTGGTCCAGGACTGTGGCCCGGGTCTTTGATCCAAGTATTTGTTCCAGGTCTGTGGCCCATCTCTTTGGTCCAGGTCTGTTGCCCAGGTCTTTGGTCCAGGTCTGTTGCCCAGATCTTTGACCCAGATCTTTGATTCAGGACTGCAGCCAAGGTCTGTGGCCCAGCTCTTTGGTCCAGGTCTGTTGCCCAGATCTTTGGTCCAGGTCTGTTGCCCAGATCTTTGACCCAGACATTTGTTTCAGGACTGTGGCCACGGTCTGTGGTCCAGGTCTGTGGCCCAGGTCTTAGGCCCACGTCTTTCAGTTCCGGAAGCAGCAGTTTAGTGATTTCCCGTATTCAGAACAGATGTATTTGACGAGCTCCTGCTCTAGGCTCACTCTACGACCTCCAGTTGGTTTAGGTTCTACCATTTGCTTCAACTCTGATTCCACATGGACCGTGACGTGTTTGTGATCACTGCTTCCTCCATCATCGTTCCTATATGAGCGTGAATAACACTACTAGCTGAGCATTCTACACCAATGCTCACTGCTCATGATTTGTTTGAGATGCCCAGACCCTTTCACATGTCCGGGTTTCCCCACAGCTTATCTGGGCGCACCACCTACAAATCTGATCGGTTCAATACCTCCCGAGTTGATATTTCTCAGTTGGAATATCTGATGTTCCACACACAGGATGCTTTTCCCTTCTTGTATTGTGGGCCATTCTTCCTCCCTGAAAAAGTAGGTTTGAAAACGCTGAGGCACAATCCTGTTCCCATCTCGACTTTTCTTTAACCCTGCGAACCCCGCGTCTGCCTTGTCTCTCCCAAACACCAAAGGCCAAGTCTGACATTTCCCCCGTCCTTCCAGTTTCCCATCTGATCCCACTTCTCCTTTGAACCATGATGTCCAACCCAAGCAGATATGTCATTAGGCCCTCCTCCATTGGCCCGTCCATCTTCACTGGTCAACAGTGTCTTGGGTCACTTCTCATCATTCAGTGTAGTACTATGTATTTTCCATAGTATTTGTGCCCTCATTCTCTTTTCTGCTTGCTGCCTTACTACAAGTATCCACGAGCTGAGCTCATATGTGTGTGTGTTTCATTTAATGATTGAGTATCAGAACTCCTGAGCACCTCCAGGTCACCGCCCCAGATTCTCAGCTCATCGAAGTGAGTGTCTAGGCTTTTCCTCTCGAGCAAAAGCTTGAACGTCGATCATGCTGTGAGGAAGTGACCATGTTTGTTCTTCTCTTCTCTAGAGAAGGCCTGGGAACTTTGGCAATACTCAGCTTTAGTCCAAATAGTGTTGTTACCAAAGCTGCAGTTTGGTGATCACCTTTTTCCTGACCCACCATACTGGTGGCCCTACCCTATTGTCACAGGGTGTAGGCGCTACCACTGGTACAAAAGGCACTAGCAGTAAACACCTACTTGAATTCCAAATGAGACTATAATATGTCCCGTTACCTCAGCCCCTTGCAAGTATTGTCACACCTACTCAGTGGGTTATCTCAGGTGTTCATGGACCACAGCAACCGCCCTCTCCACACCTCGCACGTTTTGTAGCTCTACACCCTTTGGGACCAGTCTCGAACATGTCAGCTTCTCTGGTCGCACTTGTAACCCCTTCTGTTACGGCCAACAGAGCAAGGCCAGACTCACTCACTAGATGGAGAACTGTGTATCTGCTTTCAGTTATCTCATCACCTTCCCACACAGAGGAATCCAGCTCATGTGAAGGTTTTATCCCAGACGGACATATCAGTGACACATTCACCAACAGAGGCTTCACCCTTCCTTCTCTCCACTCTCACAGAGGACTCACCCATGTCTACCAAGTCCTGCCTTTAACCTTCAAAGGGACTGCCCAACTGCACAAGGCCAAGGTAGGACCCAGGCCTTAAACTCAGCCCTGGGTCCTCTTCTCACCTTGTGTCCTTCCCTGGGTCCTCTTCTCACCTTGTGTCCTTCCCTGGGTCCTCTTCTGACCTTGGGTCCTTCCCTGCCCTTGGGTCCTCTTCTGCCCCTGGGTCCTCCTCTGCCCTTGGATCCCCTTCTGCCCTTGGATCCTTCTCTGCCCTAGGATCCTTCTCTGCCCTTCGGTCCTTCCCTGGGCCCTCTTCTGCCCTTGGGTCTTTCCCTGCCCTTGGATCCTTCCATGGGTCCTCTTCTGCCCTTGGGCCCTTCTCTGCCCTTGGTCCCTTCTCTGCCCTTGGAGCCTTCTCTGCCCTTGGAGCCTTCTCTGCCCTTGGATCCTCTTCTGCCTTTGGGTCCTCTTCTGCCTTTGGGTCCTCTTCTGCCCTTGGGTCCTCTTCTGCCCCTGGGTCCTCTTCTGTCCTTGGGTCCTCTTCTGTCCTTGGGTCCTCTTCTGCCCTTGGGTCCTCGCCTGCCCTTGGGTCCTCGCCTGCCCTTGGGTCCTCGCCTGCCCTTGGGCCCTTCTCTGCCCTTGGTCCCTTCTCTGCCCTTGGTCCCTTCTCTGCCCTTGGATCCTTCTCTGCCCTTGGATCCTTCTCTGCCCTTGGATCCTTCTCTGCCCTTGGAGCCTTCTCTGCCCTTGGATCCTCTTCTGCCCCTGCGTCCTCTTCTGCCCTTGGGTCCTTCTCTGGCCTGGGTCCTCTTCTGCCATTGGGTCATCTTCTGCTCCTGGGTCCTCTTCTGCCCCTAGTCCTCGTCTGCCCCTGGGTCCTCGTCTGACCTTGGATCTTCTTCTGCCCTTGGGTCCTCTTCTGCCCTTGGGTCCTCCCCTGGGTCATCTTCTGCCCTTGGGTCCTCTTCTGCCCTT
Source organism: Pleurodeles waltl (assembly GCF_031143425.1). Taxonomy (NCBI): domain Eukaryota; kingdom Metazoa; phylum Chordata; class Amphibia; order Caudata; family Salamandridae; genus Pleurodeles; species Pleurodeles waltl. The sequence continues at coordinate 30,016,539 of NC_090445.1, read as the reverse complement.
GAATCCTTCTCTGCCCTTGGATCCTTCTCTGCCCTTGGATCCTCTTCTGCCCTTGGATCCTCGTCTGCCCCTGGGTCCTCATCTGCCCCTGGGTCCTCGTCTGACCTTGGATCTTCTTCTACCCTTGGGTCCTCTTCTGCCCTTTGGTCCTTCCCTGGGTCCTCTTCTGCCCTTGGGTCCTTCCCTGGGTCCTCTTCTGCCCTTGGGTCCTTCTCTGCCCTTGGATCCCCTTCTGCCCTTGGGTCCACTTCTGCCCTCGTCCGCCCTTGGGTCCTCGTCTGCTCTTGGGTCCTTTTCTACCCTGGTCCTCGTCTGCCCCTGGGTCCTCTTCTGCCCTTGGGTCCTTCTCTGGCCTGGGTCCTCTTCTGCTATTGGGTCCTCTTCTGCTCCTGGGTCCTCTTCTGCCCCTGCGTCCTCTTCGGTCCCTGCGTCCTCTTCGGCCCCTGCGTCCTCTTCTGCCCTTGGGTCCTTCTCTGGCCTGGGTCCTCTTCTGCCATTGGGTCATCTTCTGCTCCTGGGTCCTCTTCTGCCCCTAGTCCTCTTCTGCCCCTGGGTCCTCGTCTGACCTTGGACCTTCTTCTGCCCTTGGATCCTCTTCTGCCCTTGTACATCTGGGGAGTGTCTTCAAAGGAGACTTTCCCATGTTCTCCACACACGCTGCCTGGTTGGGTGAACTCGTGGTTTTCTACACTGCTCTGGTCTTTATTTGATCTAAGTTTTATATTATTCAGAGCTTTCAGTGTTTATGTGACCTCTCCTTTAGGTACATTATTAGAAACTCAATATCACCTGAAACAGGAATGACCGTAATACTGAGGAAAGATACTTCCTAAGCAGCAATCAATACAAGTCCATAGAGGGTTCATTCATTAACTGATCACAAGAACCCAGGGCTAGGCTCTGAGGTTGAGGGGACCCCCACAGTGCTCCCCTATTTCAGAGAGTGGCGACAGACCTCTCTGCCTCGCCTATAAGACAAAGGCAGAGGACGGGGGATGCTTGGGATAAAGATCAGTTCATTAATTCTTTCCCTGCATCATGTCAGAGACATGTGGAGGGTGCATGCAGACATCTGTATATTATTGTGGTGGAGTGTGGGGTCTGAGTGCATGCCTGGCTGAGTGAGGCTGGAGCCCATAGGGCCTAACATGTATGTGCATTCTCACACTATTGCCCAGCTCTGTGTAAGGTTACAGTGGATCCACCTCAGACCGGAGAACCTCCATGTCCATATTCTGGAGGGGAGAAAGGGGATCCCATGTACTCCCCAACATTCTTCTGCAGGTGGGTGCAGTCATTCACTCACCTGCCTGCAAAGGGATCTCTCTACTCTCTTGAAAGTGTAGGTGGGTTGCTGCATGCAGTGTGAAACATGGAGCAGCTTTGAAGTAGCTGCTCCGTATTTCACTACAATGCTCTGCCTTAGGGCCGGCACAACTTCACGCCTGGCCTGAGGGCAGTCCATTCACCATAACAGGGTGCACTTTCTTTGTTCGCTCCGGGTGCATTTGTTTTGTGGTACAAAGTGACACAAAAAGGGAAAGAGCGCCCTCATGGTGATATGGACCTTGGTGGCAAAGCCAACCTGCAAGGACTGATTCCATTACACTGTGAACTGAGACTGTGCACACACATATTTAGGGGTACCTGACCTTCACTTGAGAATTATTCATGTTACTACTGCATTCCCCACAAAAAGAGGAAGACCACCCTGAAATGGGAGAGGGCCTGAACCAGGGAGAAAGCAGGGAAGAGGCTGGCAGAGGTGCATCACCTACCTGAATAGCGCCCAAAGACACTAGTCTGTTTTCTGTTGGTGGAAGTGTGTAGTCTTGTGCCCTAGTGAAGGTAAGTAGTGGGCTGGATACGCCTTTATTGAATCGCTGATGACTGCTGAGCCCTGATCCCAGCACCCCCACTTTAATCCCCTAGGAAGCTGTGACTGCTCACCTTTACTGCTCTCTTTTGTGTTGCTAGAGTTACCCTAAGTGGTCACGGTATGCCTAGACGTGGGTCCCTTACTCACTGTGCCACTGGATTCAAGCTAGCCTGGCTGATGAGAGGTGATACCCCGAAACCGGTCCCAGGATGCTTGTTTCCAGTCCAGGGAGGACCTGGCCTGGCAGCTTGGGCTGGACAGATCCCATTGGGAGCAGGGTCAAGACTGATTTACACATGGCTGGGTACAAACTGGGGTGGCATACTGAGCAAAGGAATCATGGATTCAAACCAGATCTGTGACTGGGGGTGATTGTTTGAAAAGTTTCAGCACTCCATCCATCATCCTTTTGTATTTCACCTTCACTGCCCTGACAGCCAAGTGTAGGATGGATGCTGGGACATCAGAGGCACATGACCCCCCTCCCCACACTGAAACTCCCTGAGAAGCTATGACTGCTCATCATCACTGCCCTGAGATCCAAGTGCAGGACCCTGGGACATCAGAGGCACACAACCTCTCACCACCTTGCCCCCACATTGAAATCCCCTGAGAAGCCCTGACTGCTCAACCTCACTGAGAGTCAAAATTGATCTAGACAGAAAGAGCACACTGTGGTGAACGTTGTGGTGGTGGTCCCATTGTCCTAGGACTCCTACAGGCTGCGTTATGAGCAAAAATGTTTTGTATAAGGAATGCCCTGCAAAGCATTATAGGGTGAGTTTCCATGTGCCTTGAATATTGTAGTATGTTGACTGTAATGCTCAGAACGGCCCCTAGAGGACACCACAATAAAAATAGTATTTTAAGAAACATGGTCATGTAACCATATAGTTAGACCCTATAGGGCAAAACTGCATGAAAACAGAATGGCAGAAAATAATGCAGTGTAACAATATATTTAGCCCCTAGAGGGCGTAGTGCATCGCACATTTTCAATGCTAGCAGGCCTACTACAATTATATTACAAACAAGGCACTTAAAACAAAAAACTACTCTTAGCCTGTAAAGCAAAAGTTCCAGCCATGAGAGAGCTTACAAAATATAGTGAATGGTGGGAATGGTTATTATTTTGGGGTCCCCAAAAATATAGCATGGGGACCCAAAAATGATGAAGAAAGAAAGTCTTTGTCGTTACTGTTTTGGTGGGGGTCCCATTGTCCTAGGACCACCACGGGCTGAGTTATGAGCAAAAATGTTTTCTAAAAGTAATGGTCTGCAAAGCATTATAGGGCAAGTTTCCCTGAGTGCAGTGAATATTTTGGTATTGGCTCCCATGCTGTGTTAGGAGAGCTGCTTTGAGGATTTTTGTGTTTTTTATGTAAAGCATCTGCCAATTACAAGTGTTTTTGAGAAAGCTATGGAACCGGAAGGGGAGAGCCAAAAGAAATGACTGATTAGGTAACAGTGTGAACAATGTGACAAGCGCTTTAATGCCGCCGATGGAGTTTGCACTACTGTTGTACATTGTGAACGCCATGACCGCCATAGAACACGAAGGGGAGAGACAAAAGAAAAAAATAGTTTGCCCACATTGAAGTATATTGGCAATCGTGCAATAATCAATGTAACAGGGTCAGTCTGCACGGTGGTAACAACACCGCCCCAAGGTGGGACAAACAAAGCATTTACCAATGACATCAAGGGATTTTTGAAAGGCAAGCCCACGAACGGGTGAAAGTGATGGGCGTGAGGTAGGCGTGGTTGAAAGCCAATAGAATACTTACAATGGGTGGAAAAGTGATTGCGTGCTCGACCTAAAAAGGACTAGTACTTGCCACCCAAGCCATTCTTACAGCTTTGGAGGCCTGAACAGTGTCAACTGTAGGAGTCTGAGGGCCAGTAATTGTGTTGGTTGTGTTATGGGCAGCAGTGGCAGGAGCAAGGGTGGCGCAGGCTGCAGGGGTCTTCTGGTGGCCCTGGCTCTTAGTTCTTTACAAATTAAGCGCTGCGGTGGAGGCTGGCACCGGTGGGGCAGGCTGTGGGTTGCCTGCAGCCTCGTGCACCATGTTAAGGCACGCGATGCCACCTGCACGAGCCTACATTCGCATCATTAGTGGGCACAGAAGCCTTCGGTGGTACCCTAACCTCCTGGCCATTTAAAGGCTCAGTCTGCAGGGGTGACCTCTGACCCCGGAATCCCCCGCCACGAGAGCGGCTCCTCTGCGTCCCCCCGCAGTGATGTCCAGTTTTCTCACAAGTGATGAGCTCAGCAGGAACGCTGGAGGCATTTTTCATCGCAGCGAGCTCGGGAAGCCTCCGGTCCCAGGCGTTTACTGCTGATAAACTACCTCTTTAATAAAAAGACGAAAAAATAACCTTTCTCCTCAGCGGAAAGTCCCGGCTGGAGAAAATGTGGGCTAACAAATGATGCGGGGTGCGGGGCGCATTCTTCACGTGGCTGTGACCACAGCTCGGTTCGGCTTTTAATTACTGTGAGACTCCGCACTAGACACCCCCGGACCGGCATCTCCCGGCCTCAAGAGCTCACGGAAGGTGGATGTACAACCCTGCAACCTAAGTGCACAGCCAAAGGGTGCCAACTCCCCCAGAGGAAAGACGTGGTTTGCTCCATCTGCTGCGAGAGTGGGAACCTGGAAGTGAGAAGGGTGACGTCATATGGGTGACCATTGCAGGTCATGGCACAGCTGACTTCGTGGACATAGAGGTGTGAATGTGACTATGTCCGAGTTTATCCCACTTCACCAATGTCAGAAGCAGGATTGATGTCATACATGTGTTCAACCCAGTACTTAATTTGTTATATAAATAAAAAAAATAACTGCCAGGACTCGGGTCAGGAGAGCACTGCAGCTTGCAACACCCACTGCCCTTGCCAGCGCGGTCCATGATAGCACCAAGACACTACTAGCCCTCACTCTCCCAGAAGATTCAGTCCAGACTATTCCAGCCCCCCAAAGCTATAAGTGTACCTTTGGTTGCAGCTATTAGTCCTGTTAAATGTATCCTGAATTACGAAACAACTGTTGTGCTCCACTCTGAATCAGAGACACGGCGCCACGACCTGGCAGGGGTGTTGACAATTAAGTGCTGGTGCCAAGCACCGGAAACACCGGCAAAGGGAAAGCACTGGTTCAATGCTATGGAAGTGACCAACATTATGGCGATATTAACATCAAGCTGGCGACTGGTGCCACCTGGCTGTCTGACACCATGAATATGTTTGATATTATGCATGTGTTGGAGTTCAGGCATGTGTTTGATGCTGTGCACTTGCTGCATGTGTGTAACACTGTTTGAAGATGTGCCACATCATGCGTGTGGTCAACATCATACACACATCCAGTGCGATGCATCAATGCATGCTTTTAACACTACGCCCTCATTACAACCCTGGCGGTCGGAGTAAAAGTGGCGGTAATACCGCCAACAGGCCAGTGGAAAAAAGAATGGGATTTTGACCATGGCGGTTACCGCCATGCCAAACAGCCACTTCTACACTCCGACCGCCAGGGTGGTAACGACCGCTGGGCTGGAGGCCGCAGACGGTATCAGGTCCCCGCATACCGCCATGGATTTCGTGGGGTTTTGTACCGCCACGAAATCCATGGCGGTAGGCACTATCAGTGCCAGGGAATACGTTCCCTGGCACTGAGTTGGGTCTCACCCTCCCCCCCAAGAGTCCTCCCCCAACACCCACGACCCCCCTACAACCCCACAAAGGTGGTAGGAATACACACACACATACATCCCCCCACACACCCCTACAGGCACACACACCACTCATACACGCACACATACATGCACACATGCACACAGACATTCGTCACATTTCCCATACACACAATACACCCACCGCATGCATACACGCACTCACAAACCCCTCTACACACTCACACGCACACCCCCATGCACGCACACAACACACAACACCCACCCACCCCCTCCCCTAACGGACGATCGATCACCTTACCTGGTCCGGTGATCCTCCGGGAGGGAACAAGATCCATGGGGGCTGCTCCGCCACCAGCACCCAGTCACCAGAACACTGCGACGCCGAAACCTGGGAAGTGATTCGGTGGGTGGTGTTCTGATGACGTGGCAGTGGAGGTGGAGCAGCCTCCACTTCACCGCCGACCGCCAGTATGGCTGCTGGCGGCTCTCCGTCCGAAAAAGGGCAGAGGGCTAATACGCTGGGCGGGAGACCACCTCCACTGACGGTCTTCGGCCTGCCGGAACCTTGGCGGTCTTGAAAAAACACCGCTGAGGTTCAAATGAGGGCCTATGCATGGTCTACTCCATGTACATCGTCCAACGTCTTGGGCCTGGTCAATGTCATGAGATTGATTGTGCTCAAGTTCATGCATTTGTTCTGCGCCTTCTGCATGTTGTATGAGTTTGTCATTGTCCACTTATTTGACACCATCGTGAAGATGATGAACATCATGGCTATGCTCTACATCATGCAGATGTGTAGACACCAAGGAGTTATATACGTCATGCAGGTGTGTAGATAGCAGCAGGTGATATACATCATGCATGTTTGTAGACACCACTGGGTGATAGACATCATTCAGGTGTGTAGACTCCATCAGGTGACAGACATCATGCAGGTGTGTAGACACCATCAGGTGATGGACATCATGCAGATGAGTAGACATCATCAGGTGATAGACATCATGCAGGTGTCTAGACGACATCCGGTGATAGACACCATGCAAGGGTGTAGACGTCATCAAGTGATGGACATCATGCAGATGTGTAGACGTCATCAGATGATAGACATCATGCAGGTGTGTAGACTCCAATAAATAATATACATCATGCAGGTGTGTAGATACCATCAAGTGCTAGACATCATGCAGGTGTGTAGACACCATACGTCATGGATGTGTGTAAATAGACATCATGCTGGTGTGTGGGCGCCATCAGGTAATAGATATCATGCAAGTGTGTAGACATCATCAGGTGATAGACATCGTGCAGGTGTGTAGACACCATCAGGTGACAGACATCATGCAGGAGTGTAGACACCATCAAGTGATAGACATCATGCAGGTGTGAAGATGCCAGCAGGTGATAGACATCACGCAGGTGTGTAGATGCTATTGGGTGATAGCCATCATGCAGGTCTGTAAAAGCCATTTGTTTGGATTTTTAATCTCATACAGGTGTTTAACATCTTGCGGATTTTAGACATCATGCAGGTGAGTAGGCACCCTTTTAATGTAATTCAGGTGTCCAACGGCATGCGGATGGTAGATGTCATGCAGGTGTGTAGATGTCATTTTGATATTTAATGTAATTCAGGTGTCCAACAACATGCAGGAGGAAGATGCCATGAAGGTGCGTAGACGTCATTTGGATTTTTGTCATCCAGGTGTGCAACGGCATGCGGGAGGTAGATCCCATGCAGGTGTGTGGACGTCATTTGGACTTTTAAAATCATGCAGGTTACCAATGGCATGCATATGATAGACATCATGCCAGTTTTCAACGTCATGCAGGTGCTCAGTGTCATGGGATGATTGATGTCATGTTATGCAGATGTGCTGATATCACTTGGACGTTGCTTACCATGCAGATGTTCTAAGTCATTCTATGGCTCAGTCTGCCATAGAAATTAGTGGTGTGGGATGATTGACATCATGTGGGCATTCAACGTTATGCAGATGTGGTGACATCACTTGGATGTTGCATGCCATGCAGATGTTCCAAGGCAAGATTGATGGTGTTTGGGTATGGTGGGTATCCCATGTCATTCTACTGCTCAGCCTGCCATAAAGATCAGTGTTGTGGGATGACTGACCTCATGTGGGCCACTCAACGTTATGCAGATGTGTTGACATCACTTGGACATTGCATGCCACGCAGATGTTTCAAATCATGATTGACAGTGCCTATATATGGTGGGTGTTCCATGTCATTCTCCGGCTCAGCCTGCCATAAAGATCAGTGTTGTGGGATGATTGACATCATGTGGGCATTCAACGTTATGCAGATGTGGTGACATCACTTGGATGTTGCATGCCATGCAGATGTTCCAAGTCAAGATTAATGGTGTTTGGGTATGGTGGGTGTCCCATGTCATTCTACGGCTCAGCCTGCCATAAAGATCAGTGTTGTGAGATGATTGATGTCATGTGGGCATTTGACATTACGCAGATGTGTTGACATCACTTGGATATTGCATGCCATGCAGATGTTTCAAGTCATGATTGACGGTGCTGATTTATGATGGGTGTCCCATGTCATCATTTTACGGCTCAGCCTGCCATGAAGATCATTTTCTTCATTTTATCCTCAGAGATGCAGGTCCAGCACATTAGCTGCTGCCTTCCCTAACAGAGGTGACTCATTGTTTGAGAAATCCTTGTGCTGGTTTTATGTTTGTGACTCTCTGTTAGAGGTTGCACAGCTCCACAGCCCTGGCTTGCCTGAATTACATTTGCATTTTTGTTTCTGAAATGTCTCTTTTTTGGTGGGTGTTGTGGTGGTCTTAGGCACTGCTACTGAAAAGGATGTGGAGGCGAATTTTAAAGACAATGAGGAGCAAAGCCATGAACTACAATTGTCTGTAGTCTACTTATTTGAAGGAGGCCACTAAAGACGGTCTCCTCAACCTTGGGGCTCCAGCGACGTCCACGCCTTTCTACAACTGTCATGCAAATCTGGTGCTTACTTGGGCGATATTGATTGCAGAATAGTCCTATGGTCCTATGAGCCGAAGGCGCCATCGTGAAGATACAAATTGGCCTAAATCTTCTGAAGTCTTCATTAAAATGAATAAAGTCATGGAGAGGTTTTGGGACCAGGGAGCAGGATAAGGGAACTAGTGTCAACCACCAGGCAATTAGAGGGCTTCAACAGCCAATCTTCGAGTGGTCCCCAGCCAATGTCGCCCACCCTGGGAAGATCCGAGAGGAGGCCCCCTGAGACCATGCTTGCAACGTAAGGTATAATCTGCAAACATTAGCTCGACACCTGAAGACTGTTTGTATGAGGAGCTTGACAGCTCTGATTGGCGCGTCAAGACGCACCACGCTCAGGCGCGCTCCGCAGAGATTACTCGTCCTTTTAAGGCAGGTCATCAGCATATTACTGCGCTCATTAAAACTTTTTCTGCTGGAAAAACAGAAACTTGCAGGGAGGCGGGCGCCACCACAGCCTTCCAGGGGTAGGCTGGGGCTCGGTCTCCTTGAAAGGGGTTCGAGGCGAGAGCCTTGGGTCTGACAAACTGGATTTTTTGTACGCCTCGCCTTTCACAGTGGGGTGAAATAATTGGTCATCAGTGACTGCTAATTCGGTTCGGTAGCCAGAGGCACTTTTTTTCTTCCGGGGAAATCAATGACAATGCGGAGGTCTTCTCTCGTGAAGGTTCGCGTCCCGCGCCCCGTCATGCGTCCTCTGCGCTTGGCAGCTATTTTGTTAAAATATAAGCGAAAGTATATGTTGTTGTAATGAGGCGCCGAGGGAGAGGGCTTTCATCCTGGCTGTGCGCCACGACGCGCTCCAGCCTCCAGGGGGCAGGGCGGTGATGGCCCCTTGGAGTTAAAACAGGAGACCATTGGCCGAGCACTTCATGTCCATCAAAGAGGTGAGGCTGGACCGGGGTGGACACTTCACACGTCCCCACTCAGGGAGGCTTCTCTTCCAGGCCAACGAGAGCGCGGCCACCGGTCAAGTCACGAACTGTGATGGATAATGGCTTGGGGCTAAATATTATGGTTAAATACCCACTGTGGTGACTAGTGAGGGAAGATGGGAGCGTGTGCGCTGAATGTCAGTGTCTTCGTATGTTTGTGTGCACTCAGAGCTCCCAGATCCTGGCCTGCCAGGGGGCCCCTCATCCCAGGCCAGACACCCAGGGGTGTCTCTTCCACCGCTGTATCTATGCACTCAGAGCTCCCAGATCCTGGCCTGCCAGGGGGGCCCTCATCCCAGGCCAGACACCCAGGGGTGTCTCTTCCACCGCTGTTTGTGTGCACTCAGAGCTCCCAGATCCTGGCCTGCAAGGGGAACCCTCCTCCCAGGGTAGACACCCGGGGGTCCTCCCAGGCCAGACACCCAGGGGTGTCTCTTCCACCGTTGTCTGTGTGCCCTCAGAGCTCCCAGATCCTGGTCCCTCATCCCAGGCTAGACACCCGGGGGTGTCTCTTCCACCGCTGTATCTGTGCACTCAGAGCTCCCAGATCCTGGCCTGCCAGGGGGTCCCTCCTCCCAGGCTAGACACCAGGGGTGTCTCTTCCACCGCTGTATCTGTGCACTCAGAGCTCCCAGATCCTGGCCTGCCAGGGAGCCCCTCATCCCAGGCCAGACACCCAGGGGTGTCTCTTCCACCGCTGTTTGTGTGCACTCAGAGCTCCAATATCCTGGCCTGCCAGGGGGTCCCTCCTCCCAGGCTAGACACCAGGGGTGTCTCTTCCACCGCTGTATCTATGCACTCAGAGCTCCCATATCCTGGCCTGCCAGGGGGTCCCTCATCCCAGGCTAGACACCAGGGGTGTCTCTTCCACCGCTGTATCTGTGCACTCAGAGCTCCCAGATCCTGGCCTGCCAGGGGGTCCCTCCTCCCAGGCTAGACACCAGGGGTGTCTCTTCCACCGCTGTATCTATGCACTCAGAGCTCCCAGATCCTGGCCTGCCAGGGGGGCCCTCATCCCAGGCCAGACACCCAGGGGTGTCTCTTCCACCGCTGTTTGTGTGCACTCAGAGCTCCCAGATCCTGGCCTGCAAGGGGAACCCTCCTCCCAGGGTAGACACCCGGGGGTCCTCCCAGGCCAGACACCCAGGGGTGTCTCTTCCACCGTTGTCTGTGTGCCCTCAGAGCTCCCAGATCCTGGCCCCTCATCCCAGGCTAGACACCCGGGGGTGTCTCTTCCACCGCTGTATCTGTGCACTCAGAGCTCCCAGATCCTGGCCTGCCAGGGGGTCCCTCCTCCCAGGCTAGACACCAGGGGTGTCTCTTCCACCGCTGTATCTGTGCACTCAGAGCTCCCAGATCCTGGCCTGCCAGGGAGCCCCTCATCCCAGGCCAGACACCCAGGGGTGTCTCTTCCACCGCTGTTTGTGTGCACTCAGAGCTCCAATATCCTGGCCTGCCAGGGGGTCCCTCCTCCCAGGCTAGACACCAGGGGTGTCTCTTCCACCGCTGTATCTATGCACTCAGAGCTCCCATATCCTGGCCTGCCAGGGGGTCCCTCATCCCAGGCTAGACACCAGGGGTGTCTCTTCCACCGCTGTATCTGTGCACTCAGAGCTCCCATATCCTGGCCTGCCAGGGGGTCCCTCATCCCAGGCTAGACACCAGGGGTGTCTCTTCCACCGCTGTATCTGTGCACTCAGAGCTCCCAGATCCTGGCCTGCCAGGGGGCCCCTCATCCCAGGCCAGGCACCCAGGGGTGTCTCTTCCACCGCTGTTTGTGTGCACTCAGAGCTCCCAGATCCTGGCCTCCCAGGGGAACCCTCCTCCCAGGGTAGACACCCGGGGGTCCTCCCAGGCCAGACACCCAGGGGTGTCTCTTCCACCGTTGTCTGTGTGCCCTCAGAGCTCCCAGATCCTGGTCCCTCATCCCAGGCTAGACACCCGGGGGTGTCTCTTCCACCGCTGTTTGTGTGCACTCAGAGCTCCCAGATCCTGGCCTGCCAGGGGGCCCCTCATCCCAGGCCAGACACCCAGGGGTGTCTCTTCCACCGCTGTTTGTGTGCACTCAGAGCTCCCATATCCTGGCCTGCCTGGGGGTCCCTCCTCCCAGGCTAGACACCGAGGGGTGTCTCTTCCACCGCTGTATCTGTGCACTCAGAGCTCCCATATCCTGGCCTGCCAGGGGGTCCCTCATCCCAGGCTAGACACCAGGGGTGTCTCTTCCACCGCTGTATCTGTGCACTCAGAGCTCCCAGATCCTGGCCTGACAGGGGGTCCCTCATCCCAGGCTAGACACCAGGGGTGTCTCTTCCACCGCTGTATCTGTGCACTCAGAGCTCCCATATCCTGGCCTGCCAGGGGGTCCCTCATCCCAGGCTAGACACCAGGGGTGTCTCTTCCACCGCTGTATCTGTGCACTCAGAGCTCCCAGATCCTGGCCTGCCAGGGGGCCCCTCATCCCAGGCCAGACACCCAGGGGTGTCTCTTCCACCGCTGTTTGTGTGCACTCAGAGCTCCCAGATCCTGGCCTGCAAGGGGAACCCTCCTCCCAGGGTAGACACCCGGGGGTCCTCCCAGGCCAGACACCCAGGGGTGTCTCTTCCACCGTTGTCTGTGTGCCCTCAGAGCTCCCAGATCCTGGTCCCTCATCCCAGGCTAGACACCCGAGGGTGTCTCTTCCACCGCTGTATCTGTGCACTCAGAGCTCCCAGATCCTGGCCTGCCAGGGGGCCCCTCATCCCAGGCCAGACACCCAGGGGTGTCTCTTCCACCGCTGTTTGTGTGCACTCAGAGCTCCCAGATCCTGGCCTCCCAGGGGAACCCTCCTCCCAGGGTAGACACCCGGGGGCGTCTCTTCCACCGCTGTATCTGTGCACTCAGAGCTCCCAGATCCTGGCATGGCAGGGGATCCCTCCTCCCAGACTAGACACCCGGGGGCGTCTCTTCCACCGCTGTATCCGTGCACTCAGAGCTCCCAGATCCTGGCCTGCCAGGGGAATCCTCCTCCCAGGGTAGACACCCGGGGGTCCTCCCAGGCTAGACACTCGGGGGTGTAACTTCCACTGCTGTATCTGTGCACTCAGAGCTCCCAGATCATGGCCTGCCAGGGGGTCTCTCCTCCCAGGCTAGACACCCAGGGGCGTCTCTTCCACCGCTGTTTGTGTGCACTCAGAGCTCCCAGATCCTGGCCTGCCAGGGGAATCCTCCTCCCAGGGTAGACACCCGGGGGTCCTCCCAGGCTAGACACTCGGGGGTGTAACTTCCACTGCTGTGTCTGTGCACTCAGAGCTCCCAGATCATGGCCTGCCAGGGGCTCTCTCCTCCCAGGCTAGACACCCAGGAGCGTCTCTTTCACCGCTGTTTGTGTGCACTCAGAGCTACCAGATCCTGGCCGGCCAGGGGATCCCTCATCCAAGGCCCGCACCGAGGGGTGTCTCTTCCACCGCAGTATCTGTGCACTCAGAGCTCCCAGATCCTGGGCTGCCAGGGGATCCCTCCTCCCAGGCTAGACACCAGGGGCGTCTCTTCCACCGCTGTATCCGTGCACTCAGGGCTCCCAGATCCTGGCCTGCCAAGGGGGTCTGTCCATTCAGGCTAGACACCCAGGGGTGTCTCTTCCACTGCTGTATTTGTGCACTCTGAGCTCCCAGATCATGGCCTGCCAGGGGGTCTCTCCTCCCAGGCTAGACACCCAGGGTCGTCTCTTCCACCGCTGTATCTGCGCACTCAGAGCTCCCAGACCCTGGTCAGCCATGGGGTCCCTCATCCCAGGCCAGACACCGAGGGGTGTCGCTTCCACTGCTGTATCTGTGCACTCAGAGCTCCCAGATCCTGGCCTACCGGGGGGTCCTTCATCCCAGGCTAGACACCCGGGGGTGTCTCTTCCACCGCTGTATCTGTGCACTCAGAGCTCCCAGACCGTGGTCTGCCATGGGGTCCCTCATCCCAGGCCAGACACCGAGGGGTGTCTCTTCCACCGCTGTATCTGTGCACTCAGAGCCCCCAGATCCTGGCCTACCAGGGGGTCCCTCATCCCAGGCCAGACACCGAGGGGTGTCTCTTCCACCGCTGTATCTGTGCACTCAGAGCTCCCAGATCCTGGCATGGCAGGGGGTTCCTCCTCCCAGGCTAGGGGTCCCTCACCCCAACTGTTTGTGTGCACACAGAGCTCTCCAACTGTGGGCCCTCAGGGGGTTTCTTCGTCCAGGCTTCTCTCACCCCACTGTTTTTGTGCACACAGATCTCTCCAACTGTGATCCCCCAGGGGGTCTTTTCGTCCGCGCTCTCCCAATCCCCTCCGTTCGTGTGCACACAGAGCTCTCCAAATGTGGGTTCTCAGGGGGTCTCCTCGTCCACGGCTCTCACACCCTCTCCGTTTGTGTGCACACAGATCTGTCCAGCTGTGGGCTTTCTGGGGTTCTCTTCGTCCAGGGCTCTCTCACCCCTACTGTATGTGTGTACACAGAGCTCTCCAACTCTGGGCCCTCAGGGGCTCTCTCTGCCCAGGGTTCTCTCACCCTAGTGTTTTTGTGCACACACAGCTCTCCAACTGTGGGTTCTCAGGGGGTCTCTTCGCCCAGGGTTCTCTCACCCCCACTGTTTTTGTGCACAGAGCTCCCCAGAAATCTACAGGGGGCCCAGATCAGTCAGGAGTCACTGGGCCTCTACAGTAAGAATTGGAGCCGGGCACCTTCGGGGGCTGGGGCCCTTTTTACTACTGGAGCCAAAGTGACCCCACAACAGCACCTTTAGCTAGCAGGAAAGCGAGACAAAGCGGTTGAAAGCCTGTTCAGGGAGGTGATGGGGATTAGAACCTCAGGACGGCCGAAGTGACCACAACAAAAGGACATTTAGCTCTCAGGAGAGCGCAACAGAGTGGTCCAAGGCTGGTTGAGCGAGCTGATGAGGGTTAGACCCTTAGACCGGACAAGGTGAGCACAACAACGGCACCTTTTGCTCTCAGGCTAGTGAGCCAGAGGTCCAAGGCTTGTTCATAGAGGTGATTAGGGTCAGACGCTCAGAACGGCCTAAGTGACCTCAACAAGACGACCTTCAGCTCTCAGGATAGCGCAACAGAGCAGTCCATAGCTCGTTCAGAGAGGTGATGAGGACTAGTACCTAATAATGGCCAAACTGACCACCACAACAACACCTTTTGCTCTTAGGACGGCGAGACAGAGATCCAGGGAGGTGATGAGGGTCAGACTCTCAGCACGACCAAAGTGACCACAACAACAGCACCTCTACCTCCCAGGATAGCGCAGATGAGAGGTCAAAGGCTTGTTCAGGGAAGTCATGAGGGTTAGACACTAAGACCGGTCTAAGTGACCACAACAATAGCACCTTCAGCTCTCAGGATAGCGCAACATAGTGGTTCAAGGCTTGTTCAGAGAGGTGGTGAGGGTTAGAGCCTCAGACTGGACAAGGTGACCACAACAACAGCACCTTTAACTCTCAGGACCGTCAGACAGAGCTTTCCAAGACTTGTTCAGGGAGGTGAAGAGGACTAGAACCTCATAACGATCAAAGTGACCACCACAACGGCACCTTTAGGTCTCAGGATAGCGCAACAGAGCTGCCCAAGGCTTGTTCAGGGGGGTGATGAGGGTAAGACCCCCAGAACGGCCTAAGTGACCACAACAATGGTGTCTTTAGCTCCCAGGATAGCACAACAGAGCAGTCCCAGGTTTGTTCAGAGAGGTGATGAGGACTAGACCATCAGAATGGCCAATGTGACCACAACAATGGCACATTTAGCTCTCAGGAAAGTGCAACAGAGCAGTCCAAAGCTCGTTCAGAGAGGTGATGAGGGTTAGACCCTTCCAGGTGGCCACAGTGAGCACAACAACAGCACCTTTAGCTCTCAGAATAGCAAGACAGAGCAGTCCAAGGCTTGTTCAGAGAGGCGATGGGGGTTAGACCCTTCTGGATGGCGCTCCGTCTCATCTACAGACCCTACACACACAGTGCAGCCTCTGCCGATGCTCCTTAAACTCGTTTGATCCCCCTATCTCAAGTGTCATGGGCGATCCTAGCACTAATTGGATAAACCAGATGGCCACAAGGACTCTCGTCTACTGACGACCCTCCATGCACTCATTTACACTAATGTAAAAAATTGCACTATACATACTCTCGGTATTACTAAACTCTATATTTTGGAAGCATCATTTTATCTTAAACATTTTGCAGTTTGTGGCAGTCTATTTCATACTGTGTGTAATGCAAGTTCAAAATAATGAATTACATATTCACAGTGCTTTCTGTCACAGGCTGTGACTTTGTAGCACTAAAAATACATGTCACTTTTTTCCGCTGCACCAACCAAGACTTAACTCTGTGGCTCTCGGGTTACACACAGGCCTCTGCAGTGCATTAGCCAATAGAGGTTTCATAATGCACTATAGTGCATATCCCAATGAGTAACAACATTTTTCATTTCAGCTGCATGTTATTCTATATGTAGCTACCTGACAGTAAAAGGCAAAAAAAAAAGTACAGAATGTTTTATTTTTTTAGCCACAACTTTGACCTCTCCCCTACGCTCACTGCCCCTGCCCCCACTGCAGGCAGCATCACAGTTCCCATACTTTTTTTTAAATGCAATTCAGCCGCTGGGTGTCATAAAGTGTCATAGAGTTGAGAGCATAGAGTGTCAGAGAGTGGAGCATCAAAGAGTGGACTGAAGTGCAGTGGAGTGGCACAGAGTGTAGTAGTGTGGCATATCAGGTCATAGAGTGCAGTATCGTGGAGAGGTCTGAAGTGAAGTGGCGTAGAGTGTCAGATTGGAGTAGATCGTTGTGGGGTGTCGTAGAGTCGAGTATCGTATAATTGGAGTGTCATAGAGCAGAGGTTCATGGAGTGTCGTTGAGACAAATGTTGCAGAGTGCAGTGTCAGAGCAGAGTGGCGTAGAGTGGATTGGTGTACAGTGGAGTGGCATAGAGTGGAGCGGCGCAGAGTAGCACAGAGTGGATTATAGTGGAGTAGAGTATAGCAGCATAAAGTAGTTTTGGGTGGAGTGAAGTATAGCAGAGTGGTGTACAGTGGTGTAAAGTGTCGTAGAAGGGAGTGGCGCATATTGGAATATGCATAGTATGGAAGCACACTGCCATCACAGACAACACATTTTTAATTGAAATGAGCATTACATTTGCACAGACATACAGATTTACTGATAAATTACACAGCACACAAATCATAAAGTGTGAAAATGGCATCACCTCGTGTATTGATTTGTTTCGATCATATTAAAATAATTGTTTTATTCAGACTTAGAATTTCCCTAATTCTGATTTATTCTGAAATAATTTAACAGTTCATTTACAGGCATTTAAATCTGGTTGTGTGATAGAAAAAAAAATTCCTTTTACACCCCTAAATTGTCAGATAAATCCTGTCACTTTGAAGTCAGAGAAAGAAAAGTAAACACCAAGCTCCCTTCGAAGAAAGAGCCTGACATCTGACCTCAGTGTTTGAATGCAGAGCAAATATAACAAGATAAAAACAAAATGTAAAGGCCTGTGTACAAAAAGTGAGCACTTGTGGAAGAATACAGTAAACGGCCTACACTTCGCAGAAGGGACAAAGCATGATGGACAGCCTAAAATAAATAAAGCTAGCACACAGAAAGTAAGCAAATGCGAGTTACAACCACAAGGCTAATGGTTAGCAATGGGTCAGCTTTCAGAATGTTCCCAAGACGTTTTCAGCAAACCAGACAGCTCTTGAAAGAAAATATATCTAGACAAATAACCAGACAATGAAACTACAGGTTTCAACCACAGAGCATAATCTATAAATAAAAAAATCTAAGAAATGACTCTACCCTCAAAGTGTCTAGGAAGTCACTTATCCGGCCAAACAACTCCTCAAAATTGTTTCGGAGTTGTAAGACCCAGACTGTACCTCAGAATGTGCCAATTATACTCTAGAATTCTGCAACTTCATCACTGAACACCTGACAAAAAAGGCAAAGAACTTGAGACCCATTTCCCCAAAAGGCTAGCTTGTAACCACATCCCTCCACCAATCACACCCAAGTCCATTCATGAAACTGATGACCAAATTGCTTTTCTTTCAGCTTTCTTTCCATAAAAGAATCCCAAGAACTACTTAAAATATTAATATTGGTGGATCACCTAGGGGCTGTACGTTCAAATATTGAATGCAAAAATATCGACCTGCAACAATACATACTGCATGATACCGACTTGGACAATAGTGTCAAGGTAATCAAACATAGAGGAGTGTAGATTTACTGTTATAACTCCATTTCTACGTAAGTAAGTGTACATAGAGGAGTGTAGATTTGCTGTACTAGCTCAATTTCTACTTAAGTAAGTGTACATGGAGGAGTGTAGATTTGCTGTACTAGCTCCATTTCTACTTACGTAAGTGTACATGGAGGAGTGTAGATTTACTGTACTAGCTCCATTTCTACTTAAGTTAGTGTACATGGAGGAGTGTAGATTTGCTGTACTAGCTCCATTTCTACTTACGTAAGTGTACATGGAGGAGTGTAGATTTACTGTACTAGCTCCATTCCTACTTATGTAAGTGTACATAGAGGAGTGTAGATTTGCTGTTCTTGCTCCATTTCTACTTACATAAGTGTACATGGAGGAGTGTAGACTTACTGTAGGGAAATATAGATTTACTGTTCTATCCCATTCCTACTTACGTATTCATACAAAGGGGAGTCTAGATATACTGTTTAAACTCCATTTCTACTTAACTTAAGAATACATAGAGGAGTGTAGATTATCCATTCTAGTTCCACTTCTACTTACATAAGCATATGTAGGCAAGCGTACATTTACTGTTACAACTCCATTCCTACTTACGTAAGCATATATATATGGGATTGTTGATTTACCATACTAACGCCATTCCTACTTATGTAATCATACAAAGGGGAATGTAGATTTACTGTTTTAACTCCATTTCTACTTACCTAAGCATACATAGGGGAGTGTAGATATACCATTGTAGCTCCATTTCTACTTACGTAAGCATAGATAGGGAAGCGTAGATTTATCATTCTAACTACTTACATACGCATACACAGGAGAGCATAGATTTACTATTCTACATACGTAAACATTTACTGGGGAGTGCTGATTTAGCATTTTAACTCCATTTCTACTTATGTAAGGATACCTAGGGGAGTGGTGGTTTACTATGTAGATTTACTATTCTGATTCAGTTTCTTTCTACGTAAGCATACTGTAGATTTACTATTCCGATTCAGTTTCTTTTTACGTAAGCATACATAGGGGAGTGTAGGTTTACTCTGTAGATTTACTATTCTGATTCAATTTCTTCTTACGTAAGCATACTGTAGATTTACTATTCCGATTCAGTTTCTTTTTACGTAAGCATACATAGGGGAGTCTAGGTTTACTCTGTAGATTTACTATTCTGATTCAATTTCTTCTTACGTAAGCATAAATAGGAGAGCGTAGATTTATTATTCTAAACCATTTCTACTTATGTAAGAAAACACAGGTGAGCACAGATTTTCTATTCTAATACCATTTCTACATACATAAGCGTTCAATGCGGTCGATTCTGTTGCAGGTGTTTATTTAAAAGTCAATTATGAGGTGCCACACATCACTTACTGACCCATGCCTTAAATATGTTCAAGAGCATGCTGAAAGCGTCTGCTGCTGCCATACCAGCCAGAACAATTATTAATGAATTACATTTAGCTGGAACATTCACCAGTGAATGAAAAGATATCCCATATGAAGCCAATCCTCAGAAAGAAGAACTTGACCCGGAGGGCCCGACAAATTACAGACTGATATGTAACAGACCTTTTCTGGGTAAATGTATCAGAAACTGTATTCATTCAGATCTAAGAGTTCCTTGAGCAAAACAAACCCTTGCTGCTAGTCTTGGAAAAGGCATTGAATAAGAACTAATTGCAAACAGAAAGAATCAGCATTAATTTCAATCTGGGATGACATGAAGAACGTGGCAGACTCCGTGGAGTCCCTGTGCACTTCCTACTTGACTTCACAGCAGTGTTCAACAATATCGACCACCAAATGCTACTTCAAAGACTTAAGGATGAAGAAATTCAAGGCACCAACTAAAATTTGACATACATGGAAGTGAAATAACCTAGTTACGTACACTAGCAGAACTTTTTTTAATTTTTTAAATAGAGGAGGCCGGTAGACATTTGGGGGGTGATTCTAACGTTGGCGGGCGGCGGAGGCCGCCCGCCAAAGTTCCCCCACCAAAATACCGCTCCGCGGTCGAAAGACCGCTGAGGGTATTTTGGGATTTGCCCTGGGCTGGCGGGCGGCCGCCAAAAGGCCGCCCGCCAGCCCAGGGCAAATCAACCTTCCCACGAGGACGCCGGCTCAGAATTGAGCCAGCGTAGTGGGAAGGTGCGACGGGTGCAGTGGCACCCGTCGCGTATTTCAGTGTCTGCATAGCAGACACTGAAATACTTTGTGGGGCCCTCTTACGGGGGCCCCTGCAGTGCCCATGCCATTGGCATGGGCACTGCAGGGGCCCCCAGGGGCCCCGCGGCACCACCTACCGCCATCCTGTTCCTGGCGGGAGACCCGCCAGGAACAGGATGGCGGTAGGGGGTGTCAGAATCCCCATGGCGGCGGAGCGCGCTCCGCCGCCATGGAGGATTCTGCAGGGCAGCGGGAAACCGGCGGGAGACCGCCGGTTTCCCGCATCTGACCGCGGCCGAACCGCCGCGGTCAGAATGCCCTGCGGGGCACCGCCGGTCTGTTGGCGGTGCTCCCGCCGACCCTGGCCCGACGGTCTCTGACCACCGGGGTCA
The DNA here is from genome assembly GCF_031143425.1 of Pleurodeles waltl. Taxonomy (NCBI): domain Eukaryota; kingdom Metazoa; phylum Chordata; class Amphibia; order Caudata; family Salamandridae; genus Pleurodeles; species Pleurodeles waltl. The sequence continues at coordinate 29,996,180 of NC_090445.1, read as the reverse complement.
GAATGACCCCCTTGGTCCTGAAGGCAAATCATACTACCACCACCACCTGTCTCAGTAAGATTGGGTACAGTGGCCATAACTACACTTTCTATAGGTGTCACTAGCCCAGACAACAAGCCTCTCGAGTCTCTGTACATATGTGTATAAGATTCCATAATGAACACAATGGAGGGTTTTGTGCACTGATACAAAATCAAAAACACCTATAGTGACTTTACAGTTATTTGTCAAGAGATCAATAGAGGGTAGGTGTGCTCTCCAGAACCATACAGTGACTTGTCAAGAGATAAACAGAGGGCACTGGTGCTCTTCAGAACCATGTAATGACTTTCAAGAAATCAACCAATGGCATGGATGCTGTCCAGAACCATGTAATGACTTGTCAAGAGATTAATGGAGGGCAGGGATGCTCCAGAACTATGTAATGACTTTCAACAGATCAACAGAGGGCATGGATGCTCTGCAGAACCATGTAGTGACTTGTCAAGAGATCAACAGAGGGCAGGGATGCTCCACAATCATGTAATGAATTGTCAAGAGATCAACATAGGGCAGGGAAGCTCTTGAGAACCATGTAATGACATGTCAAGAGATCCACAGAGGACACAAATGCTCTCCAGAACCATGCAGTGACTTCTCAAGAGATCAAAAGAGGGCAGGGATGTTCTCTAGAACCATGTAGTGACTTGTCAAGATATCCACAGAGGACACAGATGCTCTCCAGATCCATCTAGTGATCTGTCAACAAAGGTGCTCCAGAACCATGTAGTGGTATGTCAAGAGATCAACCGAGGGCGCAGATGCTCTCCAAAACCATGTTTTGACTTGTCGAGAGATCAACAGAGGGCAGAGATGCTCTCCAAAACCATGCATTGACTAGTAAAGAGAGCAACAGAGGGCACATATGCCCTACAAAACCATGTAATTATATGTCAAGGTATCAACAGTGGTCACGGATGCTCTCCAAAACCACGTAGGGGACATTTCCCTTCTCACCCTCCTGCAGAGGCTGGAACGCCAGGTTGTTAGTATGCTGAAAGCCTGCCAATAGTTGTCTCACCCACAACTGTCCAACAGTCTCAGCATACAGTTATTTACCAGCACTACAATCGCTAACAAACTGGGCTCCCTAGTGGTCTCTTTTCCCCCCATGGAACTCCAGTGAGCTTCAGGTCAGCCCAGTGAAGTCCCAGACCAATAATATAGAGGAAAACAACATCTGGTGAAGGTTGGTCCACTAAGATGCAAGGGAGAAGCTAGCAGAAGACAGTAATGTCCAGCTCTGGACATTATGTGATCTTCAAAGTGACATCATGAGATCATAGAGCAGCGGGCAGCACTACTGCAGTACAAGCATTCATGACACAAGAACAGGATGGACACTGCAGTACCAGCATTCAGTACAGAAGCCCAGGGTGGGCGCTGCAGTACAAGCATTCAAGACACAAGCACAGGGAGGGCAGTGCAGTACAAGCATTCATTACACAAGCACAGGGCGGGCACTGCAGTACAAGCATTCATGACATAGGCACAGGGCGGGCACTGCAGTACCAGCATTCATTACACAAACACAGGGCGGGCACTGCAGTGCAAGCATTCATTACACAAGCGCAGGGCGGGTGCTGCAGTACAAGCATTCATTACACAAGCACAGGGAGGGCGCTGCAGTACAAGGATTCATTACACAAGCACAGGGCGGGTCGTGCAGTACAAGCATTCATGACACAAGCACAGGGAGGGCAGTGCAGTACAAGCATTCATTACACAAGCACAGGGAGGGCACTGCAGTACAAGCATTCATTACACAAGCACAGGGCGGGTCGTGCAGTGCAAGCATTCATTACACAAGCACAGGGTGGGCACTGCAGTACAAGCATTCATTACACAAGCACAGGGCGGGCACTGCAGTACAAGCATTCATTACACAAGCACAGGGAGGGCACTGCAGTACAAGCATTCATTACACAAGCACAGGGCGGGCACTGCAGTACAAGCATTCATGACATAGCCACAGGGCGGGCACTGCAGTACCAGCATTCATTACACAAACACAGGGCGGGCACTGCAGTGCAAGCATTCATTACACAAGCACAGGGCGGGTGCTGCAGTACAAGCATTCATTACACAAGCACAGGGCGGGCGCTGCAGTACAAGCATTCATTACACAAGAACAGGGCGGGTGTTGCAGTACAAGCATTCATTACACAAGAACAGGGCGGGTGTTGCAGTACAAGCATTCATTACACAAGCACAGGGCGGGCACTGCAGTACAAGCATTCATGACATAGCCACAGGGCGGGCACTGCAGTACCAGCATTCATTACACAAGCACAGGGCGGGTCGTGCAGTGCAAGCATTCATTACACAAGCACAGGGTGGGCACTGCAGTACAAGCATTCATTACACAAGCACAGGGCGGGTGCTGCAGTACAAGCATTCATTACACAAGCACAGGGAGGGCACTGCAGTACAAGCATTCATTACACAAGCACAGGGCGGGTCGTGCAGTGCAAGCATTCATTACACAAGCACAGGGCGGGTCGTGCAGTGCAAGCATTCATTACACAAGCACAGGGTGGGCACTGCAGTACAAGCATTCATTACACAAGCACAGGGTGGGCACTGCAGTACAAGCATTCATTACACAACCACTGAGTGGAAGCTGCAGTACCAGCATTCAGTACAGAAGCCCAGGGTGGGCGCTGCAGTACAAGCATTCATGACACAAGCACAGGGCGGGCGCTGCAGTACAAGCATTCATTACACAAGCACAGGGCGGACGCTGCAGTAAAAGCATTCATTACACAAGCACAGGGCGGGTCGTGCAGTGCAAGCATTCATTACACAAGCACAGGGCGGGTCGTGCAGTGCAAGCATTCATTACACAAGCACAGGGCGGACGCTGCAGTAAAAGCATTCATTACACAAGCACATGGCGGGTCGTGCAGTGCAAGCATTCATTACACAAGCACAGGGCGGGTCGTGCAGTGCAAGCATTCATTACACAAGCACAGGGCAGGAGCTGCAGTACAAGCATTCATTACACAAGCACAGGGCGGGCACTGCAGTACAAGCATTCATTACACAAACACAGGGCGGGCACTGCAGTACAAGCATTCATTACACAAGCACAGGGCGGGCACTGCAGTACAAGCATTCATTACACAAGCACAGGGAGGGCAGTGCAGTACAAGCATTCATTACACAAGCACAGGGCAGGCACTGCAGTACAAGCATTCATTACACAAGCACAGGGCGGGCGCTGCAGTACAAGCATTCATTACACAAGCACAGGGCGGGTCGTGCAGTGCAAGCATTCATTACACAAGCACAGGGCGGGTCGTGCAGTACAAGCATTCATGACACAAGCACAGGGCAGGAGCTGCAGTACAAGCATTCATGACACAAGCACAGGGAGGGCAGTGCAGTACAAGCATTCATTACACAAGCACAGGGCGGGCACTGCAGTACAAGCATTCATGACACAAGCACAGGGAGGGCAGTGCAGTACAAGCATTCATTACACAAGCACAGGGTGGGCACTGCAGTACAAGGATTCATTACACAAGCACAGGGCGAGCGCTGCAGTACAAGCATTCATTACACAAGAACAGGGCGGGTCGTGCAGTGCAAGCATTCATTACACAAGCCCAGGGCGGGCGCTGCAGTACCAGCATTCATTACACAAGCACAGGGTGGGCGCTGCAGTACAAGCATTTATTATACAAGCACAGGGTGGGCACTGCAGTGCCAGCATTCATTACACAAGCACAGGGTGGGCACTGCAGTACAAGCATTTATTATACAAGCACAGGGTGGGCACTGCAGTGCAAGCATTAATTACACAAGCACAAGGCAGACACCGCAGTACAAGCATTCATTACACAAGCACAGGGCAGGCACCGCAGTACAAGTATTCATTACACAAGCACAGGGCGGGCACTGCAGTACAAGCATTCATTACAGAAGCACAGGGCGGGCGCTGCAGTACCAGCATTCATTACAGAAGCACAGGGCGGGCGCTGCAGTGCAAGCATTCATGACACAAGCACAGGGCGGGTACTGCATTACAAGCATTCATTATACAAGCACAGGGCGGGCACTGCATTACAAGCATTCATTACACAAGCACAGGGAGGGCGCTGCAGTACAAGCATTCATTAAACAAGCACAGGGCGGGTCGTGCAGTGCAAGCATTCACTACACAAGCACAGGGTGGGCGCTTCAGTGCAAGCATTCATGACACAAGCACAGGGCGGGCGCTGCAGTATAAGCATTCATTACACAAGCACAGGGCGGGTCGTGCAGTGCAAGCATTCATTACACAAGCACAGGGCAGGAGCTGCAGTACAAGCATTCATTACACAAGCACAGGGCGGGCGCTGCAGTACCAGCATTCATTACACAAGCACAGGGCGGGTCGTGCAGTGCAAGCATTTATTACACAAGCACAGGGCGGGTCGTGCAGTGCAAGCATTCATTACACAAGCACAGGGCGGGCGCTGCAGTGCAGTGCAAGCCTTCATTACATAAGCACAGGGCGGGCACTGCAGTACAAGCATTCATTACACAAGCACAGGGAGGGCAGCGCAGTACCAGTATTAATTACAGAAGCACAGGGCGGGCGCTGCAGTAAAAGCATTCATTACACAAGCACAGGGCGGGTCGTGCAGTGCAAGCATTCATTACACAAGCACAGGGCGGGCACTGCAGTACAAGCATTCATTACACAAGCACAGGGAGGGCAGTGCAGTACAAGCATTCATTACACAAGCACAGGGCGGGCACTGCAGTGCAAGCATTCATGACACAAGCACAGGGCGGGTGCTGCATTACAAGCATTCATTACACAAGCACAGGGCGGGCACTGCATTACAAGCATTCATTACACAAGCACAGGGCGGGTCGTGCAGTACACGCATTCATTACACAAGCACAGGGAGGGCGCTGCAGTACCAGCATTCATTACACAAGCACAGGGCGGGTCGTGCAGTGCAAGCATTCATTACACAAGCACAGGGAGGGCAGTGCAGTACAAGCATTCATTACACAAGCACAGGGAGGGCACTGCAGTACAATCATTCATTACACAACCACTGAGTGGAAGCTGCAGTACAAGCATTCATTACACAAGCACAGGGCGGGTCGTGCAGTACAAGCATTCATTACACAAGCACAGGGCGGGCACTGCACTACAAGCATTCATGACATAGCCACAGGGCGGGCACTGCAGTACCAGCATTCATTACACAAACACAGGGCGGGCACTGCAGTGCAAGCATTCATTACACAAGCACAGGGCGGGTGCTGCAGTACAAGCATTCATTACACAAGCACAGGGCGGGCGCTGCAGTACAAGCATTCATTACACAAGAACAGGGCGGGTGTTGCAGTACAAGCATTCATTACACAAGCACAGGGCGGGCGCTGCAGTACAAGCATTCATTACACAAGCACAGGGTGGGCACTGCAGTGCAAGCATTCATTACACAAGCACAGGGCGGGCGCTGCAGTACAAGCATTCATTACACAAGCACAGGGCGGGTCGTGCAGTGCAAGCATTCATTACACAAGCACAGGGTGGGCACTGCAGTACAAGCATTCATTACACAAGCACAGGGCGGGTGCTGCAGTACAAGCATTCATTACACAAGCACAGGGAGGGCACTGCAGTACAAGCATTCATTACACAAGCACAGGGCGGGTCGTGCAGTGCAAGCATTCATTACACAAGCACAGGGCGGGTCGTGCAGTGCAAGCATTCATTACACAAGCACAGGGTGGGCACTGCAGTACAAGCATTCATTACACAAGCACAGGGTGGGCACTGCAGTACAAGCATTCATTACACAACCACTGAGTGGAAGCTGCAGTACCAGCATTCAGTACAGAAGCCCAGGGTGGGTGCTGCAATACAAGCATTCATGACACAAGCACAGGGCGGGCGCTGCAGTACAAGCATTCATTACACAAGCACAGGGCGGACGCTGCAGTAAAAGCATTCATTACACAAGCACAGGGCGGGTCGTGCAGTGCAAGCATTCATTACACAAGCACAGGGCGGGTCGTGCAGTGCAAGCATTCATTACACAAGCACAGGGGGGACGCTGCAGTAAAAGCATTCATTACACAAGCACATGGCGGGTCGTGCAGTGCAAGCATTCATTACACAAGCACAGGGCGGGTCGTGCAGTGCAAGCATTCATTACACAAGCACAGGGCAGGAGCTGCAGTACAAGCATTCATTACACAAGCACAGGGCGGGCACTGCAGTACAAGCATTCATTACACAAGCACAGGGCGGGCACTGCAGTACAAGCATTCATTACACAAGCACAGGGCGGGCACTGCAGTACAAGCATTCATTACACAAGCACAGGGAGGGCAGTGCAGTACAAGCATTCATTACACAAGCACAGGGCGGGCACTGCAGTACAAGCATTCATTACACAAGCACAGGGCGGGCGCTGCAGTACAAGCATTCATTACACAAGCACAGGGCTGGTCGTGCAGTGCAAGCATTCATTACACAAGCACAGGGCGGGTCGTGCAGTACAAGCATTCATTACACAAGCACAGGGCAGGAGCTGCAGTACAAGCATTCATGACACAAGCACAGGGAGGGCAGTGCAGTACAAGCATTCATTACACAAGCACAGGGCGGGCACTGCAGTACAAGCATTCATGACACAAGCACAGGGAGGGCAGTGCAGTACAAGCATTCATTACACAAGCACAGGGTGGGCACTGCAGTACAAGGATTCATTACACAAGCACAGGGCGAGCGCTGCAGTACAAGCATTCATTACAGAAGCACAGGGCGGGTCGTGCAATGCAAGCATTCATTACACAAGCCCAGGGCGGGCGCTGCAGTACCAGCATTCATTACACAAGCACAGGGTGGGCGCTGCAGTACAAGCATTCATTACACAAGCACAGGGAGGGCAGTGCAGTACAAGCATTCATCACACAAGCACAGGGCGGGCACTGCAGTACAAGCATTCACTACACAAGCACAGGGCGGGCACTGCAGTACAAGCAATTATTATACAAGCACAGGGTGGGCACTGCAGTGTCAGCATTCATTACACAAGCACATGGTGGGCACTGCAGTACAAGCATTTATTATACAAGCACAGGGTGGGCACTGCAGTGCAAGCATTAAATACACAAGCACAAGGCAGACACCGCAGTACAAGCATTCATTACACAAGCACAGGGCAGGCACCGCAGTACAAGTATTCATTACACAAGCACAGGGCGGGCACTGCAGTACAAGCATTCATTACAGAAGCACAGGGCGGGCGCTGCAGTACCAGCATTCATTACAGAAGCACAGGGCGGGCGCTGCAGTGCAAGCATTCATGACACAAGCACAGGGCGGGTGCTGCATTACAAGCACTCATTACACAAGCACAGGGCGGGCACTGCATTACAAGCATTCATTACACAAGCACAGGGAGGGCGCTGCAGTACAAGCATTCATTAAACAAGCACAGGGCGGGTCGTGCAGTGCAAGTATTCACTACACAAGCACAGGGTGGGCGCTGCAGTGCAAGCATTCATGACACAAGCACAGGGCGGGCACCGCAGTACCAGCATTCATTACACAAACACAGGGCGGGTCGTGCAGTGCAAGCATTTATTACACAAGCACAGGGCGGGTCGTGCAGTGCAGGCATTCATTACACAAGCACAGGGCGGGCGCTGCAGTGCAGTGCAAGCCTTCATTACATAAGCACAGGGAGGGCAGTGCAGTACAAGCATTCATTACACAAGCACAGGGCGGGTGCTGCAGTACAAGCATTCATGACACAAGCACAGGGCGGGTGCTGCATTACAAGCATTCATTACACAAGCACAGGGCGGGCACTGCAGTACCAGCATTAATTACAGAAGCACAGGGCGGGCGCTGCAGTAAAAGCATTCATTACACAAGCACAGGGCGGGTCGTGCAGTGCAAGCATTCATTACACAAGCACAGGGCGGGCACTGCAGTACAAGCATTCATTACACAAGCACAGGGAGGGCAGCGCAGTACCAGCATTAATTACAGAAGCACAGGGCGGGCGCTGCAGTAAAAGCATTCATTACACAAGCACAGGGCGGGTCGTGCAGTGCAAGCATTCATTACACAAGCACAGGGCGGGCACTGCAGTACAAGCATTCATTACACAAGCACAGGGAGGGCAGTGCAGTACAAGCATTCATTACACAAGCACAGGGCGGGCAGTGCAGTGCAAGCATTCATGACACAAGCACAGGGCGGGTGCTGCATTACAAGCATTCATTACACAAGCACAGGGCGGGCACTGCATTACAAGCATTCATTACACAAGCACAGGGCGGGTCGTGCAGTACAAGCATTCATTACACAAGGACAGGGAGGGCGCTGCAGTACCAGCATTCATTACACAAGCACAGGGCGGGTCGTGCAGTGCAAGCATTCATTACACAAGCACAGGGAGGGCAGTGCAGTACAAGCATTCATTACACAAGCACAGGGAGGGCACTGCAGTACAATCATTCATTACACAACCACTGAGTGGAAGCTGCAGTACAAGCATTCATTACACAAGCACAGGGCGGGTCGTGCAGTACAAGCATTCATTACACAAGCACAGGGCGGGTCGTGCAGTGCAAGCATTCATTACACAAGCACAGGGAGGGCACTGCAGTACAATCATTCATTACACAACCACTGAGTGGAAGCTGCAGTACAAGAGTTCATTACACAAGCACAGGGCGGACGCTGCAGTACAAGCATTCATTACACAAGCACAGGGCGGGTCGTGCAGTGCAAGCATTCATTACACAAGCACAGGGCAGGTCGTGCAGTGCAAGCATTCATTACACAAGCACAGGGCGGGCGCTGCAGTACAAGAGTTCATTACACAAGCACAGGGCGGGTCGTGCAGTACAAGCATTCATTACACAAGCACAGGGCGGGTCGTGCAGTGCAAGCATTCATTACACAAGCACAGGGTGGGCACTGCAGTACAAGCATTCATTACACAAGCGCAGGGTGGGTGCTGCAGTACAAGCATTCATTACACAAGCACAGGGAGGGCACTGCAGTACAATCATTCATTACACAACCACTGAGTGGAAGCTGCAGTACAAGCATTCATTACACAAGCACAGGGCGGGCGCTGCAGTACACGCATTCATTACACAAGCACAGGGCAGGAGCTGCAGTACAAGCATTCATCACACAAGCACAGGGCGGGCACTGCAGTACAAGCATGCATTACACAAGCACAAGGCGGGCACTGCAGCACAAGAATTCATTACACAAGCGCAGGGTGGGCACTGCAGTACAAGAATTCATTACATAGGCACAGGGCGGGCACTGCAGTACAAGCATTCATTACACAAGCCCAGGGTGGGCGCTGCAGTACAAGCATTCATTACACAAGCACAGGGCGGGCACTGCAGTACAAGCATTCATTACACAAGCACAGGGCGGGCGCTGCAGTACAAGGATTCATTACACAAGCACAGGGCGGGCGCTGCACTACAAGCATTCATTACACAAGCACAGGGTGGGCACTGCAGTACAAGCATTCACACAGGGAGGTCATGGCTAAAAGTATTCATACATGTACAACCACAGGGTGGGCACTCTCAATGCCAACATACTTTACACAGCGCAGGGAACTCCTGGCTAACATACATATTCATTACACATATACAACCACAGGGTGGACACTCTCAATACAAACATATTTAAAACATATATAACCACGGGGTGGGCGCTCTCAATACAAACATATTTCACACATATATAACCACGGGGTGGGCGCTCTCAATACAAACATGCTTTACACCACGTAGGGAAGTCATGGGCATTATAAGTATTCATTATACTTATACTGTTTTAAGGCTGGATGTGGTGAGCAGACATTATAGATGGTGCAGTAGGGCAGGTGGATGCAAGATGGAGGTTCAGCAGGCATTAGTCTTTTCATCTGACTGTCACCTTCCTTCTGGTGCCTGCATTGCATGTGGGTCTTTCGCGGTTTAGGGGTGGCGGGGTTGTGACCCCAGTGACTCACTCTTTTAAAAGCTCAGCAAGGGGGAACTCAGTCTCTTTGTTCCTGCCATTCTCTCTGTGCCACTGCTGCCAGCCATTGTGATCCTACACCCCGCACAGAGGCCACTGTAAGAGAAGATTTTTTGTTCCCCACCCATCTCTTTTTTAAAGGTTTTTCTAGTAGGTGTATTGAGGGCATCACGTCTCATTTTGTTCTTTTGCAGAACATAATTCTGATTTTATCATCTCTGCTTTTCATCATATAGGGGTTGGGTGATTTCCTGGTTGGAGGGGACACTTCAGCTCATCCTGGCATCTCACAAGGATTAAGGCACACAGAATACAAGTTTCATGTGGACCTCAAATAGGGCATTTGTAACATTTCAAAACATTTCACTTTTATGGGGCCGGGTCAGACGCTTCCCCCGCTTTTAGCAGCCTTCCATTCCTGATGTTTGCTCTAATTGTTGGTGGCCCTTTGGGGTGATGGAGAATGCAATGTATGCGAGAGGGCACTAAATTATGGAGTGGTTGCCCAGGCCATCACTCTGGTAGGTGCTTGAGGTATCCAAGATGGGACGTTATGGGGGATAGGCCTCTAGCATGAGTGAATAAAGGCTGGGTTTGTGTGAGAGTGGATTATGTTTTCCTCTGAGGTAGCGCTTGTGATGGGCCTGGGAGGGTTAGGGATGCCAGGGGGACCAGGTAGAAAGGCAATCAATGAAGTCACAAAAATGATTTGATGCACAGGCAGGGCAAATAAACACACGTCAGCTTCCAGATAGCATCGCAGACAGAGAATAGGGCTACACTTCAGCTTCCAGAAAGGTATCAAAGACAGGATGCAGGGCTATAGCACATAGATCTTCCAGGAAGACATCACAGACAGGGTAAGGGGCCGCACCACGGCTTCCAGGAAGGAATCACAGACAGGGTACAGGGCCGCACCTCCGTTTCCATGAAGGCATCACCAACAGAGTACAGAGCCACATCTCAGCTCCAACGACGACATCACAGATAGGGTAAAGGGCCACAACGTGGCTTCTAGGAAGGCATCACAGAAAGGGTACAGGGCACACCTCAGCTTCCAGGAAGGTATCATAGACAGGGTACAAGGCTACACCTCAGATTCTGAGAAGGCATCACAGACAGGGTACAAGACCACACCTCAACTTCCAGGAGGCATCACAGACAGGGTACATTTCCACACCTCAGCTTCCAGGAAGGCATCAACAACAGGGTACAGGGCCACATCTCAGCTCAGACAGGGTAAAAAAACAGTTAACTTTGCACTTGTACAGCGCACTACTCACCCATTAGGGTCTCAAGGCGCTGTACGCATACCGCTGTGGAACCCCTCCTGGCTTTTCCCTGTGAGGCGCCCACTCCTAGACAGCCCCAGGGTGAAGCCAAGCATCCAAGCGCTGTGAGGGCTGTTGTGGAGATTAAGCAAGCTATTGCCCAGAGTTACAGAGTGGGACCCATTAATTAGATTAGGCACTGAGGCGAGAATTATCTAGTCCAAGGGAATTGAGCCCAAGACCCTCTGAGGTCGGAATTGAACCCTGGTCCTGGACCAGATCTCTGCATCAGGGTCTGCCGCTCTAACCATTGTGCCACACTTCTCCACTGTACTGTACAGAGTGCCACATCTCCTCTTCCAGGAAGGAATCACAGGCAGGGTACAGGGCTCTGCGTCAAATTCCAGGAAGCACTGCAGGCATAGTACAGAGCCACACATCAGGGACAGGGCAACTCCTGAGCTTCCAGGAAGCATCACAGACAGGGTACAAGGTCACACCTCAGCTCCCAGGAAACATCACAGACAGGGTACAGGGCCACACCTCAGCTCCCAGGAAGCATCACAGACTGGTAAAGGGTCAAACCTCAGCTAACAGGAAGCATCGCTGACAGGGTACAGGGCCACACTTCAGCTCCCAGGAAGCATCACAGACAGGGTAGAGGGTCACACCTCGGCTCCCAGGAAGCATCACAGACTGGCACATAGCCACTCCTCAGCTAACAGGAAGCATCGCAGACATAGTACAAGCCCAAACCTTGGCTTCCAGGAAGCATCACAGACTGGTAGAGGGTCACACCTTAGCTAACAGGAAGCATCACAGACTGGCACAGGGCCACACCTCAGCTCCGAGAAAGCATCATAGACAGGGTACAGGGCCATACCTCAGCTCCCAGGAAGCATCACAGACAGGGTAGAGGGTCACACCTCAGCTCCCAGGAAGCATCACAGACTGGCACATGGCCACTCCTCAGCTAACAGGAAGCATCGCAGACATAGTACAAGCCCAAACCTTGGCGTCCAGGAAGCATCACTGACAGGGTAGAGGGCCACACTTCAGCTCCCAGGAAGCATCACAGACAAGGGACAAAGCCACACTTCAGCTTCCAGGAAGGCATCGCAGACAGGGTACAGGGCCACACCTCAGCTTCCAGAAAAGCATCACAGACAGGGAAAAGTGCCACATTTCCACTTCTTGTAAGGTGTCAAAAACAGGGTACAGGGCCACACCTTAGCCTCATAGAATGTATCAAAGACAGGGTACAGGGCCACACCTTAGCCTCATAGAATGTATCAAAGACAGGGTATAAGGCCACACCTTAGCTTCAGAAAATATATCACAGACAGGGTACAGGGCCACACCTTAGCCTCATAGAATGTATCAAAGACAGGGTATAAGGCCACACCTTAGCTTCAGAAAATATATCACAGACAGGGTACAGGGCCACACCTTAGCCTCACAGAATGTATCATAGAAAGGGTACAGGACCACACCTCAGTTTCCAGGAAGCATCACAGACAGGGTTCAGGGCCACACCTCAGCTCCTAGGAAGCATCACAGACACGGTACAAGGGCACACCTCAGCTAACAGGAAGCATTGCAGACAGGGTTCAGGGCCACACCTCAGCTCCTAGGAAGCATCACAGACACGGTACAAGGGCACACCTCAGCTAACAGGAAGCATTGCAGACAGGGTAGAGGGCCACACCTCAGCTGACAGGAAGCATCGCAGACAGGGTAGAGGGCCACTCCTCAGCTCCCAGGAAGCATCATAGACAGGGTACAGGGCCACACCTCAGTTTACAGGAAGCATCACAGACAGGGGACAGAGATACACATCAGCTTCCAGGATGGCATTACAATCAAGGTACAGTGTGTAGTGTCTTGCATCATTTAGAACAGAACTTTTCTGGATCCCCGAGGATTCTGTATAAGTGTGTGACTTAATCATTAGAAAAGAATGTTAGAATGCTTGCTTTAGAATGTTAGAGTTCACAGGTGTAGGAAAGTACCATCTTGCCTGGCATGTTATCCCCATATTTCACTGTATATATGTTGTTTTAGTCTATGTGTCACTGGGACCCTGCCAGGCAGGACCCCAGTGCTCATAAAGTATGCCCTGTATGTGTTCCCTGTGTGATGACTGACTGTCTCACTGAGGCTCTGCTAATCAGAACCTCAGTGGTTATGCTCTCTCTGCTTTCCAAATTTGTCACTAACAGGCTAGTGACTAAATTTACCAATTCACATTGGCATACTGGTACACCCATATTATTCCCTTGTATATGGTACTGAGGTCCCCAGGGTATTGGGGTTCCAGGAGATCCCTATGGGCTGCAGCATTTCTGTTGCCACCCATAGGGAGCTCTGACAATTCTTACACAGGCCTGCCACTGCAGCATGCGTGAAATAACGTCCACGTTATTTCACAGCCATTTACCACTGCACTTAAGTAACTTATAAGTCACCTATATGTCTAACCTTCACCTGATGAAGGTTGGGTGCAAAGTTACTTACTGTGTGGGCACCCTGGCACTAGCCAAGGTGTCCCCACATTGTTCAGGGCAAATTCCCCAGACTTTGTGAGAGCGGGGACACCATTACACGCGTGCACTACATATAGGTCACTACCTATATGTAGCTTCACAATGGTAACTCCGAATATGGCCATGTAACATGTCTATGATCATGGAATTGCCCCCTCTATGCCATCCTGGCATTGTTGGCACAATCCCATGATCCCACGGGTCTCTAACACAGACCCGGGTACTGCCAAACTGCCTTTTCAGGGGTTTCACTGCAGCTGCTGCTGCTGCCAACCCCTCAGACAGGTTTCTGCCCTCCTGGGGTCCAGCCAGGCTTGGCCCAGGAAGGCAGAGCAAAGGACTTCCTCAGAGAGAGGGTGTTACACCCTCTCCCTTTGGAAAAAGGTGTTAAGGCAGGGGAGGAGTAGCCTCCCCCAGCCTCTGGAAATGCTTTCATGGGCAAAGATGGTGCCCATTTCTGCATAAGCCAGTCTACACCGGTTCAGGGACCCCTCACCCCTGCTCTGGTGCGAAACTGGACAAAGGAAAGGGGAGTGACCACTCCCCTGACCTGCACCTCCCCTGGGAGGTGCCCAGAGCTCCTCCAGTGTGCTCCAGACCTCTGCCATCTTGGAAACAGAGGTGCTGCTGGCACACTGGACTGCTCTGAGTGGCCAGGGCCAGCAGGTGACGTCAGAGACTCCTTCTGATAGGCTCCTTCAGGTGTTGCTAGCCTATCCTCTCTCCTAAGTAGCCAAACCCTCTTTTCTGGCTATTTAGGGTCTCTGCTTTGGGGAATTCCTTAGATAACGAATGCAAGAGCTCATCAGAGTTCCTCTGCATCTCTCTCTTCACCTTCTGCCAAGGAATCGACTGCTGACCGCGCTGGAAGCCTGCAAAACTGCAACAAAGTAGCAACGACGACTACTGCGACACTGTAACGCTGATCCAGCCGCCTTCTCGACTGTTTTCCTGGTGGTGCATGCTGTGGGGGTAGTCTGCCTCCTCTCTGCACTAGAAACTCCGAAGAAACCTCCCGTGGGTCGACGGAATCTTCCCCCTGCAACCGCAGGCACCAAAGAACTGCAACACCGGTCCTCTGGGTCTCCTCTCAGCACGACGAGCGAGGCCCCTTGAACTCAGCAACTCTGTCTAAGTGACTCCCACAGTCCAGTGACTCTTCAGTCCAAATTTGGTGGAGGTAAG
This sequence comes from Pleurodeles waltl, assembly GCF_031143425.1. NCBI lineage: Eukaryota > Metazoa > Chordata > Amphibia > Caudata > Salamandridae > Pleurodeles > Pleurodeles waltl. Next base: position 29,981,112 of record NC_090445.1, on the reverse strand, counting down.
TCCTTGCCTCCCCACGCCATACTACATTGCTGGGAACCGTGTGTTTTGCAGCTACTCCGGCTCCTGTGCACTCCACGAAGATTTCCTTTGTGCACAGCCAAGCCTGGGTCCACGGCACTCTAACCTGCATTGCACGACCTCCTGAGTTGTCCTCCGACGGCGTGGGACTCTCTTGTGCAACTTCGGGTGAGCACCGTTTCACTCCACTTCGTAGTGCCTGTTCCGCCACTTCTGCGGGTGCTGCCTGCTTCTGAGAGGGCTCCTTGTCTTGCTGGGCGCCCCCTCTGTCCCCTGACGTAATTGGTGACATCCTGGTCCCTCCTGGGCCACAGCAGCATCCAAAAACCCTAACCGCGAGCTTTGCAGCTAGCAAGGCTTGTTTGCAGTCTTTCGGCGGGAAAACACTTCTGCACGGCTCTTCACGACGTGGGACATCCATCCTCCAAAGGGGAAGTTTCTCGCCCTTGTCCTTCCTGCAGAATCCTCAGCTTCTACTGTCCAGTAGCAGCTTCTTTGCACCCACAGCTGGCATTTCCTGGGCATCTGCCCACTCTCGACTTGATCGTGACTTTTGGACTTGGTCCCCTTGTTCCACAGGTACTCTAGTTTGGAAATCCATCGTTGTTGCATTGCTGGTGTTTGTCCTTCCTGCAGAATTCCCCTATCACGACTTCTGTGCTCTTTGGGGAACTTCAGTGCACTTTGCACTCACTTTTCAGGGTCTTGGGGTGGGCTATTTTTCTAACCCTCACTGTTTTCTTACAGTCCCAGCGACCCTCTACAAGGTCACATAGGTTTGGGGTCCATTCGTGGTTCGCATTCCACTTTTGGAGTATATGGTTTGTGTTGCCCCTATCCCTATGTGTCCCCATTGCATCCTATTGTAACTATACATTGTTTGCACTGTTTTCTATTACTATACTGCATATTTTTGGTATTGTGTACATATATCTTGTGTATATTTGCTATCCTCATACTGAGGGTACTCACTGAGATACTTTGGCATATTGTCATAAAAATAAAGTACCTTTATTTTTAGTATATCTGTGTATTGTGTTTTCTTATGATATTGTGCATATGACACTAGTGGTACTGTAGGTGCTTCACTCGTCTCCTAGTTCAGCATAAGCTGCTCTGCTAAGCTACCTTTTTTATCAGCCTAAGCTGCTAGACACCCCTATACACTAATAAGGGATACCTGGGCCTGGTGCAAGGTGTAAGTACCCCTTGGTACGCACTACAAGCCAGTCCAGCCTCCTACATTGGTTGTGCAGCGGTGGGATTAGTACTTTGCAACTACTTACCACTTTTGTCATTGTACTTTTCATAAGAGAAAAATATACAAAACAAGTTCAGTGTATGTACACCTAACCAAAAAAGTTTTGCTTTTCTCCTTTCACTTCTTTTCTAAGTGCTGGAAAGTACCTCTAAACTTTTTAAAAAGTTCTTTAAAAGATTTAAAAGTTGTTTTTTCTTTCAAAAAGTTCTAAAAAACTTTTTCTATCCTTTAAACACTTTCTAAAATGTCTGGCACAGGCCCAACTGTTGATCTGTCCAAACTTGCTTATGATCACCTTAGCTAGAAAGGAGCAAGGAGTCTCTGCATTGAAAGAGGTTTAGGGGTAGGGAACAATCCCTGTAGAGAACTGTTGGTTAATATGCTCATTGAACAAGATAAGACCAGAGTTGGCACTTCTGTTGAGAAATTAGCTGATGGTTCCCAATCTGACCCTGGGGCACCCCTAGCAAAAGATTTAGAAGGGAAACTTCCTAGCCTGCCCATTAGCAGACCACCTAGCATAGCTGGTACTGATGTAGAGTCACATCACAGTAATAGTGTTGCCTCACATCACAGTAAGAGTATTCCTTCTCATCATAGTAGAAATGCTGTTTCTGTTAGCCAGGCTGTTAGAATGCCATCTGTTAGGGACAGGTCTCCTTCTGTTCATTCTCACCATTCTTCTTTTTCAAGGCATGTCCCACCCACCCACCCTGATGACAGAGTGTTAGAAAGGGAGCTCAATAGATTGAGAGTGGAACAATCCAGGCTGAAGCTCAAGAAGCAACAGCTGGATTTAGATAGACAGTCCTTAGAGATAGAAAGAGAAAGACAGAAATTGGGTTTAGAAACTCATGGTGGCAGCAGCAGTATTCCCAATAGTCATCCTGCAAAAGAGCATGATTCTAGGAATCTGCACAAGATAGCTCCCCCTTATAAGGAGGGGGATGACATTAACAAGTGGTTTGCTGCACTTGAGAGGGCCTGTATTGTACAGGATGTCCCTCAAAGGCAGTGGGCTGCTATCCTATGGCTATCATTTAGTGGAAAGGGTAGGGATAGGCTCCTTACTGTGAAAGAAAGTGAAGCCAATGATTTCAAAGTTCTTAAGAATGCACTCCTAGATGGTTATGGCTTAACCACTGAACAGTACAGGATGAAGTTCAGAGAAACCAAAAAGGAGTCTTCACAAGACTGGGTAGACTTTGTTGACCATTCAGTGAAGGCCTTGGAGGGGTGGTTACATGGCAGTAAAGTTACTGATTATGAAAGCCTGTATAACTTAATCCTGAGAGAGCATATTCTTAATAATTGTGTGTCTGATTTGTTGCACCAGTACCTGGTGGACTCTGATCTGACCTCTCCCCAAGAATTGGGAAAGAAGGCAGACAAATGGGTCAGAACAAGGGTGAACAGAAACGTTCGTACAAGGGGTGACAAAGATGGCAAGAAGAAGGATGGTAAGTCTTCTGACAAGGGTGGGGACAAATCTAAAAATGAGTCTTCATCAGGCCCACAAAAACACTCTGGTGGGGGTGGTGGGCCCAAATCCTCTTCAAATCAAAACAAAGAGAAGCCATGGTGCTATTTATGTAAAATAAAAGGCCATTGGACAACAGATCCCAGTTGTCCAAAGAAAAGCACCAAGCCTCCTACCACTACAACCCCTGCTGCTACACCTAGTGCCCCTAGTAATAGCAGTGGTGGTGGGAGCAAACCTACTAATAGCCAATCCAAGGGAGTAGCTGGGCTCACTTTTGGTAACTTAGTTGGGGTTGGTCTTTTTAGGGAGACCACAGAGGCTGTGTTAGTCTCTGAGGGGGCTATTGATTTAGCCACCTTAGTTGCTTGTCCCCTTAACATGGATAAGTACAAGCAACTACCCCTAATAAATGGTGTTGAGGTTCAGGCCTACAGGGACACAGGTGCCAGTGTTACAATGGTAATAGAGAAACTGGTCCACCCTGAACAACACCTACTTGGTCACCAGTACCAAGTAACCAATGCTCACAACAACACACTTAGCCACTCCATGGCTGTTGTAAATCTCAACTGGGGGGGGGGGGGGGGTACTGGTCCAAAGAAAGTTGTGGTTGCTTCAGATTTACCTGTAGACTGTCTACTAGGAAATGATTTATAGACATCAGCTTGGTCAGATGTGGAGTTGGAGGCTCATGCAGCAATGCTGGGCATTCCAGGGCATATTTTTGCTTTAACCAGGGCTCAGGCCAAAAAGCAAAAAGGACAGGGTGACTTGGATCCTGGAAGAATGGACCAAGTGCTCCCTAAAGCTAGGGCTAGTAGAAGTAAATCACTACCTACTATCCCTCCCTCTACAGTGGATTCTTCTTCTGAGGAAGAAGAATTTCCACCCTGTGCAGAACCTACACCAGAGGAGCTGGAAGCAGACACTGCTGAGTTTTTGGGTGAAGGGAGGCCTGCCAGGGAGGAGCTGAGTGTGGCACAGCAGACCTGTCCCACACTAGAGGGTCTAAGGCAGCAAGCTGTCAAACAAGCAAATGGGGATGTCAGTGACTCTCACAGAGTTTACTGGGAGGACAACCTCTTGTACACTGAAGCAAGGGATCCAAAACCTGGAGCTGACAGGAGATTGGTGATTCCTCAGGAGTACAGAAAGTTCCTCCTAACTCTAGCCCACGACATTCCCTTAGCTGGACATTTAGGGCAAATGAAAACTTGGGACAGGCTTGTCCCCTTGTTTCATTGGCCTAAAATGTCAGAGGACACAAAGGAATTTTGTAAGTCCTGTGAAACCTGTCAAGCCAGTGGCAAAACAGGTGGCACTCCAAAGGCACCCCTTATTCCACTGCCTGTGGTTGGGGTTCCCTTTGAAAGGGTAGGGGTTGACATAGTTGGCCCCCTTGACCCTCCTACTGCTTCAGGCAATAGGTTTATCTTGGTGGTAGTGGACCATGCCACCAGATATCCTGAAGCAATTCCTCTAAGGACCACTACAGCTCCTGCAGTGGCAAAGGCCCTCCTGGGAATCTTTTCCAGGGTGGGCTTCCCAAAAGAGGTGGTATCAGACAGGGGAAGCAATTTCATGTCTGCTTACTTAAAGGCCATGTGGAAGGAGTGTGGTGTTACATACAAGTTCACCACACCCTATCATCCACAAACAAATGGACTGGTGGAGATATTTAACAAACCTCTCAAAGGCATGAATATGGGACTCCCTGAAAAACTCCGCAGGAGATGGGATATCCTATTACCTTGCCTCCTTTTTGCTTACAGGGAGGTACCCAAAAAGGAGTGGGCTTCAGCCCCTTTGAACTCCTATTTGGTCACCCTGTGAGAGGTCCTCTAACACTTGTTAAGGAGGGTTGGGAACAACCTTTAAAAGCTCCAAAGCAAGACATAGTGGACTATGTACTTGGCCTCAGATCAAGGATGGCTGAGTACATGAAAAACGCCAGTAAAAACCTTCAGGCCAGCCAAGAGCTCCAAAAGCAATGGCATGACCAGAAGGCTGTTTTGGTTCAGTACCAAGTAGGGCAGAAAGTGTGGGTCTTGGAGCCTGTGGCACCAAGAGCACTCCAAGACAAATGGAGTGGACCCCACATAATTGTTGGAAAGAAGGGAGAAGTCACCTACTTAGTTGACTTAGGCACTGCCAGGAGTCCCCTTAGGGTGCTCCATGTCAATCGCCTGAAACCCTACTATGACAGGGCTGATCTCACCCTGCTCATGGCAACAGATGAGGGACAGGAAGAAGAGAGTGACCCTCTCCCTGATCTCTTCTCTTCCACAGAACAAGATGCTCTAGTGGAAGGGGTAGTATTGGCAGATTGTCTTACTGCTGAGCAGAAAGACCACTGCATAAATCTCCTGGGTCAGTTTTTTTTAACTCTTCTCTACTGTGCCAGGCACCACTTCTTGGTGTGAGCACACTATAGATACTGGAGACAGCTTGTCTGTCAAAAGTAAGATCTATAGGCTGCCTGACCATGTCAGAGACTGCATAAAGCAAGAGGTGCAGAAAATGCTTGAACTGGGAGTGGTTGAGCACTCTGAAAGTCCATGGGCCTCTCCTGTGGTACTTGTACCAAAACCTCATTCCAAAGATGGAAAGAAGGAAATGCGGTTTTGTGTAGACTATAGAGGTCTCAACCAGGTAACCAAAACTGATGCTCACCCTATACCCAGGGCAGATGAGCTAATAGATACACTGGCATCTGCCAAGTATCTAAGCACTTTTGGTTTGACTGCAGGGTATTGGCAGATCAAGTTATCAGAAGATGCAAAAGCAAAAACTGCATTTTCAACCATAGGAGGCCATTACCAATTCACAGTAATGCCTTTTGGATTGAAAAATGCACCTGCCACTTTTCGAAGGTTGGTGAATACAGTCCTGCAAGGGCTGGAAGCTTTTAGTGCAGCATATCTGGATGATATAGCTGTCTTTAGCTCCAGCTGGGATGATCACCTGGTCCACCTATGGAAAGTTTTGGAGGCCCTGCAAAAGGCAGGCCTCACTATCAAGGCTTCAAAGTGCCAGATAGGGCAGGGGAAAGTAGTTTATCTGGGACACCTGGTAGGTGGAGAACAGATCGCACCACTTCAGGGGAAAATCCAAACTATTATAGATCGGGTTCCCCCTACAACTCAGACCCAGGTGAGAGCCTTCTTAGGCCTCACTGGGTATTACAGGAGGTTCATAAAGAACTATGGCTCCATTGCAGCCCCTCTTAATGACCTCACCTCCAAGAAAATGCCTAAAAAGGTATTGTGGACAGCTAGCTGTCAGAAAGCTTTTGAGGAGCTGAAGCAGGCCATGTGCTCTGCACCTGTCCTGAAAAGCCCCTGTTACTCCAAAAAATTCATTGTCCAAACTGATGCATCTGAATTAGGGGTAGGGGCAGTCTTATCACAACTTAATTCTGAGGGCCAGGATCAACCTGTTGCTTTTATCAGCAGGAGGTTGACCCCTAGAGAAAAGCTTTGGTCTGCCATAGAGAGGGAGGCCTTTGCTGTGGTCTGGGCACTGAAGAAGTTGAGGCCATACCTGTTTGGCACTCACTTCATTGTTCAGATAGACCACAAACCTCTACTTTGGCTAAAACAAATGAAAGGTGAAAACCCTAAATTATTGAGGTGGTCCATATCCCTACAGGGAATGGATTATACAGTGGAACATAGACCAGGGAGTACCCACTCCAATGCAGATGGACTCTCCAGATATTTCCACTTAGACAATGAAGACACATCAGGTCATGGCTAGTCTTATTGTCCTTCGTTTGGGGGGTGGGGGGGTTGTGTAGGAAAGTACCATCTTTCCTGGCATGTTACCCCCATATTTCACTGTATATATGTTGTTTTAGTTGTGTGTGTCACTGGGACCCTGCCAGCCAGGGCCCCAGTGCTCATAAGTGTGCCCTGTATGTGTTACCTGTGTTATGACTAACTGTCTCACTGAGGCTCTGCTAATCAGAACCTCAGTGGTTATGCTCTCTCTGCTTTCCAAATTTGTCACTAACTGGCTAGTGACTAAATTTACCAATTCACATTGGCATACTGGTACACCCATATAATTCCCTAGTATATGGTATTGAGGTACCCAGGGTATTGGGGTTCCAGGTGATCCCCATGGGCTGCAGCATTTCTTTTGCCACCCATAGGGAGCTCTGACAATTCTTACACAGGCCTGCTAGTGCAGCCTGCGTGAAATAACGTTTATGTTATTTCACAGCCATTTACCACTGCACTTAAGTAACTTATAAGTCACCTATATGTCTTACCTTCAACTGGTGAAGGTTGAGTGCAAAGTTACTTACTGTGTGGGCACCCTGGCACTAGCCAAGGTGCCCCCACATCGTTCAGGGCAAATTCCCCGGACTTTGTGAGTACGGGGACACCATTACACGCGTGCACTATTCATAGGTCACTACCTATGTATGGCGTCACAATGGTAACTCCGAACATGGCCATGTAACATGTCTAAGATCATGAAATTGTCACCCCAATACCATTCTGGTATTGTGGGGACAATTCCATGATCCCCTGGGTCTCTAGCACAGTACCTGGGTACTGCCAAACTGCCTTTCCGGGGTCTCCACTGCAGCTGCTACTGCTGCCAACCCATCAGGCAGGTTTTTGCCCTCCTGGGGTCCAGGCAGCCCTGGCCCAGGAAGGCAGAACAAAGGACTTCCTCTGAGAGAGGGTGTAACACCCTCTCCCTTTGGAAATAGGTGTGAGGGCTGGGGAGGAGTAGCCTCCCCCAGCCTCTGGAAATGCTTTGATGGGCACAGATGGTGCCCATCTCTGCATAAGCCAGTCTACACCGGTTCAGGGATCCCCCAGCCCTGCTCTGGCGCGAAACTGGACAAAGGAAAGGGGAGTGACCACTCCCCTGACCTGCACCTCCCAGGGGAGGTGCCCAGAGCTCCTCCAGTGTGTCCAGACCTCTGCCATCTTGGAAACAGAGGTGTTGGGGGCACATTGGACTGCTCTGAGTGGCCAGTGCCAGCAGGTGACGTCAGAGGCTCCTTCTGATAGGCTCTTACCTCTCTTGGTAGCCAATCCTCCTTCCTGGGTAGCCAAACCTCCTTTTCTGACTATTTAGGGTCTCTGCTTTGGGGAATTCTTTAGATAACGAATGCAAGAGCTCATCAGAGTTCCTCTGCATCTCCCTCTCCACCTTCTACCAAAGGATCAACCGCTGACTGCTCAGGACGCCTGCAAAACTGCAGCAAAGTAGCAAGATGACTACTAGCAACCTTGTATCGCCTCATCCTGACGGCTTTCTCGACTATTTCCAGGTGGTGCAACTCTGTCCAAGTGACTCCCACAGTCCAGTGACTCTTCAGTCCAAGTTTGGTGGAGGTAAGTCCTTGCCTCCCCACACTAGACTGCATTACTGGGTACCGTGTGATTTGCAGCTGCTCCGGCTCCTGTGCACTCTTCCAGGATTTCCTTCGTGCACAGCCAAGCCTGGGTCCCCGACACTCCTTCCTGCAGTGCACAACCCTCTGATTTGTCCTCCGGCGTTGTGGGACTCCCTTTTTTTACTTCGCGTGGATTCCAGTTCACTCTTCTTCAAAGTGCCTGTTCAGGTACTTCTGCGGGTGCTGCCTGCTTCTGTGAGGGCTCCCTGAGTTGCTGGGCACCCCCTCTGTCTCCTCCTCCAAGTGGCAACATCCTGGTCCCTCCCGGGCCACAGCAGCACCCAAAAACCTCTACCGCGACCCTTGCAGCTAGCAAGGCTTGTTTGCGGTCTTTCTGCGTGGGAACACCTCTGCAAGCCTCATCGCGACGTGGGACATCCGTCTTCCAAAGGAGAAGTCCCTAGCTCTCTTATTTCCTGCAGAACTCCAAGCTTCTTCCATCCGGTGGCAGCTTCCTTGCACCCTCAGCTGGCATTTCCTGGGCTCCTGCCCACTCTCGACACTGTCGCGACTATTGGACTTGGTCCCCTTGTCTTACAGGTACTCAGGTCCAGAAGAACGAGTTACTTACCTTCGGTAACGACTTTTCTGGTGGATACATTAGCTACCTGTGGATTCCTCACCTGATGAATACTCCCATGGCGCCAGCATTTGACGGAAATCTTCTTACTAGTCTCTGCACGTCGACGAGGACGTCACTCTAGCCCACGCGACGCCGTCTGACGTCATACAGGCAATAAGAAGTCCTCGCCGACGTGCCGATGACAGTACCAACATTTTTTACGTGCATGAGAATAATAATAATAACCCAATGCAATGAAAGAGCAAATCAACATCTCTTAATATTGTAAATCACACAACATTGCAATAAAATAGCTGTAGATTTAATATAACTTTTTTTTTTTTTTTTTTTTTAAACAAATAAATATATTTATACATACGAATCATGTATATACCCAATATATATATAGATTTATATATAAATATACACATATATACAAATATCATACATGCAAAATGTATTGCAACTTTGAAGACCAAAAGGAGCACACTCAAGGATTGCTTGGAGAGACCAAAAAGGCAACGGGGAGGCGGGTGGGACCGTGAGGAATCCACAGGTAGCTAATGTATCCACCAGAAAAGTCGTTACCGAAGGTAAGTAACTCGTTCTTCTGATGGATACAACTACCTGTGGATTCCTCACCTGATGAATAGAGTCCCAAAGCAGTACCACGCCCGGCGGTGGGTGCCTAAATGGTCAAACCAAGAAATCCTGCAGCACTGACCGTGCAAAATGACCGTCCCTTCTGACCTCAGAGTCCAAACAGTAATGTTTCACAAAAGTGTGAAGGGACGACCAAGTTGCGGCCTTGCAGATGTCAACCACAGGAACACCCCTGGCCAAGGCCGAAGAGGCCGACTTAGCTCTGGTGGAGTGAGCTCTAATGCCCTCAGGCGGATCCTTCTTTGCCAAAGAGTAACAGATTTTAATGCAAAGAACAACCCACCTGGAGAGTGTTCTCTTGTGGACTGCCTTTCCTCTCCTCTTGCCCACGTATCCGACAAACAGCTGATCCTCCAGCCTGATATCCTTCATTCTGTCGATATAGAAGCTCAACGCCCTTTTTGGGTCCAGGCGATGTAGTCTTTCTTCCTCCTTTGAAGGATGAGGCGGAGGATAAAACGTGGACAAAGTGATTGTCTGAGCCAAATGGAAGGGTGAAACAACCTTCGGAAGGAAAGCAGCCTTGGTCCTCAACACCACCTTATCCCCATAAAACGTTATATAAGGGGGTTTAACCGATAAGGCCTGCAACTCACTCACTCTCCTTGCAGATGTTATAGCTACCAGGAATACTGTTTTAATAACCAAATATCTTAAGGGGCAAGAATGCATAGGCTCAAAAGGGGACCCCATAAGGAAAGTCAGGACCAAGGACAAATCCCATTGAGGCATAACGAATGGTTTTGGAGGATATTGATTCAGAAGACCTTTCAAGAATCTGAGAACAATAGGGGATTTAAATAACGATGGTTGGTCTGGAAGACAAATGAAGGCTGACAAGGCCGACAAATAACCCTTAATGGTAGCTACTGCACAACCTTTCTGCGCTAGAGACAGTGCAAAAGACAAAACATGTGACAGATGAGCATGTAAGGGATCAATCTGTCTCTCTCCACACCACATAACAAATTTAGACCACCTATTAGCGTAGATAGATTTAGTGGAGTGTCGCCTGGCCGCTAAGATAACATCCACTACATCAGGCGGGAGAGAGAAGGAACTCAGGTTGCCCCGTTCAATCTCCAAGCATGTAGGTGCAGACTCTGGAGGTTGGGGTGTAAAACCTGCCCCTGCGACTGCGAGAGGAGGTCTGCCCTGAGAGGGAGACGGAGCGGAGGGCACAGTGAGAGTTGGAGAAGGTCGGAGTACCATACCCTCCTTGGCCAATCCGGAGCTATTAAGATGACTTGGGCCCGGTCTTGGCGAATTTTCCTCAACACTCGAGGAATCAAGGGTATGGGGGGAAACGCGTAAAGCAACTGGTCGCACCAGGTTATCTGAAACGCGTCCCCCAACGCTCCCTGCATCGGATACTGGAGGCTGCAGAATAACGGGCAATGCGCGTTCTCCCGAGTGGCAAACAGATCTATCCGAGGAAACCCCCACATCTGGAAGATTAAACAGACTTGATCTGGATGGAGACGCCACTCGTGGTCTGCCGAGAATTGGCGACTGAGACTGTCCGCACGTACATTCAAGACCCCGGCCAGATGATTTGCCACCAAGCAAATCTGAATGGTCCTTTGCCCAGGACCATAGCCGAAGAGCTTCTCTGCAGAGAAGGTACGACCCTACTCCTCCCTGTTTGTTTATGTACCACATCGTGGTAGTATTGTCCGTCAGGACCTGTACCGACTGACCACGAAGGGATGGGAGGAAGGCCTTGAGAGCCAAACGTACAGCCCGTAACTCCAACAGATTGATATGAAACACCTGTTCCTCTGGAGACCAAAGCCCTTTGATCTCCAGATCCCCCAGATGAGCTCCCCATCCTAGGGTGGAGGCATCCGTTATTACCGTGGCCACTGGTGGCGACTGCGCGAACGGCTTCCCCTGTGAAAGATTGTTGCCCGCAATCCACCACTTCAATTCCACAGCAGCATCTCTGGAGATCTTGACAGTACCTTCTAAATCTCCCTTGTGTTGAGACCACTGCCTTCGGAGGCACCACTGAAGAGCCCTCATGTGCCAGCGAGCATGCGTGACCAACAGAATGCAGGAGGCGAACAGACCGAGCAGACGAAGGACCTTGAGGACTGGAACTACCGCTCCATTTCGAAACATTGGAACCAATTCCTGAATATCTTGAATCCGCTGAGGCGGAGGAAAGGCTCGACTCAATGTTGTATCCAGTACTGCCCCTATGAACAGGAGGCGCTGAGAGGGCTCCAGGCGAGATTTGGGCACGTTCACCGAAAAGCCCAGGTCGAACAACAACTGGGTTGTTGACTGCAGATGATGCGACACAAGCTCCGGGGACTTGGCTTTGATCAACCAGTCGTCCAAGTAAGGGAATACTGCTATCCCCTTCCTTCTGAGCTCCGCCGCAACCACTGACATCACCTTTGTGAAGACTCGAGGTGCTGAAGTAAGACCAAACGGGAGGACCGCAAACTGATAGTGCTGCGACCCTACCACAAACCGGAGATACTTCCTGTGCGACTTGAGTATCGGGACATGAAAGTAAGCATCCTGCAAGTCGACAGACACCATCCAATCTTCCTTGTTCAACGCCAAAAGCACCTGTGCTAGGGTCAGCATCTTGAACTTTTCCTGTTTGAGGAACCAATTCAAGATCCTCAGATCCAGGATTGGTCTCAACTGACCATCCTTTTTGGGAATCAGGAAGTATCTTGAGTAACAACCTCGACCCTTTTCCTGCTCTGGGACCAACTCTACCGCGCCCTTTGAAAGGAGGACTTGAACCTCCTGTTCTAGCAACAGGAGGTGTTCTTCTGAACAATAAGATGGGCGGGGCGGGATGAGGGGCGGGAACTCCCGAAAGGGAAGGGCGTAGCCTTTTCCCACAATGCCGAGAACCCAAGTGTCCGTTGTGATAGACTTCCACTTGTGGAGAAAACGCTGTAATCTTCCCCCTACAGGAGAGGAGTGAGTGGGAAACGGTGGAAGCCTAAGGCTGCTTCCCCTGCTGCACCCCTCCAGAGGACGAGGAAGAGGCAGAGTGCTGTTGAGAGGCTCCTCTGGTACGGACCCCACCCCTCCCCCTCCCTCTAAATGACCTATAGGGGAGGGAAGAGGCGGGTTGCTGGAACCTCCCCCGAAAGGAAGAGGAATAAGAGCCACGCCCAAATCCCCGAAACCTCCTGAAAATTCTAGAAGAGGCAGAGGAAGAAGGAGCTTGCAGTCCTAACGATTTGGCTGTGGCTCTGCTCTCCTTAAATCGTTCCAAGGCTGAATCTGCCTTGGCTCCAAACAGTCTGTCCCCATCAAACGGGAGGTCCAGCAGGGTCGACTGCACATCCGCAGAGAACCCTGAGTTTCGGAGCCAGGCCTGTCTTCTTGCCACCACAGCCGTGCCCATCGCCCTGGCCACCGAGTCGGTCGTGTCCAGCCCAGACTGGATAATCTGGGTCGCGGCAGCCTGGGCGTCCGAGACCACATCCAAAAGACCCTGGGGAAGCTCCGTGAATGAAGACGAAATATCATCCATCAGCGCATGGATGTACCTCCCCAGAATGCACGTGGCGTTGGTGGCCTTCAACGCCAAACTGCATGACGAAAATATTTTCTTGGACTGCGCATCCAGTTTCTTGGAGTCTCTGTCTCCAGGCACCGTCGGGAAGGAACCCGGCGCTGACTTTGAGGAACAGGAGGCTTGCACCACCAAGCTCTCCGGCGTAGGGTGTCTAGAGAGAAAGCCAGGGTCAGATGGTGCAGCTCGATACCTCCTGGCCACAGCCCTATGAACGGCCGAGGAAGACACCGGCTTCTTCCACACCTCCAACACCGGATCCAGCAAAGCCTCATTAAATGGCAAGAGAGGCTCAGCTGCAGCAGAGGCCGGATGCAATACCTCTGTCAGCAAATTCTGCTTTGCCTCTGCCACCGGCAAAGGCAGGTCCAAAAAGCTCGCTGCCTTCCTCACCACAGCATGAAAGGAAGCCGCCTCCTCCGTATATTCCCCTGGAGATGAAAGGTCCCACTCAGGGGAAGTGTCCAGCCCACTGGCTGTATCCAGACCATGCAGTCCGTCTCCAGAGTCCTCAATCTCTCCCTCCTCTAGGACTCGCTGGTACTCTTGCTCTTCTAAAAGACGGAGAGCACGCCTCCTCGAATGAAGTCTCTCCTCGATACGCGGAGTCGACATGGCCTCCGCCGACGTCGAAGAACGGCGCCGATCTCCAGAAGCATCTGACGCCGCGTCCGGCGCCACAGGCAGCTTCGGCGCCGAGGCAGGAGCCGGAGGACGAGGTCTTGGAGCCGATGGACCAACCTGAGTCACAGGGCAAAATCCTGACTTCGACGGAGGGGCAACCTCCGGGGCCGAAACATCCGAAGCCACCGGAGCGGCCACCGACGCCGGCACCGGCGCCGAGCCCACATTCCCAAAAGGGAGAAAGGGCATAAAGGGTGCCGGCCGAAGAGGCGCAGGATCACCCAACGAAAAGGCCAAGGGCCCCGAAGGACCAGCCGGAGCAGCTCCTGGAGCCATCTGCTGAAAGATGGTATACATCGCATTAAGAAACGCGGTACTATCGGCTCCAGGAGTGGGAAAAGCCGGATACTGGGGTGCCTGGATCGAGGGCGACCCCGACGCCGGCCTCGACGTCTGCGACGCCGGAGAAAACACAAGAGGCTGCACCACCTCAATCACTGACGCCTGACCAGGTGAAGTCGGTGACGCCGGAGAGGGCAACGGCGTCGATGGATGCGGCGTGACCGTGGGGCTGACCTCCCAAGTCCTCCGACGCCGAGCCGAAGGTGACCTCGAACGAGACTCCTTGCTGGAGTGACGTCGTGAGTCTCTACGGCGCCGGGAGTCTCGATGACGCCGGTGAGACCTTGGCGAAGAAGACTTCTTATGATGTTTCTCCTTCTTCTTTGACTTTGCCATGAATAACTTGGCCTCGCGCTCTTTGAGGGCCTTCGGATTCATGTGTTGACATGAATCGCAAGTCGAGACGTCGTGGTCGGAGCTCAAACACCATAGACAGTCGGAGTGAGGATCTGTAACTGACATCTTGCCCCCACACTCTCGACAGGGCTTGAAACCCGACTTCCTCTGAGACATTGTTACCGCAGAGAAGACTACGCAGCAGACAATACACTGTAACCACGAAGGTAACAGTAACTCCCTCGAAGATAACCGTTTCGAATGCACGGAAAAAAGGGAACTGTCATCGGCACGTCGGCGAGGACTTCTTATTGCCTGTATGACGTCAGACGGCGTCGCGTGGGCTAGAGTGACGTCCTCGTCGACGTGCAGAGACTAGTAAGAAGATTTCCGTCAAATGCTGGCGCCATGGGAGTATTCATCAGGTGAGGAATCCACAGGTAGTTGTATCCATCAGAAATACACTGTTGTTGCATTGCTGGTGTTTGTTCTTCCTGCAGAATCCCCCTATCACGACTTCTGTGCTCTCTGGGGGTAGTAGGTGCACTACACACCTACTTTTCAGGGTCTTGGGGTGGGCTATTTTTCTAACCCTCACTGTTTTCTTACAGTCCCAGCGACCCTCTACAAGCTCACATAGGTCTGGGGTCCATTCGTGGTTCGCATTCCACTTTTGGAGTATATGGCTTGTGTTGCCCCTATACCTATGTGCTCCTATTGCAATCTACTGTAATTCTACACTGCTTGCATTACTTTTCTTGCTATTACTTACCTAATTTTGGTTTGTGTACATATATCTTGTGTATATAACTTATCCTCATACTGAGAATACTCACTGAGATACTTTTGGCATATTGTCATAAAAATAAAGTACCTTTATTTTTAGTAACTCTGTGTATTGTGTTTTCTTATGATATTCTGCATATGACACCAGTGGTATAGTAGGAGCTTTACATGTCTCCTAGTTCAGCCTAAGCTTCTTTGCCATAGCTACCTTCTATCAGCCTAAGCTGCTAGAAACACCTCTTCTACACTAATAAGGGATAACTGGACCTGGCACAAGGTGTAAGTACCTCTGGTACCCACTATAAGGCAGGCCAGCCTCCTACAACAGGCACACCCAGAGGGCTAAAGACGTGTGATTTACAGCTCTCTGTGTGGCCTAGTTATTCAGAGGGTTCTAGGCTGAGGAAGGCTCCACAACCGGCAACGAGATAGGGGATAAGTCACCCGAAGGAGAAAGTGCTATCCTGGAGAGTTTGCTATTGTACAAGCAAACTGCTTGTGCATGCCATGTGTTCCTTCATCCAAGTTCTGAGCCAATGGTTGGCGTATGTGGAGTCAAAGCGCAACTCCAGCTGGTGAAGCATGTAAAGGGAAAGAGAACTTCACAAAAAAGTATATGCATCGCTAGTCAGGCAACTATGACCAAGATCCTACAAAAAGGTACAGCGCTGCCATGCAAAATAAAGTTATACAATATACAGAATGTTAACGCTGAAGCTGGATTTAACCAGGTTTACAAAGCGCAGCTAAAGTAAGTTATCAGATATCAAATAGTGCTGCAAGGCAGAGATCAGCCAGAGGTGAGACAATACAAACTGAAGTATAAAATGAGTAAAGTAAATAACTTGCCAAGTCCGATAGACAGAGTCATCGTACCCTAGACGATGGTGAAACCAAGAAAAGTGCCCGGGTTGTGCTAAATGATCAGACCATATTTCCAGTGGCCAGAAACGTGGCAGAAGGCCGTTTTCCAATGGAGCCCATCTAGGACAACCCCAAGGCTGGCCATTCGCCGGGTCAGGGCAAGGACATGAATGGAACTGATCCTGATTTCGAGTCAGAGAGGCCTACAATGCTTCCACCTTGCTCAAACCACCACCAATATTCGACACTGCCAAAAGCAAAATATTGGTGATAAATCAACTGCATGGATAAAGACATTTGAAGATTTAAATTATGCGCTTGAAGAGTCTGACAACAGAAAGATTATCAAATATCTCAAAAATCTTGCTGGCGATGGTGTGAAAGAAGTCATAATGAAAATGCCAAGAACTGACGAGGAAGTTACATACTGTCAGATTAAGAATGCGTTGAATCTCAAGTTTAATCCAGTACCAAATGTCGACTATGTGCGATATGTTTTCAGTCAAGAACATCAAAGAGTTAGTGAAACAACTGATGAATTCATGAAAAGGCTCGACAAACTCATCAAACACTGTAAGTTCAATTAATTTAATGATGAAGAAGCAATGTATTTTAGAGTAATCGATAGATGCTTGTCAGATTCATTCAGACAACGAATGCTGAGGAATGTGCTGAAAAACAAGCTCCCAACATGGAAGCAGAAGGCACCCAAAGCAAGTCAGTCATGACTGTGAAAAGTAATTCAAAACAAAAGTCTGAAGGACACAAAGTGATGTCTACACGCAAAAAGAAGTTGTGTTTCAGATGTGGATTCGCGTTTCCACATGAAGGAAAGTGTCCTGCCATTGGACAAATACGCAAAGGCTGTGGTAAAGAGGACTATTTTGTGACGATGTGTAGAGCGAAGGAAAAAGTAAGTGCATCAGGGCACAAACAAAATGGATGCCAGAAATTTCCAGAAGCAACGTTCAACACGCACCTACAAGGCCATGGGGTGACATCATTTGAGGCAAATAGCTACTAAACGCAGTTGATCATCATTTAAATCATCGTCATACAGTTCTTCAGCCTCAATGATAAGTGAAAATAAAGAAAGTGATTGTGCCATGTCAATGCTTACCTCATAAAACCATGCACATCAGACTGGTTGTCTGTGAGGAGGAGAGCCAGTCGAAGAAAAGTCGACATGTCAAAATAACAAAATGATACAAACATCATCCAAAGAATACACTGAAAATAAATTGATGTTCAATTCCTTTCATTATTGACAGTAGTTCATCGTTTAATATATTGCCTGAAGCAAAGTACAATGAACTGTCTCCGTTACCATGGCTTATGCCGTCAAAGACCAAAGTATACACTTAGGCTGCATCGACACCTATGACGAATAAAGGTTAATGTATAGCGACAGTGAAACATAAGAAAACAAAAGTGCAAGCACTGATCCATGTGCTTCAAGTTACAATAGCAAGTGCCTGCTGACTCAGTTTGAACACGTCTACTGACATGGGTCTAATTTTAGTGAGCATGAGCATGAAGCTTTATTCGGTATAAAAAAATTCATCCATTACAACACATAATCAACAAAACATTATAAGAATACCAATAAAAACCATGTATAATAAAAGCACCCATCATAAAAACATGTACATATAAATATATATATAAAAAAGTAAAATAAAAAACAAAAGATAAAAACCTCATTCATAAAAACTGAAGAAAAATAAATGAGATCATTCTAAACATTCTATTTTTTTGCGCCAAGTGGTAGCTCCCTTCAGGAATGATCCCAGGCCCTT
Organism: Pleurodeles waltl; assembly: GCF_031143425.1. NCBI lineage: Eukaryota > Metazoa > Chordata > Amphibia > Caudata > Salamandridae > Pleurodeles > Pleurodeles waltl. Next base: position 29,963,339 of record NC_090445.1, on the reverse strand, counting down.
TCATACCAGTACATCTGAGGCCATTTGCAGCCACATGAAAGCAGGACGGTGTTGCACAAAACCCTTGGGCCTAAGGAGCAGTAGTAGGAATCGGGTTCTAAATGGTGCATAAAAGACACAGAATAGTGTAAAATGGATCAAAGTCTGATGGGACACCCCATCACAGGGGCAGGGTCTAATACATTTCTCCCCATACTGACCTAGGGGGAAGCACAAATTACTTCTAATGATCCCCAAGCGAAATCGAGTTATGAGAGACCTTTCCCTCACATCCTTGATTTCTAAAAGATATTGCTCAGGACCCACCCACATCTTTAGCATAGTAAATTCCCTGATCGATTTTTTCCTTAGAGCCTCCCCCTCCCTCTTGGTCTCCTGGATTCTCTGAAAGTTATCCTTAACCCATTTCTTATCGTAGCTAGTCAGGTCTTCGGGATAATCAAACAATTCAGGCCGCCCCAGGTCATGTGCTATCTTCCTTATGTGCGACAGCCAGGGAATATGTTTTACATGGTCGCAGGCCAAACAATCCCTTAGGATATCCCTATTAAGGGAGGCATGTTCGTTACTCCAAACTGAAATCCATAACAAAAGGGGAGCCAGCTGGGTAGTGTCCTGTACATACTCAAGGTCCAGTTCCAGGTGGAGGCAAAATCCAGGAATATTTTGACCAACACCCAGAAGCCTTCTACAGAAACTATTTTCTTCCACCATAAGGGCTCGGGTATCCCTAAACCCCCAAACTGCTGAACCATATAGAAGAACAGGTAGGCATTTCCGCCTATAGATTTCAAGCAGGGGTTTGATCGGTTTGCTACCTACCCTAGCCACAAAGTCAAAGGTTGCACCAACAGTTGCATGAAAAAGCACAATCCTTCTAGCAATACAGGGTTTCCAAGATCCTTTCTCATCAAAAATGACCCCTAAGTATGGGAACTCGTGGACTCTGCTAATAACTTGATCCTCCACCCTTAGCTCCCCTACCCTACTCATAGGTTTACCACAAACCATAAAGTGCGACTTCTTAAAATTGACCTCCAGTCCCAAAGCTGACATAAAGACGACATAAGCTCTAACTAATTCTCGGAGACCATTCATCGTGCGGGCCATAAGGACCGCGTCATCCGCGTATGTCAGCACAGGGATATCAATACCCTTCACCTTCGGGACATCCCTGCAGTGTTCCATCAGAAAATCTGTCAGTCCATTGGTATATAGAAGGAACAAGGTAGGGGCCAAGGCACACCCCTGGCGCACACCCCTTGAAAGCTTGAATGCCTCCGAACATTCCCCATTTGGGCCCACCCTCACGTTTGCAACTGTCCCTGAATGGAGATATCGGAGAAGCTCTACAATATTAGGGTCCAACCCTAACTGAATTAGCCTCTCCCATAATAAGGACCGGTTCACTTTATCAAAAGCACAGCTGAGGTCCATAAAAGCAAGATAAAGGGTACCTTTCCTGGCCTGCGTGTATTTGTTGATTATCATCAGTAAATTGAGACACTGTTCTTGCGTGCCGAGGCCTTCCCTGAAGCCATACTGTTCCCGACTTAAAATATAATTTCCTATCATCCAGGCCTCCAGACGCCCTAGGATAATCCGTCCCAGAATCTTCACAGAGGAATCCAACAGTGAAATAGGGCGATAAGACTTAGGATCATTACGATCACCCTTTTTAAAAACTGGGACTATGCATGCCAATCTCCAAGAGGCAGGGATGCCCACAGTTATGGCTGCATTGAGAACATTTAGGAGAATGGGTGCCCATAACTGAGGGTTAGCTTTATACAGATCCATCTGGATCGAGTCCGGGCCCGGAGCTTTATTATGCGCACAACTCTGTATCGCATCAATAACCTCCTGTAGTGAGAATCTGATTGCTAGGTTAGGAGCCACATCATACACACTCTCCTGTGTATTACTTAGGGGGGTACCCTGAAATATATTACAGAAATGAGTTACCCAGACCTCCGGGGCTATATTACATCCAAGGCCCTCAGAGGTTTCTGTTTCAAAGGAACCTCTATTCACCACCTTCCAAAACAGGCCTGGGTCTTTCAAAGCTGTAGCACGCTCTAACTCTTCCCAGGCTTTATCTTTATATTTTAGCTTACTATCCCTTAGGATCCTTTTATACCTTATTCTCGCTTCTTTTACGAGAACCCAATCTCTAGGGTGGGTCTTGGTAGCCATCTTTAAATTTGCCCTTGCATCATAGCAGGCTTTGTCGTACCAGCCACATTTACGTTTATTAGGGTGGTTGCCTACTACAAAGAGACAGTCTCTGACTGCTGCATATACCACTGTTATCGCATCTATAACAGTCATGGGATTTGGCGCTTCTGTCAGGAGTATTTCCATAAATAGATGTAGGTTATCCCCCACCACCCTTCCCACAACTTTTTGGTGTTCTACTTGCTTCCACCCAAGCCGCCTACCCTGGTCCTTTGTCACCACCGGTACAGGCCTGCCTCGTCCTAGTAAGCGAAACGCCCCAGGGAGTTTAAAGGACAATATAAGGGGATTATGATCGCTAAAGCATTCGCCTAACACTTTACCCCCAATCACCAAGTCTCTCATAGGAGGGGACACAAAAATATAGTCGATGGTGGATCCAGACCCTCTTCCGACAAAGGTTGGAAGTTGGTGAGTGCCTACTGCTTCAATATCATAGAAATTCAAGAGGCCCATCTCCCCGAGTTCCTTTAGTAGATCTCTGCCTCTGGAGTCCTGCGGACCCAGCGCTGAATAGACCTCGCAGTCACGGATGAAGGGATTACCACAGTGCTGGACCGGCCCAACTTGGCATTAAAGTCCCCAGAGATGATGGCACGAAATTCCAATCCCACCTTCTCCACTCTATATTGCATAATCTTAAGAATGGAGAACAGGGCCCCAATTTGGCACCCCATACCCCACACAGCATTATAAAAGTTGGCCAATAATACATTAAAATGATTGGAGAAGAGTACCCATACCAGCCATATACCTTGATGGTTACAGTTAATTTGGAATGCACCCACTACCTTAGAGAGGCGAATTAGAGTGACCAGGCCACCTTTCGAGCGACCACCAAGAGACCGCACAGCTGGAATTGCATATCTGTCATACCCATCCCACACAGCCAGTCCCGCCGACCAAGTTTCCTGAAGCATGATGACATCATAGTTAGCCACATACCCAACCCATGCTTGATCCGATAGCTTAGTGTCATAGCCTGCAATATTCCATGAGATAAGATTACACTGTGGGGGCACCTCTTCTTGTATAGCCAGTGCCTTGGCGCATTGTCAATCCAAACCTTCCAGGGATAGGTTGCTGTTGGTTCTTCTACTATGTGCCTGCAGGCTGAATTGTCCCGGGGGGGGTTCCTACCAGATCCAGAAGAGACCCCAGTACACGCTCGCATGTGATCGTAGAAGTAGCCCAAGGGAACCATACCCATAGAACCTGCACTAGGGACCGGAGAGCAATGGCTAGAGAGAAGCCTTTTAGTCAGGGCGGGATATCTGACATTTATAATAATACAGTCGCCCTTCCCCATCTTATTTTTAGGACCGACCCACCCAATTCTTCTGGCAAACAGGATATCCTTGAGGTCCTTACATGAAAAATCACAATTTTTGCTCAGCCAATGTCCAACCTTATTTATGAGTTGGTTTGTAGACTCTGTTGTCCCATAAACAAGAGCAGGCACATTCGTCAGCACTACCACATAGGGGGCACATGCAGGGGGGAGATCCAAACAAGCCGGGGAAGGCCTGGCCGTTGGCTGGTTCAGATTGTCATTTCCAGACAGCAGTTGGCCACCCCCCCCAGCTGCCACAGAGTCCATATCAGGCTGCCTACTGCAGCTAGACATATAGACTGGCCTCTCTGACCTCAATAAAGGGGTTGGTGCAGTCGAAGCAGTTTCAGTACAGGCACCCTGACCCTCATTATTGAGCGGATTCACCAAAAGGTGAGATGATTTTTCCATGGGCCCCAAGAGTCCTGCGGCTACCTTTGGGAAGGACAACTCCTTATTGGCACAGGGATGCCTCGTCAAAGCCCCACTTCTACCAACACCCTGGCTTCCTTGACCTCCTTGCGCACAAATCAGGGATACTGTTTTTTCTATGGCAGACAATTTCGCCACCACGGGAGACAAAAGCTCCTGAATAATCTCCCGAAATTTAGTCAGTATATTAGTTGTGTCGTGCCCCAAGTGCTGACAAGGTGAAAAATCACTGCTCCCACCCTTAGGGAGCTCCAGGAGAGGTGTTTTAGTCTTTGGTATCAGTTTTTTTAAGGCTTTTCTTTTCCTCGGGGAGGGCTACAATTTTCCACAGGACAGGCCGGGGGAGAAGACAATAGAAGTCTTTTACATCTTCTAGAGGGGCCATGGGACCCCAGATCCTCTGTTGACTCTGTTGGCTCAGCCTGAACAGGCTCAGCATCAGCCATACCAGCACCTTGCCCTATCCCCAGATAGTCCACCTCCACAGCCGCAGCCTCACGAGGGCCATTTTCTGTTGGGGCCTGGTGCCAATCTTCCAATTCCATGGATAACCTCCTCTCTGCCAAATCAATTTCTTTTGTAACAACTCCAACGGCTCTTGCAAGAAAGGAGTCTAATGGGTGGCGCCATAGCTCTGCCTGCTACTGCCGCCCCCCGCCCCCCGAGGCCCAGATAGGGCTCCTTTTTTCCTGCCCATATTCACAATACTGAGAACAATGCAGCAGCGTGGCAACAAACAAGATGGTACTAAATAGGCTTTTAAAAGTCCACTAGAAGCAAAAAGAGACTCCAAAATATGTATCAGGTAATTAAAATGATTTGGGCAGTCACTCCTTACTGTAAATGAAAGAGGGGTGGCCCAGCCCAGCCTCTTTCGGACGATGACGGGCGCAGGACGGGCCCGCCCTTGGCCCGGGCTTCGCCCGGGTGTCGCCTGCGCGCGTCCCGCGAGGCGGGAGCGCTACTGAAAGTTTAAAGGGCTCCTGCCCTGAATGAAATGGATGCCGCCTCCTGCCGCCACAAACAGCGCTTCCCGCGAGGCGGGAGCGCTACTGAAAGTTTAAAGGGCTCCTGCCCTGAATTAAATGGATGCCACCTCCTGCCGCCACAAACAGCGCTTAGTGAATTACAACATGAATGCTCATCACCAAAGAGTAAGTCAATTTCCTTCATTGTTTCATGGTTTAGGAACGTTAAAGACTATGAAAGTAAAACTACATATTAATGAGGAAGGCTGCCCTGTTGCTCAGAGGCATAGATGAGTTGCCTTTCATTTACAAGAAGTAGTTGAAAAAGAACTTGAATCATTACGTAAGCATGACAAGACTGAATGTTCCAGTGCTCCAATGCCTTGGGTTTCTCCCATAGTAGTAGTGTCTAAAGAGGACCATGAAGGAGCTGTGCGCATATACGTTGACATGCACCAGGCGAACAAAGCAATTGAATGAGAGTGACATCCAGGTCTGCCCATTGCAGACATGATTACAAAATTGAATGGTGCTAAGTCCTTCTCTCGAGTTGGTTTAAATAAAGGTTAGCATCAGTTAGAACTAGAAAAAAATGCAGATATATCACTACCTTTGCTACACATGTTGGTTTGTTTAGATACAAGAGACTTAGGGCCTGATTTACATCTTGGCGGATGGGTTACTCTGTCACAAACATAGTAGTTTTTTCTTCCGCCGTATTACAATTTCCATAGGATATAATGGAATCTTAATACGGCAGACGGGATTTCCGTCAAGTTTGTGGGAGTAATCCCATATGACAAGATCTGAATCAAGCTCTTAGTGTTGGTGTGTCATCAGCTGCAGAACTTTTCCAAGACGTCATACGAAGCATTATACAACCTGCTGTAAAAGCATTTTACTATAGCAATGAAGTGCTGTTTTTTGGAGGTACACAGAAGGAGCACGACAGAGCCCTCATGCAAGTATCTCAATTACTCAATGATGCAGGCTTGACTTTTAAAGCAGACAAGTGTGAGTTCAATAAAACAAAATTTACATTTTTTAGCCATATATTTTCTGGTGGGGCATGATGCCTGATTCTGCAAAAGTACAAGCTTTAACAAATGCTGAACCCCCACAAGATGTTTCAAAGGTACATTCTTTTCTGGGAATGGCCAGCTACTGTTCACAATACATAAAGGACTTTGGCACTGTTAGTGCTCCATTACAGCAGTTAACTAAGAAAAATGTGTCTTTTAAATGGTCAGGACAATGTGAAAAGAAATTCAAGAGAATCAAACATGCCATAGAAAATGCTACAGAAATGGCGTACTTCAATTCAAAGCTCCATACCAACATTTTAGTTGACGCTAGCCCCGTTGAGTTAGGCGTTCTGCTTGCAGAGCATAGTGGACGCCCCCAAATGTAAGATGACATATTGTGGTCTATGCTAGTAGATGTTTATCTCAAACAGAACATGCTTACTCAACCTGAAAAAGAAAGTTTAGCTATAGTATGGGCTTGTGAACATTTCCATGTATTCCTGTACAGCACACCTTTTACGCTGGTGACTGATCATCAAGCCTTGCTCACCATCTTCAGCAATCCAAAGATGCCTCCTCGAATTGAACGATGGGGACTACGACTGCAAGAGTACAATTAGACAATTGTGCATTGACTGGGAAAGGGTCAAAATCCTACTGACGACTTTTTCAAGGTCATGGCACCAAATCCAAAATGGCTGAGGCCCACATCAATTTCATTGTCAAGTCAAGTACACCAGTTGCTGTATTGTTAGCCCAAATTGTAACTGCTATGTCATGATAGTAACCTGCTCAAATTGACTGACATAATTACACAAAAGTCATTCAACATACTTTAAACAATTCAGGACTCCCTAAAAATGCCTGAGAGATAATAGCAATCGATTTCTTTGGTCCACTTGACTCTGGACATCATTTAATGGTGATAATACATGAATTTTCAAGTTTTCCCCTGGTCGAAGATCTCTCATCTACCACACGAATGAGTAATTAAAAAACTTGATGGCATATTTGTAACATCGGGTTTGCCAGCCTTTGTGAAGTCTGCTAATGGTCCACCCTTCAACAGCAAACATGTAAAGAATTTCTGGAGCATCTGAATGTAAAGCTTCAAGAGATTAAACCCTTCTGGCCACAGGCCCATTGACTTGTTGAGCGTTTTCTCAGTACGCCAAAGAAAGCAGTGCAGAGTGCAACTCTTGAGAAGCTCAATCTAAAAACAGTACTGACCTCTACTTTACAAGCTTATTGTTTGACACCCCAATTGACCACATGTGATAGTCCTGCGACTTTGATGTTGGTGGCAAAATGGACCACAGAGAGAGATAGTAATGAAAACCTGATTCATATGAAGGACTTGGTTCAAAAACGGAAAATGAAAATGTAAGCCGACGAGGTGACATGCGAAAGAACTCTCATTCCAAAAAGATTTGGTGAGCACTTGACAACTACTGATAAGAAAATCTGTTGCTCTTTACGATGCAGAAGCTTTTCAAGTTGCGTCTACCAGAGGACACATGGTGACTGCCGGCGGCGGCATGAACCCTCTGTTTCAGTAGGTACAGTGGGGGAGGAGTTCTATTTGGGCTTCTTTTGCCTACAGCGCAGCAAACAAAGGCTCATAAATAATGTGGGTGGCTGGCAAATTGAGTGAGTGAAAGGATGGATGGATGGGTGTGTGAGTGACTGGGTACAAGACCACACCTCAGCTTCCAGGAAGCATCACAGACAGGGTACAGGACCACACATCAGGGTACAGGGCCACAGCTCAGCTCCTAATTAGCCTCACTGCTGGGTACAAGGCCACTCCTCAGCTTCCAGGAAGGAATCACAGCAAGAATAAAGGGCCACACTTCAGGGCACAGGAAGCATCATAGATAGGGTACAGGGAGCATCATAGGGTTCAGGGCCACATCTGAGCTTCCAGGAACCATCGCACACAGGGTACTAGATCACATCTCAGCTTCCAGGAAGCATCACAGACAGGGTACATGGTGACAACTCAACTCCCAGGAAGGCATCACAGACAGGTACAGGGCCACTCTTCAGCTTCCAGGATGGCATCACAGACAGGGTACAGGGCCACACCCCAGCTTCCAAGAAGGAATCACAGACAGGTTACAAGGCCACACATCAGCTTCCAGGAAGCATCGCAGACAGGGTACAGGGTCACACCTCACCTCCCGGGAAGCATCACAGACAGGGTGCAAGGGCACACTACAGCTTCCAGGAAGCCTCACAGACAGGGTACAAGGCCACACATCAAGGTACAGGGCCACAGCTCAGCTCCTATTAAGCTTCACTGACAGGGTACAAGGCCACTCCTCGGGTTCAAGGAAGGAATCACAGCAACAGTACAGGGCCACACCTCTGGGCACAGGAAGCATCATAGATAGGGTACAGGAAGCATCATAGGGTACAGAGCCACATCTGAGCTTCCAGAAAGCACCGCACTCAGGGTACTAGGCCACACCTCAACTTACTGGAAGCATCACAGACAGGGTACAGGGGCACACCTCAGCTTCCAGGAAGCATCACAGACAGGGTACAGGACCACACCTCAGCTAACCGGAAGCATCACAAACAGGGTTCAGGGTCACACCTCAGCTCCAGGAAGCATCACAGACACAGTACAGGGGTACACCTCAGCTAACAGGAAGCATCGCAGACAGGGCACAGGGTCACACCTCAACTAACAGGAAGCATCGCAGACAGGGTACAGGGCCACACTCTAGGGTACAGGAAGCATCGCAGACACGGTACAAGGCCACACCTCAGTATCCAGGAAACATCATAGACACGGTACAGGGCCACACCTCAATATCCAGAAAACATCATAGACAGGGTACAGGGCCACTCCTCAGCTAACAGGAAGCATCACAGACATAGTACAAGCCCAAACCTTGGCTTCCAGGAAGCATCACAGACAGGGTACAAGGCCACACCTCTGCTCCCAGGAAGCATCACAGACAGGGTACAGGGCCACACCTCAGCTCCTAGGAAGCATCATGGACAGGGTACATGGCCACACCTCAACTAACAGGAAGCATCACAGACAGGGTACAGGGCCACACCTCTGCTCCCAGGAAGCATCACAGACAGGGTACAGGGCCACACCTCAGGGTACAGGAAGCATCACAGACTGGTAGAGGGCCACACCTCAGCTCCCAGCTCCCAGGAAGCATCACAGACAGGGTACAGGGCCACACCTCAGGGTACAGGAAGCATCACAGACAGGGTACAGGGCCACACCTCAGGGTACAGGAAGCATCACAGACCGGGTACAGGGCCACACCTCAGCTTCCAGGAAGCCTGACAGAAGGGGTACAGGGCCACATCTAGGGGTACAGGGCCACACCTCGGGGTACAGGGCCACACCTCAGCTTCCAGGTCGCAGGCAGGGTACAGGGCCACACCTCAGCTTTCAGGAAGCCTGACAGAAGGGGTACAGGGCCACACCTCAGCTCCCAGGAAGCATCACAGACCGGGTACAGGGCCACACCTCTGCTCCCAGGAAGCATCACAGACAGGGTACAGGGCCACACCTCAGCTTTCAGGAAGCCAGACAGAAGGGGTACAGGGCCACACCTCAGCTTCCAGGTCGCAGGCAGGGTACAGGGCCACACCTCAGCTTTCAGGAAGCCTGACAGAAGGGGTACAGGGCCACACCTCGGGGTACAGGGCCACACCTCGGGGTACAGGGTCACACCTCAGCTTCCAGGTCGCAGGCAGGGTACAGGGCCACATCTCAGCTTTCAGGAAGCCTGACAGAAGGGGTACAGGGCCACACCTCGGGGTACAGGAAGCCTGACAGAAGGGGTACAGGGCCACACCTCAGCTTCCAAGAAGCCTGACAGAAGGGGTACAGGGCCACACCTCGGGGTACAGGAAGCCTGACAGAAGGGGTACAGGGCCACACCTCAGCTTCCAAGAAGCCTGACAGAAGGGGTACAGGGCCACACCTCGGGGTACAGGGCCACACCTCATCTTACAGGAAGCCTGACAGAAGGGGTACAGGGCCAGACCTCATCTTCCAGGAAGCATCACAGACAGGGTACAGGGCCACACCTCAGCGTACAGGAAGCATCACAGACCGGGTACAGGGCCACACCTCAGCTTCCAGGAAGCCTGACAGAAGGGGTACAGGGCCACACCTCGGGGTACAGGAAGCCTGACAGAAGGGGTACAGGGCCACACCTCGGGGTACAGGAAGCATACACATCAGCTTCCAGGATGGCATTACAATCAAGGACAGAGAAACAGTTCATATTTCAAGGAGGCATCGCAGATCAGTCCTGCAGCCGAGCTCGGGGGGATACCCGCTGCCCACCCTCGGAAGGGGGCTCGGCCGCTTCCGCCTCATTAGGCAGATCTGAGCCCCGGTCCGGTCTGTCCGGACTCTGGTGGTGAGCCGGATTAAGGGCGCTGGGTCGTTAGCACTAATGCTCTCCTGCTCTCCCCGCACCTGCCCTCCACCCCACCCCACCCCACCCCATCACCTTATTACCGCTGGAGCCGCCAATCTGTGCCCATTACCGCCGCTGTGTTTAGCGCAGCAGGACTCCGGGCCCTGATTACAGGCCTGGCCCCGGCGCAGGCGGCAGGTAGCCCCCCGCCCCCCTCTAATTGTCCCCCTTTGGACAGCGGAGCTATCTCCTTTAAGGAAGAGGAGGCGCTAATTGTAGTGCTTAACCTCGCCCGTGGCCATCGCTGCTGCTCCTAATTGGCAACAAGGGCCGCTGGGCTTTTAGGGTGCGAACCTTTTAATTGTTGGAGGTTTACGCACGGGAAGGTCCGCTCACGCCCTTTGTGTCCGCTTGCGGATGCGGGCCTGTGCACAAGGTCACCTGGGAGGATGGGGGGGAGAATCAATTAGGGGGCCCCTGGGCCACATATGCCGAAGAGACAAGGGCAGAGAACGAGAGAGGAAGGCGGGGAGTGTTCTATGCAGATAGAAGAGGGGGCCGACGGGACGGTGACCCCCGAGGACCTCACTTCCGAGAATGAGATACATACACCCTTCGCGGGGAGCGTCACGCCTCTTCCTACCCTCACAGCTGCTGAGACAGCGCACTGAAGCGACAGCCCGCGCCACACCTTACACTTTACACTTCATCCTTCCGAGGTCGATAAAAGCATGGCCATTGGAAACATGCGATTGTGCGGCCGCGGCAATTTTCACATAATTCTAGATTTGCCACATAATCCATTATCTGACGCGATCTCTGCAGATTCAAACAAAAAACATTGTTTCTAGCTCAAACGATCCAAAAGTTATTACAAACGAAGCGACACCTGTTGCCGCACAGTGAAAGGCCCTTTGCCAAGCTGGACTTCTCACCTCTTTGTTGCTTATATTAAAAATGATACTACCGAGGTGCAAGCAATGCCCAGAGAGAGTTACAAAGTTTAAAAATGATGAAATAATGAATAATGAAGTAATACCATCCAAAAATGTGCCACATTGTGCCACATAATTTGGCCTTTCTTTCCGCATAACTTACTCAAACGTGCTGCACAATAAAGCCCTCTCCTGCTGCATAATTCCAGTGGCCATGAATGTAAGAAGTGCCCTCGGTTCACATGAACACCTGATAGTTAAGGGTGAAGTCAGGCATCATTCAGTCTACAATGGGCACAGTTAAATCGGTCAACACTGTCATTGCCTCGTCTGGGCATGAGGCAGCCCATCCTTTGAGGCACTGTGGCAGCTTTGGGGACACCGGGCACACCAATGTCTGGGTAACATGCTCTGGTGTCAGCTTACTCAGCAATGCTGCAACTTATTTCGTGCAAACTCAAGGCTGGAATGAAGGGCTGACCAAGAAAAAGACAGAATATAACAAAACTTTCTGTGTAAGTTCGAAATGGAACAGATATGTCTGGTCATTTGTACTTGGGTCACACTACTGCCCTCAGAGCCCTGGAGGTGTGTCACGACAGAAGCACCCTTCAAACTGTGCACAACACAACGCTTCAGTCTTCGACCACCCTACAAACTAACCACGGGCTAAGTGCCAACCTAATGCGTAGGCATCGCTCCTTACCAAACTGCCCTGATATGATAGGTATGTACAGAATGGACTATATCCGTCTTACAACCCCCTGCTTCACTCCACCCGTCTTACATCTCTCTGCTTCACTCCACCCGTCTTACATCTCTCTGCTTCACTCCACCCGTCTTACTTGTCTCTCTGCTTCACTCCACCCGTCTTACATCTCTCTGCTTCACTCCATCTCTGCTTCACTCCACCCATCTTACATCTCTCTGCTTCACTCCACCCATCTTACAACCTTCTGCTTCACCCCATCCGTCTTGCAACCCTTTGCTTCACTCCACCCATCTTACTTCATCCGTCTTACATCTCTCTGCTTCACTCCACCCGTCTTACAACCCTCTGCTTCACTCCACCCATCTTACTTCATCCGTCTTACATCTCTCTGCTTCACTCCACCCATCGTACAACTCTGCTTCACTCCATCCATCTCACAACTCTCTGCTTCACTCCATCCATCTTAAACCTCTGTGCTTCACTCCACCCGTCTTACATCTCTCTGCTTCACTCCACCCGTCTTACATCTCTTTGCTTCACTCCATCCATCTTACATCTCTTTGCTTAACTCCTTCCATCCTGCATCTCTCTGCTTCACTCCATCCGTCTTACATCTCTCTGCTTCACCCCATTCGTCTTACATCTCTCTGCTTCACTCCACCCGTCTTACATCTCTCTGCTTCACTCCACCTGTCTTACATCTCTCTGCTTCACTCAATCCGCCTTACAACTCTGCTTCACTCCCTCCATCTTACATCTCTCTGCTTCACTCCACCCGTCTTACATCTCTCTGCTTCACTCCACCCGTCTTACATCTCTCTGCTTCACTCCACCCGTCTTACATCTCTCTGCTTCACTCCACCCATCTTACATCTCTCTGCTTCACTCCACCCGTCTTACTTGTCTCTCTGCTTCACTCCACCCGTCTTACATCTCTCTGCTTCACTCCACCCGTCTTACATCTCTCTGCTTCACTCCATCCATCTTACAACTCTCTGCTTCACTCCATCCATCTTACAACTCTCTGCTTCACTCCATCCGCCTTACAACCCTTTGCTTCACTCCACCCATCTTACTTCATCCGTCTTACATCTCTCTGCTTCACTCCACCCATCTCACAACTCTCTGCTTCACTCCATCCATCTTAAACCTCTGTGCTTCACTCCACCCGTCTTACATCTCTCTGCTTCACTCCATCCGTCTTGCAACCCTTTGCTTCACTCCACCCATCTTACTTCATCCGTCTTACATCTCTCTGCTTCACTCCACCCATCTCACAACTCTCTGCTTCACTCCATCCATCTTAAACCTCTGTGCTTCACTCCACCCGTCTTACATCTCTCTGCTTCACTCCATCCGTCTTACATCTCTTTGCTTCACTCCATCCATCTTACATCTCTTTGCTTCACTCCTTCCATCCTGCACCTCTCTGCTTCACTCCATCCGTCTTACATCTCTCTGCTTCACTCCACCCGTCTTACATCTCTCTGCTTCACTCCACCTGTCTTACATCCCTCTGCTTCACTCCATCCGTCTTACATCTCTCTACTTCACTCCATCCGTCTTATAAGTCTCAGCTTCACTCCATCTGTCTTACATCTCTCTGCTTCACTCCACCCGTCTTACAACCCTCTGCTTCACTCCATCCGTCTTACATCTCTCTGCTTCACTCCAACCGTCTTACATCTCTCTGCTTCACTCCACCCGTCTTACAACCCTCTGCTTCACTCCATCCATCTTACATCTCTCTGCTTCACTCCATCTGTCTTAAAACCCTCTGCTTCACTCCATCAGTCTTACATCTCTCTGCTTCACTCCACCAGTCTTACAACCCTCTGCTTCACTCCATCCGTCTTACATCTCTCTGCTTCACTCCAACCGTCTTACATCTCTCTGCTTCACTCCACCCGTCTTACAACCCTCTGCTTCACTCCATCCATCTTACATCTCTCTGCTTCACTCCATCTGTCTTACAACCCTCTGCTTCACTCTATCCGTCTTACATCTCTCTGCTTCACTCCATCTCTGCTTCACTCCAATCATGTTTCATCTCTTTGCTTCACTCCATCCGTCTTACATCATCTCTCTCTGCTTCACTCCATCCATCTTACATCTCTCAGCTACACTCCATCCATCCGTCTTACATCTCTCTCCTTCACTCTATCCGTCAGACATCTCTCTGCTTCACTCCAACCGTCTTACATCTCTCTGCTTCACTCCATCAGTCTTACAACCCTCTGCTTCACTCCATCCGTCTTACAACCCTCTGCTTCACTCAAGTCTTACATCTCTCTGCTTCACTCCACCCGTCTTACATCTCTCTGCTTCACTCAAGTCTTACATCTCTCTGCTTCACTCCTTCCATCGTGCATCTCTCTGCTTCACTCCATCCGTCTTACATCTCTCTGCTTCACTCCTTCCATCCTGCATCTCTCTGCTTCACTCCATCAGTCTTACAACCCTCTGCTTCACTCCATCCGTCTTACAACCCTCTGCTTCACTCAAGTCTTACATCTCTCTGCTTCACTCCACCCGTCTTACATCTCTCTGCTTCACTCAAGTCTTACATCTCTCTGCTTCACTCCATCCATCTTACAACCCTCTGCTTCACTCCATCAGTCTTACAACCCTCTGCTTCACTCCATCCGTCTTACATCTCTCTGCTTCACGCCACCCGTCTTACATCTCTCTGCTTCACTCCATCTCTGCTTCACTCCAATCATGTTTCATCTCTTTGCTTCACTCCATCCGTCTTACATCATCTCTCTCTGCTTCACTCCATCCATCTTACTCCATCCATCTTACATCTCTCTGCTACACTCCATCCATCCGTCTTACATCTCTCTCCTTCACTCTATCCGTCAGACATCTCTCTGCTTCACTCCAACCGTCTTACATCTCTCTGCTTCACTACTTCCATCCTGCATCTCTCTGCTTCACTCCACCCGTCTTACAACCCTCTGCTTCACTCCATCAGTCTTACATCTCTCTGCTTCACTCCATCTCTGCTTCACTCCATCCGTCTTACATCATCTCTCTCTGCTTCACTCCATCCATCTTACTCCATCCATCTTACATCTCTCTGCTACACTCCATCCATATGTCTTACATCTCTCTGCTTCACTCCTTCCATCCTGCATCTCTCTGCTTCACTCCATCAGTCTTACAACCCTCTGCTTCACTCCATCAGTCTTACAACCCTCTGCTTCACTCCATCCGTCTTACATCTCTCTGCTTCACGCCACCCGTCTTACAACCCTCTGCTTCACTCAAGTCTTACATCTCTCTGCTTCACTCCATCCATCTTACAACCCTCTGCTTCACTCCACCCGTCTTACAACCCTCTGCTTCACTCCACCCGTCTTACTCAATCCGTCTTACATCTCTCTGCTTCTCTCCATCTGTGTTACTCCACCCGTCTTGCATCACTCTGCTTCACTCCATCCGTCTTATATCTCTCTGCTTCACTCCATCCGTCTTAGATCTCTCTCTGCTTCACTCAATCCACCTTACAACTCTGCTTCACTCCATCCGTCTTACATTTCTCTGCTTCACTCATCCGTTTTACATCTCTCTGCTTCACTACATCCGTCTTACATCTCTGCTTCACTGCATCCACCCTTCTTACATCTCTCTGCTTCACTCCATCCATCTTACAACTCTCTGCTTCACTGCATCCATCTTACATCTCTCTGCTTCACTCCACCCGTCTTACAACTCTCTGCTTCACTGCATCCATCTCAATTCTCTCTGCTTCACTCCACCCGTCTTACATCTCTCTCACTGCTTCACTCCACCCATCTCAATTCTCTCTGCTTCACTCCACCCGTCTTACATCTCTCTCACTGCTTCACTCCACCCGTCTTACATCTCTCTGCTTCACTCCACCCGTCTTACATCTCTCTGCTTCACTCCATCCATCTTACTCCATCCGTCTTACATCTCTCTACTTCACTCCATCTCTGCTTCACTCCAATCATCTTTCATCTCTTTGCTTCACTCCATCCGTCTTACATCATCTCTCTCTGCTTCACTCCATCCATCTTACTCCATCGATCTTACATCTCTCTGCTACACTCCATCCATATGTCTTACATCTCTCTCCTTCACTCTATCCGTCAGACATCTCTCTGCTTCACTCCACCCGTCTTACATCTCTCTGCTTCACTCCATCCATCTTACAACCCTCTGCTTCACTCCACCCGTCTTAGAACCCTCTGCTTCACTCTATCCGTCTTACATCTCTCTGCTTCACTCCATCTCTGCTTCACTCCAATCATGTTTCATCTCTTTGCTTCACTCCATCCGTCTTACATCATCTCTCTCTGCTTCACTCCATCCATCTTACTCCATCCATCTTACATCTCTCTGCTACACTCCATCCATCCGTCTTACATCTCTCTCCTTCACTCTATCCGTCAGACATCTCTCTGCTTCACTCCACCCATCTTACATCTCTCTGCTTCACTCCTTCCATCCTGCATCTCTCTGCTTCACTCCATCAGTCTTACAACCCTCTGCTTCACTCCATCCGTCTTACATCTCTCTGCTTCACTCAAGTCTTACATCTCTCTGCTTCACTCCACCCGTCTTACAACCCTCTGCTTCACTCAAGTCTTACATCTCTCTGCTTCACTCCATCCATCTTACGTCCCCCTGCTTCACTCCATCCATCTTACAACCCTCTGCTTCACTCCATCAGTCTTACAACCCTCTGCTTCACTCCATCCGTCTTACATCTCTCTCCATTTCTCCATCCGTCTTACTCCATCCGTCTTACATCTCGCTGCTTCACTCCATCTCTGCTTCACTCCAATCATCTTTCATCTCTTTGCTTCACTCCATCCGTCTTACATCATCTCTCTCTGCTTCACTCCATCCATCTTACTCCATCCATCTTACATCTCTCTGCTACACTCCATCCATCCGTCTTACATCTCTCTCCTTCACTCTATCCGTCAGACATCTCTCTGCTTCACTCCAACCGTCTTACATCTCTCTGCTTCACTCCATCAGTCTTACATCTCTCTGCTTCACTCCATCCGTCTTACAACCCTCTGCTTCACTCAAGTCTTACATCTCTCTGCTTCACTCCACCCGTCTTACATCTCTCTGCTTCACTCAAGTCTTACATCTCTTTGCTTCACTCCATCTCTGCTTCACTCCAATCATCTTTCATCTCTTTGCTTCACTCCATCTGTCTTACATCATCTCTCTCTGCTTCACTCCATCCATCTTACTCCATCCATCTTACATCTCTCTGCTACACTCCATCCATCCGTCTTACATCTCTCTCCTTCACTCTATCCGTCAGACATCTCTCTGCTTCACTCCACCCATCTTACATCTCTCTGCTTCACTCCTTCCATCCTGCATCTCTCTGCTTCACTCCATCAGTCTTACAACCCTCTGCTTCACTCCATCCGTCTTACAACCCTCTGCTTCACTCAAGTCTTACATCTCTCTGCTTCACTCCATCCGTCTTACAACCCTCTGCTTCACTCAAGTCTTACATCTCTCTGCTTCACTCCATCAGTCTTACAACCCTCTGCTTCACTCCATCCGTCTTACATCTCTCTGCTTCACGCCACCCGTCTTACAACCCTCTGCTTCACTCAAGTCTTACATCTCTCTGCTTCACTCCATCTCTGCTTCACTCCAATCATGTTTCATCTCTTTGCTTCACTCCATCCGTCTTACATCATCTCTCTCTGCTTCACTCCATCCATCTTACTCCATCCATCTTACATCTCTCTGCTACACTCCATCCATCCGTCTTACATCTCTCTCCTTCACTCTATCCGTCAGACATCTCTCTGCTTCACTCCAACCGTCTTACATCTCTCTGCTTCACTACTTCCATCCTGCATCTCTCTGCTTCACTCCACCCGTTTTACAACCCTCTGCTTCACTCCATCAGTCTTACATCTCTCTGCTTCACTCCATCTCTGCTTCACTCCATCCGTCTTACATCATCTCTCTCTGCTTCACTCCATCCATCTTACTCCATCCATCTTACATCTCTCTGCTACACTCCATCCATATGTCTTACATCTCTCTGCTTCACTCCTTCCATCCTGCATCTCTCTGCTTCACTCCATCAGTCTTACAACCCTCTGCTTCACTCCATCAGTCTTACAACCCTCTGCTTCACTCCATCCGTCTTACATCTCTCTGCTTCACGCCACCCGTCTTACAACCCTCTGCTTCACTCAAGTCTTACATCTCTCTGCTTCACTCCATCCATCTTACAACCCTCTGCTTCACTCCACCCGTCTTACAACCCTCTGCTTCACTCCACCCGTCTTACTCAATCCGTCTTACATCTCTCTGCTTCTCTCCATCTGTGTTACTCCACCCGTCTTGCATCACTCTGCTTCACTCCATCCGTCTTATATCTCTCTGCTTCACTCCATCCGTCTTAGATCTCTCTCTGCTTCACTCAATCCACCTTACAACTCTGCTTCACTCCATCCGTCTTACATTTCTCTGCTTCACTCATCCGTTTTACATCTCTCTGCTTCACTACATCCGTCTTACATCTCTGCTTCACTGCATCCACCCTTCTTACATCTCTCTGCTTCACTCCATCCATCTTACAACTCTCTGCTTCACTGCATCCATCTTACATCTCTCTGCTTCACTCCACCCGTCTTACAACTCTCTGCTTCACTGCATCCATCTCAATTCTCTCTGCTTCACTCCACCCGTCTTACATCTCTCTCACTGCTTCACTCCACCCATCTCAATTCTCTCTGCTTCACTCCACCCGTCTTACATCTCTCTCACTGCTTCACTCCACCCGTCTTACATCTCTCTGCTTCACTCCACCCGTCTTACATCTCTCTGCTTCACTCCATCCGTCTTACTCCATCCGTCTTACATCTCTCTACTTCACTCCATCTCTGCTTCACTCCAATCATCTTTCATCTCTTTGCTTCACTCCATCCGTCTTACATCATCTCTCTCTGCTTCACTCCATCCATCTTACTCCATCGATCTTACATCTCTCTGCTACACTCCATCCATATGTCTTACATCTCTCTCCTTCACTCTATCTGTCAGACATCTCTCTGCTTCACTCCACCCGTCTTACATCTCTCTGCTTCACTCCATCCATCTTACAACCCTCTGCTTCACTCCACCCGTCTTAGAACCCTCTGCTTCACTCTATCCGTCTTACATCTCTCTGCTTCACTCCATCTCTGCTTCACTCCAATCATGTTTCATCTCTTTGCTTCACTCCATCCGTCTTACATCATCTCTCTCTGCTTCACTCCATCCATCTTACTCCATCCATCTTACATCTCTCTGCTACACTCCATCCATCCGTCTTACATCTCTCTCCTTCACTCTATCCGTCAGACATCTCTCTGCTTCACTCCACCCATCTTACATCTCTCTGCTTCACTCCTTCCATCCTGCATCTCTCTGCTTCACTCCATCAGTCTTACAACCCCCTGCTTCACTCCATCCGTCTTACATCTCTCTGCTTCACTCAAGTCTTACATCTCTCTGCTTCACTCCACCCGTCTTACAACCCTCTGCTTCACTCAAGTCTTACATCTCTCTGCTTCACTCCATCCATCTTACGTCCCCCTGCTTCACTCCATCCATCTTACAACCCTCTGCTTCACTCCATCAGTCTTACAACCCTCTGCTTCACTCCATCCGTCTTACATCTCTCTCCATTTCTCCATCCGTCTTACTCCATCCGTCTTACATCTCGCTGCTTCACTCCATCTCTGCTTCACTCCAATCATCTTTCATCTCTTTGCTTCACTCCATCCGTCTTACATCATCTCTCTCTGCTTCACTCCATCCATCTTACTCCATCCATCTTACATCTCTCTGCTACACTCCATCCATCCGTCTTACATCTCTCTCCTTCACTCTATCCGTCAGACATCTCTCTGCTTCACTCCAACCGTCTTACATCTCTCTGCTTCACTCCTTCCATTGTGCATCTCTCTGCTTCACTCCATCAGTCTTACAACCCTCTGCTTCACTCCATCCGTCTTACAACCCTCTGCTTCACTCAAGTCTTACATCTCTCTGCTTCACTCCACCCGTCTTACATCTCTCTGCCTCACTCCATCCATCTTACGTCCCTCTGCTTCACTCCACCCGTCTTACAACCCTCTGCTTCACTCCACCCGTCTTACAACCCTCTGCTTCACTCCACCCGTCTTACTCCATCCGTCTTACATCTCTCTGCTTCTCTCCATCCGTCTTACAACCCTCTGCTTCACTCAAGTCTTACATCTCTCTGCTTCACTCCATCCGTCTTACATCTCTCTCTGCTTCACTCCATCCGTCTTACAACCCTCTGCTTCACTCCACCCGTCTTACAACCCTCTGCTTCACTCCACCCGTCTTACAACCCTCTGCTTCACTCCACCCGTCTTACTTCATCCGTCTTACATCTCTCTGCTTCTCTCCATCCGTGTTACTCCACCCGTCTTACATCTCTCTCCTTTTCTCCATCCGTCTTACTCCATCCGTCTTACATCTCTCTGCTTCTCTCCATCTGTGTTACTCCACCCGTCTTGCATCACTCTGCTTCACTCCATCCGTCTTACATCTCTCTGCTTCACTCCATCCGTCTTAGATCTCTCTCTGCTTCACTCCATCCGTCTTACATTTCTCTGCTTCACTCCATCCGTATTACAACTCTCAGCTTCACTCCACCAGTTTTACATCTCTCTGCTTCACTCCACCCATCTTACAACTCTGCTTCACTCCATCCGTTTTACATCTCTCTGCTTCACTCCAGCAGTTTTACATCTCTCTGCTTCACTCCAACCGTCTTACAACTCTCTGCTTCACTCCACCCATCTTACATCTCTCTGCTTCACTCCATCCGTCTTACATCTCTCTGCTTCACTCCATCCGTCTTACATCTCTCTGCTTCACTCCATCCGTCTTACATCTCTGCTTCACTGCATCCACCCTTCTTACATCTGTCTGCTTCACTCCATCCATCTTACAACTCTCTGCTTCACTGCATCCATCTTACATCTCTCTGCTTCACTCCACCCGTCTTACAACTCTCTGCTTCACTCCAACCGTCTCACAACTCTCTGCTTCACTCCAACCGTCTTACATCTCTCTGCTTCACTCCACCCATCTTACGTCCCTTTGCTTCACTCCATCCATCTTACAACTCTCTGCTTCACTCCACCCGTCTTACAACTCTCTGCTTCACTCCACCCATCTCAATTCTCTCTGCTTCACTCCACCCGTCTTACATCTCTCTCACTGCTTCACTCCACCCGTCTTACATCTCTCTGCTGCACTCCACCCATTTTACATCTCTCTGCTTCACTCCATCCATCTTACAACCCTCTGCTTCACTCCATCCATCTTACATCTCTCAGCTTCACTCCATCCGTCTTACATCTCTCTGCTTCACTCCACCCATCTTACAACCCTCTGCTTCACTCCAGTCTTACATCTCTCTGCTTCACTACACCCATCTTACGTCCCTTTGCTTCACTCCATCCATCTTACAACCCTTTGCTTCACTCCACCCGTCTTACTCCATCCGTCTTACATCTCTCTGCTTCTCTCCATCCGTCTTACTCCATCCATCTTACATCTCTCTCCTTCACTCTATCCGTCAGACATCTCTCTGCTTCACTCCACCCGTCTTACAACCCTCTGCTTCACTCAAGTCTTACAACCCTCTGCTTCACTCCATCCGTCTAACATCTCTCTGCTTCACGCCACCCGTCTTACAACCCTCTGCTTCACTCAAGTCTTACGTCCCTCTGCTTCACTCCATCCATCTTACAACCCTCTGCTTCACTCCATCCATCTTACAACCCTCTGCTTCACTCCAACCGTCTTACAACCCTCTGCTTCACTCCACCTGTCTTACTCCATCCGTCTTACATCTCTCTGCTTCTCTCCATCCGTCTTACTCCATCCGTCTTACATCTCTCTGCTTCACTCCACCTGTGTTACTCCACCCGTCTTGCATCACTCTGCTTCACTCCATCCGTCTTACATCTCTCTGCTTCACTCCACCCGTCTTACATCTCTCTGCTTCACTCCATCCATCTTACAACTCTCTGCTTCACTCCATCTTCTTACATCTCTCTGCTTCACTCCATCCATCCCTTACATCTCTCTGCTTCACTCCATCCGCCTTACATCTCTCTGCTTCACTCATCTGTCTTACATCTCTCTGCTTCACTCATCTGTCTTACATCTCTCTGCTTCACTCCACCCATCTTACATCTCTCTGCTTCACTCCATCCATCTTACATCTCTCGTCTTCTCTCCACCCATCTTACAACCCTCTCGTTAACTCCATCAGTCTTACATCTCTCTGCTTCATTCCATCCGTCTTACAACCCTCTGCTTCACTCCACCCGTCTTACATCTCTCTGCTTCATTCCACCCGTCTTACAACCCTCTCCTTCACTCCACCCGTCTTACATCTCTCTGCTTCACTCCATCCGTCTTATATCTCTCTGCTTCACTCCACCCATCTTACATCTCTCTGCTTCACTCCATCCTTCTTACATCTCTCTGCTTTACTCCATCCATCTTACATAGCTCTGCTTCACTCCATCTCTGCTTCACTCCACCCGTCTTACAATTATCTGCTTCACTCTATCCATCTTACATCTCTGCTTCACTACGTCTATCTTACATCTCTCTGCTTCACTCCATCTGTCTTACATTCCTCTGCTTCACTCAATCCACCTTACAACCCTCTGCTTCACTCCACCCGTCTTACAACCCTCTGCTTCACTCCATACATCTTACATCTCTTTGCTTCACTCCATCTCTGCTTCACTTCACCCGTCTTACAATTATCTGCTTCACTCCATCCGTCTTACATCTCTCTGCTTCACTCCACCCGTCTTACAACCCTCTGCTTCACTCCATCTGTCTTACAACCTCTGCTTCACTCCACCCGTCTTACAACCCTCTGCTTCACTCCATCTGTCTTACAACCCTCTGCTTCACTCCATCCGTCTTACATCTCTCTGCTTCACTCCATCCGTCTTACTTCATCCGTCTTACAGCTCTCTGCTTCACTCCATCTGTCTTAAAACCCTCTGCTTCACTCCATCAGTCTAACATCTCTCTGCTTCACTCCACCAGTCTTACATCTCTCTCTGCTTCACTCCACCCGTCTTAGAATCCTCTGCTTCACTCCATCCGTCCTACATCTCTCTGCTTCATTCCATCTCTGCTTCACTCCATCTGTCTTACATCATCTCTCTCTGCTTCACTCCATCCATCTTACTCCATCCATCTTACATCTCTCTGCTACACTCCATCCATCCGTCTTACATCTCTCTCCTTCACTCTATCCGTCTTACAACCCTCTGCTTCACTCCACCGGTCTTACATCTCTCTGCTTCACTCCACCCGTCTTGCAACCCTCTGCTTCACTCCATCTGTCTTATATCTCTCTGCTTCACTCACTCCATCTTACATCTCTCTCTGCTTCACTCCATCCGTCTTACTCCACCCGTGTTACAACCCTCTGCTTCACTCCATCCGTCTTACATCTCTGTGCTTCACTCCATCCGTCTTACTCCAGCCGTCTTTAGTCTCTCTGCTTCTCTTCATCGGTCTTACTCCGTCTTACATCTCTCTGCTTCACTCTATCAGTCTTACAGCTCTCTGTTTCACTCCACCCGTTTTACATCTCTCTGGTTCACTCCATCCGTCTTACATCTCTCTGCTTCACTCCACCCATCTTACATCTCTCTCTGCTTCACTCCATCCGTCTTACATCTCTCTGCTTCACTCCTTCCATCCTGCATCTCTCTGCTTCACTTCATCCGTCTTACAACCCTCTGCTTTACTACATCCATCTTACATCTCTCTGCTTCACTACTTCAATATTTCATCTCTCTGCTTCACTCCCTTAAATCTCTCTGCTTCACTCCACCCATATTACATCTCTCTGCTTCACTCCACCCGTCTTACATCTCTCTGCCTCACTCCTTCCATCCTGCATCTCTCTGCTTCACTCTACCCATCTTACATCTCTCTGCTTCACTCTACCCATCTTACATCTCTCTGCTTCACTCTACCCATCTTACATCTCTCTGCTTCACTCCATCCGTCTTACATCTCTCTGCTTCACTCCATCCGTCTTACATCTCTCTGCTTCACTCCACCCGTCTTACAACCCTCTGCTTCACTACGTCCCTCTTACATCTCTCTGCTTCATTCCATCCGTCTTACATCTCTCTGCTTCACTCCACCGTCTTACATCTCTCTGCTTCACTCCACCCGTCTTACAACCCTCTGCTTCACTCCATCCGTCTTACATCTCTCTGCTTCACTCCATCCTTCTTACATCTCTCTGCTTCACTCCATCCTTCTTACAACTCTCTGCTTCACTCCACCCGTCTTACAACCCTCTGCTTCACTCCATCCGTCTTACATCTCTCTGCTTCACTCCATCCTTCTTACATCTCTCTGCTTCACTCCATCCTTCTTATAACTCTCTGCTTCACTCCATTCGTCTTACAACTCTCTGCTTCACTCCATCCTTCTTACATCTCTCTGCTTCACTCCATCCTTCTTACATCTCTCTACTTCACTCCATCCTTCTTACATCTCTCTGCTTCATTCCACCCGTCTTACAACCCTCTCCTTCACTCCACCCGTCTTACATCTCTCTGCTTCACTCCATCCGTCTTACATCTCTCTGCTTCACTCCATCTGTCTTACATTCCTCTGCTTCACTCAATCCACCTTACAACCCTCTGCTTCACTCCACCCGTCTTACAACCCTCTGCTTCACTCCATACATCTTACATCTCTTTGCTTCACTCCATCTCTGCTTCACTCCACCCGTCTTACAATTATCTGCTTCACTCCATCCGTCTTACATCTCTCTGCTTCACTCCACCCGTCTTACAACCCTCTGCTTCACTCCATCTGTCTTACAACCCTCTGCTTCACTCCACCCGTCTTACAACCCTCTGCTTCACTCCATCTGTCTTACAACCCTCTGCTTCACTCCATCCGTCTTACATCTCTCTGCTTCACTCCATCCGTCTTACTTCATCCGTCTTACAGCTCTCTGCTTCACTCCATCTGTCTTAAAACCCTCTGCTTCACTCCATCAGTCTAACATCTCTCTGCTTCACTCCACCAGTCTTACATCTCTCTCTGCTTCACTCCACCCGTCTTAGAATCCTCTGCTTCACTCCATCCGTCCTACATCTCTCTGCTTCATTCCATCTCTGCTTCACTCCATCTGTCTTACATCATCTCTCTCTGCTTCACTCCATCCATCTTACTCCATCCATCTTACATCTCTCTGCTACACTCCATCCATCCGTCTTACATCTCTCTCCTTCACTCTATCCGTCTTACAACCCTCTGCTTCACTCCACCGGTCTTACATCTCTCTGCTTCACTCCACCCGTCTTGCAACCCTCTGCTTCACTCCATCTGTTTTATATCTCTCTGCTTCACTCACTCCATCTTACATCTCTCTCTGCTTCACTCCATCCGTCTTACTCCACCCGTGTTACAACCCTCTGCTTCACTCCATCCGTCTTACATCTCTGTGCTTCACTCCATCCGTCTTACTCCAGCCGTCTTTAGTCTCTCTGCTTCTCTTCATCGGTCTTACTCCGTCTTACATCTCTCTGCTTCACTCTATCAGTCTTACAGCTCTCTGTTTCACTCCACCCGTTTTACATCTCTCTGGTTCACTCCATCCGTCTTACATCTCTCTGCTTCACTCCACCCATCTTACATCTCTCTCTGCTTCACTCCATCCGTCTTACATCTCTCTGCTTCACTCCTTCCATCCTGCATCTCTCTGCTTCACTTCATCCGTCTTACAACCCTCTGCTTCACTACATCCATCTTACATCTCTCTGCTTCACTACTTCAATATTTCATCTCTCTGCTTCACTCCCTTAAATCTCTCTGCTTCACTCCACCCATATTACATCTCTCTGCTTCACTCCACCCGTCTTACATCTCTCTGCCTCACTCCTTCCATCCTGCATCTCTCTGCTTCACTCTACCCATCTTACATCTCTCTGCTTCACTCTACCCATCTTACATCTCTCTGCTTCACTCCATCCGTCTTACATCTCTCTGCTTCACTCCATCCGTCTTACATCTCTCTGCTTCACTCCACCCGTCTTACAACCCTCTGCTTCACTACGTCCCTCTTACATCTCTCTGCTTCATTCCATCCATCTTACATCTCTCTGCTTCACTCCACCCGTCTTACATCTCTCTGCTTCACTCCACCCGTCTTACAACCCTCTGCTTCACTCCATCCGTCTTACATCTCTCTGCTTCACTCCATCCTTCTTACATCTCTCTGCTTCACTCCATCCTTCTTACAACTCTCTGCTTCACTCCACCCGTCTTACAACCCTCTGCTTCACTCCATCCGTCTTACATCTCTCTGCTTCACTCCATCCTTCTTACATCTCTCTGCTTCACTCCATCCTTCTTATAACTCTCTGCTTCACTCCATTCGTCTTACAACTCTCTGCTTCACTCCATCCTTCTTACATCTCTCTGCTTCACTCCATCCTTCTTACATCTCTCTACTTCACTCCATCCTTCTTACATCTCTCTGCTTCACTCCATTCGTCTTACATCTCTCTGCTTCACTCCACCCGTCTTACATCTCTCTACTTCACTCCATCCTTCTTACATCTCTCTGCTTCACTCCATCCTTCTTACATCTCTCTGCTTCACTCCACCCATCTTACATCTCTCTGCTTCACTCCACCCATCTTACAACCTTCTGCTTCCCTCCACCCATTTTACAACTCTCTGCTTCACTCCACCCGTCTTACATCTCTCTGCTTCTCTCCATCCATCTTACTTTCTCTGCTTAACTTCACACTGAAGAAAAGCCACACATTTGCTACCAAAGGTTTGGAGCACCCTCCCACCACATGCACAGCACCTACATTTACCCACATCACCCACTCTATTTACTCCTACTCAACCAAACACGCAACATGCAGAATACACACCTCGCAGCCAAAGTCTGGAACTCACAAACCGCCAACTTACGTAAGACCCAAGACCTTCTGACCTTCAGGAAGCACATCAAGACCTGGCTTTTCCAGCAGCAGCACCCCCCCCCCGCCTTGAGATCCTTCCGGGTGAGTAGAGCGCTCAACAAATAAATTGATTGATTGATTGATTGAATACACAGAAAAGCCTCTCAATCAGCCAAGTAGAAATGCTTCAAGGCCTCTTCAGATGTATGAGGCACTATACAAATTCAAAATTACTATGCAGCCACCTAGGCCCAAAGCAAGGTAAGGTAGGAAGACATGTATCTAGAATGGCATTAAATTTGCTTGTCATGTGACGCGTGCCTTTTACTCTCCCTTGGAGCATATGCTCACTCCGGGCAAGGGCATGCTGTCCCAAATTCCACTGCTGAATCAGTCGCGGCTGGTGACTCGGCATGGTGGCGGGGCAGGTGGGAGGCCAAACAAATGAAAATATATTTTTAAAATGACTTACCTCGTCGCTGCGCTGCCACTGTGTCGCTGCCGTCACACTGCAGGCACAGGCTCCCAGCCTGCCCTGCGCCAATTGTGAAGCTGCTCAGAGCAGCGTCATGATTGGCTCGAGCGCCCCAGCTGGGTGTTCCAGCGCAGACTGGGAGCCAGTGCAGGCTCTCTCCATGTCGGCACCACAGTGCCGGGGTTGGAGAGAGCCCTTGTGCGCATGTATGTTTGACCGGCCCGAAACAACCAGCCAAACACACATGCGCACTGAGGGAAGTGCTCTGTGCAATCCCCTCCGTGCTAGTCACCCCCATGGTCCCGTCCCTTTAGAAACAAAACGACAATAAACGCTGTTTATTGTCGTTTTGTTTCTAAAGGTTGCAGCTCCTGCTGCTGCTGGTGGGGGCGACGCTCCTCCGCTCTAACGGAGGAGCAGCCCCTGTGCTAAATGTGTGTGTTTCTGTAAGTTTACTGTGCTTTAAAGAGCTCAGAAGTAGGTGAAAGAAGCCATCATGTGTGATATCAAATGGAAAGTACAGTAGACCAGAAAATAGCAGCTTTATATAAAACGTGCAGCTCTAAAATAATGAAATGCAATTATTTGCAAAAAAGTTCAATAGAATGCAAAAGGAAGACATATGCATATTCATCTTTACAAGTAAGAAGTGAAAAATCACAATATAATTACGTCCAGGAATATCTACAAACTTATTAGCATATCTTTAACACAATGAATCAGTTCTGAATAAGGCCATCTAATGTCAAGTGCTAGCCGAAACATGTCGACTTTAGATTGCTTTTGGTTACTGAAACGATCGACTGCGGAACAAGACTGATTGCATTGGAGTGTAGATTGGAAAAGCTCTTTGACCATACCAACGATTCCAGAACTTTAATGACTACTTTCTGTGTATGTCACTGTTAATTTGTCAGCCGGTGCTTCTTGGACTTTAAACCTAGCTGAGCACTTTGTGAGACGGTGCCTTGAATTAAAATACTTTTGACAATTTATGTTACGCAGAACCAGAAAGCAAAAATGAACTGTTTTATGAAGCTACAAAGAGGCGGAAGGTTTTTTCAAGCATTCAACCTACTAGTTAATTCCTAGAAGGATCAGAGAATAATTAACTTGCATTGAGCTGCAAGAGATTGGTCGCGCTGTATAAAATGCCCGATAAATAAATAAACGGAGGGATGGAGCTGCAGGGCCTCCGCGCCGGCAGAGGATGCGCTCCCTGTCGTGCCCACCGAACGCAGCGCTGTGATTGGCGGAGCCCCAGGGGCAGGACCGGAGCCGCAGCATCCTCGTTAGCGCTGACCTTGGCACCAGAAGTGGCGGCTGATGGATAGGGTTCGGGTCCGGACAAGCCCCCCCGGGAGGCCCGGTGTTATCTATTATTGTCCCATCAGCACCCCCCCCCCGACCCCTCCCGGTTCGGAGTGCCCGAGCCATCAGGCGCAGAATAAATCTCTGTCCGAATCTAGAGGCGGAGGAGGGAGGGGGGAGGCCGAGGAGGGATGAAAAATGTCCTTTTCTGACTCTTCAAACAAAGCATGCTGCAAGGGGGGTTGTGAGGAGGGGTCCGTTATTGTAATAGGAGGGGGGGGGGGGGGGGCTGGAACACTAGGTGGAGCCCAAGAATTACAATGTCAGGGCGGGCAACAAAAATAGAAAAACTATCACTTCTACAGCAAGGACTGATGGAATATTCCAGATGACAATGTGAACCCCCCACCCTTAACTATTACAGGGAGTAGCAACACAACACCCACGAGCTCCACCATAGCCAGGGCCGGCCTTAGGGTGGTGCGACCGGTGCGGCCGCGCTGTGCGCTGACCTGGAGGAGGGCACTGACCTCAAGGGGGGCTGTGTTTAGCAACAACTTACGATTTAAAAGCACCCACTGCAGAGTTCCTTGTGTGTCCAGCTTTCAAGCAGCAATAAACATGTCACGATAACTCTTGAGATTAATGTTCCTGCTAGAGAGAGATGGAGTTTTGTCTAGTGACAGTTGTGATGCTATAAAGTAGCGCAGAGGGTTAATATCCCTGCTGCAAAGGACAGATCTGTACTTTATGCGCATAGCGGAGTGGATTAGTAAAGCCAGCCTTTACCAGCACCTTAACACAAATGAAATGTATGTGCGAGGGGGAATATGGAGAGATGAGGGGCACTTTTGCAGGGTGGTAGTGACTGAATTTCAGGAAGAGATCATGGGGGGGGCGCCAAAAAATACTGTCACACCGGGCGGTACTAATGCTACAGCCAGCACTGATCATAGCGCTAAAATGCCAAGTAACTCATGAACCAGCACTGTAGAGAACTGCCTAACAACACACAATGGGTGACTCGGCCTGTCCTCATTTAAAGCACTGATAATCCATAGACAGGCTCAGACCCCCGACGAGCTTCAATGGAAGCCGCTATAAACACACTTCAGAAGTTGGGGTCGGCCCACCTCAACTCCAAGCGGCTTTTGCACGGTCTGGACCTCATTGCCCTTTGAGAGTGATGACTCTGCCGTGATGATGTGGCAAGTCCACACAGTTTTAGATACTTTTTGCAATAACATTTGTCAACGGACTCAATGCCTGCTTAAAGTGGTGACTGACTGGCATAAAGTCTGCACAGACAGATGTAAGTTTTTATATTTCAGAAAGAAGATGGGCAATCATTCGACGTTTCGGTCTCAGAAAGTTTGCACCCAAGAGACCATCATCGGGATCTAAAACTGTATGGACACTGTCGGCGTACCTTTGCATTCATGCTACACAACACCTCCTTTCAGTTTTGTGAACATCATTTAATGTAATATTAGATTTGAAGCTATTTTTGTAACATACTTGTTTTACGAAAAAGTCCTGCAGTCAAAATTCTTCTTTAATGTGAATTTGTGCTCGATTGTTGAATTGATTTGAGTTGCCTATCTGGTCTTACATGCCCTGGTTGCCGGTTGTCAAGTTCAACCTTAGACACTGGTGTGACAAAGGGCCTCTTTTGACATGTTAGCCCCCATCCTTTGGCCTCGAAATTGATGTAATTTCAAGCTGGGTGTGCCCTGAGCCCCTGCTAAACAGGTTCCCAGGGCCAGATCTCTTTCCCCAAAACTGTACTATGTAGTAGCACTTCAGCCACCCTTGTAAGTCCCTAGCAAATGGTACCCCTGGTACCTAGGGGATGGGTACTGAAGAGGTCCCCCCAGAGCTGCAGCACCAGTTGAGCCACTCTGAGCAGCCCCACACCAGCCTCATGCAGGCTGCCATGGCAAGTGCAAGACAAGGTGTATTTAAAAGTTGCAAACTCGACATGGCCCTCACCAAGAGTGCCCTGTCCACCAACACTGCATGCACTATAGGTAAGTCACCTCTCTGGCAGGCCGAACAGCCCTAAGGCAGGGTGCACTATAATGCATGTGAGGCGATATGTTTGCATGAGCAAATATGCCCCTACTGTGTCTTTGCTAATTCTTAGAAATAGTAAGTGTACAGGGAAGCAGTAGCAAATACATGTGCTGGACACTGGTCATTACGAGTTCTTCAGTTAAATTATGGCCTCTCTGAATACTGGATTGTTTGCTATCAAACAACTCAGAATAATAAACCCACACGGATGCCAGTGGTGGATTTATTATACCAAGTACCCGGAGGGTATCTTAGAGGTGGCCCCTGCAAAACCTAACAGCCCTGGCATGGTTGCTGACTGATGTTTACTGGCCTGCCACAACCAGACAGAGATGCCAGAACCCAAAGCCTTTCCTGGGTGGAGGTATTAACACCTCCTCCCCCTGGCAGGCACCCATGCCCATTGGTCAGTTTCAAAGGCTTTACTACCTTTCAAATCTGACCTCTGACTCTGTTGCTAGCAGCAGATGGCCACCCAACGGTTTTGCCCCCACTTTGAGTGGGAAAACCGACAAGAAAACGTAGCCAGAATAGGAGGAGCGGCCACCCCCAGCCTGCACCACCCCCAAGGTGTGGCAGGTGAGGTGGCCACTCCATTTAATTTCCCTCCATCTTGGATGGTAGGAAAATAGGCAATTAGGGTTAGGGATGTGACCCCTTCCGACCGGAAGTGTTCCCGTAGTGGGTGTAGCCACCCTGAGTTAGGTGGTAAATTAGACACTACCAGGAACTCCCCCCAACGCCCACTAAAGGCAGCGTTTAGTGGGCATCCCTGGACCTACAGATCGGATTTGATGGAAACAAGAAGGCCAGCGACAAAGGAGACCCAAGGCTAGAGAACAGAAGTCCTGCTGCATGAAGAAAAAGGTGCCAAACCCTGCCTGCTGCACCCAGGACTTGACAATCGCAGCTGAGGGATCGACCGGACATCAGACGGACTCTAAGAAACCCCAGAGGACCTACAACCTTCTAAAAAACGAAAAGAACACCCCTCTGAGTGAAGGCATCACTCCCTGCAGGCAAGAAACCAGTGAAGTTCAGTTCACTGACTGGCCGCACACCAACGAACCGGGCACAGCTGCCTGACCAAATTTCACCCAATGGACCCAGAGGATAAACCCTGCTAGTGTGCCAAGTTTGGTGGCACTGCAACCTCCAGTGGCTGAGATGTGCCATAGCCCGGGATACTGGACCCCCAACGTTGGACATCCAGAAGAAAAGTCCACTCCAGGATCTCCGAGGACCAGAAGCAAACTCCAGTCAAGGGACTTCAGGAAACCCCAGAACCACCCTCCAGAGTGGCCCTGCTGACCTGCAATCCACCCTCAAAGTGACCTGCACCTGGCTCCAGGGACCCTAGGACGCACATCCCTTGACTGACCAATCCATGCTGCACCCAGACTCCCTGACCCCTGCATCAACAAATCAGTTGTGCTCTAGGGCTGCTCATCCCCTTGTGACTTCTACACTCCAAGGGGACCCACCGGACTTACCCTTAAGTCCATCTGGGCAGTGTCTTCCCAGGTGGTCCCCTTCACTGTTCTGCACCAGCTCAAAAACGTTCAGCCGCTGCTCCCGCCAAAACCGGAAACTGCCCGACCTTCTCCAGCTGGCCCACAGGACATCTCGACGACCTTGACATAAAAACAGAATGTGACACTTGCAAGAACTTGCCTGATTTTATATGGATTTTTAAAGTTTTCTCCCATTGATTCCTATGGTGTGTAAATACGCAAAGAAATAGGAAATTTTCAAAACTTTGAAAAATCATAACTTAAAAAGTACTTACCTGATTTTGATGATCTTGGTCTTAATTTTTTTTATAGAAATCTGAAGTGTTTTTGTAAATTGGTTATTCTTCTGAGTGTGTGTCCACATTTATGGATACTGTGAGTACAACAAATGCTTAGCACATCTCCAAGATAAGCCTAACTGCTCGCCCACACTCCAACAAAAACAGAGCATTAGGTGGTCTGCTTTTTACCTCCAGATACCAAGGTGGGGTGGCTTGGATTCTCTACACAGTGCACATAATTTTCGTACACTATAGAGAGAGCCAGCCTCCTGCAATTGGAATTACCCATGCAATAGTGCCCATGTAAAAACTGTACACAGGACATACAAGTACACTTACCCTCTCCCCACCCCACTGAATGAGAAGCACAATGCACTTGTTGTATGTCAGAATATTTAATACAAAAATCGCAACCTACAACAACACCGACTAACACTTTGTCATGCACAATATGGCCACGGAAAGCAGGAGTGCAGCTTTATTATTTGAACTCCATGTCTACTTAGCATACGGTAGCGTGGAAGACAATATCTCACCAGTGGGGCTCCGCTACACCCCGAGTGGACTACCACAACACAGTCCATGCATGAAAGGATTGAGGCTGTGCTACTCTCTCAGCTAGGCTACCCCAACACAGTCCATGCATGAAAGGAGTGAGGCTGTGCTACTCTCTCAGCTAGGCTACTGCAACACGGTCTACGAGTCACCCGAGTAAACTCAGTGGGGTTCTGCTAAACCCAAGTGGACTACTGCAACACAGTCCAAGCATGAAAGGAGTGAGGCTTTACTGCTGTCTCAGCTAGGCTACTGCAACATGGTTCAGGAGTCCCCAGAGGAAACCCAGTGGGGCTCCGCTAAACCCCTAGTGGACTACTGCGACATGATCCATGCATGAAAGGAGTGAACTCAGAGGGGCTGTGTGGGGCTGTGCTACTCTCTCAGCTGGGCTGTGCTACTCTCTCAGTGGGGCTGTGCTACTCTCTCAGCGGGGTTGTGCCACTCTCTCCTCAGCAGGGCTGTGGTATGATCTCAGCAGGGCTGTGCTACTCTCTCAGCTGTGCTGTGCTACCCTCTCAGTGGGGCTGCGCTACTCTTTCAGCGGGGTTGTGCGACTCTCTCAGCCGGGCTGTGATACTCTCTAAGGGGGGTTGTGCTACTCTCTCAGTGGTGCTCTGCTACTCTCTCAGCGGGGCTGTGCTACTCTCTCAGTGGGGCTGTGCTACTCTCTCAGCGGGGATGTGCTATTCTCAGCGGGATGTGCTACTCTTTCAGCTAGGCTACTGCAATACAAGTCCCTGGAGTAAACCCAGTGGAGCTCCACTACACCCAGAGCGGACTACCACAACACAGTCCATGCATGAAAGGAGTGAGGCTGTGCTACTCTCTCAGCTAGGCTACTGCAACACGGTCTACGAGTCACCCAAGTAAACTCAGTGGGGTTCTGCTAAACCCGAGTGGACTACTGCAACACAGTCCAAGCATGAAAGGAGTGAGGCTGTGCTACTCTCTCAGCTAGGTTACTGCAACGCGAGTCCCTGGAGTAAACCCAGTGGAGCTCCACTACACCCCGAGCGGACTACCGCAACATGGTCCATGCATGAAAGGAGTGAACTCAGTGGGGCTGTGCTACTCTCTCAGCGGGGCTGTGCTACTCTCTCAGTGGGGTTGTGCTACTCTCTCAGTGGGGCTGTGCTACGATCTCAGCGGGGCTGTGCTACGATCTCAGCTGTGCTGTGCTATGCTACCCTCTCAGCGGGGCTGTGCTATCTTTCAGCGGAGTTGTGCTACTCTCTCTGCGGGCTGTGCTACGATCTCAGCGGGGCTGTGCTACTCTCTCAGTGGGGCTGTGCTATGATCTCAGCAGGGCTGTGCTATGATATCAGCGGGGCTGTGCTATTCTCAGCGGGGATGTGCTACTTTTTCAGCTAGGCTACTGCAATACGGTCCATGCATGAAAGGAGTGAGGCTGTGCTACCCTCTCAGCTAGGCTACTGTAACACGAGTCCCTGGAGTAAACCCAGTGGAGCTCCACTACACCCCGAGTGGACTACCGCAACATGGTCCATGCATGAGGAGTGAACTCAGCGGGGTTGTGCTACTCTCTCAGCGGGGTTGTGTTACTCTCTCAGCGGGGCTGTGATACTCTCAGCGGGGCTGTGCTACTCTCTCAGTAGGGCTGTGGTACTCTCAGCAGGGTTGTGCTACGATCTCAGCTGTGCTGTGCTACCCTCTCAGCGGGGCTGCGCTACTCTTTCAGTGGAGTTGTGCTACTCTCTCAGTGGGGCTGTGCTACAATCTCAGTCGGGCTGTGCTACAATCTCAGCGGGGCTGTGCTACGATCTCAGTGAGTCACCCGAGTAAACTCAGTGGGGTTCTGCTAAACCCGAGTGGACTACTGCAACACAGTCCAAGCATGAAAGGAGTGAGGCTTTACTGCTGTCTCAGCTAGCCTACTGCAACACGGTTCATGAGTCCCTGGAGTAAACCCAGTGGGGCTCCGCTACACCCTGAATGGACTACCGCAACATGGTCCATGCATGAAAGGAGCGAACTCAGTGGGGCTATGCTACTCTCTCAGCGGGGCTGTGCTACTCTCTCACCAGGGTTGTGCTACTCTCTCAGTGGGGCTGTGCTACTCTCTCAGCTGGGCTGTGCTACTCTCTCAGCGGGGTTGTGCTACTCTCTCAGTGGGGTTGTGCTACTCTCTCAGCAGGGCTGTGGTACTCTCTCAGCAGGGCTGTGGTACTGTCTCAGCAGGGCTGTGGTACTCTCAGCGGGCTGCGGTACTCTCAGCGGGGCTGTGCTACTCTCTCAGCTGGGCTGTGCTACTCTCTCAGCTGGGCTGTGCTACTCTCTCAGCGGGGTTGTGCTACTCTCTCAGCTGGGCTGTGTTACTCTCTCAGCGGGGTTGTGCTACTCTCTCAGCGGGGTTGTGCTACTCTCTCAGCAGGGCTGTGGTACTGTCTCAGCAGGGCTGTGGTACTCTCAGCGGGCTGCAGTACTCTCAGCGGGGCTGTGCTACTCTCTCAGCTGGGCTGTGCTACTCTCTCAGCTGGGCTGTGCTACTCTCTCAGCTGGGCTGTGCTACTCTCTCAGCTAAGATACTGCAACACGGTTCATGAGTACCTGGAGTAAACCCGGCGGGGCTCTGCTACACCCTGAGTGGACTACCGCAACATCGTCCATGCATGAAAGGAGTTAACTCAACAGGGCTCTGGTACTCCCCGACTGGTCAACTACAACGTGGTACAAATGCCACCAGAGTGAATTCAGCAGGGACTAGTACTCTCCTGTCTGGACTATTGAAATAAGGTCCCCCTCCTGCTCCATCTGGAGGACTGCAGCAATCTAAACCCAGGCTCAAAATGACCCTGGATCAAAGGGCTGGGGTCTACCGGTATCCGAAGAAGTTGGGCCACCTCACCCAAACTTTATAGAGCTGCACCTGTCCCCATAGCACAAATAATCACACTGCAAACTTTATGCACAGCCCTTGATAAAGGACCAGAAAGTTGGTCAACTGCGTCCGTAATCATATCCTTCAACCTTTTAATACCAGCCACGCAGCCAACAAACATTCAGTATGGAGAATAGGCGAAATACTGTCACAACTCTCTTGCTTCACAAACTATTTAAGAAGTATGTTCTGCTCACTTTTCCAGTGCCACAAGCCCCTTCCTTTCTGCCAGTGTAAGCCAAGTGTCAAGCTTGTACTAACTTGGTAATCCGGATCTAACATGAGTGATGATCATTTCATCACTTCCAGAACTGACAACTTTGCAAGAAGATAGATAATATGCTGGTCGGCGTAGGAACCACAGCAAGGAGAGTGGAACAGGAGAGACTGGCTTACAGTTGCACTCAGCCTATTCTTCAGAATCACTCATATCTAGAACAAGACACAACTCTTTTACATTTAAAGTCCATTTCACTAATCATGATGCGATGATGCAAACAAATCTTTTAGGCACAGTCATTGTTTCTATATTGATAATTACTTTTAGTAATTCCTAAATTAAGCCAGTCCTCTGAATGAGTCTTATGTAACAAGTTCATCAGCTGAAAAATAATGAATACACATCAGTACCATACCTTTCTTCTTGATGACAAGGGATCACTTCACCACAACTGTCAATACCTTAATACTGTAGGAAAATCGAAAGAAGAGTGAATACGCCATCAAAAACGTGACAGATATCCTGCCCACCGTATTACGATCCTCAGAGGATATAATGGGGTCGTAATATGGCAGGTGGGATATCCGTCAAGAATACTCTATAACGCAGAGCTTATACTTCACGAACCCAAGATGGTCGCCACCATTGCAAGTCTCGAGAGAGTCCCATAGTGCTCGGGGACTTGTAGTCTGTCTTGACTCCATCGGTGTGATTCGTGTAGTGTGCGCATTGCAGATGCAAAGAATCACACTAAACGCCGTCCACACTGTGCACATACCTCTCACCTTTTCTGTTGTAAAAGAACCACTTATCCGGGAAGTTTGGTGAAGCTGTTGTTTAGCTTGTCCAATAGCTCTTCACACTGCCAGCGTACCCCAAGCTCCTCACACTGCCTGTCAGAGTAACCAAAACCCCTCAGAAAAAGTATGTGCCACTTACTGTTTACTCTGTGTCAGGTTAACCTAAACTCTTCACATTGTCTTGCAATCAAAGCTTTTCACACTGTCAACATGCCTCAGGCCTGATGTGCTGTCAACGCCCTGAGATACCTCGCACCACCTTCACACTGTGCCTGCAGCTCCTCACCCTGCTTGTGTCCCTTGCCTCACACTGCAAGTGGTACAGGAGCTCCTCAGAGAAGGAATGTACCTCCAGCTTCTCACAGTCACTGTGTCCAGGAGCCCTCTGTCCTTACACTGTCAGTGCCACCCAAGCTATGACACTACCCGTATGCCCCCAGCTAGCTCCTCAAACCATCAATGTACCCTACATGACTCAAATTATCAGTGTAATCAAAGCTCCTCGTGCTGCTAGCATGCCCCAAGCTCCTTACAGACTACTCTCAGCATGTGACTATGCGCCACTCTCGCCTCATAATTTCTGAGTGTACGCCAAGCTCCTCGCGCTGCCAACGTGCCCCAGGCTCATCACAGGGTCTATGTACCTCTAGCTCCCTACAGTGTCCTCTCAGACATGGCACTATGTTTCCCCCTCTCCTCACAATGTCAGTGTACGCAAAGTTCCTCGCGCTGGCAGCGTGCCCCAGGCTCATCACAGGGTCTAGGTACCTTCAGCTCCTCACAGTGTCCTCTCAGCTCGTGGCACTATGAGCCACCTTCTCCCTACAATGTCTGTGAGTATATACTAAGCTCCTCACACTACCAGCATGTCCCAAGCTCCTCACAAGGTCTGGGTACCTCCAGCTCCTTACAGTGTCCTCTCAGCTCGTGGCACAATGCGCCACCCTCTCCTCACAATGTCTGCCACCGTGCCTGAAACTCCTCAGAAGGTCTATCTACCTCCAGCTCCTAACAGTCTCCTCTCAGTTCATGGCACTATGTGCCACCCTCGCCTCACAATGTCTGAGTGTACACCAAGCTCCTAGCATTGCCAGGTTGCCACAAGCTCCTCACAAGGTCTGTGTACCTCCAACTCATAAGTGTCCTCTCAGCTTGTGGCACTATTCGCCGTCCTCTCCTCACTTGTACGCCAAGCTCCTCACATTTTCCATATGTCTCCAGCTCCTCACAGTGCCCTCTTCGCATGTGGCACTACGTGCCACCCTCTCCTCAGTCTTTCAGTGTACGCCAAGCTCCTCACATTGTCCATGTGTCTCTGCTCTCAGTGCCCTCTCCGCATGTGGCACTACGTGCCACCCTCTCCTCAGTCTGTCAGTGTACGCCAAGCTCCTCACACTGTCCATGTGTCTCTGCTCTCAGTGCCCTCTCCGCATGTGGCACTACGTGCCACCCTCTCCTCAGTCTGTCAGTGTACGCCAAGCTCCTCACATTATCCATGTCTCCGCTCCTCACAGTGCCCTCTCCGCATGTAGCACTACGTGCCACCCTCTCCTCAGTCTGTCACTGTACACCAAGCTCCTCACACTGTCCATGTGTCTCCACTCCTCACAGTGCCCTCTCCGCATGTGGCACTACGTGGCACCCTCTCCTCATTATGTCAGTGTACACCAAGCTCCTCACATTGTCCATGTGTCTCCGCTCCTCAGTGCCCTCTCCGCATGTGGCACTACGTGCCACCCTCTCCTCAGTCTGTCAGTGTACACCAAGCTCCTCACATTGTCCATGTCTCTACTGCTCACAGTGCCCTCTCCGCATGTGGCACTACATGCCACCCTCTCCTCAGTCTGTCAGTGTACGCCAAGCTCCTCACATTGTCCATGTGTCTCCGCTCCTCAGTGCCCTCTCCGCATGTGGCACTACATGCCACCCTCTCCTCAGTCTGTCAGTGTACACCAAGCTCCTCACACTGTCCATGTCTCCGCTCCTCAGTGCCCTCTCCGCATGTGGCACTACATGCCACCCTCTCCTCAGTCTGTCAGTGTACGCCAAGCTCCTCACACTGTCCATGTGTCTCCGCTCCCCAGATTAGGTGCCTCCAACATCTCAGACTGTCACATTGTGCTTCACGTGAGGAGACTTGTACACCGATATACACACAGCACTGCTTCCTCTCTGTTCCCTTACTGGAGGGACCGGAAACCAGTAGTAGGCAGAGACATCTTAAGGCATGGGGAGCAAAGTAGGCATCTGGCGAAAGCCCCCACCTTCAAGGGGACCCATCAATGAACATTGTGGGAAATTAAAAAGGACCTTTCTCACTCTCTTCCTCCATCTCAATATCCCTCCCTCTCTCTGACTACCTCTCACTTGATCTGTCTCTACCTCTGATTACCTCACCACTCCCTACTCTTACATGAACTTCTCTTTCTCTACGTCAACTGTCTTTGGTCCTTCCATGTCCTCCTGTTTCTACCTTGGTTACCCCTCTATCTCGCTCTCTACTTCTACCTCCCTCTAACTTACTCCTACTTCTAAATGTCTGCCTTGTTTCTCTTTCTACCTTTCCCTGCTCAACCCGCAGACAAGTGGTCTTCAAACTTTTTTATGTCACCCCTGCAGTGCCTAATTTGTGCTTGTTGTTTCCGGTGCTGAGCACCGGCACTTATTTTTGAGGGACGGCATTTATTCTTCTGCCTCAAGCATTTACTGCGAACAAAAGACATATGGGAAAGAGGGAGGAAGAGAAAAACAAATAAGCGTCAAAATGGAAGAGAGCAAAAAGCTGCAAGAGTGAGCTGGAGGGGCATGGAGTGGCTGTAAATGGATCAAAGAGGCCCGAGATGGCTTCAGAATTACGCTGCCTCAGTATTCGGTGCTCGCACATTTAATTGCAGTAATCGCGTGTTTCAGAGGGCAGCTCTGGGCACTGGCACGTTATTATTTACAGTGAATACTATTTTAAAATACATGATGCCAAATATACTATTCTGGTCAGGCAGGCAGGCAGGCCTTACTAACGTGTACAAGTATCCACAGCGTGATTATTAAAAGTGGGGGTGGGGTGAAGGTTCTGAGGAGTATTTGGAGTCCCTTCCCTTTTGACACACTCCCAGCTTGGATATAAATGACAAAACATGTAAGTGATGGCCCATTACTAACAGCTTAAAACAAAGCCCTGTTATCAGCATGTTGCTTCTCTTGGCCTGAGGCTGGCGCCCCCCCCAAACACTTGAGGCCCTCCAGTATGAAGTCCCCTGTGGTAGACTGATCCACCCTCCTCATCCTTGGGCGCACCCCCTCCGCCTGGGACAACTCATAGTGGCCGTCAACGCTGGGTAACCCACTGACACCCACCGACAGTGCACAAAACCTCGGCTTCACCCTCGACTCCTCACTCTCCATGTCAAAGCAGGTCAGCGCCATCTCCTCCTCCTGCTACAACACCCTCTGCATGCTTCGCAGAGTTTACAAATGGATCCCAACAGAAACAAGAAAAACAGTAACCCAGGCCCTCGTCAGCAGCAGACTCGACTACGGCAACACCCTCTACACCGGTATCTCATCCAAACTCCTCCAACGCATCCAAAACGCCTCCGCCCGACTCATCCTCAACATCCCTCGCCACTGCCACATCACCACCCACCTAAGAGACCTTCACTGGCTCCCCGTC
Organism: Pleurodeles waltl; assembly: GCF_031143425.1. Lineage (NCBI taxonomy): Eukaryota > Metazoa > Chordata > Amphibia > Caudata > Salamandridae > Pleurodeles > Pleurodeles waltl. Next base: position 29,922,454 of record NC_090445.1, on the reverse strand, counting down.
AACAAGAGGATTACCTTCAAGCTCCTCACCCACGCACACAAGGCACTCCACAACACCGGACCATCATACCTGAACAACAGACTCAGCTTCTACACCCAAGCCCGGCATCTCCGCTCCGCTAAACTCGCCTCCATCCCCCGCATCCGACGCAAATCTTCCGGTGGCAGATCATTCTCGTACCTCGCCGCCAAGACCTGGAACACCCTCCCTCCGGATCTACGACAGACCTAGGACCTTTTTTCCTTCAGAAAACTCCTCAAGACTTGGTTCTTTGAGGAGTAGCCGCACCCCCCCCCCCCCAGCGCCTTGAAACCCTCACGGGTATGTAGCGCGCTTTACAAATTGATTGATTGATTGATTGATTCTTGCCCTGTCTCACTTCAGGAGGACCATGGCACCCCGGTGGGCGCAGGCCCCTCGGTGCTGCTTGACCTGGACAGTCAGTGCACTTCCGGTCTGGTGCTGGGTGATGCTGATGGGGGCACCCATGACAAAGTGAGCGGTCACCACCATCCCTAAGGGTGTAGTAGCCGCCAAACAGCACTTAGAAGGAAGAGCCTGTAAGTGGGCGCTCAAGGAGACGGATAACGCGCTCATGCTCTGGAACTTATATGGATTATGCGCCTCTGTGGCTGACACTTTAAGATAGAATTAAATATTGTTTGGCATCATGAGGCCTTGAATTATATGAAAATTAGAAAGTGTAAGATTGGTCTAAACAGGGGCCTCAAATTAGGCCTTGCCCAGGGACCCCATAAATTCAATAAGATGGCCCTGGTTGTAAGACGATTTGCTGGAAATACTTGACGGCCCCAGAAGTATTAAAATAAACAGCCCCTCGCAGGGCAGGCTCCATCCCAATCTGAAATAAGTGAAGTGCTATTTAACAGGCTTTTAGCGCTGGTAATCATAAAAACGAGAATTAAACAAGCAGGGCTCTTTAAACCGGGGCCCATTAGCAGCGGAGGGGCTGGGCCATAACTTCCAGGCAATGGGCCATTCTGAGGGGGCTGCGCCCCCCAATCCATCGCCCGCCTGGCTGAAACTCACCGTATCTCACTCAAAACTTCTGATGCTCATCCCAGGGCTGACAGCGGCCATTTAACCTCCACTTAGCGGGAAATTAAGCAAAATGGATGCCGGCCCGGGGACACTCCGGCTCCATAAAATGGGGATTTGTCGGCCCTTCTGCGCGGGGGCCTGAGGGGGCCGGGGGGCCGCCTGATGGAGACAGAGCGTTATGGCCGCTCTGTTGTGCTAACAGCCAAACGAGGGCCACATTTTCATTTGGTTCAATTACTGCTAATGGCCGCCTCGAAAACTGTCATTAAATACCATTTTAAAATGCATTCAATTTGCATTGCCAGGGCCCGTCGTGTGGGCACAAGTCTCGCGCCTGCGGTGTGTGAAACGTGCTTTTTCCGTGCTTAAACTTTTAATCCAATTTGTGACCGGGGAGAAATCTGAGCAGAGCCAGGTGACCCCCGACAGACAGGGCCCGATGCAGACAGGTAAATGTACAGGTTTGTGTAAGTTTACGCTTCTTCCGTATTCACAGCAATGCAGTTTCATGGTACGTTTGAGATTCGTACACAAACGCGTAAATGTACCTTTGTGGCTCAGGCTCACGGTCCTAACCGGGGGGGCTCACGGACTCCCCATGCATCTCTTCAGAAACACCTTACTCTGTCAGAGCAGAGAGCTGCGGACCTTGGGATAAAATGCCTCATTGTATAGAGCAGCTTCTCTCCAGTCAGCGGGTCTCCTGATGCCCGCACAATAGATGTTTATTGTTACCTGACAGAAAGGGACTCGTTTTAGTTAGAGATTCGGACCCGCGGCCTTGAGGTCAAACACTGATCCCTGGAGAGGAAGCTGAAAGACTCAGAGTTGAACCAGCAGGGAGTCGAACTTGGGGCCCTGAGGTCAAACACAGAACCCTAGAGTGGAGGATGAAGGGCTTTGTGGTGAACCAGCAGGGAGTCGAACCTGCAGCCCTGAGGTCAACCACAGAGCCCTGGAAGTGAAGGTGAAAGGCTCACTGGTGAAACAGCAGGGAGTCGAACCTGCGGCCCTGAGGTCAAATGATCCCTGAGCGGAAGATGAAGGGCTCAGTGGTGACGCAGCAGGGAGTCGAACTTGAGGCCCTGAGGTCAAACACAGAACCCTAGAGTGGAGGAGGAAGGGCTTTGTGGTGAACCAGCAGGGAGTCGAACCTGCAAGGTGAGATCAAACACAGATCTCTGGAGTGGAAGATGAAGGGCTTTGTGGTAAACCGGCAGGGAGTCGAACCTGCGAGGTGAGGTCAGACATCCCTGAAGTGGAAGATGAAAGGCTCAGTGGTGAAACAGCAGGGAGTCGAACCTGCGAGGTGAGGTCAGACATCCCTGAAGAGGAAGATGAAAGGCTCAGTGGTGAAACAGCAGGGAGTCGAACCTGCGAGGTGAGGTCAGACATCCCTGAAGAGGAAGATGAAAGGCTCAGTGGTGAAACAGCAGGGAGTCGAACCTGCGAGGTGAGGTCAGACATCCCTGAAGAGGAAGATGAAAGGCTCAGTGGTGAATCAGCAGGGAGTCGAACCTGCAGCCCTGAGGTCAAACATAGTATAGGAAAATAGCACCTTTCTGGCATAGTTACCCCCACTTTTTGCCCGGTGCCAGTATGTTTAGATTGAAGTGCACTGGGATCCTGCTAACCAGGGTCCCAGTTTCAGTGCTATCTTCACTAAATTTAGTTGAATGGTAACTTTTACACCCCACAATTGGTGCACAGGTACACCCATGTAAGTCCCTAGTATATGGTAGTCGGGTACCCAGGGCATTGGTACAGTAGGGGTCCCCCATGGACTGCAGCATGCATTGTGCCACCCATGGGGGCCCTTGCAAACTGTTACTACAGGCCTGCCATTGCAGCCTGTGGGAAATGGTGCATGCACCTTTCACTCCAGACCTAAGGTTTGCCTTATATCCTGGTCACTGCATTCTGACTCTGTAAGTCACCCATCTGGTAGGCCCTTCACCCCAAGGGCGGGGTGCATGGTTCTTAGTGTGAGGGCACCCCTGAATGAGCAGAGGTGCTCATACAAACCCCAGACTCCATTTCCTAGGCTTTGTGTGTGCGGGGAAGCCATCTTAATGTATGAAGTGGACACTGGTCAACACAAGTTATCCAACTACATAATGGCTTTACTGAACCTAGGCATGTTTGATATCAAACATGTTGGAATCATGCAACTACACCGATTCCAGTGCTAGTTGCATGATACCACGTACTCTGGGGGTTCCCTAGGGAATCCCCCAAAGTCTGCCTGTACAGCCTTGTAGGGTCTGCATGCCAGCTCGTGCTCTTGCTCACCCCAGACACTGTTCTGCCCTCCTGCTGCTGAGCCTATCTCAAGCAGGGGAAGGCAGGATAAAGGGTAGCTCCAAGAAGCCCCGGCCTCCAGCACTGTCCAGCTCCAAGAACGTCATCTTTGCTGTGCTGTTGAAGCCTCCCTGTGACTCCCTCTGCCTGCTGCCAAAGGGTCCTGCTGGGGGCTTCTTCGATTCCTGCTGGCTGTCCTGGGTGCTGAGGGCTGCCAATGTTGGGTCACCTGGACCTTGCAGGACCTCACAAATTCTGCAAACTCTGTTCAATGCTTCCCTGCACTTGCCAAAGCTTGTTGGTGGTCCTGCTGACCACTGGCCCCTCTGCAATTCGACGACCTGCACGGGACAGCTCCTGGACCACCCCTGGGATCTTCCTGCATTGCCTGGACCCCACAGCTTCACTTCTTCATCCACCATCCTACAGGAAAGCATCTCCAAGAAGGGTGGGCATTGCCCTCCCGCACCACCTGGGTACCTATGGGTGGTCTGGACTCTGTTCCCTCTTTCCTTAAATCCTCTTCTGGTGGAATCCACGCCTGGGTTCCACTGACCTGTCCACAGTTCACAACAGCAGCTGGACAACCGAGGTCCCCACTGACTACAACGGGAGGTTCCGACACAACTTTACCCCTTCAGCCCCCTACACGTAGATCCCTGGAGTGGAAGATGAAAGGCTCAGTGGTGAAGCAGCAGGGAGCAGAACCTTGGGTCCTGAAGTCTAACACAAATCTGTGGAGTAGAAGTGTCCATTCAGCCGCTAGATTGTGAGACTCCGCCACTCCTCGCCTAAAGCCATCAGACAACGTCCCATTCAATGACTAACCAGAAAGGACTTCTAGGTCATGGTGTGTAGGAGGAAGTGATGTAAATAAAGTCAATAGCTCCTGGGACTCTGGGGTAAAACCCGTCTGAACAAATTGTTCACCAATGCGCTCTCCTGAACATTAATTTGGCCCAGAGCTAGCGTGTTCCATCCCACAACCCTCTACTTGTATAATTCTTGACGTGTTTATTTGGTTTTAATGCTAATGTTTTCATGCGAGTTCCATGTACAAACTCATTATGTTTGTAAGAGGAGGATAAGTTTGCTGCAGGGCAGTCTTAGGGCATGATTGAGATCTTGGCAAAGTAATGTAATGTAATGTAATCCGAGATTTATAAAGCGCGTTCCTACTCAAAGAGCATCGAAGCGCAAAGGTGTTACTCCGTCACAATGGAGACGGATATCCCATCTATCGAAATATAAATCCCATGGGATATAATGAGATTTAGATTTCGGCGGATAGGATATCCGTCACCATTGTGACAGAGTTATCCCTCCGCCAAGATCTCAATCAGGCTGTTAGTCTGTGACGGGACGTCTAAGATCAATGATTGCCAAGAACGGCCTCCAAAACAGGTGCTTTAGGGTGTTCTGGACCAGGGAGAGTATAAAAGACCAATGACCAGGACCATATTCCCAAAGGGTGCTAGAGGGCAGTCTGGGCACTTGATAAATGTGAGAAGGGTCTGCGCCTGGGCATCTAGTTTTGATGGCTGTCCAGGAAAGCCCTCACCTCCTCTCCCTCCCCAAACAGGTGCTTTAGGGTGGTCTGAGTGAGGGAGACTGTGATTGGTGTTTGACCAGGACCATACTCCCAAAGGATCTCTTTCAGTGGTATGGACATTTGAGTACAAATTTGGAGGCAGTTGATTTCTTCAATATTTCTTCGTGGTGCTGTCAGGCACAAGCAATGTTCTGCATTGTTCAAGCCACTAGTTAATTGAAACAATATAGTTTCTGTTGATGCGATGAGTTCTCAAAGTTAACAAAATAAATAATTTCTATGGCCCTCATTACAACATTGGCGGTAACTACCGCCTATCGCCACGGCAACGGCCGCCAACATACCGCCGCTACACGTATCATGACCACCTACAGTATTCTGCCAGGATGCTGGCGGAACACCGCTGACGGTCATGGCGGCGGACGGTGGTAAGGCAGCGCTGCTGACAGCAGCCCAGCCACGCCAGCAAAACACCGCCGACCGTACCATGAGCAATGATACGGCCTGGCGGGGGGTTTGCTGGTGGACGCTGCCGCGGACCGTCTCCACCCGGAGGACCCCCTGCAAGCAGGTAAGTCGGGTTCTCCAACAGGAGAGGAGGTGGGGGGTGTTGTGTGTATGTGAGGTGGGGTGTATGTTTAGGAATGCGTGCATGCAGGTGTGAGTCGCCTTGAATGCGTGCATGAATGAGTGATTGTGAGTGTTGTGTGTTGTGAATGCATGTGTGTGACAAGGTATGTTGGTGTGTGTTGCGGTGTGTGGGTATGTATGTGTGCATGCATAGGTAGTGGTGGGTATGCGTGTGTGCATGTGTGTATATGGGTGCGCAATGTGGGTGTGTATATGGGGTGTGGTGTGTATATGTGCGGGTGGGGCAGGAGAGGGAGGGAGAGGGGGAGGGAGAACTCTGGGGAGAGGAAGGGGTGCGGGGGAGACCCCTATCAGTGCCAAGGAAGGGATTCCCTGGCACTGATAGTGCCTACCGCCATGGGTTTCGTGGCAGTAAGTCTGGCCCGAAAACCATGGCGGTAGGCTGGGTCGTAATCCCGAGGGTGGGATTGTGACGACCGCCGGGCTGGAGACCGAAGTCTTCAGCCCAGTGGCCGTTACCACCCTGGCGGTCGGTGTGTTAAAGTGGCGGTCTTTGATGGCGGTTACCGCCAGGGCCAAAATACCTTTTTTTTTTACCGCCGGCCTGTTGGCGGTATTAACACTGCTTTAACACTGACCGCCAGGGTTGTAATGAGGGCCTATATGTTTCATATGTTTGTATAATAAACCTGACATAAAAAATCTCTGCAAAATTATTGTGGCTTGAAAATTCTTTGGAAGGGGCGGGGGTTCTCATTCTCACACTTGCCCAAGGCCTGTGTCTTGTGAATGCAGATCTCAAAAGACACAACATGAAAATAATTCTGAAATGTACTGCAGAGGCCCTAATATTCGCCATTGCACTAGGTTATGGACAAGACTCATAGAATGGCGAAGGATTATACGTATAAGTAAGTTATGCAGCCTGCATGAGCTATAATTGCTACCAACCACTAAGTGTTATGGTGTCAGAAGGTTTATATATAAAATAAATGACTTTAAATATATAAGCCAAACTAGCTAGAGGAGAGCCCTTCTTCACTTACCTGGGCACTGGAAGTAGTGTTCTGGTTGGGTTGGTCCATACCTATGGGCTGTAAACTGTAAATTGTACTTGAAGGTGCGGTTATCTCTTATGGTCATATCCCAGGGTTTTGGGATGCTGTAGTTATCTTGGGAACAGACATGTTTTCAACTGTCTTCTGAAATATATATACACTCCTGAATGCTGCTAATCTTGGCTGGTAGCGAGTTCCAGAACTTGGAGGTTTGTACTGAGACAGCAGTGCCTCCTACAGATTTCCTATGGTAAGGTGATAAGAAGATTTGTGGAGCAAGCTTAAAGCGCAGAGTACCTATTTGGTTTGTGTTGCCTGAGTTTAATTTGCAAGTATATTGGTCCTTTCAGTTTGGAGGTTCTGTGAATGCTGCAGACGGCCTTCAACATGGCTATTCCAGCTATAGGTAGCCAGTAGAGTGACTCCTGGCGTTATCCTCGGTGAAGGAGTAAATGGAAACTTGTGGCAGAATTTGAATTAGGTGCATTTTGCGTATGATGAACCTGGGTGTCCAAGGTAGAGACTGATGGCACAGTCAAGGTTGGAGATTAGGAAAAGGAGGACGGCTTGAAGTTTCTGTTGGTATCCAAAGTGTGGGAAGATGCAACGCAGTGTTTTCATATTGTAGAAGGCACTCGAGGTGAAGTTGTTGACATGCATTATTAAGGATAGTTCTGAATCAAAGGTCATCCCTAGGTTTCTTCTCTTCCTGTTACTTGAGCAGCCTCTAATTCTTTGGCCATGTAGTGGTAGGCTGGTATTTTTGTCACTGTCCATAGGCCAACCTTATAATTGCAGTGTTGAACTTTAGGTAGTTATTCGTCACCATGAAATTATGGTGCAAAGGCGGTCAAGTTTTGAGTTGTCGAGATCTTCCGGGCCATCCGCTGGCAGAATGATTTGCATTCATCAGCATAGTTGTAACAGGTGGGGTTCAATGATCTTATCAAGTGTGGTAGAGGGCTTAGATAGATGAAAATAATTGAAAATATATCTTGGGTCCCTGAGGGATGCCACAGTGTTGGGTGTAAGGAGCTGATGTAAAAGATGATAGGAATACCACACACTTTGTCTGTCTCTGAGTTAACAAGGAAGCAATTGAGAGCATTTTCACGTACTCTGTATCCTGAGAGTATGGAGTCTTTGAAGTAGCGAAGTGTATTCCACGGAAGCAACAACCAGATGCTACACTATGTGGTTCTGTAAGTACTACCAGATAATTGCATGAGAAATAATGATCCTTGGTGCCCCTGACAGTGTAAAATCAAGGAAGAAGTACCAGGTAATTGCAAGAGAAACAATAACCTTCTGTACCTCCAACACCATAAAATCATGGAGGAAGGACCAGGTAGCTGTGTGAGATATAATGACCCTCTGTGCAACAGACACCGTAAAATCATGGCGGAAGTACCAAGTAAATGCATGGGAAATAATAACTTTCTGTACCTCCCACACCATAAAATCATGGAGGAAGGACCAGGTAGCTGTGTGAGATATAATGACCCTCTGTGCAACAGACACCGTAAAATCATCGAGGAAGTACTAGATAACTGCAAGGGAAATAATGACTCTTTGCACCTTCAACAGTGTAAAGTCCAGGAGCGTCACCCCCCCCGGCCAAGAGCCAGGAGATGAAATATAAAAAATGAGTTACACTATTGTTTTATTTTAGTGCACAGGGGAGCGGGCTGGGCCGGGCCACTGGAGGTGGGAGGGAGAGTGAAGTGCACCTAAGTGCACATGTGTTTGGCTGGCCGTCTTAAGCCGGCCAAATAAACAAGCGCACTTAGGTTTCTCCAGCCCGGCTGTGTTGTACAACCGGGCTGGATAAACTGCACATACCCCAGGGCTGTGTCTGAGCGGCTGGCCAAGCCGCTCAGACCAATCGTGACGTTCAGGCTATGTTTAGCATGAAAGCAGTGCCAGGATCGCTGGGGAGCCTGTGCTGGTTTCCCAATGAATGCTGGGACACCAACCATCAGGAGCAGAGGAGTGTGAAGCGGCAGGAGACAGCGGGAAAGGTGCTTAAAATTTTTTGTTTGTTTTATTTTCCCCTCGCCGTCTGCCCCCACCCTTGACATTTGCGGCAGCTGCCATTAGTAAAATCACTGAGGAAGCACCAGGCGACTGCATTAGAAATAATGACCCTCAGTGCCTCCGACACTGTAAAATCATGGAGGAAGTATAAGGTAACTACAAGGGAAATAATGACCCTCTCTTCCTCAGACACCATACAATTGTGGAGGAAGTACCAGGTATCAGCAGGGGAAATAATGAACCTTGGTGCTTCTGACACCGTAAAATCATGGAGGAAGTACTATGTAACTGCGCGTGAAATGCTGACCCCCGGTGCCTATGACAGTAAAATTCTGCAGATATCACTAGGTGTCTTCAAAGGACATAATGGCCCTCAGTGCCTCTTACTCAAGGAGATGATGAACGAATCACCATGAAAATAAAAGACCTATAAGGGCTCCAGGTCCCTCCTTGTCACAAAATGCTACAAGAACTCCCAAAAGAACAAGTTACTTACCTTCAGTAACGCATTATCTGGTAGAAACTATATCAGCAAGAGTTGCCTTGGAAACCCCAGTGTGCAAAACTGCTGACATGGGGAACAGGGTCAAGACTGATTTGCATACGGCTGGGTCCAAACTGGAATGGCATGGGCAGCAAAAAAACGATGGATTTAGGCCCAGATCTCTGTACTGGGGGGTGAATGTTTGACATTGTTCAGCATTCCGTCCATCACTTGTTCTTTTTGCATTTGTCGCCCTAAGTGGGAAGGGTATGCCCAGACGTGGGTCCCGTGCTTCCCATGCCACTGGATTCAAGCTAGCCTGGCTGATGAGGGGTGAAACCCCGAAACCGGTCCCAGGATGCCTGTTTCCAGTCCAGGGAAGACCTGGCCTGGCAGTTCGGGCTGGACTGTTCCCATGGGGAACAGGGTCAAGACTGATTTGCATATGTCTGGGTCCAAACTGGAATGGAATGGGCAGCAAAAAAACGATGGATTTAGGCCCAGATCTCTGTACTGGGGGTGAATGTTTGACATTGTTCAGCATTCCGCCCCACTGCTGAAAGAGACGTTGCGCCACCTCCAGATGAAGGCGCCATTCATGAACCGCTAGGCTTTGGCAGCTGAGTTCACCTGCTCTGGCATTCAGGGAACCTGCCAGATGTGGAACCAACAAGAATATGCCCGGAGGTTCCAGCTATGTCCAGAGATGCAGGGCCTCTTGACATAGGGTCCACGACCCCACTCCGCCCTGTTTGTTGCACTACCACATGTTGGTGGTGTTGTCCATGAACACTTGCACTAGCCGTCCCTTTATGGAAGGAAGGAAGGCTTTCAAAGCCAGTTGGATCACTCAGAGCTCCAGCAAGTTGATGTGGAGTCCGGATTCCGCTGGAGACCAGACTCCTCTGATCTCCACCTCTCCCAGATGGTGGCACCATCCCAGAAGTGACGCATTTGTCACTACTGTGAGATCTGGTTGGGGAAAGGGGAGGAGTCAGCCTCTGACACAATCACGGTTCATAAACCACAACGGCAGTCTCTCCGAGATCTGGACCATGTCAGAGAGATTCCTGTGATGCTGCACCCACTGGAACTTCAGGTCCCACTCTAGAGCCTGCATATGTTATAGGACATGCATTACAAGCAGGATGCAGGAGGCCATGAACCCCAGCAGCCTCGGAGTCATTCTCACTGAAATCGAGGATAGGGCTGAAACATTGTATCATAGCCTGAATATCGCTGCTCGTGAGGATAAGCCTGAACTTGCACCATGTCCAGAACGGCTCAGCTGAAAAGGAGCATCTTAGAGGGAGTCAGGTGTGACTTTGGCACATTTATAGGGAACCCCAGTGAATGCAGGAGGTCAACTGTAGTATGGAGGTGGGAGGCGACAGCCTGGGCCGAGCCCCCCTTTAACAGCCACTCATCGAGATGGGGGAAGCCTGGCACCCCTGACCTCCGCAGATGAGCTGCAACCGCTGACCTCACCTTGGTAGACACCTAAGAAGCACTTGTAAGGCCAAAGGAAAGCACAGTGAAGGGAAAGTGCTCATGGCTTACTGCAAACCGCAGGTGGTGCCGATGGGCAGGCAGGATAGGTGTAGAAAAATGCCTCTCATGGCATGGTTACCCCCTAACTTTTTGCGTTTTGTTGATGCTAGTTATGATCGAAAGTGTGCTGGGACCTGCTAACCAGGCCCCAGCACCCGTGTTCTTCCCCGAAACTGTACTTTTGTCTCCACTATTGGCACAGCCCTGGCACACAGATAAGTCCCTTGTAAGTGGTACCCCTGGTACCAAAGGCCCTGTGGCCAGGGAAGGTCTCTAAGGGCTGCAGCATGTATTATGCCACCCTGGGGACCCCTCACTCAGCACATGCACACTGCCTCACAGCTTGTGTGTGCTGGTGGGGAGAAAATGACTAAGTCGACATGGCACTCCCCTCAGAGTGCCATGCGCACAACCCTGTGGCATAGGTAAGTTACAGCCCCAAGGCAGGGTGCATCACACCACAGGTGAGGGCATAGTTGCATGAGCACTATGCCCCTACAGTGTCTAAGCCAAATCTTAGACATTGTAAGTGCAGGGTAGCCATAAAGAGTATATGGTCTGGGAGTTTGTCAAACTCAAACTCCACAGTTCCATTATGGCTACACTGAATTCTGGGAAGTTTGGTATAAAACTTCTCAGCACAATAAATCCATACTGATGCCAGTGTGGGATTTATTGAACAATGCACACAGAGGGCATCTTAGAGATGCCCCCTGTAAACCAGTCCAAATGCTAGTGTTAGGCTGACCAGTTCCTACCAGCCTGCCACATCCAAACGGGTTTCTGGCCACATGGGGTGAGTGCCTTTGTCACTCTGTGGCCAGGAACAAAGCCTGTACTGGGTGGAGATGCTTCTCACCTCCCCCTGCAGTAACTGTAACACCTGGTGGTGAGCCTCAAAGGCTCAAGCCTGCTGTTACAGCGCCCCAGGGCACACCAGCTAGTGGAGAAGCCTGCCCCTTCGGACACAGCCCCCACTTTTGGTGGCAAATCTGGAGGAGATAATGAGAAAAACAAGGAGGAGTCACCCACCAGTCAGGACAGCCCCTAAAGTGCCCTCAGCTGAGGTGACCCCTGCCTTAAGAAATCCTCCATCTTGTTTTGGAGGATTCCCCCAATAGTATTAGGGATGTGCCCCTCTACCCACAGGGAGGAGGCACAAAGAGGGTGTTGCCACCCTCCAGGACAGTAGCCATTGGCTACTGCCCCCAAACCTAAACAAACCCCTAAATTGAGTATTTAGGGGCGACCCTGAACCCAGGAAATCAGATTCCTGCAACCTGAAGAAAGAAGAAGGACTGCTGACCTGAAAGCCCAGCAGAGATGACGGAGACGGCAACTGACTTGGCCCCAGCCCTACCAGCCTGTCTCCAGACTCAAAGAACCTGCACAGCGACGCATCCAGCGGGACCAGCGACCTCTGAGGACTCAGAAGACTGACCTGCACCTAAAGGACCAAGAAACTCCTGAGCAGAGCGGCTCTGTCCAAATCTGCAACAAAGAAACCAACTTTAAAGAAGACTCCAGCCTCACTCTGGAAGAGTGAGTATTCACACATTGCACCTGACGCCCCCGGCCCGTGTCCAGAGAAACCAACACCGCAGAGAAGGCTCCCAGGCGACTCCAATGACGTGGACACCCTGAGTCGACCTCCCTGCACCCCCACAGTGACGCCTGCAGAGGGGATCCAGAGGCTCCCCCAGACCGCGACTGCCTGGTAACAAAGGAACCCGACGCCTGGACAAAGCACTGCACCTGCAGCCCCCAGGACCGAGAGGAACCAACCATCGGTGCAGGAGTGACCAGCAGACGGACCTCATTCTAGCCCAGTTGGTGGCTGGCCCCAGAAGCTCCCATGCCCTTCCTGCATCGCCAGAGTGACGCCCTGGTCCCTCCATTGATTCCTATCTACAACCCAACGCCTTGTTCACACACTGCGCCCGGCAGCCCCTGGGCCGCTGAGGGTGTATTTTGTGTGCCTGTTTGGGACCCCCCCAGCGCTCTACAAAACCCCCCTGGTCTGCTCCCCGAGGACGCAGGTACTTACCTGCTAACAGACTGAGACCAGAGCACCCCTGTTCTCCATAGGCGCCTATGTTATTTGGGCCCTACTTTGACCTCTGCAACTGACTGGCCCTGTGTCGCTGGTGCTGGGTGTTTGGGCTTGACTTGAACCCCCAACGGTGGGCTGCCTATGCCCAGGAGACTGAACTTGTAAGTGCTTTACTTACCTGAGAAACTATTACTTACCTCCCCCAGGAACTTCTGATTTTTGCAGTGTTCACTTTTAAAATAGCTTATTGCCATTTTTGCCAAAACTGTGTACATTACTGTTTTAATTCAAAGTTCCATACTTACCTGTGTGAAGTACCTTACAATTTATGTACTTACCTAAATTCTGAATCTTGTGGTTCTAAAATAAATTAAGAAAATAATATTTTTCTATATAAAAAACTATTGGCCTGGAGTTAAGTATTTGAGTGTGTGTCCTCATGTATTGCCTGTGTGTACAACAAATGCTTAACAATGCCCTCTGATAAGCCTACTGCTCGACCACACTACCACAAAATAGAGCATTAGAATTATTTAATTTTGCCACTATCAACCTCTAAGGGGAACCCTTGGACTCTGTGCACACTATCTCTCACTTTGAGATAGTATATACAGAGCCAACTTCCTACAATAGATATATGAAAATAAGCATCCTGCAAATCCTGCACTACGATCCAGTCTCCTGGGTCAAGGGAAGACAAGACCTGACCATATGTGAGCATCTTGAACTTCTCCTTCTTGAGGAAGCGATTGAGGATTTGAAGATCTATGATAGGTCAAAGACCTTTGTTCTTTTTGGGTATTAGAAAGTAGTGGGAATAACAACCACAGCCTAGTTCTGATATCGGAACCCTCTCTATGGCTCTCGTGGCCAAGAGAGCCATGAGTTCCTCGTTGAGCAAGGACAAACGATCCTCTATCAGCCGATCATAAGATATAGGTATACGAGGAGGTAAGTATTTGAAGGGGAGTGAGTAGCCCCTCCAAATAATCTGTAAGATCCACCTGTCCGATTATGGACTGCCAGTGGTGGAGATGATGGCTTAGTCCCCCACAAACTGGACGACCATGATCTTTTAAGGCAAGATTAGGAGGGCTTTGGGGCTATGGCTGCAGGGGGGGCAGTGGTTGTAGCAGACCTCTGGCTACCTGACCCATGGGTTGGTATGAACCGCATCAACTCGTCCATGCAAAGGCTGGGTAGCTTGCACGGGACGTGGCTGACATAAGGCTGGGGCAGTTGTAAGCTCATTCCATAGCCATGAAAGAGGAAAAAGGCAGACTGGGGAGTGACGTGGAGCAGCTGAGAGGCCCCAAGAGCTGGCAGTAGCGTGCGAGTGCTTAAAGCGCTCCAGCGCCAAGTCTGCCTGGTCTCCGAAGAGACAATTACCATCAAAGGGCATGTCCATAATGGAAGACTGGACATCCCCTGAAAAGCCAGATGTTCTCAGCCAGGTGTGGTGCCAAAGCGCTGGTATAGAAGAAATCGTTCTCCCCAGCAAGTATGTCATGTCAAATCCACACCTGATGGTGAACTTTGCTCTATTTCTCCAGTCTTTGACAGATTGGGAGAGGACGGCTCAGGCCCCCTCTGCGTCCTTTGGCACCAGTTGCGCAACCGTGACCAACAAACTGTGGGAATAGCGGCCCAATAAGCATGCAGTGTTTACTGACCATGTTTTTGAGGCCTGCATTGACTGTCTCATTAGAAGCTGCTTGTCCACGTCTTTGGGGCCTATATATGACTGTCTCCTTAGCAGCCCACTTGTCCATGTCTTTGTGGCCTGCATCTGAAAGTCTCCTTAGAGGCACGCTTGTCCAGGACTTTGCGGCCTGCATCTAACTGTCTCCTTAGAAGCCCGCTTGTCCAGGTCTGAGGCCTGCATCTACCTGCCTCCTTAGAAGCCCGCTTGTCCACATCTCTGGGGCCTGCATATGACTGTCTCCTTAGAAGCCTGCCTGTCCAGGTTTTCAAGGCCTGCATCTGCCTGTCTCCTTAGAAGCTGCTTGTCAATGTCTTGGAGGCCTGCATCTGACTGTCTCCTTAGAAGCCGTTTATCCAGGTCTTGGAGGCCTGCATTTGCCGGTCTCCTTAGAAGTCTGTCTATCCAGGTCTGAGGCCTGCATGTACCTGTCTCTTTAGTAGCCCGTTTCTCCATGTCTTTGGGGCCTGCATCTGGCTATCTCCTTAGAAGCCCACTTGCCCATGTCTATGAGGCTTGCATCTGCCTACCTCCTTAGAAGTCTGCTTGTTCAGAACTTTGGAGCCTGCATCTGCCTGCCCCCTTAGAAGTCTGCTTTCCTAAGTCTTTCAGGCCTTCATTTATGTGTCTCCTTAGAAGCAGCTTGTTCATGTCTTGGAGGCCTGCACCTGACTGTCTCCTTAGAAGCCATTTATCCATGTCTTGGAGGCCTGCATCTGACTGTCTCCTTAGAAGCCGTTTATCCAGGTCTTGGAGGCCTGCATCTGCCTGTCTCCTTAGAAGTGTGTCTGTCCAGGTCTGAGGCCTGCACGTACCTGTCTCTTTGGAAGCCCATTTCTCCATGTCTTTGGGGCCTGCATCTGGCTATCTCCTTAGAAGCCTGCTTGCCCACGTCTTTGGGGCCTGCATCTGCCTGTCTTCCTAGAAGCCTGCTTGTCCGGAACTTTGGGGCATGCATCTGCCTGCCTCCTTAGAAGTCTGCTTGACTAAGTCTTTCAGGCTTGCAACTATCTGTCTCCTTAGAAGCAGCTTGTCCAAGTCTTTTTGGCTGCATTGACTGTCTCTTAGAAGCTGCTTGTCCACGTCTTTGGGGCCTGCATCTGCCTGCCTCCTTAGAAGCCCACCTATCCAGGTCTGAGGCCTGCATCTACCTGTCTCCTTAGAATCTGCTTGTTCATGTCTTTCAGGCCTGCATCTATCTGTCTCCTTAGAAGCCAGCCTGTCCAGGTCTTTGAGGCCTACATCTGACTACCTCCTTAGAAGCCCGAATGTCCATGTCTTGGAGGTCTGATTCTGCCTGCCTCATTAGAAGCAGCATGTCCACGTCTTTGAAGCCTGCATCTGCCTGTCTCCTTAGAAGCTGCTTGTTCATGTCTTTCAGGCCTGCATCTGCCTGTCTCCTTAGAATCTGCTTGTTCGTGTCTTTCCGGCCTGCATCTGCCTGTCTCCTTAGAAGATGCTTGTTCATGTCTTGGAGGTCTGATTCTGCCTGCCTCCTTAGAAGCAGCATGTCCACGTCTTTGAAGCCTGCATCTGCCTGTTTCCTTAGAAGCTGCTTGTTCATGTCTTTCAGGCCTGCATCTGCCTGTCTCCTTAGAATCTGCTTGTTCGTGTCTTTACGGCCTGCATCTGCCTGTCTCCTTAGAAGCTGCTTGTTCGTGCCCTTCAGGCCTGCATCTGCCTGTCTCCTTAGAAGCTGCTTGTTCGTGCCCTTCAGGCCTGCATCTGCCTGTCTCCTTAGAAGATGCTTGTTCGTGTCTTTCCGGCCTGCATCTGCCTGTCTCCTTAGAAGATACTTGTTCGTGTCTTTAAAGCCTGCATCTGCCTGTTTCCTTAGAAGATGCTTGTTCGTGTCTTTAAAGTCTGCATCTGCCTGTCTCCTTAGAAGCTGCTTGTTCGTGTTCTTCAGGCCTGCATCTGCCTGTCTCCTTAGAAGCTGCTTGTTCGTGCCCTTCAGGCCTGCATCTGCCTGTCTCCTTAGAAGCTGCTTGTTCGTGTTCTTCAGGCCTGCATCTGCCTGTCTCCTTAGAAGATGCTTGTTCGTGTCTTTCAGGCCTGCATCTGCCTGTCTCCTTAGAAGATGCTTGTTCGTGTCTTTCAGGCCTGCATCTGCCTGTCTCCTCAGAAGACTCTCTGGTACTTTATTTAATAACCAACAACCAGGAGAGCCCGCCAGATCTGCCTGCCCAAGCAAAGACCTCCTGTTCCACGATACTGACAGCATCATGGCCGGGGCCCCCACACACAGAGCACAGAGCCCCTCAGAGGGTGGACCACAGACGGACAACCTGTGGCTCGATTGCCGACCGTACACACCCATGAAATCCAAGAAAGCAGCTGTGAGAAGTCATCTTGACTAGGGAAGCCCTCCCCTGCCTTGACCCCCGGGGCCGCCCGCCTGGTGCCTCCGGGGAACCCGCTGCACTGATTCATCAGAGCCGAGGGCTGTCTCGATGTGTCCACTGCGCCCCCTCGCGGCAGAGAGGAGTCCTGGCATCCCATCTGCTTCCACACTGCCGGCCTCCTATGGCTATGGTTCAGTCCTTCCTGTACCCATCAAGCGTCCTCTAGGCGCTGGAATAGCCTCACAAACAAAGCATGTTCCATACAGGTGAATGTGCAACTATACAACGCGAGCTGTGGAACCTGAAACATGTTACATGTAAGTACATGCTTAAAACACTCCCCCCCCAACACACACACAAATAATGGAATGAAGTGGTCCGCGTGGATAACTTGTGCCTGTAATAGTGACACAACGGACATAGGGTTTTGTGTGGCACTGTGGACCAATCCTCTGCTGTTTACACAAGACTTGATGGCTGTATACTTTTATTACACCCAACAAGTGTTGGGGTTACAACCCCCATCATCAGTGCTGACGTCTGTGGCTAGTTCACGATCACTGCTGCCGGTGCCTTGAAATCATCGGAGGGATGCTTGAAGCGCTGGTGTGACCGAGACGGACACACCTACCTTGATGTCAGGGCAGCCGTGTGTACCCACACATCTGCTGCAGGCCTGTCCCATCCTGTCTTTGTGTATGCCCACAGGTGACATACTACACACTAATGTGGAACCAAGACACAGGTGATTACTTATCAAACATGCGTAAACTAGGCCTGAGTGGGCGTGTATGTGATGACTTGGGAACTGCATGTCCAGGCCCTGTTCAAGGTCTGCAACCCAGCAGTCCCATTTTGAGGACATGTGCCTACGACCAAAGGCTGAAGATGAGGCATGGCTGGACTTCAGACTCTGATTCCACTGGGGCAGGCATGCTGTGAGACAGGGGGGCGGGGGGGTTCTGCTGACTCTTTCAGGCTCTCAGAGCAGAGCTCTGTCCGCTGACCTCGGGCTCTGTTTACAAAGCTAGGGGCAGGTCCAGTCCGCTTCCTCTGAAGCTCTAGGCTGGAGTCTGGCCTTCAAGTTAATAGTCCTGGGACCCCTCAGATTTGGCCCTGGGTGCCTAGGGGTTATTTTCAAGGAAGTAGACAGGTGTGCACCCCCTTGGTATCTCCACTCCAGATAAGGAGATACAGCTGGGCTCTGGTGTGTCACCTACTGCAGTGTCTCACTCCCAAGGGCAGCAAAGCCCTGGAGGAAGCTTTTGGGGTCTGAGTCAGGCCACTGAATGTGCACAGCTCCTGTGACCTGTGGATATGGAGACCGCTTTTATACGTCTGCTGTCACGGGACGACGTCCACACCCTAAGCCTGTGCTTCAGTCTGGGGAACGACGGCTTCCCTATGACCTGCAAGCATTGGCAAAGCCAACAGGTTTCTCCTGTTGGACCTATTGACTTAAGCAGGTGGTTTTAACCATGATGGTCAGCAGTGGTTCCCACCCTGTGACCATGGGACTTCTGGGGGTCCTCAAAGCCTCTTCAGGGGGTCCATGACTGCTTAGAAAATGAAATAATATTAACAGACTAATAACATGTATATAAACAAAGCGGCTAAATGTACAATTAAAACAAATTAAAACATACTGTAAATGCCAAGGAACTTGAATTGTAGGCTACAAATTAAATTGCTATCCTCAGATTGATTTGTGGGAGCCGTGCAGGTGCATCACACAGAATATAGTATGGACGACGTGTGGCTTCAATTCAACTTCAACCTTCCTATTAAAATCATTTTTTAAAATTTATATTTGTTTACAAATTAAATAAAATGTGTTATCATTTGTGTATGTGTTTGATGGAATGCTTGTTTCTGTATTTTTTGTGTACTGTTTTGAGTTTCAAATCACTGACAACGTTTACTCCGGGGTCCCGGCTTCCAGTAATGACTCAGTGGAGGGGGGGCTTGATTCCAATAATGATTCAGTGGGGGTCCACAGGTTCCAGTAATGATAATGTGGGGGGTCCACAGATTCCAGTAATGATAACGTGGGGCGTCCACAGAAGGCAAAAGGTTAAGAACCACTGTTGTACAACATCTACGAAGCTGTGCAGCATGGCTAAAGAAAGCAAACATAAAAGGCTCTATGATGTGGTGGCGCCCCATTTTGAGGGCACGTGCACATCTACAAAATAATATTAATATTATTTTGTATTTACAGAGTTGGATCAGAAAAAGAAAAGTAGTGCAAAAGCAGGCGGTGCAGGTGGAGCGGAAGCATCACAATGGACGCAGATGGAAAGGGCATCTTGAATGATGCGGGTAGGGGAAAACAACATCAAGGGAGTAGATGGGGAAACAACACGGATGGCGGGGGATGGGAGCACCACAGATGGGAGGGGGACAGGAACTACATAGAAGGCAGGTGGTGGGAGAAGCAATAGGTGAAAGAGCAACATGAAGCGGACAGGGAGAGAAGTACATGGGCGAGAAAGCAACACAGCGAGAGAAGTACACAAAGGTGAGCTTCAGAGGGCCCCCTCAGCAAATGTGGTAGGTGCTGAGCTGAGGAGGGGGAGCTCTTTGTACTTTGCAGGGCGGCCCCCACAAGTTTTGTTAAGCTACCGACATGGACGGGTTGGGGGGAAAAGACATGCCTGACAGAGATCAACGTGGAGTATCCCCTGGGGAAAGAAATACATGAGGGAGACAGCTGGAAAACACATGGACTCTCATGGACAATTTAACCCAAGGGAAAAAAGTAGTGATTGAAAAACAAGTAGTGTAAGGATATCAGTAATGCGTCCATGCTCCAAGGGAGAGACAAACACAAGAAGAGTGGCAGTACATTCAGCCAGTGGCAAGCAATGGGCAGGCTTTAAGTTTGCTGTAAGCTGACAGTAGGTCTTTTCACCAGCAGAGACCTTGCGCTGCCTTGTAGGCAAGACCTTAATATGGCCATAATCATTTCTCTATAGCAAGGCAGAGAGCTTCCGGCTTCCAAGGCTGTTATTCATGCCATAACCCCAAACTCTTCCCCCCTTCGGTTTCTGAGGTTACCTTCTTCCGCAGCCCACCAGACACACCAGATACATTTTATCTTCACCCCTAGACAATAACAGTAGAAATCACAACAAAGGCACCACTACATATTTGCAAGAAACAACGGCACTGTGTGCTGCTAAACAATTGTGTGGCCCATCATAAATGATGGAGCAGGTGAAACTCCCTTTATTAGGTGCAGTCAGACGATAGACATGTTGAACTTTTTGAGAGGCAGAAAATGGCAAAGGCAGGCATTTGCTTCGTTGGGCCTGCATCATGCCTGTTGCAGCAGCAGAGGACAGAATGGAGCAGCTGGCCTTGCACTGGGGCTTTAAACACCCACCTCTCAGTCTTTAGCAAGCATGCCCCGAACGCCCACAAACCGGCCTTCTATGTCCTGTGTCCATGCCGCTGCACAGGTAGACTCTTGATTTAACAAACCATGAAGACTTGAGCCCAGACACACTTAACAAACGTCCCCTCCACAGAGGAAAGTGTTGGTGGCCATACTGAACAAGTGTTTCATACCATGAAGTCCTAGTTTACTCGATTCCATAAACCTCTGAAACAATATGTGTTAGAAGATCTTGGAACATGTCAGTGACAGCTGTCTGGACTTCAAGGTGCCAGTGATGAATGTCAGTGATGCTGGTCACTGTTCCATCAGTGTCAGGATGTGGACACCCCCCCTCCCAGCATACAGAATGAGCTGCAAGCCTGTGACTTTAAGGGCATATCATGGGCGTAAGTGGATGCACGTGTGCGGAGCGCACGTGTACATGCACATGCCCATGGGCGTGTGCACTGCTTGCTGTCACAAGGATATGTGATGTTACAGTTAGGGATACCTTTTCCTCAATGTTTATTTTTCTGTGGATTACTCTGGTGTTTTACCAGTGTTTTCCTAATGCTTGAAAATCAGCATTTCTATAGTCCACACCACACCCAAAACGTTCTTGAAAATAGTTTCTCCAAGTGCTTAACAAACATGTTGTTTTCATTGCTGTGAATTCCTTCTTATAGTGGGTAAAGGTGCCTGCCTCTCTCAGTCTAACTCTCACTCTACCCCCCTCATGTGCTCTCCCTTTCACGTTCACTCCCTTTCTCAACCCATTACTACATCTCTCTCAGTCTTGCCTCTCACACTCAGCCTCACAGAGTTTGTTTTTAAGGTTATTAATGGCACATCACCTTGTCTCCATCAGTTGCTACACTGCCTGTGGATCGGTGCGTTCCTACCTATCCTGTGTAAGGGCAGTAGTGCGCCTGTAGAGCTGGGCTCCACTGCCCCACCTCGTAGGACTGTCACAAGGTCAGGCCTACAGGGCAGTCTGGAAGTGCCAGAAGGGCTGGTCTGACATGTCACTCTGTGTGTTGTTTTTACTGCCTTGGGCCTGTTTTATAGTCCAGTAGGTCACTGCTTACTGTTGATTTGCCTGATATTACCACAGGTATTGTCTGCGGCAAGCTCAAATTCATGCAGTCTCCGATACCTTGCACTGCACTTAAACAGTGTGCCTTTGCAAGTTACAAACTGACTTGATTTACAAATGTTGGCCACTTTTTTCCAGCCATCTGATTCGCTAAAGGGGCCACTTTTATTGTGGTGCCCAAACCTATTTTACTGTCCTAGTCTGACCTTGGCTGGCATAAAACAGGACTACCTCGCTTAATGAAGGCATCGAGGTTTCTGCACTGCGGGGCTAGAAGTTACCACAAGTGCTAGAAGCATCCTGAGCAGGAGAAGCCAGGAACCAGTCCATGACCATCTGCCTGCTATGACCAGTGACTGTGGACACTGCTGAGGAGTCCTAGACAAATAAGAATAGAGGCGTGAATCCAGTGGACACTGCAGAGGAGTCTTTGACAAGTAGCAATGGAGTGAATCCAGTGGACACTGCAGAGGAGTCTTAGGTAAGTAACAATGGAGGAGTGAATCCAGTGGCCACTGCAGAGAAGTCTTAGACAAGTAACAATGGAGTGAATCCAGTGGACACTGCAGAGGAGTCTGTGACAACTAAAAATGGAGTGAATCCAGTGGACACTGCAGAGGAGTCCTAGGTGCCACTGCAGAGAACTATTAGGTAAGTAACAATGGAGGAGTGAATCCAGTGGCCACTGCAGAGAAGTCTTAGGTAAGTAGCAATGGAGGAGTGGATCCAGTGGACACTGCTGAGGAGTCTTAGACAAGTAACAGTGGAGGAGTGAATCCAGTGGACACTGCAGAGGAGTCTTTGACAAGTAGCAATGGAGGAGTGAATCCAGTGGACACTGCAGAGGAGTCTTAGACAAGTAACAATGGAGGAGTGAATCCAGTGTACACTGCAGTGGAGTCTTAGGTGCCACTGCAGAGAACTCTTAGGTAAGTAACAATGGAGGAGTGAATCCAGTGGCCACTGCAGAGAAGTCTTAGGTAAGTAACAATGGAGGAGTGAATCCAGTGGCCACTGCAGAGAAGTCTTAGACAAGTAACAATGGAGGAGTGAATCCAGTGGACACTGCAGAGGAGTCTTTGATAAGTAACAATGGAGGAGTGAATCCAGTGGACACTGCAGAGGAGTCTTTGACAAGTAACAGTGGAGGAGTGAATCCAGTGGACACTGCAGAGGAGTCTTTGACAAGTAACAATGGAGGAGTGAATCCAGTACACACTGCAGAGGAGTCTTAGGAGCCACTGCAGATAACTCTTAGGTAAGTAACAATGGAGGAGTGAATCCAGTGACCACTGCAGAGAAGTCTTAGGTAAGTAAGTACTATGGAAGAGTGAAGCCAGTGGACAGTGCAGAGGAGTCTTAGGTAAGTAACAATGAATCCAGTGGACACTGCAGAGGAGTCTTAGACAAGTAACAATGGGGTGTATCCAGTGGACACTGCAGAGGAGTCGTAGGTGCCACTGCAGAGAACTCTTAGGTAAGTAACAATGGAGGAGTGAATCCAGTGGTCACTGCAGAGAAGTTTTAGGTAAGTAACAATGGAGGAGTGAATCCAGTGGCCACTGCAGAGAAGTCTTAGGTAAGTAAGTACTATGGAAGAGTGAAGCCAGTGGACAGTGCAGAGGAGTCTTAGGTAAGTAACAATGAATCCAGTGGACACTGCAGAGGAGTCTTAGACAAGTAAAAATGGGGTGTATCCAGTGGACACTGCAAAGGAGTCTTAGACAAGTAACAATGGGGTGTATTCAGTGGACACTGCAGAGGAGTCTTAGACAAGTAACAATGGAGGAGCGATTCCAGTGGTCACTGCAGAGAAGTCTTAGGTAAGTAACAATGGAAGAGTGAAGCCAGTGGACACTGCAGAGGAGTCTTAGGTAAGTAACAATGAATCCAGTGAACACTGCAGAGGAGTCTTAGACAAGTAACAATGGAGTTAATCCAGTGGACACTGCAGAGGAGTCTTAGGTAAGTAACAATGGAGGAGTGAATCCAGTGGACACTGCAGAGGAGTCTTAGGTAAGTAACAATGGAGGAGTGAATCCAGTGCACACTGAAGAGGAGTCTTAGGTAACTAACAATCAAGGAGTGAATCCAGTGGACACTACAGAGGAGTCTTGGGTAAGTAACAATGGAGTAGTGAATCCAGTTAACACAGCAGAGGAGTCTTAGGTAAGTAACAATGAATGAGTGAATCCAATGGACACTGCAGAGGAGTCTTAGGTAACTAACAATCAAGGAGTGAATCCAGTGGACACTACAGAGGAGTCTTGGGTAAGTAACAATGGAGTAGTGAATCCAGTGGACACAGCAGAGGAGTCTTAGGTAAGTAACAATGAAGGAGTGAATCCAATGGACACTGCAGAAGAACCTCAGACAAGTAACAATGGAGGAGTGATTCCAGTGGACACTGAAGAGGAGTCTTAGACAAGTAACAATAGAAGACAGACTGCAGTGGACACTGCCGAAATGTCATAGACAAGTAACAACGGAGGAGTGAATCCAGTGGACACTACTGAAGAGGCTTAGTCAAAAAGCAATAAAGGAGTGATTCTAGTGAATACTGCCCAGGAGTCTGACTACACTTGGATGACGATGGCACTTCATAAATCTCCTAAGAATGATTATGATAATGAAGAAAAACAATGAACAACAAAGTGCAAGTGAGAAGGACTGGATTAGTGACCGTGCCTGGCAAGCTTAATCCTCTGCACAAGTGAGATCCCTTTCAGCTGACCCCCCTATGTCTGGATGAATCTCAAGATGTCCTCCTACATCTTGATGAATCTCAAGATGTCCACCAATGTCTAGATGAATCTCAAGCTGTCCACCTATGTCTGGATGAATCTGAAGATGTCCACCTACGTCTGGATGAATCTCATGCTGTCCACCTACATCTGGATGAATCTCAAGCTGTTCACTTACTTCTGGATGAATCTCAAGCTGTCCACCTAAGTCTGGATGAATCTCAAGCTGTTCTCCTACGTCTGGATGAATCTCAAGCTGTCCACCTAAGTCTGGATGAATCTCAAGCTGTCCACCTACTGTTATGATATTTATGTTTTGACCACTGACTGCATGTTGCACTTAGCCTAGCAGCACACTGTTACATTAGTGACCACCAACTTAATTTTGCCTATTGACTTTATTTTAGCATTAGCCACTGCCACGTTAAAAGCTGCAAGTAGTTTTCCACATTGTACAATGTGCACATGTTTTTATTTTTTGTGTTCTTTCCCACCAAGGGCTTAGGCTGATAAGAGTGTACTTAGACGGCAGGGAACGGTCTTGGTTTGCATTGGCACCTTGGGATTGTAGCCAAGTCACAACATGTTATTTTCAAAGTTGGCCTAAAGCAATCAGCATCTTTTGAATAAATAAACTTCTGCAGTGAGAGGGAGGTTCTAGAATTTTCCTCTCTTGTTTGTTCAAAGTATAAGAGGCTGAGACCAGATGGACCGGGGACTGAGAGTACTTGCAGATCTCAGGCATACCCAGGACGCTGATGTTTGTCATCCTTCCATTGAGGATAATTGCTCTCCCTCTTCTCGATCGATTCTGGGATCTAGTGATCTGATGTTGAATAGGAGGGAGATGAAGCAGTTCTGCCCTTGCCTCATGGTGATACATATTTTTTAATTCTTTATTTGCTTTGCATTATAATATAGATACACATATTTGCTGTGTATATTGCAGTGGAGAATCATCTGTACATGTTTTCATTTTGTTGCTGTGACCATTTTTAAAGATGTGCTTTCAGCATGCTAATCTCCTTTTACGAACCTTGCAAAGTGAAAAAATAAATGTCTTCTTTGGACTAAGAAGCACATTCCAGAGATTTTTGTCAGTGCATGAGTGTTTCAGCTAAGTCATTAGTGAAGCAAAGCACCTACATCTGAATGAATCTCAAACCTGAACCCAGGAATCCCCTGTGGAACGTGAAGGAAGCAGGCCTTTTCCCCAAGTAAAGTACAGTCAGCATGTACAACCTCTGTAGTGTCATATCGATCCACTGTTAGTGCGAGGCTGCTGTGTTGTATTGGTGCTAAAACCAAACACCCACACACATCCTCTGTGAAAGTATTGACTACTCACCCACACCTACCACCAACGAGTCACTGCAGCTGAGGGAACATCACAACCCCTTGTATGAGACAGTATTGAGGGTCATAGGACAGTAAGGAAAAATATAGTATGATCAAAATCACTACCCAGTACTGCCTGGGCCTTCAGGAAACATTAGTCATGTACTCAATAACCCAGCTGCCTTTGTGGTGTCACATTAGAGGATGTACAGCTTCCTACTACAGACAAGCAAACAGTGTGAGTTGATCAACACTGGGCTATGTTACATGAATTATTTACAGCCAATGTGTTTGTGTAGTTGTGTACTGGCAGGTATTCTAGCTGAGAGCACTGTGCATGAGCTGTGCATAACAGTTGTTCTGAAGTATGCAAAAGCTCCCATACTTCAGAATCCCTTCCCAAGTTGATGTCAGACTGCCTACAGAAGCTGCTCTTCTGCACCAGCACCAGGTAGGTATGGCATAAGCGGACTTTGGCATCTGACTGAAACCATCTTCTGAATTGCTTTTGATTACATGCAAGCCTATCAACATTTATAGTGTGACTATGGTGTTAGTCTCTGTCACAATAAACATAGAAGTATCCCTCTGCAATATGAGAGAAAGGGTGTGCTCCACAACTAGCCCCCACCTCTGTGAGAAGTAGGAAAATGTATCATTTTTATATACAACCCTCACCCACTCTAATGTTGGCATGCTTCATCATCGGGTTCACCCTGACCTCTATAAGTCAGGGTGTATTCCAGGGACCTCTTTGTATACTGGTGTGATGGGGGGGGGGGACACTCTTATGTTTATTGTGTGTGAAACCAGGGAGAACGTATCCTCCGCATCCCATGGTGCACATAAAGATCTCCCTTCCGGTAGTTTGGTCCTTCAAGCTCCCTCCCTTACCATAGTATAAAGTTACTCTCTGTCTCCTGGCAAGGAAGGGACATCCGCCACATTTGTGATGAAGTACCCGTCTACCAAACTCTAATTCAAGCCGTTGTTTGGGAAGGGGTGTGTCCGAGGGATGCGTGGTAACAGGAGGGTAGACCTATGACATTGGTGGAGTTTAGACCACAAGGAGTGTGGCCACTTGTTTCTATTTTTCGTTTGATAGATGATGCCAGTTCACCCATCTAGACTTCATCTTACCGTACAGGCATGCCAAACGTCATGTCCGGTGGCAGGTGGAAGGTGCGGAACCTGGGAGGGTCCTTGTCAGTGAAGCGCTTTTTGTCGTGGGTCTTGCGGTAGTAGTGGTGTTCAATGGGCTTGACCAGACCAGCTGAGATGGCCTCTTCATTTAAAGCCACGAAATCCCGCACCATCTTCCGCGGGAAAACCTTAGACTCTATGGAGTCCCAGTGGCCAATAGCTGGTGAGGAAACAAGAACAGATAAATACATAAATAAATCCAGGATTTGTAAAGCAAAGCACCCAAATCACAGATGAAGTGGTTAGAAAAGTGGCAAAGGATGGGCCGTGGGTTATTAGCTTAGCACGACCAGTCACTGCAGTCAAGGAGACAGTGATCCTGAGGGGACATATCCACACAGAATCTATTTAAGCGCAACCTCAATCCTAAACCCTCACACCTCCTCATCAGTCCTAGATCTTCATCACTCACTCCTCGGACCTCATTCCTCACACCTCCTTGTCAGTCCTAGATCCTCATCCTTCACTCTGTCCCTCACTCCTCACACCTCCTCATCAGTCCTAGATCCTCATCACTCACTCTGTCCCTCACTCCTCACACCTCCTCGTCAGTCCTAGATCCTCACCCCTCACTCCTCGGCCCTCATTTCTCACAACTCATCAGTCCTAGATCCTCATTTTTCACTCCTCACACCTCCTCATCAGTCCTAGATCCTCCTCTTTCACTCTTCGGCCCTCATTCCTCACACCTTCTCATCAGTCCTAGATCCTCATCCCTCACTCCTCAGACCTCATTAGTCCTAGACCCTCAACTTTCACTCCTCACGCCTCCTCCTCAGCCCTAGATCCTCATCCCTCACTCCTCGGCCCTCATTCCTCACACCTCATCATCAGTCCTAGATCCTCATCCTTCACTTTGTCCCTCACTCCTCACACCTCCTCATAAGTCCTAGATCCTCATCCCTCACTCCTCGGCCCTCATTCCTCACACCTCATCATCAGTCCTATATACTCATCCTTCACTCTGTCCCTCACTCCTCACACCTCCTCATCAGTCCTAGATCCTCATCCCTCACCCATCGGCCCTCATTCCTCACACATCCTCATCAGTCCTAGATCCTCATCCCTCATTCCTTGGCCCTCATTTCTCACACCTCCTCATCAGTCTTAGAACCTCATCCTTCACTCCATGTCCCTCACTCCTCACACCTCCTCATCAGTCCTAGATCCTCATCCCTCACTCCTCGGCCCTCATTCCTCACACCTCACCAGTCCTAGATCCTCATCCTTCATTCTTTGGCCCTCACTCCTCACACCTCCTCATCAGTCCTAGATCCTCATCACCCACTCCTCTGCCCTCATTCCTCACACCTTCTCATCAGTCCTAGATCCTCATCCTTCACTCTGTCCCTCACTCCTCACTCCTCCTCATCAGTCATAGATCCTCATCCCTCACTCCTCGGCCCTCATTCCTCACACCTTCTCATCAGTCCTAGATCCTCATCCTTCACTTTGTCCCTCACTCCTCAAACCTCCTCATCAGTCTTAGACCCTCATCCTCACTCCTCGGCCCTCATTCCTCACACCTCATCAGTCCTAGATCTTCATCTTTCACTCCTCACACCTCCTCATCAGTCCTAGATCCTCATCCTTCACTCTTTGGCCCTCATTCCACTCACCTCGTCATCAGTCCTAGATCCTCATTCTTCACTCCATGTCCCTCACTCCTCACACCTTCTCATCAGTCCTAGATCCTCATCCTTCACTCCTCAGACCTCATTAGTCCTAGATCTTCATCCCTCACTCCTCGGCCCTCATTCCTCACACTTCATCATCAGTCCTAGATCATCATCCTTCACTCCATGTCCCTCACTCCTCATACCTCCTCATCAGTCTTAGATCCTCATCCTTCAATCCATGTCCTTCACTCCTCCCACCTCCTCATCAGTCCTAGATCCTCACCCTTCACTCTTTGGCCCTCATTCATCGCACCTCGTCATCAGTCCTTGTTCCTCGTCACTCACTCCTCGGCCCTCATTCCTCACACCTTCTCATCAGTCCTAGCTCCTAGTCCTTCACTCTTTGGCCCTAATATAACAAATGCATTCAGAAAGAACGTACAAATTATTAATAAAATACTGTAGCATCGGTAGATGAAAGAGCCAGGCTTCAGGAACACTCGAGTAGATGTAGACAGGAGCCATCTTCACGCCCAGTCCCCTTGCACTGAATAAACACCCCCCCCCCTTTATTTGATGAGTTGCACATCAGTGTTCTCCATTACTGAAGCCTGGTGAAGGCCTGAGCACACTTGCACTAGGAGTTTGGCAGGTGACAGTGCAGGGGGAGATTTACTTACTCACTGATTGATTATAAGAAGAAGAAAGGACATTTTGACGACTTTGGAAACAAAGGCCCTCATTATGATGTTGGCGGATTACCCCACCGACAGCCACGCTGATGGTCGACAGAAGACCGCTAGCGCAGCAAAGTCCCCGCCGGCCCTATAATTATTTTCCCGCTGGGCCGGTAGGCCTAAACAGTGTTTCCACCCGCCGGCCCAGCGGGAAACAGGACCTTTACACTGACGCCGGCTACAAATGGAGCCAGCGCCAATGCGGCAGTGCGAAGGGTGCAGAAGCACTCGTCGCGTATTTCACTGCCCGTAACTCGGGCAGTGAAATGCACGACTGGGCTGTGAATGGGGGCCCCTGCACTGCCCATGCACTTGGCAGTGCAGGGGCCCCCAGGGGGGATCCATGTCACCCATTTCGCCAGCCTTTCCCTGGCGGTATAAACTGCCAGGAAAAGGCTGGCGGATTAGGACTCATAATCGGAAGGGATCTGAACCACTGCCACTGCCAGGCTGCCTGGTGGCAGCAGCCTGGCAGTGGCATCGTTTCCACCGTGGTGTTTTCACTACGGTCATAATAGGGCGGGCGGACCGCCACTACCGCAGCGGTCCGCCTCCCACCGTGAGTCTGTGTAATGAAAATAGATGTTTTTGACCACTGACTTTGTGTTGCACCACTTTGCATATTAGTTGTTCAGTGTTCACCATTTGCAGATTACATTTTGTATTCAGTTTAGTTGCCTATTGGCTTTATCGTGGCATTAGACATTGCAGTTGAGACATTGCAGATGAGCTTTTCCACATGGTAAGCTAAGCTTGTTTTTTTCATGTTTCTTTCTCACTGAACACGAACAGTTCATGATAAAAAAAGTACATATTTTTTGTTTTCTTTAGTGCAGGGAACAGTTCGGCCTTGGGAGGAGAGCCTTGAAATGCTGGCCAGTTTTCAACGTTTTTCTTCCAACTCTGACCAACAATAGCCAGCATGTTTGAATATTTCCATCTGAGAGGGGGGGCCTTCTAGAAGACTCTTTCTATAGTTGTTTAAGGTATAAAAAAGTGGCCCTGCTAAGTAGCGAGGGAATTTCTAAGACCTCGGTCAGGATTGGACGTCAAATGCCTGACACTTGTCCCATGAGGGTGGATATCTCTTTCTCGCAGTTGAATGGAGTCATCTTCTTGCTGGCATGAGAAAGATGAAGAGCTTAGCAGGCCCTACAGTGATTAATTTTTACTTTATTCTTTGCTTTGCAATTATGCTATAATATAATCACATATATTTGCTGTGTACATTGCAGTTGAGAATCATTTTGATATATTTTCCTTTCATTGCTGTGACTATTTTCAAACGTGTGCTTTCGACCTACTAATCTCTTTTTAGGAACCTCATGGTGAAGCAATAATAATTGTCTTCTTTGAACAAAGGAGTGCCTTCCAGAGATTTTTGTCAGCTGGGTCATTAGTGAAAGCAAAGCAGTCTGGCGGTCCATTGACTGCCAGATTCATAATGAGGGCCAAGGTCTAACGGGGACAAGGTACCGCCGTGCAACAGACTGGTTTCAATCATTTGGAGGGGGTTGTATAATCTGACTGTTCATGCTTGCTTACGTCACCAGTGGAGA
Source organism: Pleurodeles waltl (assembly GCF_031143425.1). NCBI lineage: Eukaryota > Metazoa > Chordata > Amphibia > Caudata > Salamandridae > Pleurodeles > Pleurodeles waltl. The sequence goes on along the minus strand of NC_090445.1, from coordinate 29,892,040 downwards.
GGAGAATGGAGTATGTTGGAGTAATGAGGAGTGAGGGCTACAGGATTAAGAGTGAGGGCTGAGGGGTGAAGAGTGAGGGCTGAAGGATGAAGAGTGAGTGTTGAGGGATTCAGAGTGATGGCTGAGTAGTGAAGAGTGAGGGATGAAGGATGAAGAGTGAAGGCTGAGGGTTAAAGAGTGAGGGTTGTGGAATGAAGAGTGAAGGCTGAGGAGTAAAGAGTGAGGGCTGAGGGATTAAAAGTGAGGGCTGAGGGTTTAAGAGTAAGGGATTAATATTGAGGGTTGAGGGGTGAAGAGTGAAGGCTGAGGGGTAAAGAGTGAGGGATGAAGAGTGAGGGCTGAGAAATGAAGAGCGAGGGATGAAGATTGAAGGCTGAGGGGTAAAGAGTGAGGGCTGAGGGGTGAGGGATGAAGAGTGAAGGCTGAGGGATGAAGAGTGAAGGCTGAGGGATGAAGAGTGAGGGATGAAGAGTGAAGGCTGAGGGATGTAGATTGAGGGCTGAAGAGTGAGGGATGAAGAGTGAAGGCTGAGGGATGAAGAGTGAAGGCTGAGGGATGAAGAGTGCGGGTAGAGTGACGGATGAGAGTGTACATTTAAGGATAACATCATTTGTCAGACCTTATCATCAATCAATCAATCAAGGATTTATAAAGTGCAGCAAATCACCCGTGAGGGTCTCAAGGTACTGGAAAAGTAAAGAGGAGGGCAGGAGCAAGAGTGATGCAGCAGCCCGGGGGCAGCTGGACCTGGGACCTGCTCAATGGGGTTGCGCTGCAGCTTCCGTTACGTAGGGCCTGGGAGGAGGGAGGAGCTCTGGGAGGTGGTGGGTGGGGCTAGGCGGGAGGTAGAAAATAATGGGCGGAATGCCGGAGCGGCAAGGGTAAAGCAAGGAGAAGGCACACAAAAAACAGAGACAAGCAAGGCGGAGGCAGTGAAAACAAGGGACCAGTGTAGGAAAGTACCATCTTACCTGGCATGTTACCCCCATTTTTCACTGTATATATGTTGTTTTAGTTGTATGTGTCACTGGGACCCTGCTAGTCAGGGCCCCAGTGCTCATAAGTGTGCCTGAATGTGTTACCTGTGTTATGACTAACTGGCTCACTGAGGCTCTGCTAATCAGAACCTCAGTGGTTATGCTCTCTCATTTCTTTCAAATTGTCACTAACAGGCTAGTGACCAATTTTACCAATTTACATTGGCTTACTGGAACACCCTTATAATTCCCTACGTTCACGTTATTTCACAGCCATTTTACACTGCACGTAAGTAACTTATAAGTCACCTATATGTCTAACCTTTACCTAGTAAAGGTTGGGTGCTAAGTTACTTAGTGTGAGGGCACCCTGGCACTAGCCAAGGTGCCCCCACATTGTTCAGGGCCAATTCCCCGGACTTTGTGAGTGCGGGGACACCATTACACGAGTGCACTACATGTAGGTCACAACCTATATGTAGCTTCACAATGGTAACTCCGAATATGGCCATGTAATATGTCTATGATCATGGAATTGCCCCCTCTATGCCATCCTGGCATAGTTGGCACAATCCCATGATCCCAGTGGTCTGTAGCACAGACCCTGGTACTGCCAAACTGCCTTTCCCGGGGTTTCACTGCAGCTGCTGCTGCTGCCAACCCCTCAGACAGGTTTCTGCCCTAATGGGGTCCAGCCAGGCCTGGCCCAGGAAGGCAGAACAAAGGACTTCCTCAGAGAGAGGGTGTTACACCCTCTCCCTTTGGAAAATGGTGTTAGGGCTGGGGAGGAGTAGCCTCCCCCAGCCTCTGGAAATGCTTTCATGGGCACACATGGTGCCCATTTCTGCATAAGCCAGTCTACACCGGTTCTGGGACCCCTCAGCCCTGCTCTGGCGCGAAACTGGACAAAGGAAAGGGGAGTGACCACTCCCCTGACCTGCACCTCCCCTGGGAGGTGCCCAGAGCTCCTCCAGTGTGCTCCAGACCTCTGCCATCTTGGAAACAGAGGTGCTGCTGGCACACTGGACTGCTCTGAGTGGCCAGGGCCAGCAGGTGACGTCAGAGACTCCTTCTGATAGGCTCCTTCAGGTGTTGCTAGCCTATCTTCTCTCCTAAGTAGCCAAACCCTCTTTTCTGGCTATTTAGGGTCTCTGTCTTTGGGGATTCTTTAGATAACGAATGCAAGAGCTCTTCCGAGTTCCTCTGCATCTCTCTCTTCACCTTCTGCCAAGGAATCGACTGCTGACCGCGCTGGAAGCCTGCAAAACTGCAACATAGTAGCGAAGACAACTACTGCAACTCTGTAACGCTGATCCTGCCGCCTTCTCGACTGTTTTCCTGGTGGTGCATGTTGTGGGGGTAGTCTGCCTCCTCTCTGCACTAGAAGCTCAGAAGAAATCTCCCGTGGGTCGACGGAATCGTCCCCCTGCAACCGCAGGCACCAAAGAACTGTATCACCGGTACCTTGGGTCTCCTCTCAGCACGACGAGCGAGGTCCCTTGAATCCAGCAACTCTGTCCAAGTGACTCCCACAGTCCAGTGACTCTTCAGTCCAAGTTTGGTGGAGGTAAGTCCTTGCCTCCTCACGCCAGACTGCATTGCTGGGAACCGCGACTTTTGCAGCTACTCCGGCCTCCGTGCACTTCCGGCGGAAATCCTTTGTGCACAGTCCAGCCTGGGTCCACGGCACTCTAACCTGCATTGCACGACCTCCTAAGTTGTTCTCCGGCGACGTGGGACTCCTTTGTGCGACTTCGGGTGAGCACTGTTTCATGCATCCTCGTAGTGCCTGTTTCTGGCACTTCTGCGGGTAATGCCTGCTGCTGAGAGGGCTCCTTGTCTTGCTCGATGCCCCCTCTGTCCCCTGACACAATTGGCGACATCCTGGTCCCTCCTGGGCCACAGCAGCATCCAAAAACACTAACCGCACGATTTGCAGCTAGCAAGGCTTGTTGGCGGTCTTTCGGTGGGAAAACACTTCTGCACGACTCTCCACGGTGTGAGGGATCCGTCCTCCAAAGGGGAAGTCTCTAGCCCTTGTCGTTCCTGCAGAAACCTAAGCTTCTACTGTCCAATAGCAGCATCTTTGCACCCACAGCTGGCATTTCCTGGGCATCTGCCCATCTCCGACTTGCTTGTGACTTTTGGACTTGGTCCCCTTGTTCCACAGGTACCCTCGACTGGAAATCCATTGTTGTTGCATTGTTGGTTTGTGTCTTTCCTGCAGAATTCCCCTATCACGACTTCTATGTCCTTTGGGGAACTTTAGTGCACTTTGCACTCACCTTTCAGTGTCTTGGGGTGGGCTATTTTTCTAACCCTTACTATTTTCTAATAGTCCCAGCGACCCTCTACAAGGTCACATAGGTTTGGGGTCCATTCGTGGTTCGCATTCCACTTTTGGAGTATATGGTTTGTGTTGCCCCTATCCCTATGTGTCCCCATTGCATCCTATTGTAACTATACATTGGTTGCACTGTTTTCTAATACTATTACTGCATATTTTGGTATTGTGTACATATATCTTGTGTATATTTGCTATCCTCATACTGAGGGTACTCACTGAAATACTTTTGGCATATTGTCATAAAAATAAAGTACCTTTATTTTTAGTATATCTGTGTATTGTGTTTTCTTATGATATTGTGCATATGACACTAGTGGTACTGTAGGAGCTTCACTCGTCTCCTAGTTCAGCCTAAGCTGCTCTGCTAAGCTACCATTATCTATCAGCCTATGCTGCTAGTCACCCTATACACTAATAAGGGATAACTGGGCCTGGTGCAAGGTGCAAGTACCCCTAGGTACTCACTACAGGCCAATCCAGCCTCCTACATTGGTTGTGCAACGGTGGGATAAGTGCTTTGAGACTACTTACCACTCTTGTCATTGTACTTTTCATAAGAGAAAAATATACAAAACAAGTTCAGTGTATGTACACCTAACCAAAAAGTTTTGCATTTCTTTTCTCACCTCTTTTCTAAAGTGCTGAAAAGTACCTCTAAACTTTCTAAAAAGTTCCTAAAAGTTTAAAAAGTTTTTTTCTGTCTTTCTAAAAAGTTCTGAAAACTTTTTTCTCTTTTTCTATCACTTTAACTCTTTCTAAAAATGTCTGGCACAGGCCAAAATGTTGATCTGTCCAAACTTGCATATGACCACCTTAGCTGGAAAGGAGCAAGGAGTCTCTGTGTAGAAAGAGGTTTGAGTGTAGGGAAGAATCCTTCCTTGGAATTATTGGTTAACATGCTTAGAGAACAAGATAAGGCCACAAGGGCCCCATCTGTTGAAAAAGTAGCTAATGGTTCCCAATCTGATCCAGGGACTCCCCTAGGAAAAGATTCAGGAAAGAAACTTCCTAGCCTGCCCAATACTAGACAGCCTAGCATAGTTGGTACTGAGGTTGAGTCACACCATACAGATAGTGTTGTCTCACATCATAGCAAGAGCATTCATTCTCACCACAGTAGAACTGATGTTTCTGTAAACCAAGCTGTTAGGATGCCTTCTGTAAGGGACAGGTCTCCTTCTGTCCATTCTCACCACACTTCTGTGTCAAGGAATGTCCCTCCCACCCACCCTGATGACAGATTGTTAGAAAGGGAGCTCAATAGATTGAGAGTGGAACAAACCAGACTGAAGCTCAAGAAGCAACAGCTGGATTTGGATAGACAGTCCTTAGAAGTAGAGAAGGAGAGACAGAAACTGGGTTTAGAAACCCATGGTGGCAGCAGCAGTATTCCCAATAGTCATCCTGCAAAAGAGCATGATTCTAGGAATCTGCACAAGATAGGTCCCCCTTATAAGGAGGGGGATGACATTAACAAGTGGTTTGCTGCACTTGAGAGGGCCTGTGTTGTACAGGATGTCCCTCAAAGGCAGTGGGCTGCTATCCTATGGCTATCATTTAGTGGAAAGGGTAGGGATAGGCTCCTTACTGTGAAAGAAAGTGATGCCAATAATGTTACAGTTCTTAAGAATGCACTCCTGGATGGTTATGGCTTAACCACTGAACAATACAGGATAAAGTTCAGAGAGACCAAAAAGGAGTCTTCACAGGACTGGGTTGATTTCATTGACCATTCAGTGAAGGCCTTGGAGGGGTGGTTACATGGCAGTAAAGTTACTGATTATGACAGCCTGTATAACTTGATCCTGAGAGAGCATATTCTTAATAATTGTGTGTCTGATTTGTTGCACCAATACTTGGTGGACTCTGATCTGACCTCTCCCCAAGAATTGGGAAAGAAGGCAGACAAATGGGTCAGAACAAGGGTGAACAGAAAAGTTCATACAGGGTGTGACAAAGATGGCAACAAGAAGGATGGTAAGTCTTCTGACAAGGGTGGGGACAAATCTAAAAATGAGTCTTCATCAGGCCCACAAAAACACTCTGGTGGGGGTGGTGGGCCCAAATCCTCTTCTAATCAAAACAAAGAAAAGAAACCATGGTGCTATTTATGTAAAATAAAAGGCCATTGGACAACAGATCCCAGTTGTCCAAAGAAAAGCACCAAGCCTCCTACCACTACAACCCCTACTGCCACACCTAGTGTCCCTACTAATAGCAGTGGTGGTGGGAGCAAACCTACTAATAGCCAATCCAAGGGAGTAGCTGGGCTCACTTTTGGTAACTTAGTTGGGGTTGGTCTGATTAGGGAGACCACAGAGGCTGTGTTAGTCTCTGAGGGGGCTATTGATTTAGCCACCTTGGTTGCTTGTCCCCTTAACATGGATAAGTACAAGCAACTACCCCTAATAAATGGTGTTGAGGTTCAGGCCTACAGGGACACTGGAGCCAGTGTGACTATGGTCATAGAGAAACTGGTCCACCCTGAACAACACCTACTTGGTCACCAGTACCAAGTAACCGATGCTCACAACAACATACTTAGCCACCCCATGGCTGTTGTAAATCTCAACTGGGGGGGGGTTACTGGTCCAAAGAAAGTTGTGGTAGCTTCAGATTTACCTGTAGACTGTCTATTAGGGAATGATTTGGAAACATCAGCTTGGTCAGATGTGGAGTTGGAGGCCCATGCAGCAATGCTGGACATCCCAGGGCATATTTTTGCTTTAACAAGGGCTCAGGCCAAAAAGCAAAAAGGACAGGGTGACTTGTATCCTGGAACAATGGACCAAGTGCTCCCTAAATCTAGGGCTAGTTGAAGTAAAGCACTTCCTACTATCCCTCCCTCTACAGTGGATTCTAATTCTGAGGAAGAAGAATTTCCACCCTGTGCAGAACCTACACCAGAGGAGCTGGAAGCAGACACTGCTGAGCTTTTGGGTGAAGGGGGGCCTGCCAGGGAGGAGCTGAGTGTGGCACAGCAAACCTGTCCCACACTAGAGGGTCTAAGACAGCAAGCTGTCAAACAAGCTAATGGGGATGTCAGTGACTCTCACATAGTTTACTGGGAGGACAACCTCTTGTACACTGTAGCAAGGGATCCTAAGCCTGGAACTGCCAGGAGGTTAGTGATTCCTCAGGAGTACAGAAAGTTCCTCCTAACTCTAGCCCACGACATTCCCCTAGCTGGACATCTGGGACAAATGAAAACTTGGGACAGGCTTGTTCCCTTGTTTCATTGGCCTAGAATGTCTGAGGACACAAAATAATTTTGTAAGTCCTGTGAAACCTGTCAAGCCAGTGGCAAGACAGGTGGCACCCCAAAGGCACCCCTTATTCCACTGCCTGTGGTTGGGGTTCCCTTTGAAAGGGTAGGGGTTGACATAGTTGGCCCCCTTGACCCTCCTACTGCTTCAGGCAATAGGTTTATCTTGGTGGTAGTGGACCATGCCACAAGATATCCTGAAGCAATTCCTTTAAGGACCACTACAGCACCTGCAGTGGCAAAGGCCCTCCTGGGAATATTTTCCAGGGTGGGCTTCCCAAAGGAAGTAGTGTCAGACAGGGGAAGCAATTTCATGTCTGCTTACTTAAAGGCCATGTGGAAGGAGTGTGGTGTGACTTACAAGTTCACTACACCCTATCATCCACAAACAAATGGACTGGTGGAGAGATTTAACAAAACTCTCAAAGGCATGATTATGGGACTCCCTGAAAAACTCCACAGGAGATGGGATATCCTTTTACCATGCCTCCTTTTTGCCTACAGGGAGGTACCCCTAAAAGCAGTGGGCTTCAGCCCCTTTGAACTCCTCTTTGGACACCCTGTTAGGGGTCCACTAACACTTGTCAAGGAGGGTTGGGAACAACCTTTAAAAGCTCCAAAGCAAGATATTGTGGATTATGTACTTGGCCTCAGATCAAGGATGGCTGAGTATATGAAAAAGGCCAGTAAAAACCTTCAGGCCAGCCAAGAGCTCCAAACGCAATGGCATGATCAGAAGGCTGTTTTGGTTCAGTATCAACCAGGGCAGAAAGTGTGGGTCTTGGAGCCTGTGGCCCCAAGAGCACTCCAAGATAAATGGAGTGGACCCCACATAATTGTTGAAAAGAAGGGTGAAGTCACCTACTTAGTTGACTTAGGCACTGCCAGGAGTCCCCTTAGGGTGCTCCATGTCAATCGCCTGAAACCCTACTATGACAGGGCTGATCTCACCCTGCTCATGGCAACTGATGAGGGACAGGAAGAAGACAGTGATCCTCTACCTGATCTCTTCTCTTCCACAGAACAAGATGCTCTAGTGGAAGGTGTAGTTTTGGCTGATTGTCTTACTGCTGAGCAGTTTTGTCAGGTTTCTGAACTCTTCTCTACTGTGCCAGGTACCACTTTTTGGTGTGAGCAAACTATAGATACTGGAGACAGCTTGCCTGTCAAAAGTAAGATCTATAGGCAGCCTGACCATGTCAGAGACTTCATAAAGCAAGAGGTGCAGAAAATGCTAGAACTGGGAGTGGTTGAGCACTCTGAAAGTCCATGGGCCTCTCCTGTCGTACTTGTACCAAAACCTCATTCCAAGGATGGAAAGAAGGAAATGCGGTTTTGTGTAGATTATAGAGGTCTCCACCAGGTAACCAAAACTGATGCTCACCCTATACCCAGGGCAGATGAGCTCATAGATACACTGGCATCTGCCAAGTATCTAAGCACTTTTGATTTGACTGCAGGGTATTGGCAGATCAAATTATCAGAAGATGCTAAACCTAAAACTGCATTTTCAACCATTGGAGGCCATTACCAATTCACAGTAATGCCTTTTGGATTGAAAAATGCACCTGACACTTTTCAAAGGTTGGTGAACACAGTCCTGCAAGGGCTGGAAGCTTTTAGTGCAGCATATTTGGACGATATAGCTGTCTTTAACTCCAGTTGGGATGATCACCTGGTCCACCTATGGAAAGTTTTAGAGGCCCTGCAAAAGGCAGGCCTCACTATCAAGGCTTCAAAGTGCCAGATAGGGCAGGGGAAGGTGATTTATCTGGGACACCTTGTTGGTGGGGAACAGATTGCACCACTTCAGGGGAAAATCCAAACTATTATAGATTGGGTTCCCCCTACTACTCAGACTCAGGTGAGAGCCTTCCTAGGCCTCACTGGGTATTACAGGAGGTTCATTAAGAACTATGGCTCCATTGCAGCCCCTCTTAATGACCTCACATCCAAAAAGATGCCTAAAAAGGTATTGTGCACAGCTAGCTGTCAGAAAGCTTTTGAGGAGCTGAAGCAGGCCATGTGCTCTGCACCTGTCCTGAAAAGCCCTTGTTACTCTAAAAAATTCTATGTCCAAACTGATGCATCTGAATTAGGAGTAGGGGCAGTCCTATCACAACTTAATTCTGAGGGCCAGGATCAACCTGCTGCTTTTATTAGTAGGAGGTTGACCCCTAGAGAAAAGCGTTGGTCTGCCATTGAGAGGGAGGCCTTTGCTGTGGTCTGGGCACTGAAGAAGTTGAGGCCATACTTGTTTTGCACTCACTTCATTGTCCAGACAGACCACAAACCTCTACTTTGGCTAAAACAAATGAAAGGTGAAAATCCTAAATTATTGAGGTGGTCCATATCCCTACAGGGAATGGACTATACAGTGGAACATAGACCTGGGAGTAGCCACTCCAATGCAGATGGACTCTCCAGATATTTCCACTTAGACAATGAAGACTCATCAGGTCATGGCTAGTCTTATTGTCCTTCGTTTGGGGGAGGGGGGGTTGTGTAGGAAAGTACCATCTTGCCTGGCATGTTACCCCCATTTTTCACTGTATATATGTTGTTTTAGTTGTATGTGTCACTGGGACCCTGCTAGTCAGGGCCCCAGTGCTCATAAGTGTGCCTGAATGTGTTACCTGTGTTATGACTAACTGTCTCACTGAGGCTCTGCTAATCAGAACCTCAGTGGTTATGCTCTCTCATTTCTTTCAAATTGTCACTAACAGGCTAGTGACCAATTTTACCAATTTACATTGGCTTACTGGAACACCCTTATAATTCCCTAGTATATGGTACTGAGGTACCCAGGGTATTGGGGTTCCAGGAGATCCCTATGGGCTGCAGCATTTCTTTTGCCACCCATAGGGAGCTCTGACAATTCTTACACAGGCCTGCCACTGCAGCCTGAGTGAAATAACGTCCACGTTATTTCACAGCCATTTTACACTGCACTTAAGTAACTTATAAGTCACCTATATGTCTAACCTTTACGTAGTAAAGGTTGGGTGCTACGTTACTTAGTGTGAGGGCACCCTGGCACTAGCCAAGGTGCCCCCACATTGTTCAGGGCCAATTCCCCGGACTTTGTGAGTGCGGGGACACCATTACACGCGTGCACTACATATAGGTCACTACCTATATGTAGCTTCACAATGGTAACTCCGAATATGGCCATGTAATATGTCTATGATCATGGAATTGCCCCCTCTATGCCATCCTGGCATAGTTGGCACAATCCCATGATCCCAGTGGTCTGTAGCACAGACCCTGGTACTGCCAAACTGCCTTTCCCGGGGTTTCACTGCAGCTGCTGCTGCTGCCAACCCCTCAGACAGGCTTCTGCCCTCCTGGGGTCCAGCCAGGCCTGGCCCAGGATGGCAGAACAAAGGACTTCCTCTGAGAGAGGGTGTTACACCCTCTCCCTTTGGAAAATGGTGTGAAGGCAGGGGAGGAGTAACCTCCCTCAGCCTCTAGAAATGCTTTCATGGGCACACATGGTGCCCATTTCTGCATAAGCCAGTCTACACCGGTTCAGGGACCCCTTAGCCCTGCTCTGGCGCGAAACTGGACAAAGGAAAGGGGAGTGACCACTCCCCTGACCTGTACCTCCCCTGGGAGGTGCCCAGAGCTCCTCCAGTGTGCTCCAGACCTCTGCCATCTTGGAAACAGAGGTGCTGCTGGCACACTGGACTGCTCTGAGTGGCCAGTGCCAGCAGGTGACGTCAGAGACTCTTTCTGATAGGCTCCTTCAGGTGTTGCTAGCCTATTTTCTCTCCTAAGTAGCCAAACCCTCTTTTCTGGCTATTTAGGGTCTCTGTCTTTGGGGATTCTTTAGATAACGAATGCAAGAGCTCATCCGAGTTCCTCTGCATCTCTCTCTTCACCTTCTGCCAAGGAATCGACTGCTGACCGCGCTGGAAGCCTGCAAAACTGCAACATAGTAGCAAAGACGACTACTGCAACTCTGTAACGCTGATCCTGCCGCCTTCTCGACTGTTTTCCTGGTGGTGCATGTTATGGGGGTAGTCTGCCTCCTCTCTGCACTAGAAGCTCTGAAGAAATCTCCCGTGGGTCGACGGAATCGTCCCCCTGCAACCGCAGGCACCAAAGAACTGCATCACCGGTACCTTGGGTCTCCTCTCAGCACGACGAGCGAGGTCCCTTGAATCCAGCAACTCTGTCCAAGTGACTCCCACAGTCCAGTGACTCTTCAGTCCAAGTTTGGTGGAGGTAAGTCCTTGCCTCCCCACGCCAGACTGCATTGCTGGGAACCGCGACTTTTGCAGCTACTCCGGCCTCCGTGCACTTCCGGCGGAAATCCTTTGTGCACCGTCCAGCCTGGGTCCACGGCACTCTAACCTGCATTGCACGACCTCCTAAGTTGTTCTCCGGCGACGTGGGACTCCTTTGTGCGACTTCGGGTGAGCACCGTTTCACGCATTCTCGTAGTGCCTGTTTCTGGCACTTCTGCGGGTGCTGCCTGCTGCTGAGAGGTCTCCTTGTGTTGCTCGACGCCCCCTCTGTCCCCTGACGCAATTGGCGACATCCTGGTCCCTCCTGGGCCACAGTAGCATCCAAAAACACTAACCGCACGATTTGCAGCTAGCAAGGCTTGTTGGCGGTCTTTCGGCGGGAAAACACTTCTGCACGACTCTCCACGGCGTGAGGGATCCGTCCTCCAAAGGGGAAGTCTCTAGCCCTTGTCGTTCCTGCAGAAACCTAAGCTTCTACTGTCCAGTAGCAGCATCTTTGCACCCACAGCTGGCATTTCCTGGGCATCTGCCCATCTCCGACTTGCTTGTGACTTTTGGACTTGGTCCCCTTGTTCCACAGGTACCCTCGACTGGAAATCCATTGTTGTTGCATTGTTGGTTTGTGTCTTTCCTGCAGAATTCCCCTATCACGACTTCTATGTCCTTTGGGGAACTTTAGTGCACTTTGCACTCACTTTTCAGGGTCTTGGGGTGGGCTATTTTTCTAACCCTTACTATTTTCTAATAGTCCCAGCGACCATCTACAAGGTCACATAGGTTTGGGGTCCATTCGTGGTTCGCATTCCACTTTTGGAGTATATGGTTTGTGTTGCCCCTATCCCTATGTGTCCCCATTGCATCCTATTGTAACTATACATTGGTTGCACTGTTTTCTAATACTATTACTGCATATTTTGGTATTGTGTACATATATCTTGTGTATATTTGCTATCCTCATACTGAGGGTACTCACTGAGATACTTTTGGCATATTGTCATAAAAATAAAGTACCTTTATTTTTAGTATATCTGTGTATTGTGTTTTCTTATGATATTGTGCATATGACACTAGTGGTACTGTAGGAGCTTCACTCGTCTCCTAGTTCAGCCTAAGCTGCTCTGCTAAGCTACCATTATCTATCAGCCTGTGCTGCTAGACACCCTATACACTAATAAGGGATAACTGGGCCTGGTGCAAGGTGCAAGTACCCCTAGGTACTCACTACAAGCCAGTCCAGCCTCCTACAACCAGCAAGGAGAAAGCAGTGAGAACAAGGGAACAGCAAGGAGAAAGCACACTAAAAACAGGGAAAAACAAGGAGATGGCAGTGAAAATGAGGGGAAAGCAAGGAAAAGGGGGGAAAAGCTAGGAGAAAGCATTGAGAACGAGGGAACAGCAAGGAGAAATCACTAAAAAAATGAAGGATCTCGGAGGAAGAATAATGTATAACCAGCGAGGAAGGACAAGGGAGGAATGGGGATGAGGGCTGTTGCGGTGTAATGATGAGGACTGGGAATGAGGGATGAGGGATGAGGAGTGAATGATGAGGGAGGAGGAGGGACAAATGTAGGATCATTAGAGGGAGGTTGCACAATGAATAAAAAGCACAAATGGGAGGGGTCCTTGGGGACTGATGAATGATAGATGAGAAGCAAAGAGTGAGGGATGAAGAGGAGTAAGACATGAGGAGCAAAAAGTGAGGACAAGTGATGGATGATGAGTGAGCGATGTATAAAGAATAATAAGTGAGGGACTAGGGATGAGGGCTGAGATGAGGGGTGAGATGCTAGGGTGGAGTGTTCAATAGTAAGGGATGAGGACTAGGGGATGAGAAGTGAGTTATACGTGTTGAGAAGTGAGAGATAATCAGTGAGGGATAAGGGATAACTGATAATGAGTGAGGGGTGATGGATAAAAAGTAATGGAAGAGGACTGAGAAATTATGGCAGAAACATGAGGACATGGGGATAAGCTTTGTGGGATGAGAACTGATGGGCAACAAATGAAGGGAGAGGACTGAGGGATGATGTATGAGGGATAAGGAGTGAGAACACAGAGATGAGGGGGAACTCACGCAGCCCTCAGATCTGCAGAGGTGGAGATCACGCAACCCTCAGATGTGCAGACGGGAGACAGCAACCCTCAGATCTGCAGAGGGGGAGATCATGCAACCCTCACATCTCGAGAGGGGGAGATCATGCAACCCTCAGATCTCGAGAGGTGGAGATCACGCAACCCTCAGATCTCGAGAGTTGGAGATCATGCAACTCTCAGATCTGCAGAAGGGAGACAGCAGCCCTAAGATCTGCGGGGTGGGGGGACCAGGCAAACCTCAGTTCTTCAGAGAGGGAGATCACGCAACCCTCTGATCTGCAGGCGGGGAGACAGGCAACCTTCAGATCTTCGGAGGGGGAGATCAGGCATCCATTAGCTCTCGAGAGGGAGATCACGCAACTCTCAGATCTTCAGAGGGGGGATAGGCAACCCTCAGAGAGGCTGGGGTCACGTGAATCTCAGATCTTGGCAGGGGTTCCAACCTATTAGGGTTTCAGAGTGGGATGGGGCTGGCGACAGGTCTGCTTAGTGCCCAGGTTCAGAGTCAGTGGAGGGGAGGGGAGGGGAGGATCTCCGCCATTAGGAACGGTGCGCTGAGTGATATTCCTCCCACCTTCCCCCCATATCAAAGTGACCCCATTATATGTACATGCCACCCTACCTTCGGGGACTCCTCCGTCACGGACAGTGTTCCGTATACCGTACACGAACTCTGCTCCAGGCAGACTGTAGCACCTGGTGCGGACCTTTCCAGCATCTGTGCGCTATGAGAGAAGAGAGGATGTTACTTATTAGGTGTGAAGCAAAGTGGTTTAATGATCAAAGTCGCAGCTTTGGAATTAGTCATCCAGAGATCTCAACTGAGCGAACTTGTGTGACCCCTGACACATACTACGTGTCACAGTTCTTTTACAAAAAAACTGACAACACCCAACTTTTATTCATCTCCCCTAAAATTATATATTTACAATCCACAGTGGAAAACTTTAATCATTAACCACAGAAATTCATTATGAGCTCAATCAGGAAAGCTTCATTATGCCCTCATATGCTAGTGGCTTGATGGTATTAATACTCAAACGATAACTTTTAAAATATAACTCCTTATTCAAAAAGTGTGCAATTTATGAAATATTTAAAAATGTAGAGAAACTCCGCATTGACAGCGGCAGCTCCTTGTGGCCCTGGCCCAAAGAGAGGAGCTGAGGAGATGTGCACTGCTCCCTCTAGTGGACGTACAGCAGACATTCGAGAGGGTGCACTGGCCCTATCTCTCTGCAGTCCTCCACAAGATGGGGTTTGGTTTTGGGTCAACGGTGCCCTTTCTGCAAGTCTTCCGGTAGAGAGGAGCACCGGTCAGGGTTGTCCTCTGCCACCATGGCTATTTGCTTTTGTGATGAAGCCCCTGGCAGAGCTCATCTGACCGATGCTAGGGTCTGTGGCTTTGAATGGGGGGGGGGGATGGAAGACAGGGTCTCGCTGTACGCGGATTACATGCTCCTCTTCATTCAGGAGCCCTACTTTACTCTCTGAAGGCTCATGGAGAATTACGGGGGGAGGCCTCAGGGTCAACTGGATCAAATCTACCATTGTACCCATCGGCGGGAAGGTACCGAAAGGCTAGGAAGACCCTCAGATAGGAATTGCAGGTATTTGGGAAGGTCCATGGCTCTCACTCAGCCTCAATATTGGGAACTTAATGTCCTCCCCTTAGCAGGACAAGGACAGACAAGACTTGGTGGTCCAAACTACCATTGCTGATGGTGGGCCGTGGGGCCCTGTTTAAGATGGCGGCCCTTCCCCGCTTTCTGTATGTGTTGTAACACTACCCCTACGCCATAGCGCCCACTTTATTCGACTTGCATTCGCATATTACCAGTTTCCTTTGGGCAGGGAAGACTCCTATGGCATCTTTTATGAAATGTTGGATTCCCCTTTTGATGGTGGCCTTGGATAGGGAGACATTTGCCTCTATTACTGGGCCTCGCACCTTTTCTCTCTTGATGACTGGTTGCGGGCGGGTAGGGGTGACCCGACTCATGGGCTGGAACTTGTGCTTCTTCAGTCCCATGGTTTACTCTCCTTGTTGTGCGGTCAGGGGACCCCGCACTTATCGCCACCGGTTACCGAGGCCCTTATCAGCTGCTGGTCATGGTATTCCCAGCATGGAAGGTGGTTGGCTGAGGCTGCACGGTTGGCCGGGCTTCGAATGTGGAATTTAATCGACATCTCCACATTGGGCAAGGTCTGGCGAGATGGTCACATGCAGTCCTTCCAAGACTTAGCGGACGACTTTGGCCTTGAACCCTGCATGTTTTACTGTTATCTGCAAGTGCAGCATGCTCTAGAACATTATAGATATGGGCTTGTAGCGCTCCCAGAATTAAACCTGCTTGAAGGATGAGCTGAGTGGGGGTGTTATCTCTAGACTCTATAAATCCCTGGTCCTCAACGAGCCTGATCCCCTTGGAGCACTCAGATCTAGATGGGAGGATGGTGTGGAGATCCTTGAGGATGAAGAACAGTCTGAGGCAAAAATGGCCTCCAGGATACTCATCATCTCAATGCACCTTCAATTGGTTCAATTCAAGTATTTCCATAGGATGTATTAGTCTCAGAGCGCCTTTGGCACGTGGGCTGGGTCTGTGACCTGGCATGATTACAATGTGGGTCCGCCCCAGATACCCTTATTCACACTTGTCCAGGTGCCCAGGCATACTGGTTGGCGATCCAACAGAAACATGGGATGGGTGGTGTGCTTCCCTTTCGCCCTTGACCCCAAAATTGTTCTGCTGGGGATCATAGACTCAGTGAGTGAATCTAGAGCAATCAGTTCCTTGCTCACAGCGTCATATATGGTGGCCACAAGGGATCTTGCTAGACACTGGAAGGATGCGCAGACTCCGTGGGCTCAAGGAATGGACGCTTGTGCGGCACTTGAAAAACTGGTCTTTAAGGCAAGGAGAGTCCCCAAGACAGTCAAGTGCATATGGGGGGTGTGGACAGAGAACCAGATGTAAATTCACTGAGACTTGTTATTCTCTACCATACTATGTGCTCATCATTTGGTGGCAGCGACGCCGGTCATCTTTACTGCTGTGTACGAGACTGTGTATATTCTCTGCTTTGTTCGATGCCTACACTGTGACCCTCATGGCTTGGGCTTGATGTTTTTATTGTTTGTGTTGATATATAATAAACTCAATAACAAGTGTTATAAAAAGAAACCGCAGACAAAAACGCCTGCTTCAACGACACTGACACTGCAACCCTGTGTTTTTCAGGACAATTCCACAAGGTCAAATAAATTTAAGCAAAAATGTGAAACTCTATGGTGAGTGTGTGTAATAATATATAACTTTGGCACCGTTTGATGTATCTTCACTACATTTTCCAAGAAAATATGTTGCTCACTTCAGCATCTGTCTTGAAAGTTTCACGTGATCCGTCAAGCGGGACCGAGGAAAAAGAGGGGGGTCCCAAAAGGCTGTTTCCCCATGCATTTTTCAATAGGGAATTACACCAAACTTGGCAGAAAGGTAGCTCTTGGTCCAGAAAGCACCCCTTTTGTTATTTGGTGTAAATCCATTCAGTAATTTTCAGGAAATAAAGAAAAGCGAAATTTGTATATCTAGGGACGCGAAGGCTCCGCAAACCCTCCCGATCTCGTGCTGAGATCTGACTGGCTGCCAATACTTCAACAAGGAAGTGTTGACAGCCATGCTGGTATTTGGCTTCAGTTGAGTCCCAGAAAAAAATATTAAAAATATATTAAAAATAAGAAGAGGGGCCAGGGTAGGGACACCCCATCCCCTTAGCTCTTAACATACCCCGAGCAAAAAAGCACTTTTTTAAATTTTTCGGCCGCATTATAAAACAAAAAAATAAGGGCTCCCGCGCTAGTTTATATGCAGTCCCCAGCTGGGCCAGGTCCCGGGGCTTTAAATTGAATAAATCCACCCTGCCCTCCCACAGCCCCAGGGACCACCACCTCCCAGGGGCATTAAATGAAATCATTGCAGGCCGCCTGGCTTCCTGTAGCCCCGGGGACTGCCACTTCCCCAGAGCTTTGAACTAAATGTAATGCAGGGGGCTGCCTGGCCCCTACGCAGCCCTGGGCACCACCACCTCTCCAGGGCCTCTCGCCAAGACAGAGCAAACACTCCAGTCCCAGCAAGCAAGAGCTGTCAAACAGCTCTCACTTGCTAGAAGCAGAGGTTTCCTCTGTTTCCCTGCCTGCAAAGATGCAAGCAGGGAAACCGAGGAAACAATTGCTCTCACAGACAGGGAGCTGCATGTTTAGCAGGAGGCAGGGAGCCAGCTGGGACCGCAAGGGCATTCAGGCTCCCCCTGCAGTCCCCAACCATTTTGACTGGGTGCCCTCACCAAGATGGCATCGCTGGGCCTCACGGGATGGTGTGCCTGGGGATCGGCCCAGGGAGAGGGGGCACACACCCACTTCCTAAAAAAATTAAATGTTAAGTTTGGGCCCCGGGGGATGGTGACCCCGGGGCCAACATCGGCCCAGGGAGGAGGGCCACGCAGTCCCCTCCCCAGAAAAGAAAAAATATATTAACACCAGGCCCTGGAGGATGGAGTCCCTAGGGTCAAAATTGGCCAAGGGAGGGGGGGCTGTGTGGCTCCCCCCAAACATTTTTTAGAAGGTTGGGCCTTGGAGGATGGGGTCACCAGGGCCAAGACTGGCCTGGGGAGGGGAGCCACATGGCCCCCCTCTCCTCCAAAAGAACGAGTTACTTACCTTCGGTAACGACTTTTCTGGTGGATACATTAGCTACCTGTGGATTCCTCACCTGATGAATACTCCCATGGCGCCAGCATTTGACGGAAATCTTCTTACTAGTCTCTGCACGTCGACGAGGACGTCACTTTAGCCCACGCGACGCCGTCTGACGTCATACAGGCAATAAGAAGTCCTCGCCGACGTGCCGATGACAGTACCAACATTTTTTACGTGCATGAGAATAATAATAATAACCCAATGCAATGAAAGAGCAAAGCAACATCTCTTAATATTGTAAATCACACAACATTGCAATAAAATAGCTATAGATTTAATATAACTTTTTTTTTTTTTTTTTTTAAACAAATAAATATATTTATACATACGAACCATGTATATACCCAATATATATATAGATTTATATATAAATATACACATATATACAAATATCATACATGCAAAATGTATTGCAACTTTGAATACCAAAAGGAGCACACTCAAGGATTGCTTGGAGAGACCAAAAAGGCAACGGGGAGGCGGGTGGGACCGTGAGGAATCCACAGGTAGCTAATGTATCCACCAGAAAAGTCGTTACCGAAGGTAAGTAACTCGTTCTTCTGATGGATACAACTACCTGTGGATTCCTCACCTGATGAATAGAGTCCCAAAGCAGTACCACGCCCGGCGGTGGGTGCCTAAATGGTCAAACCAAGAAATCCTGCAGCACTGACCGTGCAAAATGACCGTCCCTTCTGACCTCAGAGTCCAAACAGTAATGTTTCACAAAAGTGTGAAGGGACGACCAAGTTGCGGCCTTGCAGATGTCAACCACAGGAACACCCCTGGCCAAGGCCGAAGAGGCCGACTTAGCTCTGGTGGAGTGAGCTCTAATGCCCTCAGGCGGATCCTTCTTTGCCAAAGAGTAACAGATTTTAATGCAAAGAACAACCCACCTGGAGAGTGTTCTCTTGTGGACTGCCTTTCCTCTCCTCTTGCCCACGTATCCGACAAACAGCTGATCCTCCAGCCTGATATCCTTCATTCTGTCGATATAGAAGCTCAACGCCCTTTTTGGGTCCAGGCGATGTAGTCTTTCTTCCTCCTTTGAAGGATGAGGCGGAGGATAAAACGTGGACAAAGTGATTGTCTGAGCCAAATGGAAGGGTGAAACAACCTTCGGAAGGAAAGCAGCCTTGGTCCTCAACACCACCTTATCCCCATAAAACGTTATATAAGGGGGTTTAACCGATAAGGCCTGCAACTCACTCACTCTCCTTGCAGATGTTATAGCTACCAGGAATACTGTTTTAATAACCAAATACCTTAAGGGGCAAGAATGCATAGGCTCAAAAGGGGACCCCATAAGGAAAGTCAGGACCAAGGACAAATCCCATTGAGGCATAACGAATGGTTTTGGAGGATATTGATTCAGAAGACCTTTCAAGAATCTGAGAACAATAGGGGATTTAAATAACGATGGTTGGTCTGGAAGACAAATGAAGGCTGACAAGGCCGACAAATAACCCTTAATGGTAGCTACTGCACAACCTTTCTGCGCTAGAGACAGTGCAAAAGACAAAACATGTGACAGATGAGCATGTAAGGGATCAATCTGTCTCTCTCCACACCACATAACAAATTTAGACCACCTATTAGCGTAGATAGATTTAGTGGAGTGTCGCCTGGCCGCTAAGATAACATCCACTACATCAGGCGGGAGAGAGAAGGAACTCAGGTTGCCCCGTTCAATCTCCAAGCATGTAGGTGCAGACTCTGGAGGTTGGGGTGTAAAACCTGCCCCTGCGACTGCGAGAGGAGGTCTGCCCTGAGAGGGAGACGGAGCGGAGGGCACAGTGAGAGTTGGAGAAGGTCGGAGTACCATACCCTCCTTGGCCAATCCGGAGCTATTAAGATGACTTGGGCCCGGTCTTGGCGAATTTTCCTCAACACTCGAGGAATCAAGGGTATGGGGGGAAACGCGTAAAGCAACTGGTCGCACCAGGTTATCTGAAACGCGTCTCCCAACGCTCCCTGCATCGGATACTGGAGGCTGCAGAATAACGGGCAATGCGCGTTCTCCCGAGTGGCAAACAGATCTATCCGAGGAAACCCCCACATCTGGAAGATTAAACAGACTTGATCTGGATGGAGACGCCACTCGTGGTCTGCCGAGAATTGGCGACTGAGACTGTCCGCACGTACATTCAAGACCCCGGCCAGATGATTTGCCACCAAGCAAATCTGATGGTCCTTTGCCCAGGACCATAGCCGAAGAGCTTCTCTGCAGAGAAGGTACGACCCTACTCCTCCCTGTTTGTTTATGTACCACATCGTGGTAGTATTGTCCGTCAGGACCTGTACCGACTGACCACGAAGGGATGGGAGGAAGGCCTTGAGAGCCAAACGTACAGCCCGTAACTCCAACAGATTGATATGAAACACCTGTTCCTCTGGAGACCAAAGCCCTTTGATCTCCAGATCCCCCAGATGAGCTCCCCATCCTAGGGTGGAGGCATCCGTTATTACCGTGGCCACTGGTGGCGACTGCGCGAACGGCTTCCCCTGTGAAAGATTGTTGCCCGCAATCCACCACTTCAATTCCACAGCAGCATCTCTGGAGATCTTGACAGTACCTTCTAAATCTCCCTTGTGTTGAGACCACTGCCTTCGGAGGCACCACTGAAGAGCCCTCATGTGCCAGCGAGCATGCGTGACCAACAGAATGCAGGAGGCGAACAGACCGAGCAGACGAAGGACCTTGAGGACTGGAACTACCGCTCCATTTCGAAACATTGGAACCAATTCCTGAATATCTTGAATCCGCTGAGGCGGAGGAAAGGCTCGACTCAATGTTGTATCCAGTACTGCCCCTATGAACAGGAGGCGCTGAGAGGGCTCCAGGTGAGATTTGGGCACGTTCACCGAAAAGCCCAGGTCGAACAACAACTGGGTTGTTGACTGCAGATGATGCGACACAAGCTCCGGGGACTTGGCTTTGATCAACCAGTCGTCCAAGTAAGGGAATACTGCTATCCCCCTCCTTCTGAGCTCCGCCGCAACCACTGACATCACCTTTGTGAAGACTCGAGGTGCTGAAGTAAGACCAAACGGGAGGACCGCAAACTGATAATGCTGCGACCCTACCACAAACCGGAGATACTTCCTGTGCGACTTGAGTATCGGGATATGAAAGTAAGCATCCTGCAAGTCGACAGACACCATCCAATCTTCCTTGTTCAACGCCAAAAGCACCTGTGCTAGGGTCAGCATCTTGAACTTTTCCTGTTTGAGGAACCAATTCAAGATCCTCAGATCCAGGATTGGTCTCAACTGACCATCCTTTTTGGGAATCAGGAAGTATCTTGAGTAACAACCTCGACCCTTTTCCTGCTCTGGGACCAACTCTACCGCGCCCTTTGAAAGGAGGACTTGAACCTCCTGTTCTAGCAACAGGAGGTGTTCTTCTGAACAATAAGATGGGCGGGGCGGGATGAGGGGCGGGAACTCCCGAAAGGGAAGGGCGTAGCCTTTTCCCACAATGCCGAGAACCCAAGTGTCCGTTGTGATAGACTTCCACTTGTGGAGAAAACGCTGTAATCTTCCCCCTACAGGAGAGGAGTGAGTGGGAGACGGTGGAAGCCTAAGGCTGCTTCCCCTGCTGCACCCCTCCAGAGGACGAGGAAGAGGCAGAGTGCTGTTGAGAGGCTCCTCTGGTACGGACCCCACCCCTCCCCCTCCCTCTAAATGACCTATAGGGGAGGGAAGAGGCGGGTTGCTGGAACCTCCCCCGAAAGGAAGAGGAATAAGAGCCACGCCCAAATCCCCGAAACCTCCTGAAAACTCTAGAAGAGGCAGAGGAAGAAGGAGCTTGCAGTCCTAACGATTTGGCTGTGGCTCTGCTCTCCTTAAATCGTTCCAAGGCTGAATCTGCCTTGGCTCCAAACAGTCTGTCCCCATCAAACGGGAGGTCCAGCAGGGTCGACTGCACATCCGCAGAGAACCCTGAGTTTCGGAGCCAGGCCTGTCTTCTTGCCACCACAGCCGTGCCCATCGCCCTGGCCACCGAGTCGGTCGTGTCCAGCCCAGACTGGATAATCTGGGTCGCGGCAGCCTGGGCGTCCGAGACCACATCCAAAAGACCCTGGGGAAGCTCCGTGAATGAAGACGAAATATCATCCATCAGCGCATGGATGTACCTCCCCAGAATGCACGTGGCGTTGGTGGCCTTCAACGCCAAACTGCATGACGAAAATATTTTCTTGGACTGCGCATCCAGTTTCTTGGAGTCTCTGTCTCCAGGCACCGTCGGGAAGGAACCAGGCGCTGACTTTGAGGAACAGGAGGCTTGCACCACCAAGCTCTCCGGCGTAGGGTGTCTAGAGAGAAAGCCAGGGTCAGATGGTGCAGCTCGATACCTCCTGGCCACAGCCCTATGAACGGCCGAGGAAGACACCGGCTTCTTCCACACCTCCAACACCGGATCCAGCAAAGCCTCATTAAATGGCAAGAGAGGCTCAGCTGCAGCAGAGGCCGGATGCAATACCTCTGTCAGCAAATTCTGCTTTGCCTCTGCCACCGGCAAAGGCAGGTCCAAAAAGCTCGCTGCCTTCCTCACCACAGCATGAAAGGAAGCAGCCTCCTCCGTATATTCCCCTGGAGATGAAAGGTCCCACTCAGGGGAAGTGTCCAGCCCACTGGCTGTATCCAGACCATGCAGTCCGTCTCCAGAGTCCTCAATCTCTCCCTCCTCTAGGACTCGCTGGTACTCTTGCTCTTCTAAAAGACGGAGAGCACGCCTCCTCGAATGAAGTCTCTCCTCGATACGCGGAGTCGACATGGCCTCCGCCGACGTCGAAGAACGGCGCCGATCTCCAGAAGCATCTGACGCCGCGTCCGGCGCCACAGGCAGCTTCGGCGCCGAGGCAGGAGCCGATGGACCAACCGGAGTCACAGGGCAAAATCCTGACTTCGACGGAGGGGCAACCTCCGGGGCCGAAACATCCGAAGCCACCGGAGCGGCCACCGACGCCGGCACCGGCGCCGAGCCCACATTCCCAAAAGGGAGAAAGGGCATAAAGGGTGCCGGCCGAAGAGGCGCAGGATCACCCAACGAAAAGGCCAAGGGCCCCGAAGGACCAGCCGGAGCAGCTCCTGGAGCCATCTGCTGAAAGATGGTATACATCGCATTAAGAAACGCGGTACTATCGGCTCCAGGAGTGGGAAAAGCCGGATACTGGGGTGCCTGGATCGAGGGCGACCCCGACGCCGGCCTCGACGTCTGCGACGCCGGAGAAAACACAAGAGGCTGCACCACCTCAATCACTGACGCCTGACCAGGTGAAGTCGGTGACGCCGGAGAGGGCAACGGCGTCGATGGATGCGGCGTGACCGTGGGGCTGACCTCCCAAGTCCTCCGACGCCGAGCCGAAGGTGACCTCGAACGAGACTCCTTGCTGGAGTGGCGTCGTGAGTCTCTACGGCGCCGGGAGTCTCGATGACGCCGGTGAGACCTTGGCGAAGAAGACTTCTTATGATGTTTCTCCTTCTTCTTTGACTTTGCCATGAATAACTTGGCCTCGCGCTCTTTGAGGGCCTTCGGATTCATGTGTTGACATGAATCGCAAGTCGAGACGTCGTGGTCGGAGCTCAAACACCATAGACAGTCGGAGTGAGGATCTGTAACTGACATCTTGCCCCCACACTCTCGACAGGGCTTGAAACCCGACTTCCTCTGAGACATTGTTACCGCAGAGAAGACTACGCAGCAGACAATACACTGTAACCACGAAGGTAACAGTAACTCCCTCGAAGATAACCGTTTCGAATGCACGGAAAAAAGGGAACTGTCATCGGCACGTCGGCGAGGACTTCTTATTGCCTGTATGACGTCAGACGGCGTCGCGTGGGCTAAAGTGACGTCCTCGTCGACGTGCAGAGACTAGTAAGAAGATTTCCGTCAAATGCTGGCGCCATGGGAGTATTCATCAGGTGAGGAATCCACAGGTAGTTGTATCCATCAGAAATACATATATTAATGCTGAGGCCCCAGGGGATGGGGTCCTCGGGGCCAAAATCGGCCAGGGAGAGGGGTCCCCTCCCCTCAAATAAACACATTTTACAAGGCCGGACCTGCAGCCAACTGCCGCTGCGCATGGCTAAAGGCCGTGGGCAGTGTGGTGTTGGGTGGTTAGGGGGTAGACCGCAGGGACTGGCCACAGGCCATGCCCTGCAGCCAACCATCACCGTGCACGGCCTTCGGTTTGAGTGGTTCGGGGCACTGACCGCAAGGACTGGGCCAACCCCACCGCTGTGCACGGCGCATAGTTAGGTGGTTATAGGGGGTTGTGTGCAGGGCCTGGCCACAGGCCAGGTCCTGCGGCCAACAGCCATCACACACGGCCAAAGGCCATGCATGGAGGTGGTTGGAATAACGTATAGTAATGAAAATTACTTTACACTAAGAAAACCATAGAAATTCACTGGGAAAAAAAAGGTTACAGGGACATTATAGTTAGGCTCACATTTTAGACGTACCAAACCACAGAAATTCACCTCATATAGTTAAAGTTATCTCAAGTAACTATAACTCGTGCCCTAAGGTAACTACAACTCATGCCCTCACCATGCACTGCTAATTACCCCACAAACTGCGGCACTCATGACATCTTTGATAACATCATTGATAATATCAATGTAATATCTGCAGTAAAAAAAAATATGAAAAAACTGTGCATGGCGGGAACTCAACTTATAGTTACCCACAAATCATGCCCACAAATCCCCCATGCTACATTTTATTTTCTCTCTACCACGGTACTGCAGCTGAAGCAGCACCTTTGGTACTGTAAGACCGTGCAAGCTTTGCTTATTGATGCTTGCATGTTCTTGCGATACCATACCTTCTGTGAGAGTACTGCGCTACCACATGGGGGTATGAATGATTTTGTGTAAGTTACTTTAAATAGCTATAACTTTTGCCCTCGCCATGTGTCATCAATGTTATCAGTGATCATGAGTGATGTAATATGTGAGGTGATAAGTAGTGCATGGCGAGGGCGCGAGTTTTAGTTCCTTGAAATACCTATAACTGGTGAATTCCAGCATTTTTGTTTTTTGTTTAAAATGTTATGTTTAAACTGACATTTCTGCCCTACTAAAATGTCACTTTAACTTTTATTGTTTTTGTTAGGGGACCTTTCTGACCGTCAGGTCTACCCTGATTTTTTGCTTTTTGACCACCTGGTTTTTGACTTTTTACTGTGAGGGTGCCTCCTATGAGGGGACTAACGCACAGTAAACACATGGTAAAACGGACTGCGCGTGTTTACCGCCCTTGCCGCCGTGCTAAGGAAAGGCTGCTGTGGGGCAGCAAGGGCAGGAGGCCCCGGGCGGGTTACATGTGATCATGTGTGCACATGGATGTACACCCATGTGAAGTCTGAGGGAGAAGGATTCCTGGAGTGCGCAGCCCAAGAAGTGCGCTTAGGTAAGCCTGGTGCAGGAGGAACTATGCAGAGTGGGTGGTGACCTGGAGTAGGTCTCATGAGAGGGGTGTATACATGTGAGGAAGAGTCAGTGTGCTTACTGTCTTTTCACTGTAGGGACACTCAGTTCAATGCAAATGCCAGTGTGGTTAAGGTATTTACATTGTGGGGATACTCCATTAAATGTCAATGGGAAAGGAGGGCCTAGGGTGCAACTCCAGTTCTCTGGGGTCCACCGAGACCAGGGTCACACCAAAGTACACTGTAACCGGTAAGAAAAGAATGATGAACGAGTTACTTACCTTCGGTAACGACTTTTCTGGTGGATACATTAGCTACCTGTGGATTCCTCACCTCATGAATACTCCCATGGCGCCAGCATTCGACGGAAATCTTCTTACTAGTCTCTGCACGTCGACGAGGACGTCACTGTCTCGCACGCGACGCCGTCTGACGTCATACAGGCAATAAGAGGTCCTCGACGACGTGCAGACGTCAGTACCAATCATTTTTTACGTGCATGAGAACAACCAGGCAATGCAATGAAAGAGCAAGGCAACATCCATTATATTGTAAAAATACACCACATTGTATGAATAACTGTAAATCTTTTTATGTACATATATATATATATATATATATAAAACTCTCTCTTTTAAAATATATACACACACCAAGTATATACATAAAGATATATACACATATACATATATATATATATATAAATATATTATATATACATCTATTGCACCCTCAAAGACCAAGAGGAGCGCACTCAAGGATTACTTGGCAAGACCATAAAGGCAACGGGGAGGCGGGTGGGACCGTGAGGAATCCACAGGTAGCTAATGTATCCACCAGAAAAGTCGTTACCGAAGGTAAGTAACTCGTTCTTCTGATGGATACAACTACCTGTGGATTCCTCACCTCATGAATAGAGTCCCAAAGCAGTACCACGCCCGGCGGTGGGTGCCTAAATGGTCAAACCAAGAAATCCTGCAGCACTGACCGTGCAAAATGGCCGTCCCTTCTAACCTCAGAATCTAAACAGTAATGTTTTGCAAAAGTGTGAAGGGACGACCAAGTTGCGGCCTTGCAGATGTCGACCACAGGAACACCTCTGGCTAAGGCCGAAGTGGCCGACTTAGCTCTGGTGGAATGAGCTCTAATGCCCTCAGGAGGATCCTTCTTTGCCAAAGAGTAACATATTTTAATGCAAAGAACAACCCACCTGGATAGTGTTCTCTTGTGGACTGCCTTTCCTCTCCTCTTGCCCACGTATCCAATAAACAGCTGATCCTCCAGCCTGAAATCCCTTGTTCTATCGATAAAGAAGCTCAACGCTCTCTTTGGGTCCAGACGGTGCAGTCTTTCTTCCTCTTTGGAAGGATGAGGCGGAGGATAGAACGTGGACAAAGTAATTGCCTGAGCCAAATGGAAGGGTGAAACAACCTTCGGGAGGAAAGCAGCCTTGGTCCTCAACACCACCTTATCCCCATAAAAAGTTGTATAAGGGGGTTTTACTGATAAGGCCTGCAACTCACTCACTCTCCTTGCTGATGTTATAGCTATCAGGAAGACTGTTTTTAAAAACCAAATACCTCAAGGGGCAAGAATGCATAGGTTCAAAAGGGGACCCCATAAGGAAAGTCAGGACTAAGGACAAATCCCATTGCGGCATAACGAATGGCTTTGGAGGATATTGATTTAGAAGACCTTTCAAGAATCTGATAACAATAGGGGATTTAAATAAAGATGGTTGGTCTGGAAGACATATGAAGGCTGACAAGGCCGATAAATAACCTTTAATGGTAGCCACTGCACAACCTTTCTGCGCCAGAGATAGAGCAAAAGACAAAACGTCCGATAGATGAGCATGTAAAGGATCAATCTGCCTCTCTCCACACCACGCAACAAATTTAGACCACCTATTAGCGTAGATAGATTTAGTGGAGTGTCGCCTGGCCGCTAATATAACATCCACTACCTCAGGCGGGAGAGAGAAGGAACTCAGGTTGCCCCGTTCAATCTCCAGGCATGTAGGTGCAGACTCTGGAGGTTGGGGTGTAGAACCTGCCCCTGCGACTGTGAGAGGAGGTCTGCCCTGAAAGGGAGACGGAGCGGCGGGCACGTTGAGAGTTGGAGAAGGTCGGAGTACCACACCCTCCTTGGCCAATCCGGAGCTATTAAGATTACTAGAGCCCGGTCTTGGCGAATCTTCCTCAATACTCGAGGAATCAAGGGTATGGGAGGAAACGCGTAAAGCAACTGGCCGCACCAGGTCATTTGAAACGCGTCCCCCAACGCTTCCTGCATCGGATACTGAAGGCTGCAGAACAACGGACAATGCGCGTTCTCTCGAGTGGCGAACAGATCTACCCGAGGAAACCCCCACTTCTGGAAGATTAAACGGACTTGATCTGGATGGAGACGCCACTCGTGGTCTGCCGAGAAGTGGCGACTGAGACTGTCCGCACGCACGTTCAAAACTCCGGCCAGATGGTTTGCTATCAAGCAAATCCGATGGTCCTTTGCCCAGGACCATAGTCGAAGAGCTTCTCTGCAGAGAAGGTACGACCCCACTCCTCCCTGCTTGTTTATGTACCACATCGTGGTAGTATTGTCCGTTAGGACCTGTACCGACTGACCACGAAGGGAAGGGAGGAAGGCCTTGAGAGCCAGACGTACAGCCCGTAACTCTAACAGATTGATGTGAAAAATCTGTTCCTCTGGAGACCAAAGACCTTTGATCTCCAGATCCCCCAGATGAGCTCCCCACCCTAGAGTGGAAGCATCCGTTATGACTGTGGCCACTGGTGGCGACTGCTGGAACGGCTTTCCTTGTGAAAGATTGTTGCTTGCAATCCACCACTTCAAATCCACAGCAGCATCTCTGGAGATCTTGACAGTACCCTCTAGATCCCCTCTGTGTTGAGACCACTGCCTTCGGAGGCACCACTGAAGAGCCCTCATGTGCCAGCGAGCATGCGTGACCAACAGAATGCAGGAGGCAAAAAGACCGAGCAGACGAAGGACCTTGAGGACTGGAACTACCGCTCCATTTCGAAACATTGGAACCAAATCCTGAATATCTTGAATCCGCTGAGGCGGAGGAAAGGCCCGACCCAATGTTGTATCCAGTACTGCCCCTATGAACAGGAGGCGCTGAGAGGGCTCTAGGTGAGATTTGGGCTCGTTCACCGAAAAGCCCAGGTCGAACAACAACTGGGTTGTTGACTGCAGATGACGCAACACAAGCTCCGGGGACTTGGCTTTGATCAACCAATCGTCCAAGTAAGGGAATACTGCTATCCCCTTCCTTCTGAGCTCTGCCGCAACCACCGACATCACCTTCGTGAAGACTCGAGGTGCTGAAGTAAGACCAAACGGAAGGACCGCAAACTGGTAGTGTTGCGATCCCACCACAAACCGGAGATACTTCCTGTGTGACTTGAGTATCGGGATATGAAAGTAAGCATCCTGCAAGTCGACAGACACCATCCAGTCTTCCATGTTCAACGCCAAAAGCACCTGTGCTAGGGTTAGCATCTTGAACTTTTCCTGCTTGAGGAACCAATTCAAGATCCTCAGGTCCAGAATTGGTCTCAAACGACCATCCTTCTTGGGAATCAGGAAATACCTTGAGTAAACTCCTTGACCCCTTTCCTGCTCCGGGACCAACTACACCGCGCCCTTTAAAAGGAGGACTTCTACCTCCTGTTCTAGCAACAGGAGGTGTTCTTGTGAACAATACGAAGGGCGGGGCGGGATGAGGGGCGGAAACTCCCGAAAGGGAAGGGTGTAGCCTTTTCCCACAACACTGAGAACCCAAGTGTCCGACGTAACAGTCTCCCATTTGGTGAGAAAATGCTGTAATCTTCCCCCTACAGGAGAGGAGTGAGTGGGAAATGGTGGAAGCCTAAGGCTGCTTCCCCTGCTGCACCCCGCCAGAGGATGAGGAAGAGGCAGAGTGCTGCTGAGAAGCTCCCCTGGTGCGGACCCTACCCCTCCCCCTAAAAGATCTATAGGGATGGGAAGAGGCAGGTTGCTGATATCTTCCCCGAAAGGAAGAGGAGGAAGAGCCACGCCCAAATCCACGAAACCTCCTGAAGAATCTGGAAGAGGCCGTGGAAGAAGGAGCTTGGAGTCCCAACGACTTAGCCGTGGCCCTGCTCTCCTTAAACCGTTCCAAGGCCGAATCAGCCTTAGCCCCAAACAGTTTGTCCCCATCAAACGGGAGATCCAACAATGTGGACTGTACATCTGCCGAAAAGCCCGAGTTACGGAGCCAGGCCTGTCTCCTTTCCACCACAGTTGTGCCCATTGCTCTGGCTACCGAGTCGGTGGTATCCAGTCCCGTCTGGATAATTTGGGTCGCAGCAGCCTGGGCATCAGAGACAAGATCCAAAAGACCCTGGGGAAGCTCTGTAAACGAAGAGGAGATGTCATCCATCAGAGCATGAATATACCTCCCCAGGATACAGGTTGCATTGGTGGCTTTTAATGCCAGACTGCAGGACGAAAAAATCTTCTTCGACTGCGCCTCCAGCTTTTTTGAATCTCTGTCCCCAGGCACCGTCGGAAAAGAACCAGGCGCTGACTTGGACGAACAGGAGGCCTGCACAACCAAGCTCTCCGGCGTAGGGTGCCTAGATAGGAAACCAGGATCAGTTGGAGCCGTCCGATACCTCCTGGCCACGGCTCTGTGACCTGCTGGGGAAGATGCCGGCTTCTTCCACACCTCTAAAACCGGATCCAGCAGAGCGTCATTAAAAGGTAATAGAGGCTCTGCCGCGGCTGAGGCCGGATGCAACACCTCTGTCAAAAGGTTTTGTTTCGCCTCCACCACCGGCAAAGGCAGGTCCAAAAAACTAGCTGCCTTCCGTACCACTGTATGAAAGGAAGCAGCTTCCTCGGTATATTCCCCCGGGGACGAAAGGTCCCACTCAGGGGAAGTGTCCAGCCCACTGGCCGACTCCAGTCCACGCAGCCCATCACCCGAGTCCTCTAGCTCTCCTTCCTCTAGGGCTCGTTGGTACTCCTGCTCTTCTAGTACCCGGAGAGCACGCCTCCTTGAATGCAGTCGTTGCTCAATCCGCGGAGTCGACAATACCTCCGCCGAAGTCGGAGATCGGCGCCGATCTTCCGAAGCCACCGACGCCGCATCCGGCGCCACAGGTAACTTCGGCGCCGACTGAAGAGCAGTTGAAACGGATGGACCCACCGGAGTCACAGGCCGAAATCTCGACGTCGACGGGATGGAAATCCCTGGGGCCAATCCCTCCGAAGCCACCGGAGCGGCCACCGGCGCCGACACTGGCGCCGAGCCCACGTTCCCAAACGGGAGAAAGGGCATAAAGGGTGCCGGCCGAAGAGGCGCAGGATCACCCAAAGAAAAGGCCAAAGGCCCAGCCGGAGCACCCCCTGGAGCCATCTGTTGGAAGATGGCATACATCGCATTCAAGAATGCGGAACTATCGGCTCCAGGGGTGGGAAAAGCCGGATACTGGGGTGCCTGACTCGGAGGCGACCCCGACGCCGGCCTCGGCGTCTGCGCCGGAGAAAACACTTGAGGCTCCAATACCTCAATCACCGACGCCTGTCCAGGCGAAGTTGGAGACGCCGGAGAGGGCAACGGCGTCGAAGGATGCGGCGTCACCGTGGGGCTGACCTCCCATGTTCTTCGGCGCCGATCCGGAGACCTGGAACGAGCCTCCCTTGAATGACGCCGAGATTCTCTACGGCGCCGGGAGTCTCGATGACGCCGATGTCTTGGAGAAGACTTTTTCTTGTGATGCTTCTCCTTTGACTTGGCCATAAACAGCTTCGCCTCGCGTTCTTTAAGGGCCTTCGGATTCATGTGCTGACATGAATCACAAGTCGAGACGTCGTGGTCGGAGCTCAAACACCAAAGGCAATCGGAATGAGGATCCGTCACCGACATCTTGCCTCCACACTCACGACAAGGCTTAAATCCAGACTTTCTCTGCGACATTATTTCCACAGAGAAAGAGTACGCAGCAAGATATACACTGTAACCGCAAGAGTAACAGTTGCTCCCTCGAAGATAACCGTTTCGAATGCACGGAAAAAAGGGAACTGACGTCTGCACGTCGTCGAGGACCGCTTATTGCCTGTATGACGTCAGACGGCGTCGCGTGCGAGACAGTGACGTCCTCGTCGACGTGCAGAGACTAGTAAGAAGATTTCCGTCGAATGCTGGCGCCATGGGAGTATTCATGAGGTGAGGAATCCACAGGTAGTTGTATCCATCAGAAGCAGTAGGTTACAAGAACATATTTGTACAACTTATGGTAATGTCACCTTTCTCTGACTCAGCTCAGGATTAGGGCCAATTACTGCTCTGTCCAGTTGCTTGAGTAGGGCCTGGCATCAATCAGCCAGCTGTCATTCCGTGCCAGGAGCAGGCTGGAGAGGCCCTGCGAGGAATGTCAGGGAGGAGGGGCTGAGACTTTCAGAGCACATGTGGCAACTAACTCCTGGAGGATGCCATTTTGAGCTATCCCAGAACACTGTGCAAGAAGGAGGGGACGGGGGCAAGGAAGTGATGTGGCACATTTGGATAGGCCAGAGGTGCAGACCTGCTAGACACTTCCACCCCCACTTAAAAGGTCCTGCACAGGGGAGAGCTCCCTGTCTTGGCTGTGACTCACTGCTGGACACTGGGACTGCAGACTGGCGTCATGGTCAACTGGAAGAACCTCCTCACTGCACTTGGGCCAGGGACTCTGCCCCTGAAGGACTCAAGGCCAGCGAGGCGAATGCCAAGGCCAGGCAAGCTGGCCCCTTTGCCCCCCCAGAGGACTAGTTGGGGGAAGGAATGGGCTAGCGCAAGGCGAGCATGCTGCCCAGAAGGAAAATAGGGAACCCAGAGGAAAGGCTGGCGCAGGGAGTTAGTGGGACTGGCTCCCTATGATCCCTATGAGTTGCACTCCCCCAGACAGCCCAACTGACTGCGAGCCTCCACGTGTCTGCCCGCTGGAACGGGCAGACAGCACAGAGAAGGCCGGCTCCTGCGGCAGCACACGGAGGGGCTGGCCGTGCGGGGAACTGTGGGACTGTGCCTACTAGAGGTGTAGGCTGGTAATACCCAATGTATTCAACTGTTATCTGATGGTCAATTAAGAGTAATTTGAAAGTAATCCAAAAGTAATCTAAAAGTAATCCTAGTGGTTAAATTGTTTTAACATGGTCCTATATGTTCCCTGTTGATGCTAATTTGAATAATGAGTCTGACAGCCACCTCTTGGCAAGATAGATGTACTCAATTGCAGATGTAGGTGTGTTCATTCCACATTACTGTCAAATGTTCAAATGGCGCGGGGGATACCGGGGATTGTTTTGCCATGTGGGTTGATGGATTATATCCTCCCTTGGAGGAGACATGAAAGATTACACAATGTCCTCCCAGAGTGATTCCATCACTTTGTGTATATTTGTAGATTGTTGCATAGCGTTGAGTAGTGTGTGTGTGAGTAATAAATGTACTTTTACTTTATCAAAAGAAAAAGCACAGACTGGACAATCATTTATTGAGAGTCATGCTTGTGTGCTTGTGAATGGGGATTACTAGCCCGCACCACCTCCCTTGAGTAAGCCTTGGACTGCTCTGCAACGCTACCCTATGAGAGTCAAGCGCTACAACGGGGTGTTTGGTTCCCAGTGGCGGTCATGTGCGGACTCATTACTTGTACAGGCCACACAACTAATGATCCACCTTCCAACAGTTTCAATATATTTCTTTGTTTTTTTTATTTCAACATAAGATATTATTATCAGATACAACTATAAGGTCCCTTTGACCATTAGCTTTTTTCAGTGAATTTCTAGGGCTTTTTTAACATAACATTCTTATATATTACCATACCCAACCCCTCACCGTGCATGACCTTCAGCCAGGCCCTGTGCTCAAAGCTCTGCAGGCAGCCATCCCGTCAGCCATGTTAAGCATGGGGTTGGCTGCAGGGCCAAACCCCCGTACATAGCCTACCCACCAAAGACTATCAGCCCCCCTTTTTGAATGTTTTTGGTTCACACTGAAGTCATGCGTAGGCCAGTGCAGCCCCTACACTCCGGTGGGACCCTTGCGGTCCTGTTGGCTCCAGCGAGAGTACCATGGGATCACAGCAACTCAAAAAAAAGATGTACTTGGCCCCAGGGTTGGCCACTCTTGAACCAGTCCCCCACCCCCATGGCCCACTACGTTGCCCCTTTATACGATTTTAGTATTGGAGCACTTTAGGTGGGTGGCGATTACATTACACCAAGTCACATTCAGTTTTTAAAGGCACCGGGAGATTAGGTGATTTGCTGGGAATTTAAGGATCCTGAGTCATCGCCAAAACTCGAGCCTGGTTCCCTAGTTCCAAAGTCGGAGCACTGCCACATTTTAGGTGGAGGTTGGGTGGCAAGCAGAAGCCTCATGAAAGCTTGACTTGCTGTGGGCTCGAGGTTCCAACAGGTTCTCAAGCTGAGCCGGAGCCAGGTTATAGACTCGAACCTAGCTTTAGATGTCAGTGGCTTGCCCACCTCTGCACTATGAGCATGCCATCATGTTATTGTAGAGGCCAGTCTTACTGCCATGTTCTGCATCAGCTGCAGGGACCAAGGAGAACGAAGAGTTTAGGGAATTCATCTGCAACTGATCAGGGCTTTGAGGAGAAGTTTAAAAGAAGAGTCGGATCCCATAGACTTGGGCTCTAAGGGAAGTCCTGGCAGGTGAGGGAGAGTCCCCGGCCCACATTGACTGTCCTGGCGGGAGTGGGAGAGTCCCCAGCTCACATTGGCTGTCCTAGCAGGAGTGGAGAGTCCCCGGCTCACATTGACTGTCCTGGCAGGAGTGGGAGAGTCCCCGGCCGACATTGACTGTCCTGGCAGGAGTGGGAGAGTCCCCGGACCACATTAACTGTCCTGGCAGGTGACAGAGAGTCCCCGGCTCACATTAACTGTCCTGGCAGGAGTGGGAGAGTCCCCGGCTCACAT
The DNA here is from genome assembly GCF_031143425.1 of Pleurodeles waltl. NCBI lineage: Eukaryota > Metazoa > Chordata > Amphibia > Caudata > Salamandridae > Pleurodeles > Pleurodeles waltl. The sequence goes on along the minus strand of NC_090445.1, from coordinate 29,857,915 downwards.
TAACTGTCCTGGCAGGAGTGGGAGAGTCCCCGGCTCACATTAACTGTCCAGGCAGGTGAGGGAGAGTCCCCGGCCCACATTGGCTGTCCTGGCAGGAGTGGGAGAGTCCCTCACTCACATTAAATGTCCCGGCAGGTGAGGGAGAGTTCCCGGCTCACATTAACTGTCCTGGCAGGTGACGGGGAGTCCCTCACTGACATTAACTGTCCTGTCCTGGCAGGTGAGGGAGAGTCCCCGGACCACATTAACTGTCCTGGCAGGAGTGGGAGAGTCCCCGGACCACATTAACTGTCCTGGCAGGTGACGGAGAGTCCCTCACTCACATTAACTGTCCTGGCAGGTGAGGGAGAGTCCCCGGACCACATTAACTGTCCTGGCAGGTGACGGAGAGTCCCCGGCTCACATTAACTGTCCTGGCAGGAGTGGGAGAGTCCCCGGCTCACATTAACTGTCCTGGCAGGTGAGGGAGAGTCCCCGGCCCACATTGGCTGTCCTGGCAGGAGTGTGAGAGTCCCTCACTCACATTAACTGTCCTGGCAGGAGTGGGAGAGTCCCCTGCTCACATTAACTGTCCCGGCAGGTGACGGAGAGTACCTCACTCACATTAACTGTCCCGGCAGGTGAGGGAGAGTCCTTCACTCACATTAACTGTCCCGGCAGTTGAGGGAGAGTCCCCGGCTCACATTGACTGTGCTGGCAGGAGTGGGAGAGTCCCCGGCTCACATTTACTGTCCTGGCAGGAGTGGGAAAGTCCCTGGCTCACATTGACTGTCCTGGCAGGAGTGGGAGAGTACCCGGCTCACATTTACTGTCCTGGCAGGAGTGGGAGAGTCCCCGGCTCACATTGACTGTCCTGGCAGGTGTGGGAGAGTCCCCGGACCACATTGACTGTCCTGGCAGGAGTGGGAGAGTACCCGGCTCACATTTACTGTCCTGGCAGGAGTGGGAGAGTCCCCGGCTCACAGTGGCTGTCCTGGCAGGAGTGGGAGAGTCCCCGGACCACATTGACTGTCCTGGCAGGAGTGGGAGAGTCCCCGGCTCACATTCACTGTCCCGGCAGGTGACGGGGAGTCCTTCTCTCACATTAACTGTCCTGGCAGGTGAGGAAGAGTCCCTCACTGACATTAACTGTCCCGGCAGATGACAGAGAGTTCCTCACTCACATTAACTGTCCCGCAGATGTTCGACGGATGCGTGCCAACCGTACCGTACGTGGGTGGGTGGGTGGGCCACGACACCCACCGTGCTCTGGAAGTCGCCCTTGAGCCCGGGGCCTGCTGGGGACACGCCGGAGAGGCCGAATGGCCAGTCCAGACCACTGCACCGGGTCTCTAACCAAACTAGAGCGACCCACTGCCCAAGCTGACCACCTACGTGATGCTAGCGCCCACTGGCAAGGACTTAGTAGGCTGATGCGCTTGCATGTTCGCGGTCTCAAAGCGCCTAGATGGAATCACGCTATCTAGCATGTGCCTTGCAGAGATCATCTCTATAGATTGCGACCAAAAACAAGGTGCCTGTGTGTTAGTCCATACCAAGCAACAAAACTGTGGAAGCGAATGTAAAACAAAACACTTTTAATTGAAATTCGGTGCATTTCTCAAGGTTGAGGCCCTTTCTGTACCGAGAACTGCCTGGGAGTTTTTAGTGTAATTTTAAGGATTTACGGTGGCCCCAGCAAGACATATTTTGAGGCTTCTGTTCAGCGCAACTTTTAGATTGATTACGCTTTTTCTACTGTTGTTTCTGAACAATATTCATGTAAACCCTGATGAGGGGGCTTGAGAAATACACGGAAGTGAGAGCACAGGCCCCTTGGAAGGTGTGTGTCGGGGCGAGGGGGGAGGTCCTCAGCCTTGAAATAATATTTGTACCTGCTCCTGGCACAGACCTCACCAGTGCCTTCTTATTAAGCAGGCCCCGAGTGCCAGGGCTTGGGAAGCAGGCCCCGACGCACGCACACGCACACACACACACACGCACACACACAGAGGACACTTCATTACGTTGTATTTAGTTTTCGAATTAGCGGCCCTTTGTCCAACCCTCCGGGCCCTCGCTCCGGTGGGTATTTCAGCTTCTGGGGTCACCAGGATTAAAAGGTCTCACTTCATCTCATTAATGGAGTCTCCGAGCTGTACTCATCTGGGGGGGCTTTGTCCCCAGGGGCCTTTCTAGTCAGGGCCGGGGCCTTGTTGCCGTGGGACAAAAAGCGCTCTACTGCCACCCGTGCGGCCTCGCAGCGCACGGTCTCCTCTGCTTTGTTGCAGCCTGAAGGGTGGGCGAGCCCAGGGTCTGGGCTACGAGCCGAGCCTTGGAAACATCTGGGATCTAAATAATGGTAAAATATCATATAAACATATGATAAAGGCTCTTCGAGATGAAAAAGGGAAGCTTATTTTTGTTTAACTGCAGAAGTGTTGCACCTTAGTACAAGTGATAGCTTTTCCCATTCCCGCCCCAGCCCTAATGAGAACCCCATTAATGAACTAAGAAGCAAATCAGTCATCGTGTGCACCCCAAAATGCGGCCGACATTTCTATAACATATGAAGCAACATTGAAGTCTATTAAATCAAACACAGGAGCTTTTGGTGCACAAATGTGCAAGTACTTTTTACATGTGGTAAATAAGGTTCTGTGGAACCAAACGTTTGCCTAAAATCGCACTATTTGGTTAAAAGCGAATCTGGAATTGATAGCAGATTTTCTGGTTTCACTTTGTGCAAATGAACCACTAGAAGGTTCTTTCTCTCTCCTTTGAACAGCCGATGTTAAAGCGTTGTCTTTATTTCTTAGCACATGGTGAGAGCACAGGGAGCAGGTACAGAACACTTGAAAGCTCGGCTCGTTTTGGGCTCGAGGTTCCGGTGGGCCTCGAGCCGAGCCAGGCACCTGGCCTGAGCTTTCAGTGGCTCGCCCATATCCAAGGTGGGTGGCTGTGTTGCTTGGGGAGGCGTATGAGGGGAGAGCTTGTTGTCATGCACGGGGTTCTGAGCGGTGCTCCAAGTCATGTGTACTGATGGCTGCGCTTATGCATTCATGTGCCTGGAAGTGGACGGAGGAGTAGTATGCACAGTGGAGAAGTGTGGCACAATGGTTAGCGTGGCAGACCCTGATGCAGAGATCTGGCCCGGGACCAGGGTTCAAGTCCTGCCTTGGCAGGTCTTGTGCTCGATTCCCTTGGACCAGATAATTCTCGCCTCCGTGCCTGATCTAATTAATGGGTCCCACTCTGTAACTCTGGGCAATAGCTTGCTTAATCTCCACAACGGCCCTGACAGCGCTTGGATGTCTGGCTTCACCCTGGGGCTGTCCAGGAGTGGGTGCCTCAAAGGGAAAAGCCAGGAGGGGTTCCACAGCGGTATGCGTAGAGCGCCTTGAGACCCTAACGGGTGAATAGTGCGCTATACAAATGCGAAGTTTACAGTTTTACGCTACTTCCGGAATCTTATCCCAAGGCTCTGTGTGTCTACATGGTCCATGGAGTTCACAAACATGCCTGCCCTGCTGGCTCGCTTGCTTCCACAGCTGTAGTTTCCTCATAAAGCACACACTGTAAAACCTGAATTGCTTCCAAGTCATGGACACAAAGGCCCTGATTTAGGGATTGCCGGAGGGGTTACTCCATCCCAATGGTGACGGGTACCCCATCCGCTGGAATCTAAATCCCATTATATTTCGGGGGATGGGATATCTGGCACTGTTGTGTAATCCCTCCGCCAATACCTACATCAGGCCCTGGCAAAATGAGTCAATTCATCTATTACAGGACAGAAGGGAGGAATAAAAGGAATGCATATATCAAACTACAGATTTCAGATAACATAGTTAAAGAGATGAATAGGGTAGAAAAATACAAAATAACAGCTTTAAACTGAAGTGCACCAGAGACTGGGAGTGGCGGATTTCTTGGGACCGCTGGATCCAGAGGTGGAGTGCTGCCCCCAAGAGCCGTCAGTCCCCTCTGTGTTTGCACCTAGATGTTGGCGGCACCAGGAAGCCCTCTTCCTTTCAGCATCGGGTGGACGCAGGAGTTTATGGCACAATTGTATCTTTCTGGGAGTGCTACAGACATGGGCCACCACACTTATTTGGAAGGTAAAGCCCTTGATGTACTGTGCTCCGTTGCTGGCCATCTAGGTTCACACTTGAGAAATCCCAACACATGCACACATACATACATACAATTCATATATCAGAGAGGCAGGGAATCTTGACTGTAAAACTTTTGCCAGGAGCCATGGCAGGCGCTGGAGGGGTGCTATCCCCGTCGCGAGTTGCACCCATGGAGCCCTAGACTTCGAAGGCCAGTTCCCCATGTTTCAGAGCTCTCCCATTGTCTGGTGCACAGATGGCCGATGCCACCACTGGCCCAGAGTGCTGAGGGGGTGATCTGAAGGGCGTATCGTATGAATCAGGCCTGTCTGAAAAGGGTTTTATGTCTGCTTCCACTTGAGAGTTCTTCCCGAGGCCCCAGCCATGAGGTGAGCTCGGCCCAGGTCCAGAACTTCTCTATATGATTGAGTCTGATCATAACCAAAAGCTTTTCATTTTACTAGAAATCATATGTGTAATGTGCTAAGTTAGAGGACCTTCGAGCCAGCCTTTTTCGCCCATTGGGTTGCTGATGGGTCATTCACTACAGCATGGAGCAGAAGGGAAGCCTAATTCAGCCATTGGCTAACTCCACTGTGAGTGACAGCCTTCCGCTCTTTCACAAGGAGCACATCCACAAAGTAGTGCCTTGAAGCGCCAGCTACGGCAGTGTGTGCTTTTGATTTGCTTTTATCAATTTTTATTTTAATGGATGATAGCCAGAAACCAGGACAAAACGAGCATTGACAAAGCCAAACGGCTAGGGGCCAACAACATACCCATTGGCTTTGCCAATGGTTATTGATTTCTTTTGAAACCACTGTCTCCAATGCACGAGTCATGCTCTTGAGCCGGAGTCACCTTCTGACTGGCGCCTGCAACGCGTTGCTTTGTGCAAACTTTCCCAAGAGTGGGAGGGAGGTGGCAACATTCACACTCGCAGCGGAGCGTCGGCTCGTCGCCCCCCCCCCCCCCCCCCCCCCCCCGCCCAGGGCCGTCTAGGGGGGAGTCAGGGGACGGAGTGGGTGGTGCCCCCGGATTACCGTGGAGGGCCCTCCCATCTCCGCACCCCCCCCCCCCCCCCCCCGCGTCATCCTGTGAGAGACCCTACCTGGCTGCACCCCGCCCCCCAACCCTTTTTAATCTCCCGCCCACTGCCCACTGCTTCTCCTGCCTGCCGTGTTGGTCCCTCCGTCTCCACCGCCCCACTTTCTCTCTACCGGATTCGGGGTCTCCATCCGGGGCCTCTTGTTTAACTCACCTCGCCCTGCCCCAGCCCCTCTCCTGGTCATTCTGGGGGGGGGGGGGATTGCTCCCCCGGACACCCCCCGCGCCAGTCTTCCACTTCTCTGCTTTACTTTACCTCCAGACTCTCCACCGGTTTGTTCCCCCCTTCACCCCTCCTCTTCGCCTCGGTATTTCCCTCCCCACTACTCCTGCCTTCCCCCCCCCCCTCCCTCCCTTCTTTCTTGCTTCCCTCAGTTCCTCACATTCCTAAACATTCCCCTTTTTCACCTTCTCGTCCATTCTTCTCCCTCCTTTCTTCCTCTGCCTCTCTTCCTCCCTTCTTCCTCTGTCTCTCTTCCTCCCTTCCTTCTCAGCCTCTCTTCCTCCCTTCTTCCTCTGCTTCTTCCTCAGCGTCTCTTCTTCCTGTCTCTCTTCCTCCTTTCTTCAGCTGCCTCTCTTCCTCCCTTCTTCCTCTTCCTCTCTTCCATCCTTCTTCCTCTGCCTCTCTTCCTCCCTTCTTCCTCAGCCTCTCTTCCTTCTGCCTCTCTTCCTCCCTTCTTCCTCTGTCTCTCTTCCACCTTTCTCCCCCAGCCTCCCTTCCTCTGCCTTTCTTCCTCAGCCTCCCTTCCTTCCTCAGCCTCTTTTCCTTCTTTCTTCCTCAGCCTCTTCCTCCTTTCTTCCTCAGCCTCTCTTCCTCCCTCAGCCTGTCTTGCTTGTGCCTCTCTTCCTTCTTTCTTCCCAAGCCTTTTTCTTCCTCCGTTCTTCCTCAGCCTCTCTTCCTTCTCCATCCTTTCTTCCTCAGCCCGTCTTCCCTCTTTAGTACCTCTACAGCTTCATTTGCTTCCTTGGCCTCTCCCTCTTTTCCTCCCTCGTCTATCCTTCTTCCTCCTCTCTTCCTCAGTCTCTCTTCCTCCTTTCTTCCTCGGCCTTTCTTCCTTCTCCCTCTTTTTTTCTCAGCATTTCTTCTCTCTTTAGTTCCTTTATAGTTTCCTTTGTTCCCTCGCCCCCCCTCTTTTCCTCCTTTCTCCCTCGTCCACCCTTCTACCGCCTTTCTTCCTCAGCCTCTCTTCCTTCTTTCTTCCTTCTCCCTCTTTTCTTCCTCAGCATTTCTTCTCTCTTTAGTTCCTTTACAGTTTCCTTCGTTTCCTCGGTCCCTCCCTCTTTTCCCCCTTCCTCTCTCGTCCTTCCTTCTCCCTCCTTTCTTCCTCAGCCCTTCTTCTCTCTTTAGTTCCTTTCCAGTTTCCTTTACTTGCTCGGTCCTCCCTCTTTTCCCATTCCTTTCTTCATCCTTCCTTCTCCCTCCTTTTTTCCTCAGCCCTTCTTCTCTCTTTCGTTCCTTTACAGTTTCTCGGCCCCTCCCTCTTTTCCTCCTTCCTCCCTCGTCCGTCCTTCTCCCTCCTTTCTTCTTTAGTTCCTTTACAGTTTCCTTTGCTTGCTCGGCCCCTCCCTCTTTTCCTCCTTTAGTTCCTCGTCCCCCCCCCCCCCCCCCCCCCCTTCTCTCCCTGCGCCCCACTCTCTGGCTGCTAGCAGCGCCGGTGACAGCTGTCCCCCACAGCACACGGCTTCATTAAACCTCATTAAGATGTCATTTCTCCGCGCTCCCGCCCCTCCCCCGCTCTAATTAAACCCGCTGGCTCTGTCTGGCACAGGATGGCTTCATCCCGAACCAGGCCTGCCTTCTGCGCGGGCCTCGGTTCCCTCCTGGCCTGCTAGCCTTGCCGCCCCGTCCGGCTTAGAGAGGTCCGAGCCTCAGAAGGCAGCGATGCCCCTGCGCGTAAACGGGCCCTTTGGCACTCCTGATGCCCCCGGTGCCCTCACGCGTCCTTCCAGCGCGTAAACGGCCCCCCTGGCATGCCCCCGGTGCCTTCACACCTACCTTCTGCGCGCAAACGGGCCCTTTGGCACTCCTGATGGCCCCCGTGCCCTCACACGTCCTTCCAGCGCGTAAACGGCCCCCCTGGCATGCCCCCGGTGCCTTCACACCTACCTTCTGCGCGCAAACGGGCCCTTTGGCACTCCTGATGGCCCCCGTGCCCTCACACGTCCCTCCTGCGCGCAAACGGCCCCCCTGGCATGCCTAATGCCCCCGGTGCCTTCACACCTACCTTCTGCGCGCAAACGGGCCTTTTGGCACTCCTGATGGCCCCGGTGCCCTCACATGTCCCTCCTGCGCGCAAACGGCCCCTTGGCATGCCTAATGCCCCCGGTGCCCTCACACCTACCTTCTACGCGCAAACGGGTCCTTTGGCACTTCTGATGCCCCCGGTGCCCTCACCTCCCTCCTGTGCGTAAACGGGCCCTTGGGCACTCTTGATGCCCCCCGTGCCCCCACACCTCCTTTCCGCGCGTAGACGGGCCCTCTGGCACGCCAGACGCCCTTGGTGCCCACACACCGCCCAACGGTAGCACAGCGAGGTGGTCTGGAGCGAGGAGGTCCGGAGCGAGGAGGTCCGTGAAGGGTCGGGGGTCAGGCAGTGGAAAAGGTCACACTTTCTATGATGTCAGCGCCAAACTTGGCAATCCTATAGATTTAGGAGGCAGGCGCTTTATGTCATAAACAACGCCCACCAACACCACAGCGAGGTGGGCTGGGGACGAGGAGGTTCGTAGTGGATCGGGGTCAAGCAGTGGGAAAGGCCACACTTTCTATGATGTCAACGCCATACTTGACAGACCCACTAGTTTAGGAGGTAGGCGCTTTATGTCCCACACGCCGCCCAGAAGCGCACAGAGAGGTAGGCTGAGGGCGAGGAGATTCGCAGCGGGGCGGGGTCAGGCTGTGGAAAAAGGCAGATTTCCTTTGAGTGAGATACCACTGCTGCTACCCCCGCTGTCAGGTCAGTATCACATCTGAAGCCAGTGGTCACTTACCACACCGACCATGGCACTGACAGGGCCCTAAGCCAGGTGTCAGGCTAGTGGAATGTCAACAGGAAGTCATCCCTCTCTGTCGCTATTATTTAAAATTGTATTTATAACATATTTTATTGGTTACAACATAAATGAAGTTTATCTACACGTTATATGATATATCTAATCTTAGGAACGCCCTAGTTGATGCCAGCCCACTTAAGCAGGAGCGGGGGCCATCAGCATGCCTGCAGAACCGAGGGCCATGAGAGCAAACTGTCTAGATAGTGGGTGAACATATATGTCAAACAGACATGGGGAGAAGGCAGATCCCTAGGGGTCCACACAGGTCACTTAGTGCCCCACCTAAGTGTAAATTACCCCGGAGCCTGTCCCCTAGTCTCTCAGTGGCCCTCTATTTACTTCTGAGGGGCTAAGGGCAAGAAGTGAAAACTACAGGAAGTTAACAGGTTTTTTGGGGCCTTCTTAACTTTACCTTCCGGAAGCCAGTGCTTAATTTGTGGAAAAAAAGCCCAGGCCTTCATCTGGAGGCCACTGCAGCTTGCGTCATCCATTGTCCCTGCTTGCGTTGCCAGCTACAGTAAACTCACACAACTACTTACCATCTTACGCCCATAAGTGTGACAATTCAGACTATTCCAGACCCCCAAAGTTATAAGATTGGTCTGGGTGGCAGGTATTCTTCACTATTAATGTATATTGAATTAATAACAACTGTTACTGTGATCATCTCTAACTTAGACAAACAGCGCTACCATGTGGCAGAGTGTCATAAGTATCAGTGTTGCCAATTAAGTGCTGGTGCTGGACACCAGCTCAAATTAAGCACTGCCAGAAGCCGACCACATGACCCCTGAGACTGAAGGGCAAGCAAGGGTCTCAGGCTACGCCTAAATGATGTTAAATAAGAGACAACACTGATCTGTAAGTACTACAGTTAATGAACAAAAGAAACAATAGAACTCCTTGGATGTCAACCATAGGTAGTCCGCTCATCCTGTATTCCTATGTAAAGCACGCACAACGTAATTACAAAGTCCATTAGGTCTGCTTCCTTAGCACAGAAATGATGAAACAAGATTGTAGGGGAGGAAACAGAACATTGAGACACATGCTTGGTAACCTGACTGAAAAGTGTGAAACTTCACCTTAACGGGCACAGGGGGCACCCTATTTCTTGGGAACGTGAACACCATGCAGACATTATAATTAGTGTTTTAATTAAACACAGACTCTGGAAATAAGGGTGGGTGGTTGAGTTCACGAGGTGAATGAGCAGTAACAACGCCTTTAAATTTTGTTTTTATCTTGTCACATTTGCTGAGCTTAAAAAACAGAGGTCAAATGTCAGAATAAGTCTTCTAACAAACTGCAACTTATCCTTTTAACATGGGGATTGATGTTTACTTTCTGTGAGGGTGAGAGGACTTTGTAAAGAGAACTATGTGACAATCTTGCTGGGGTACAGGGAGTGTGAAAGAAAAGCACATAGGATGCCCTTGTTCTCTAAAACAATATTTAAATGTAGGTAAATGAAATGTCCACATATTTTGTCATATATTAGTACAAATTAAGCACATTCAATGTCATTCTCAAGTGCGATACAAACAAAGATCTTAAAAGGATCTAAAGAAATCAAGGCACTTTACTTGGTGAGGTGCAAATGATAAATATTCACCGAAAGTTGATTTTCACACATTATTGTTTGTGCACTACATCGTTTTACCAATAAAGCTACACATCTGTGCAAATGTAATGACTATTTCAATGGAACGTGTGGTGCTTGTGGCAGTGCGGTACAGCACCATGTTTTAGCGATATATGTGTGTGCTCCACCAATGCACCGCAGGCTGGATACCACGCCCCTGCTGAACGGACGCGTCTCATTGGCTACACTTGCTCTTTGTTGAACACTGGATATCTTTAAACTATGAACATCAAACAATGTTACAGATGTACTCTACTGCTTTAAATGTAACCATGACAATCGTCATTCAGAACATCAGCATAGAAGACAAATAACCCCCTCTGTGGGTTGATGCAAACTGCATGAGAAACCCCAGAAGTGACCGCACATTGGGTGTTTTCACCATTCTACATCTGATATACAGCATCCTTTGGTACCCGTTATATTAACATCTGCTTCCACTCCTCCACCTATCGCTATCTTTAACTAACTGCAAATTCTACTAACGTACGCAGTCGTATTACCTGCCCAATAAAATATTCTTTTGCTGCCGGACAACACACACACACACACGATAACCACATTTCTATAGCAAAAGCATTTTTTGATTTGCTAATAACTTTGGCACAGTTTGACGAATCTTCATAAAACTTTTTAATTAAAACGTGTATCTGCCTCCACTCCGATCTCTCAAGGGGAACTGCGAAAAAGAGGGGTCTCATAACGTGATTTCTCCATGCAATTTTACATAGGAAACTGACCCGTTCTCCAGTGACACTGCCACTGATGCACACTAGAGGGGCAGAAGTCTCGCTCTACCTGAGGTCCCCCGACAGATCAAAGTGGCCCTGTTCCTGACATACACTGTGAGTGGAGGGGTCTCGCCCTATGTCTGGTACCCCAGACAGGTCAGCCTGCATCCTTCTAAAGTGGCCCTGTTCCTGACATACACTGGAAGTGGGGGGTCTCAACCTACCTCTAGTACCCCTGACAGGTGACCCTGCATCCTTCCAAAGTGGCCCTGTTCCTGACATACACTGGAAGTGGAGGGGTCTCACCCTATCTCTAGTACCCGACAGGTGACCCTGCATCCTTCTAAAGTGGCCCTGTTCCTGACATACACTGGGAGTGAAGGGGTCTCGCCCTACGTCTGGTACCCAAGACAGGTCAGCCTGCATCCTTCCAAAGTGCCCCTGTTCCTGACATACACTGGGAGTGGAGCGGTCTCGCCCTACGTCTGGTACCCCAGACAGGTCAGCCTGCATCCTTCTAAAGTGGCCCTGTTCCTGACATACACTGGAAGTGGGGGGGTCTCAACCTCCCTCTAGTACCCCTGACAGGTGACCCTGCAGCCTTCTAAAGTGGTCCTGTTCCTGACATACACTGGATGTGGGGGAGTCTCACCCTACCACTAGTACCCCTGACAGATCACCCTGCATCCTTCCAAAGTGGCCCTGTTCCTGACATACACTGGGAGTGAAGGGGTCTCGCCCTACCACTAGTACCCCTGACAGATCACCCTGCATCCTTCCAAAGTGGCCCTGTTCCTCACATACACTGGGAGTGAAGGGGTCTCGCCCTACGTCTGGTACCCAAGACAGGTCAGCCTGCATCCTTCTAAAGTGGCCCTGTTCCTGACATACACTGGAAGTGGGGGGGGTCTCAACCTACCTCTAGTACCCCTGACAGGTGACCCTGCATCCTTCCAAAGTGGCCCTGTTCCTGACATACACTGGAAGTGGAGGGGTCTCACCCTATCTCTAGTACCCGACAGGTGACCCTGCATCCTTCTAAAGTGGCCCTGTTCCTGACATACACTGGGAGTGAAGGGGTCTCGCCCTACGTCTGGTACCCAAGACAGGTCAGCCTGCATCCTTCCAAAGTGCCCCTGTTCCTGACATACACTGGGAGTGGAGCGGTCTCGCCCTACGTCTGGTACCCCAGACAGGTCAGCCTGCATCCTTCTAAAGTGGCCCTGTTCCTGACATACACTGGAAGTGGGGGGGTCTCACCCTACCACTAGTACCCCTGACAGATCAACCTGCATCCTTCTAAAGTGGCCCTGTTCCTGACATACACTGGAATTGGAGGGGTCTCACCCTACCTCTAGTACCCCTGACAGATCACCCTGCATCCTTCCAAAGTGGCCCTGTTCCTGACATACACTGGGAGTAAAGGGGTCTCGCCCTACGTCTGGTACCCAAGACAGGTCAGCCTGCATCCTTTTAAAGTGGCCCTGTTCTTGACATACACTGGGAGTGGAGGGGTCTCGCCCTACGTCTGGTACCCCAGACAGGTCAGCCTGCATCCTTCTAAAGTGGTCCTGTTCCTGACATAGACTGGAAGTGGGGGGTCTCACCCTACCTCTAGTACCCCTGACAGGTGACCCTGCAGCCTTCTGAAGTGGTCCTGTTACTGACATACACTGGAAGTGGGGGGGTCTCACCCTACCTCTAGTTCCCCTGACAGGTGACCCTGCATCCTTCCAAAGTGGTCCTGTTCCTGACATACACTGGAAGTGGGGGGGTGGGGGGGTCTCACCCTACCTCTAGTACCCCTGACAGATCACCTTGCATCCTTCCAAAGTGGCTCTGCTCCTGACATACACTAGAAGTGGAGGGGTCTCACCCTACGTCTGGTACCCCAAACAGGTCAGCCTGCATCCTTCTAAAGTGGTCCTGTTCCTGACATACACTGGAAGTGGGGGGGGGGGTCTCATCCTATCTCTAGTACCCCTGACAGGTGACCCTGCATCCTTCCAAAGTGGCCCTGTTCCTGACATACACTGGAAGTGGAGGGGTCTCACCCTACCTCTAGTACCCGACAGGTGACCCTGCATCCTTCTAAAGTGGCCCTGTTCCTGACATAACCTGGAATTGGAGGGATCTCACCCTACCTCTAGTACCCCTGACAGGTGACCCTGCATCCTTCTAAAGTGGCCCTGTTCCTGACATAACCTGGAATTGGAGGGATCTCACCCTACCTCTAGTACCCCTGACAGGTGACCCTGCATCCTTCTAAAGTGGCCCTGTTCCCGACATACAATAGAAGTACCGCTGACAGATCACCTTGCATCCTTGCAAAGTAGGCCTGTTCCTGACATACACTGGAAGTGGGTGGATCTCACTCTACGTCTGGAACCCCTGACAAGTCAGTCTGTATCCTTCCTCCAGAGAAGGCGGCTCACCCAGCGCCTAGCGCCACGGGAGCAGATTTACAGCGCTTGCTGCAGCAGACAGCCAGTGACACACCAGCCCCCACTACAGCTCATCCTCCCCAGTGACAGCTTGAAACCCATCCCCTGATTTGCATTTACATGATCTCGCTGCGCAGTTTATGAGGGGGGAGATTTATTGGCCACTTAGCTGCATGTTTGATTACACTTCATGCGGGAGGCAGCGAGGGGGGGGCTCAGATGGTAGGCTGGGCAAGCTGTGGGGGTGTGGGCGGGGGCCCAAGGTGTCTAGAGCAGGATACCAGTGTGTCCAGAGCATGACAGATCAGGGTGTCTGGAGCAGGAGAGCAGGAGAGCAGGGTGTCAAGAGCAGGAGACAGGCCAGAGTGTCTAACGCAGGAGAGAAGTGGGGGTCTAGCGCAGGGTGTCCAGAACAGGAGAGAGATCAGGGTGTCTAGAGCTGGATACCAGGGTGTCTGGAGCAGGAGAGCGGGGTATCCAGAGCAAGAGACAGATCAGGGTGTCTGGAGCAGGAGAGCAGGAGAGCAGGGTGTCAAGAGCAGGAGACAGGCCAGAGTGTCTAACGCAGGAGAGAAGTGGGGGTCTAGCGCAGGGTGTCCAGAACAGGAGAGAGATCAGGGTGTCTAGAGCTGGATACCAGGGTGTCTGGAGCAGGAGAGCAGGAGAGCAGGGTGTCAAGAGCAGGAGACAGGCCAGAGTGTCTAACGCAGGAGAGAAGTGGGGGTCTAGCGCAGGGTGTCCAGAACAGGAGAGAGATCAGGGTGTCTAGAGCTGGATACCAGGGTGTCTGGAGCAGGAGAGCGGGGTATCCAGAGCAAGAGACAGACCAGGGTGTCTGGAGCAGGAGAGCAGGGTGTCTAGAGCAGGAGTGCAGGGTGTCTAGAGCAGGAGAGCAGGCCAAGGTGTCTAGAGCAGGAGAGCAGGGTGTCCACAGCAAGAGACAGGTCAGGGTGTCTAGAGCAGGAGAGCAGGGTGTCAAGAGCAGGAGACAGGCCAGAGTGTCTAACGCAGGAGAGAAGTGGGGGTCTAGCGCAGGGTGTCCAGAACAGGAGAGAGATCAGGGTGTCTAGAGCTGGATACCAGGGTGTCTGGAGCAGGAGAGCGGGGTATCCAGAGCAAGAGACAGACCAGGGTGTCTGGAGCAGGAAAGCAGGGTGTCTAGAGCAGGAGACAGGCCAGAGTGTCTAACGCAGGAGAAAAGTGGGGGTCTAGCGCAGGGTGTCCAGAACAGGAGAGATACCAGGGTGTCTAGAGCTGAATATCAGGGTGTCTGGAGCAGGAGAGCAGGGTATCCAGAGCAAGAGACAGACCAGGGTGTCTGGAGCAGGAGAGCAGGGTGTCTAGAGGAGGGTGTCTAGAGCAAGAGTGCAGGGTGTCTAGAGCAGGAGTGCAGGGTGTCTAGAGCAGGAGAGCTGGGTCCCTAGAGCAGGAGAGCTGGGTCCCTAGAGCAGGAGTGCAGGGTGTCTAGAGCAGGAGAGCAGGCCAAGGTGTCTAGAGCAGGAGAGCAGGGTGTCCACAGCAAGAGACAGGCCAGGGTGTCTAGAGCAGGAGAGCAGGGTGTCTAGATTAGGGTGTCTAGAGCAGGAGTGCAGGATGTCTAGAGCAGGAGTGTAGGATGTCTAGAGCAGGAGAACAGGGTGTCTAGAGCAGGAGTTTAGGGTGTTTAGAGCAGGAGAGCAGTGTGTCTAGAGCAGGAGAGCAGGGTGTCTAGAGCAGGAGAGCAGGCCAGGATGTCTAGAGCAGGAGAGCAGGCCAGGGTGTCTAGAGCAGGAGAGGCCAGTGTGTCTTGAGCAGGGTGTCTAGAGCAGGACATTGTGGCCCTCATTATGATATTGGCGGTAAAAACCGCCTACCGCTGCGGCGACAGCTGCCAAAAGACCGTCGCTGTGGCTACCAACCATCCTCTGTATCAAGATCACAGCCGGATTTCTGCCAGAAGGATGGCGGTAATCCGGCTGGGGCCATGCCGGCGGATGGCGGTAAGGCAGCGCTGCTGCTGGCCCGTAAACCGCCGCCAGCCGTATTATGAGAAATAATATGGCCTGACGGTGTTCTGCTGGCAGCAGCGCCCCATCCCGTCTCCTGCCAGACGACCCCCTAAACACAGGTAAGTGGGTGCTCTAACCGGGGAGGGGGGCAGGGGGCGTTGTGTGTGTGGGGGTGTGTGTATATGTTTGTGCGTGCGTGTATGCGGGTGTGTGTTTCGTGTTGAATGTCTCAGCATGTATGGATGTGTGAGTGCGTGCATGTTGTGTTCTGTGAATGCGTGTCTGCGTGTATGTATGAAAGTGTGCGGATGTGTGTGTGAATGGATGTATGCATGGATGAATGTGGGAGTGGCTGTGTGTATGCATGTGTGAAGGGAGAGGTGTGAATGAAGGGGGGGTTTGGAGAGGAGGGTTGGGGGGGAATCTGGGGAGGAGGGTGGGGTGGGGAAGACCTCTATCAGTAACAGGGAAGGGATTTCCTGTCACTGATAGTGCCTACCGCCATGGTTTTCGTGCCACAAAATCCATGGTGGTAGGCGGGGTCCTTATCCCGCAGGCGGTACAGTGACGGCCACTGGGCTGGAGATTGGTATCTCCAGCCGGTGGCCGTTACCGCCGTGGCGGTCGGTGTTGTACATTGGCAGTTTGGCTTCAGCCAAACCGCCAATGTCATAATATGGTAGAAAGTACCGCAAGCCTGCTGGCAGTACTTTCCACCATATTACCGCCGACCGCCAGGGTCATAATGAGGGCCTGTGTCTCTCCCAACCGTTCACTCTTAACATATAATGTCTACAGATATGAACGATATGTGATTCCTACACCTTATGACTTTCATTCTCCAACGCAGCATTCCCTGTACATTGATTTACACACTTTTATTAATTATTGTGTCTGTGTGATTTAAAGTGCTCTGACACCCTACGCTCGGAAGAGAGCTAAATAAATTAGGACATGCCATTAAATTATTATTAGTGTAATTACTGATATACACAGATAAATCTTGCATCCTGCACATCTCTGACATGGTCCAGCGAGAGGGGCTTGAAAAAAGTCAAAAACCTGCCTTCAAGTCATAGTTTCTATAAATTATTTGTGAAGTGACACACTATTTGGCTTTGTTTCTTTCCTTTGCATTGCCATCTGGCTTTAGATGGCTTCCAGCCAGCATGAAACTTGAACAAAATGAAGGGTTGATGGCCTTTCAGATCAGTCCTTTGTTTTGGGCCGGCTGCAGGGAAAATAGGCAAATCCCCTCGCTGCCTGCAGGTTGCTGCTCTGAATGGAATGCAGACAACCTGCGGGCACTGCTGAATTATGTCACAGTGTAGGGAAATGACACCAGGACAAATTCTGCATCTTTCTCTGGGTGAGCTGGATCTCAGATCCGGTCCAGAAATAGCTGCAGGTATTGGGATCCAGCGGGATCCCCCTATATTCCAGCACCTAAAACAACTATAGGCTGGGTCCTCAAATGAGGCTCGCCTCAAGTAACAGGCTGGTGGAGACATGGAACTGGCACAGTAAGGGAGGAGTTGTACTGCACTGTAAATCACAAGTATAGTGCCCAGTGCCCTTGACAAGGCACCAAAGTGCTTTGTGGCGAGTAAAATGCTACTCTGGAACCAAAAGTTAGTGGTTAATTTAGTGTTTTGGGGTTATTGCGCTTAGTTGTTTGTTCTCAAAAGAAACTCTTCCCTTCATTACCCCAGGTTGTGTTGGAATCAGAGGTAATCAGATGTGATTGCTGGGGGTTGGTGGGGGGGGGGGGGGGTGTTGTCTAAAACCAAACTAAGGTTTTCTAATGGAACCTCTAGGCGGCCATGTCTAAAGCCGAACACGGGGTCCTTGACTGGGTGACTGCTGGCACCTCGGATACTTGTTTCAGAGCAACCAGGTAATGCTCTTACATATAAGGGTGTTGTCTCTGCATATTTAATACCCCCCTATTAGGGAGGTGATGGCAGAGTCCGGCTTTAATACAGCGGCGTAACAAAACTTGAGGGGGGCCCCCTGCAAAGTACAAAGAGCGGGACCCCTCCCCTGCCCACCTTTGCTGAGGGGTGCCTATGGAGCTCGTACACTGGCATCATCTTTGGAAGAGGGACATGTAGTGGACAGGAGCAGCCGTCTAACTGGGCAGACATGTCAGGGGTGTGCACTAGCCAAAGACTATAGGTGGCAAGTCCACAGTTGGCCCTTTGTGCATATTTTGCAGCACCAGGAGACCACAGTTAGCCAACTGTGCCCAGGGGAGTAGGAGCCACTAAAACTCTGGTGGTGAGGGTGAGAGGGGATAGGGACAGCCTTGACCACCAGTGAAACCAAAAAGCCACTGCCTTATTTCAAAAGTCTGCAAGACCCCAAATACATGTATGAACACACAGGATCTTTAAGTAAAATAGTCATGAATAAGAAATAAATTGATCAAAAAATTAGCGGGTTCCCAATTTCTGGCACTACAAAGACACTACTGAGGTCAGCTGATTCTACCTGGGACCCTAATACAATAAGTGGGTGGTACAGGAGGAAGGTCCTACTGAGGACATCAGCAACTGACAAGATACTTTCGTGTGAATCTCTCCCTGCTGACATCATATTCATGGACTTCCCTGGTGATTGTAAAGTTGTGTAAAGTACAGCAGTTCTAAAATGGCACCTTTTACAAACGTCTCCAGCTCCCATTGTATAGTTCAACATCAAAAAACAGTTTAACATGACATTTCCTACATTTTTCTCCAAACTTACTTTCTAGTTTTTATTAAGTTCTCCGCTTTCAGTAGGAAATTGGGTTGTTGGTTCAGGGGGAGGAACCTCCACTCAGGCAAGAATCACAATCCTTGTCAGAGCGCACCACAAAAGTCACTAAATTAACCTGTGATTAACTCTCTGGCAGCTTTGCACAAAAGCAGCTATGCTTAACTTAGCGGGACTGTGTTGCAACACACAAACAGTAATAAAGAACAAACACAACACCAGAGAGATCCCATACCAATTTAGAAAAATAGAGTAGAATTTAATTAATAACATGAGATCAAAGTGACAAAAATCTAATCAGTAGAACGGGAGATGTGTAATTTCAAATGTTTAAGCAAAAATAGTGCAAGAAGCAGAAAGCACCAACTTTGGGTGTAGGGTCGTCCTATACTGGGACAAACTCACAAGTTCAGGACACCTACGATGTAGTGTGGACGGGATACAGGAACCAGGTTAGCCCCACTAAAAAAGTTATTTTCTTAAAGTCTGGCACACAGAGTTCAAAACTTCAGGATTCCACAGGAGAGGCACAACTGATGACAGCCACGCATCCAGGACAGTGGAGGCACCCCTTGGAGATCAGGAACTCACTCCAGCAGAGGCCAGCTGGGCTCAGGCAGGTCCAGGTGCATGTCTAGTCAGGGCCAGTTGCAGCAGGTCAGTTGGGCAGTTGTAGAGAGACCTCTGGGGCTTGTTGTGTCCCTGTAGCTCAGAACAGGAGGGCAGCCAACTGACCCTTGGACTCACTACTTTGTTCATGGAGATGGCCCTCTCTCATACAAGCAGCAAGGCAGGCTTCAAGCAGCAGAGCAGACATCTGGTAGCAGCAGGGCAGTCCTAAGAGAAACAAGACAGTCTTCCTGCAACAGGGCAGCCCTCTGGGGTACAAGGCGGTCCTTCTGTAGTGTTCTGCAAGTCCAGGAGTAAACTGAAGAGTTGGTCTGAGGGCCCATTATTTAACCCTGGTGGCAGCTTTGAACTCAGAGTTTCCCTCCTCCCCACCACCACAATGTTATTTTGAATTTCATTTTTCATTGTCCTGGTCCCAAATGTCTGGAGTGACAAAAGCCTGGTGTCAAGTTATTTGTGAGTGTGCTGAAGCAGCTCCTTTGACATATAAGTGGAGCAGGGAATAGCTCAGCCTCTCCCATCTTGACAGGATAGCGCTCTCTCAGCGACACCAAGGTCCTATGTTGGAATACAATATGCAATCCTGATTGGGGGGCAATTAACAGGCCCAGGCAGCTGGAAACTCCTAAAAGGCATCTGAAAGTTTAGGGCAGGAAAATGCCAACTTTCTAAAAGTGGCATTTTCAAAAGTGTAATTTACATCTAGACTTTATGATTAAAGATAATTTCAAATTACAATTAATTTGAGTCCAAATGGGACATTTCTACCTGCTATCAATCAAACAATAGCACTTATTAAATGTAATAAGGCAACCTAGTGTTATCCTTTAGAAGAGATAGGCCACACAGTAGTGAAAATGAATTTAGCAGTTTTTCACTACCAGGAAAAGTAAAACTTAAAAGTAAATCTTCAACTTTTTAAATGCTATGCGTTTTACCCTATGGGCTGTTTAGAGCCTATCTTAGGGGTGACAAATGTATTAAAAAGAGTGGTGTACGCCTGACAAAAAGGGGGTTTGCTAGGTCAAATTTGCAGTTTAAAACTGAACACAAGCTGCAATGGCAGACCTGAGGTGTGTTAAATGGCTATTTAAGTGAGTGACACAATAAGTGTTGCAGGCCCACTGGGAACATTTAATTTACAGGCCCTTCGTGCATGTTGTGACACTTTACAAGGGGCTTATAAGTAAATTAAATGTGCCATCGGTTGTAGGCCAGTTGTACCATGTTTTAAGGAGTGAGCACAGAGAAAGAAAATAACTGAAAAAAATGAAAGACAGAAATAAATGAAGGGGAAGAGGATAAAGAAATGGAATAGGGAAGACAAAAAAGAGAAAGGGACTAGAAATAAGGATGCCAGAGGGAGAGAGCTGAAGGGAAGAGATGGAAGGTGGAGAGAGGAGGAAAAGGCTGTGGATGAGGATGGAGAGAGAGAATAGGTAGATCAAGGGGGAGTGGGGAGAGAAGGGTAGGAAGCTGGAAGGAGATAGCAGGTGCAGTGTTATCCGATTGCAGCGAGGAGAGGGGGCAGCTGCCCCCCCAAACCCCCCAATATATGACTGTCTTTTTTATTACTGACCTAGAGAGGGGGTCAGTTCTTGCACTGGGCATCATACCAGCCCTGTTACTCCCTGGCTTCGAGCCTGTCGGGGTGTCATAGGGTTTCTACTGTAACTTTATGAAATCCCCCAAAAAGCGCACTTTGCGGACTGCGTAGTTGAATTCTACATTTTAGCTACATAAGTCGCGCGAGGGGGTCCCGAACGGTCGGTACATACATACCGGGTTCTGTCCTTGCTGGTGGCCGCCCGCTGTCCCTGTGCATCTTTCCATGTGACCCCTGCAATAAAATGTACATAACATGTAGGCTTTGATGAACCCCTCGCGCCCAGGTCTCCAGACACAGGCGCTGAGCTCTTATGGACCCGGGGAGTAGCTCAGCAGCAGGTGCCTTGGCCCCCGAGCATCCTTCCTCTGAGTTAAAGGGTCACGGGTCAGCGATGGGGCACGTGTCACTGTCTCGTGTTCAGGAGAGCGGGATGGAGGCCACCTGGGTTCAAGAGTGCCACGGGGGGCAGCCCTTTCTCTATATCAATGAAGCTGCAATCGCCCCTCCAGGCCAGTGTAAGTAACCTCTGTCAAGTCTATCTCCAGACCGGGGGAGGGACCAGGGGCAGGGCGAAAACCAGTGGCAGGGGGAGAACCAGGAGCGGGAGAGAACGAGTGGCAGGGGGAGAACCAGGAGCGGGAGAGAACCAGGGCCAGGGGGAGAATCAGGGGCAGGGCGAGAACCAGAGAGAGAACCAGGGCCAAGGGGAGAACCAGGGCCAAGGGGAGAACCAGGGCCAAGGGGAGAACCAAGGACAGGGAGAGAACTAGGGAGGGGGAGAACCAGGGAGAGAATCAGGGGCATGCAGAGAACCAGGGGCTGGCGGAGAGAGTGGAGGAGAACCAGGGACACATTTAATCAGGAGAGACTTTCACACCCTGTTGGAAATATATTCACAGGTCCACCACCCAAAAAGGTAATAGTGCCAGATATATATGAATGGAATTGGATTGCTGATCAATTACTTCCGGGCCAGCGGTGACTAAGACAACTACTTCCTGATTTTAAAACTTCTAGTTTGATATCTTGGAACATTGCAGACCTTAAAAGAAATTGGTTAGATTTACTATCTAAATGAATGGAGAAGGAGCTGGCAAACGTGCCATTACAGGAAACACTGGTGTAGGAGGCTGTCTTGGCTTGTAGTGGGTACCAAGGGTACTTACACCTTGTGCCAGGTCCAGTTATCCCTTATTAGTAGAATAGAGGTGTTTCTAGCAGCTTAGGCTGATAAAAGGTAGCTATGGCAAAGCAGCTTAGGCTGAACTAGGAGACATGTAAAGCTCCTACTATACCACTTATATCATATAGCACTATATCATAAGAAAACACAATACACAGAGTTACTAAAAATAAAGGTACTTTATTTTTATGACAATATGCCAAAAGTATCTCAGTGAGTACCCTCAGTAAGAAGGTAATATATACACAAGTTATATGTACACAAACCAAAATTAGGTAAGTAATAGCAAGAAAAGTAATGCAAACAGTGTAGAATCACAATAGGTTGCAATAGGAGCACATAGGTATAGGGGCAACACAAACCATATACTCCAAAAGTGGAATGTGAACCACAAATGGACCCCAGACCTATGTGAGCTTGTAGAGGGTCGCTGGGACTGTAAGAAAACAGTGAGGGTTAGAAAAATAGCCCACCCCAGGACCCTGAAAGGTAGGTGTAAAGTGCACCTACTACCCCCAGAGAGCACAGAAGTCGTGATAGGGGGATTCTGCAGGAAGAACACACTCCAGCAGTGCAACAACAGTGGATTTCCGGACCTGAGTACCTGTAAGACAAGGGGACCAAGTCCAATAGTCGTGACAGTGTCGAGAGGGGGCAGGAGCCCAGGAAATGCCAGCTGAAGGTGCAAGGAAGCTGCCACTGGTTGGAAGAAGCTTGGAGTTCTGCAAGAAAGAAGAGGACTAGGAACTTCTCCTTTGGAAGACGGATGTCCCACGTCGCGATGAAGCTTGCAGAGGTGTTCCCACGCAGAAAGACCACAAACAAGCCTTGCTAGCTGCAAGGGTCGCGGTAGAGGGTTTTGGGTGCTGCAGGGGCCCAGGATGTCGCCACTTGGAGGAGGAGACAGAGGGGGCGCTCAGCACCTCAGAGAGCCCTCAGAGAAGCAGGCAGCACCCGCAGAAGTACCCCAACAGGCACTTAGAAGAAAAGTGAACCGGAGTCCAAGCAAAGTCACAAAAGGGAGTCCCACGACGCCGGAGGACAACTCAGAAGGTTGTGCACTGCAGGACGGAGTGCTGGGGACCCAGGCTTGGCTGTGCACAAAGGAAATCCTGGAGGGGGGCACAGGAGCCGGAGCAGGTGCAATCCACGCGGTACACAGCTTTGCAGTCTAACGTGGGGAGGCAAGGACTTACCTCCACCAAACTTGGACTGAAGAGTCACTGGACTGTGGGAGTCACTTGGACAGAGTTGCTGTGTTCCAGGGACCACGCTCGTCAGGATTAGAGGGGACCCAGAGGTCCAGTGTTGCAGTCTTTTGGTGCCTGTGTTAGAAGGGGGAAGATTCCGTTGACCCACGGGAGATTTCTTCGGAGCTTCTGGTGCAGGGTGAAGGCAGGCTACCCCCAGAGCATGCACCTCCTGGAAACAGTTGAGAAAGCCGGCAGGATTAGGCGCTACAATGTTGCTGGTAGTCGTCTTGCTACTTTGTTGCGGTTTTGCAGGCGTCCTGGAGAAGTCAGCGGTCGATCCTTTGGTAGAAGGTGAAGAGAGAGATGCAGAGGAACTCTGGTGAGCTCTTGCATTCGTTATCTGAAGAATTCCCCAAAGCAGAGACCCTAAATAGCCAGAAAAGGAGGTTTGGCTACCGAGGAAGGAGGATTGGCTACCAAGAGAGGTAAGAGCCTATGAGAAGGAGCCTCCGACGTCACCTGCTGGCACTGGCCACTCTGAGCAGTCCAGTGTGCCCCCAACACCTCTGTTTCCAAGATGGCAGAGGTCTGGGACACACTGGAGGAGCTCTGGGCACCTCCCCTGGGAGGTACTGGTCAGGGGAGTGGTCACTCCCCTTTCCTTCGTCCAGTTTCGCACCAGAGCAGGGCTGGGGGATCCCTGAACCGGTGTAGACTGGCTTATGCAGAGATGGGCACCATCTGTGCCCATCAAAGCATTTCCAGAGGCTGGGGGTGGCTACTCCTCCCCAGCCCTTCACACCTATTTCCAAAGGGAGAGGGTGTAACACCCTCTGTCAGAGGAAATCCTTTGTTCTGCCTTCCTGGGCCAGGGCTGCCTGGACCCCAGGAGGGCAGAAACCTGTCTGAGGGGTTGGCAGCAGCTGCAGTGGAGACCCCGGAAAGGCAGTTTGGCAGTACCCGGGTTCTGTGCTAGAGACCCGGGGGATCATGGAATTGTCCCCCCAATACCAGAATGGTATTGGGGTGACAATTCCATGATCTTAGAGACGTTACATGGCCATGTTCGGAGTTACCATTGTGACGCTATACATAGGGAGTGACCTATGTATAGTGCACGCGTGTAATGTTGTCCCCGCACTCACAAAGTCTGGGGAATTTGCCCTGAACGATGTGGGGGCACCTTTTGCTAGTGCCAGGGTGCCCACACACTAAGTATCTTTGCACCCAACCTTCACCAGGTGAAGGTTAGACATATAGGTGACTTATAAGTTACTTATGTGTGGGGTAAATGGCTGTAAAATAACGTGGCAGGCCTGTGTAAGAATTGTCAGAGCTACCTATGGGTGGCAAAAGAATTGCTGCAGGCCATAGGGATCTCCTGGTACCCAATACCCTGGGTACCTCAGTACCATATACAAGGGAATTATATGGGTGTACCAGTATGCCAATGTGAATTGGTAAATTTAGTCACTAGCCTGTTAGTGACAAATTTGGAAAGCAGAGAGAGCATAACCACTGAGGTTCTGGTTTGCCGAGCCTCAGTGAGACAGTTAGGCATCACACAGGGAACACATACAGGGCTCATACTTGCCTGGCAGGGTCCCAGTGACACATAGACTAAAACAACATATATACAGTGAAATATGGGGGTAACATGCCAGGCAAGATGGTACTTTCCTACAGCTGGCAAGAGAAAAAGTGGTTTTAATAGACTACTCAGGATATGACATCGCAGCAGAAATGTGTAATTTTGGGCGTCTGGTGGGCGGTTTGATGGCGTGTTGCAGTTAAAAAGGAACTTACAAGTCAGATCATTTTTAATGAATACTTGGATTTTATAACCATAGTGGTTGGGAACAGGTCATATAAGATATAAATTGCACTAAGATAAAATTGAAAGAATTGATTATACTGTATGTGTTTTTGTCAATGAATAAAACCAGAGGAGAAAAATGTAAAACGTTGGGATTTTTAATAGAGAAGATTGGATTCAGATACCCTACAGTCCCAATATTATTACTGGGTGATTTTAATGCTGAAATCTCATTATCAGAAACCTCTGATGAAATACAGCAAGCCTATGAAAAAGGTCAGGACTACCAAGCCAAATGTGTAGGACTAGGAAATGTGATTGTGTGGGCAGCAAACTAAATCGTATATTAAATTATCATAACATGACCATAATTTATGGGAGAGTTCCTGGGGATCAAACCGCTAATAACACATTTGATAATGGCAAGACATCTTCACTTATTGATTATGCTGTTATATCACGGTTGGAAATATTTCTTCTGTCCCAGTACTTGTCTCGACAATTCCAACTACAAAAAGGGTCCTTACTATGACATTAACTTGACCAAGAGTTCTGTAAAATGTCGAATGCCACTCCATTTTCTATGAAACATTTTTGTACCAAACTTAGGGGCTGATTTAGATCTTTTCGGATAGAACACTCTGTCGCAAACATGGCGGCTACCCCGTCCGCCGTATTACGATCTCCATAGCATTACGGTCTCCATAGGATATAATGGGATCGATATACAGCGGACAGGATATCCATCATGTTTGTGACGGAGTATTCCCCGCCACCAAGATCTAAATCAGGCCCTCAGGATCTAAAATGCTTTGTGCGTGAGAGTGTTTTATTTTTTGCTAAGGATATTATCAGGATTCTGAGTATTACAAGCAGGGGTACTGGTATCGTTAGAGGTATACGTATAATGACCCTTGGTATCCAGTCCAGTTAAGTGCATTCCATTTCATCTGTTTTGAAATGTTTCATTTTTTTGGAGTACAAATGTAGTGCGATTCTTTTCATGACTCCGAACGACCCCTTTAGTATATTTGCTGCTTTTTAATGAAGGTGAAGAAGTGATTTTTATGAAGGAAGAGTTGAAGACTATTGTTTCAGAAGCATCTATCACCCACTGCACTCTGGTCTACCATACAATAAGCCCCTGAACCTAGGGCTTCCTCTTGTCAGGCCTACTGGGTGCAAGACAAGTTATTGGTCCTGTAAAAACATGCCCGACACTGGATCAGGATACCGAAGACGTGGTTTGACATTGGATTCAGTTAGTGAAGCGACATGGTCAGTCAATGAATCTAGTTAGTGAGGGCATGATACCTGTAATTGGATGTGGCTGGCAAGGAGGTGCGTCTTCCCCCGGAGGTGACACGCGTGAGGGTGTGGTTTAACACTGAATCTGGCTCTTGAGGGGATGTGGTCTGAAAATGGATTTGGCTAGTGAAGAGATGTGGTTTCCCATGGGAGCTGGCTTACCAGAGCATGGCTTGCGAGAAGATGTGGTCTGACGCTGGATATGACTGGCAAGGTGATGTGATGTGACAGCACATTGGGCTGACGTAAATGTGTGGGTAATGATAAATCTTGAGGTGAGGTAAGCAAATCTTGCTAGTGAGGGAAACAAATGTGCTAAACATGCAGGTATGCTGGACTTAGTAAAGTACATTAATTCTAAGAATAATTAGATATAAGAGATTCAGTAAAAGCCTGAAGAAGATTGGAAAACCAATACCTATGTTGAAACATGTCATTGATTACCATACATGATGTTGGGCCCGGCTAGAAAGGACATATTTTGTAACTTTGTATATGGCAGTGGAGGAAATGGAATGTGATATGGAATGTGGCTAACAGTGGTAAATTGTATGACATCGCATTTGAATTGGGGGGGGGAGTGTTGGTGCTGGACCTGGCTGGTGAAGTGGTCTAGTTTGGTAGTAACTTTCTGGCAATAAGATGTGTTTGAGACTGGATCTCTAGTGATGAGATCGGCTGTGGATTGGATATCGCTGGCAATGAGATAAGTCTTGTCATTAGATCTGGTGGGTGAACTGATTGGATTTGATGGTGAAGGCACTGTGGTTTGGTTGGATCTCACTGGCGATGACATTTGGTTTGATGTCAGATCTAGATTGGGAGGATATGTGGTTTTGATGTTGTAAGGAATCCTCCATATGAGCGACAAATCATCTAGAGCCTATGCCACAACTCCCAAAAGAAATCAAATATAATCCTGCAGTAAGAAGCTTAAATAATTCCAACCTCCGCTATTGACTTATTAAAATGCTACTTAAAAGTGATTTCCATACAATCCTTTTACAAGAGACTGGATCACATCTGCAAGGAACCTTATCATTAGCAGATCAGCCGGTATTACAGCTGACGCTGCTGCTGCGTGCTCTGTCGAGGGTCCTTCGAACAAGGAGGGGAGCTCAGTGAGGCATCTGTGTGGTTTAGGCACTACTCTGAAACAATCTCCTGTGTGCCACTGCACTCTAAGCTGCACCACTTTGCATTGAACCACTCTACTCTAAATCACTGCACTCCATCCATTGTACTCTACACCACTTTACTCAAAACCAATGCACTTCATGCCAATTACTCTACACCACTGCACTCTATACCACTGTATGCTACTCTGCAACACTCTATACAACTGCACACCAACAATCCATACACACCAAACAGGCATGAGGGGTGAGACCAGATTTAGGAGCCCACATCAGCTGCAGGCAAGGATGGAAACAGAAAAGCACTCCATGATCCCAGGAGGCTGCAGGAGGGAGGCGTGAAAAGGGGCAAAGTTTACACCTGTCCGCCCTGAGTCTGCAAGATCATATGATTATTTCCCCAAACTCTGCCCCCAAGATCTGTGAGAGGAAAAATCTGTAGGGAATCTTTCTTTATTTGCCACAACAGCTTTAGGGATAACAGGTGAGTCAAAATACCCCCTTAAATCAAAACAGCATTGGTACACAATAGAGGCAGCTGCCACTGTGCCCCAACAGCACTAGTGCCCAAGAAATGCCACATTCAGACATGCAACAGAACACACTGGACAGGCCATGTGCTCTCCACTGAGGTGTAGGACCCACTGAGATGTATCACAGCTGTGGTTGTGTGTGTTCAGTCCTGATAAGAACACTGGGTGCTGGATCCGTGACGGACACCTAGACCCCCAAAATCCCGGACTCTCAAGAGTAGGGGGTTGAGTAGTTTAGTTCTACCTCTTGGAATGTGGCGTGAATGTTCAGCCTCCATACAACATAAGGCAATCAGTGAAATGGTTGCAGAGTTATTCTTTTTAAACAAAATAAGACAGGATGGCTCAGTGAGATGAATGGTTGACAATAAACAGAAGTGATCTGAAGGTCACAAGTTCAAATCCTGGCAAGGCAGGCGACACATTCCATCCTTCTAAGATTTATAAATTGAGTGTTATTAACTTGAGGAATTTTAACACCAGGAATTTACAGTCTAGAAACAGCACACGTGTAGAACAAAGAGCATGTAATGAAAGAACATTATTATTATTGTGGACATTATTATTAATACACTATCAATAGTTCAAAGTTAAAAGAACAGGTGAAGTCAGATAGTTCTAACGAACTGTGCTGGGTTCAAGAAAGGCTTGTGCATTTTTAAAGTTTGGGACTCTCCCATAGGAAACAACAGGTTTTTTTAGACCCACCTGCTAGTCATTTTTAACTTTAACACTGAGACGCTGCTATCCATTGCCTGTGTATGTATTCTGATCCCTAAAATAAAGTCAAAATTGGCTTACAACTCCATTTGCCATATTTAATTTTAGTAGAAGGCTATTTTATATGGAGTAACAACCACACCTATAGCATGCCAAATTAAATGTCACATGTGGAATGAAGCACTATACTGTGCCATTCACTTTGTGACCCTGAAAACATGACAGGATTCTACTGAGGCATAGTTTCTGCAGCCCGCAAACTCTCACACTTGCAGTCAGAACTGTAAAAATAAACCCTTGTACAGGTCTAGAAACCTGCTCCTGGGTGCTAAATATGCCATCCCTTATGAGAAATTGGGTTATTCGTTGAGGGAGTTGTTAACAATTCCCAAAAACAACCACAATCCTTGTCAGGTGAACCGCAAATGTCACTAAATGAACCTGTGCTTATCCATGGATAGCTTAGCACAAAAGTAATCAGGCTTAAGTCAGAGATATTGTGTTTAGGTGGGCAAGGGCACATAAAGCGACTTTGTGTTTCACTCATTGAGCTCTAGAGCCCACTAACACTGGGGTCAGCCAGTGTGCGGTCACTGCACAGCACAGCAGCCTCAAGAAGGCCCCAAAGTCTGGCTCAGACACACTCCTTCCAGCATCTAGACCACAGAGGCTGGTGATTGGCCAGAGACACTGTGGGGATGTTTGTTTATCCTCATCACCTGGCCAGATGTTTATGATTAATTTAGGTGAGCAGACCACTGCGGTGCGGGACCTCTTACCAGTCAATTAGTTTCTCACAACTCTCAGGTGCTCGCCTAGACTTGGTCCCTCTTTAATTAGGACTGAGGCACTTTGGTGAAGCAGCAGCTCCACCCACCCATGCTTGGCACTGACATGGTGAGGTGAGGCCTGGTGCGCCAACTGAACCCATGGTGCAAGCCTGAAATAGTGCTGGCTGGCCCCTAGGCAAAAACTGATCAGGGGTCGAGGGGTGGGATCTAAGCTACCGCTAGCACATGGGTCACCAAACCCAAGACCAGTAGGTAGTGGCCACAGGAGACCATGATCTCAGTACTGAAGGCAGCTTCAGCTTAGGTCTACCATGTGACAGGAAACAAGACACGAGAGGGCGATTGTGTGTGTGTGGGGGGGGAGAGAGTGTTTGTGCAGCTGTGCTTGTCCTACAACATTGGTGGTAATCCTTTGAAAATTGGGTGCAAACGTAGCATTAATATAGCCACCACAAGCAAAATATTTGCCTTGGCAAATGGTTGGCAATTTTTTTAGACATTGGTGGCTTATGTGGCATGATGGTCCCCACTCCTAGCAAAATATCGGTTATTGGTGGTAATTCTTGGTAAATTGGGGTAATCTATGTTGTGGTCATGCACACCTATGACAAAATGTTGGACACCTCATATTGGTGATAATTCTTGGTGTACTGGGCCAATTCATGATGTGATAGTGTCCACCCTGACATACTGGTGAAAATTTGTGAGATGTTGTGGGCTTCCATGACACCTGCACACCTACCCTAGGTACTGCTGACCCTGACATGGCGATGGTAATCCTTAGCTTAAGAAGGAGGCATACATGCCCATGAGATGGCCTTTGATATAAGAAGGGTCTTGGTGGTCTATTGGTGATAATTCTTGGTGCACTGGGACCATTCATGATGTGACAGTGTCCACCCTGACATAATGGTGGACATTTGTAGCATGTTATGGGCTGCCATGACACACTGATGCCCACCCTTGGTACTGCAGACCCTGGCATTATGATGATAATTCTTAACTTACAAAGGAGGCATACATGCCCCCGACACGCCTTTGATATAACAATTGTCTTGGTGGTTCATTGGTGATAATTTTTGGTGTACTGGGGCCATTCAGTTGATGGTGTTCACCCTGACATACTGGTAGACATTTGTGGCATGCTGTGGGCTTCCATGACACAATGACGCACACCCTTGGTACTGCTAACTCTGGCATGATGATGGCAATCTTTAGTTTAAGAAGGAGGCATACATGCCCACAAAAGGCCTTTGATAGAAGAATGGTCTTGGTGGTTTATTGGTGATAGTTCCTGGCCTAGGATGGACTTCATAGCATGCTGATACCCAGTACCGCTGTCCCCAACGCAAGAGCAGTAATCAGAAACATACTGTGGGCATCGCTGGCATACAAAGTGAAATCTAGGCAGGTGTGACAGGAGTGAGCACTTCATGAAAACAATAACTTGGTGTTTGGCATCAAACATATCTACTAAAAAGCAAAACATAGTTTTTCCAAATGTTTTTTGCATGGAAATGATCAGATTATGAAGGGAACAGAGTATATTTTTCCAAAACATAAAGTCCACATTCAAAAGGCACTGCAGAAAGTAGGCCCTGAGATTTGGGGAAGGCACTACGAAAAATGGGCCGTTGGGGTCAGATGGAAGGCACTGCAATAACTGGGCTCTGAGGTCAGACAGAAGGCATTGTGAGAACTGGGCTCTGGGGCTCAGAGGAAGGCACTGCGAGAAATGGGCTCTGAGGTCAGAGGAATTTCCTGCGAGAGCTAGGCACTGGGGTCAGAGGAAGGCACTACAAGAACGGAGCCCTGTGGTCAGACAAAAGACATTGTGAGAGGAGGGCACTGTGAGAACTAGGCCCTGGTGGTCAGAGGAAGGCAATGCAAGAACTGAGCCCTAGGGTTCGAGAGAAGGCACTGCGGGAACTAGGCCCTGGGGGTTGAGGAAGGCACAACGAGAAATGGTCAGTTGTGGTCAGATGGAAAGCACTGCAAGAACTGGGCCCTGGTGGTCAGAGGAAGGACCTGCGAGAACTAGACACTGGGGTCAGAGGAAGGCACAACAAGAACTGAGCCCTGTGGTCAGACAAAAGGCATTGTGAGAACTGGGCTCTGGGGGTCAGAGGAAGGCACTGCGAGAACTGGGCCCTGGGGTCAGAGGAAGGCAATGCAAGAACTGAGCCCTAGGGTTAGAGAGAAGGCACTGCGGGAACTAGGCCCTGGGGGTTGAGGAAGGCACAACGAGAAATGGTCAGTTGTGGTCAGAGGAAGGCACAACAAGAACTGAGCCATGTGGTCAGACAAAAGGCATTGTGAGAACTGGGCTCTGGGGGTCAGAGGAAGGCACTGCGAGAACTGGGCCCTGGGGTCAGAGGAAGGCAATGCAAGAACTGAGCCCTAGGGTTAGAGAGAAGGCACTGCGGGAACTAGGCCCTGGGGGTTGAGGAAGGCACAACGAGAAATGGTCAGTTGTGGTCAGAGGAAGGCACAACAAGAACTGAGCCCTGTGGTCAGACAAAAGGCATTGTGAGAACTGGGCCCTGGGGTCTGAGGAAGGCACGACGAGAAATGGGCCCTGGGGTCAGAGGAAGGCAATGCAAGAACAGGGCCCTGGGGTGAGATGAATGCACTGCGAGAACTGGGCCCTGGGGTCTGAGGAAGGCACTGCGAGAACCGGGCCCTGGGGTGAGATGAATGCACTGCGAGAAGAGGGCCCTGGGGTCAGAACAAGGCACTGCAAGAACTAGGCCTTGGGGTCAGAGGAAGGCAGTGCAAGAAGACCCTGGGGTCAGAGGAAGGCACTGCGAGAACTGGGCCCTGGGGTGAGATGAATGCACTGCGAGAACAGGGCCCTGGGGTCAGAGTATGGCACTGCGAGAACTGGGCCTGGGAACAGAGGAGGGCACTGTGAGAACTGGCCTGTGGGATCAGAGGAAGGCACTGCGAGAACTGGTCCCTGGGGTCAGCAGAAGGAACCACAAGAACTGGTCTCTGGGGTCAGCGGAAGGCGCTGCGAGAACTGGGCCCTGGGGTCAGATGGAAGGCACTGCAAGACTTGGGCTCTGAGGTCAAAGGAATGCACTGCGAGAACTAGGGACTGGGGTCAGAGGAAGGCACCATGAGAACTAAGCCCTGGGGTCAGACTGAAGGCATTGTGAGAACTGGGCTCTGGGGTCAGAGTAAGGCAGTGCAAGAAGACCCTGGGGTCAGAGGAAGGCACTGCGATAACTGAGCCCTGGGGTCA
Organism: Pleurodeles waltl; assembly: GCF_031143425.1. Lineage (NCBI taxonomy): Eukaryota > Metazoa > Chordata > Amphibia > Caudata > Salamandridae > Pleurodeles > Pleurodeles waltl. The sequence continues at coordinate 29,825,926 of NC_090445.1, read as the reverse complement.
GAAGAAGGCACTGCGAGAACTGGGCCCTGGGGTCAGAAGAAGGCACTGCGAGAACTGGGCCCTGGGATCAGAGGAAGGCACTGCGAGAACTGGGCCCTGGAGTCAAAGGAAGGCACTGCAAGAACTAGGCCCTGGGGTCAGAGGAAGGCAGTGCAAGAAGACTCTGGGGTCAGAGGAAGGCACTGCGATAACTGAGCCCTGGGGTGAGATGAATGCACTGCAAGAACTGGGCCCTGGGGTCAGAGGAAGGCACTGTGAAAACTGGGCCCTGGGGTCAGAGTAAGGCACTGCGAGAACTGGGCCCAGGGGTTGAAGGAAGGCACTGCAAGAACCGGAACCCTGCCTGGGGTCAGACGTATGCACTGCGAGAACTGGGCCCTGGAGTCAAAGGAAGGCACTGCAAGAACAGGGCACTGGGGTCAAAGGAAGCACTTGCGAGAACTGGGCCCTGGAGTCAGAAGAAGGCACTGCGAGAACTAGGCCCTGGGGTCAGAGGAAGGCATTGAAGAAGGCCCTGGAGTCAGAGGAAGGCACTGCGAGAACTAGGCCCTGGGGTGAGATGAATACACTGCGAGAACTGGTCCCTGGGGTCAGAGGAAGGAGCTGCGAGAACTGGGCCCTGGGATCAAAGGAGGGCACTGCAAGAACTGCGACCTGGTGTCAGAGTAAGGCACTTCAAGAACTGGGCCCTGGGGTTGAAGGAAGGTACTGCAAGAAGCGGGCCCTGCCTGGGGTCGGATGAATGCACTGCGAAACCTGGGCCCTGAAGTTAGAGGAAGGCACTGCAAGAACTGGGGGTAGGAAAGTAGCCTCTTTCTAGCATGGTTACCCCCACTTTTGGCCTGTTTGTCAGTGTGTTTGACTGTGTCTACTAGGATCCTGCTAATCAGGACCCCAGCAGTTATGCTCTCTCCCTTAAATCATAGTTATAGGATAGTGGTAATCCAGTATTCAACCCAAAAATGGCATACTGGTCCCCCCTTATAAGTACATAGTATATGGTAGATAGGCACCTAGAGCATTGGTGTTCCAGGGGATACCTATGGGCTGCAGCATTTCTTTTGCCACCCATAGGGAGCCCATGCAAAGGCTTCAACTGGACTACTATTGCAGCCTGTGTGAAATGGTGCATGCACCCTTTCACTGCCATTTACACTGCACCAGGTCACTTATAAGTCACCTCTAATGCAGGCCTCCCAGCCCTGAAAGCAAGGTGCGGAGTACCTGTGTGTGAGGGCACCCCTGCACTAGCAGAGGTGCCCCCATGACCCCCAGGACCATTTTCCGGGACTTCGTGAGGGCGGGGATGCCATTTTACTGGTGCACTGGACATAGGTCACCACCTTTGTCCAGCTTTACAATGGTAACTCCGAGGATGGCCATGTTTGGTATCAAACATGAAAACATGTTGGAATCATACCACAAGGCTTTTGCAAGTATTGGTTGTATGATTCCATGCTCTCTGGGGGCTCCTTAGAGGACCCCCAGAATTGCCATTACAGCCTTCTGAGGTTTTCCAGGCAGCCCCAGCTGTTGCCACCTCACTGACCGGTTTCTGCCCTCCTGTTGCTTGAGCAGCTCAGGCCCAGGATAGCAGAACAAAGGATTTCCTTTGGGAGAGGGGTGTCATTCTCTCCTTGAAAATAGGTGTTACAGGCATGGGAGGGGTAGCCTCCCAGAGCCTCTGGAAATGCTTTCAAGGGCACAGATGGTGCCCTCCTTGCATAATCCAGTCTACACCACATCAGGGATCCCCAGTCCCTGCTCTGGTGCGAAACCGGACAAAGGAAAGGGGAGTGACCACTCCCCTGTCCATCACCACCCCAGGGGTGGTGTTCAGAGCTCCTCCAGAGGGTCCCTGGGTTTTGCCATCTTGGATTCCAAGGTGGCAGGGAACTCTGGGAGCATCTGAGTGGCTAGTGCCAGCAGGTGACATCAGAGCCCTCCCCTGATAGGTGCTTTCCTGTGTAGCTGACCAATCCCCTTTCAGGGCTATTTAGGGTCTCTCTTGGGTGGTTCTTCAGATTCGGATTGCAGGTTTCCAGCAGGAATCCTGTGCATCCTTTACTTCACCTTCTTACCGAAGAATCTGCATCTGGACACTCCAGGAACTTTATATCTGCAACAAAGAAACAAAGACAACTTCTGCAACATTGTATCTTCAGCTCCTGCCAGCAACTGTTTCCCGGTTGTGCATCCTCAGAGGACAGCCAGTCTTCAGCCTACACCAGAAGAACGAAGGAATTTCCCTTAAAGTAGAGGAGTCACTTCCCTCCTTCGGCAGGCACCCCTCTGCAGCGACGACCGGTGGCTTGGGTCCCCTCTCCTGACAAAATGTGTGGATCCAGCATCACAGGTGGTGGACTGAAGTGGTCCCAACGGTCCTGACATCCAACTGTCCAACTCTGGGGGAGGTAAGAGCTTGCCTCCCCACGCAAGACAGTACCCCTGTGCGCCACCCGTTTTGCAGTTGCTTTCCATGAACTTCTTTGTGCACTGTGCAGCTCTGGTCCCCAGCAATCCTTCCTGCGACAGAGAGCAGCCTCCTGTGTGGTTCTCCGGCAGCATGGGATCCCTTTGTGTAGTGTGTGTGGGCCTCCTTTTACACCTTCTTTGTCCCTGTGCTGTGGGACTCCTGTGCACGCTCCCTGGTCTTCTGAGGGCTCTCTGAGTTGCTGAGACCCCACCCTCTGTCTCCCTTTCCTGGGTAGAGTCCACCAGGTCCCTCCTGGTCCTGGGCAGCACCATTTTCCGCTAATTGCGAGCTTTGCGTGTGCCAAGGCTTGTTAGTGGAATCAAGCGACGCAAACTAGACTGCAATCATCCATCCAGCAAGGGACATCATCGGCACCAACCAGGAACCCGCATCCGTCTTCTTGGGTGCAGTACCGACTTTTGTTCTTCACCTGTAGTTCTTCTTTTGCACCTTCACCCAAGCAGGGGCTCCTATTCTCCCTGGACTCTTCAGTGCTTCTTGGACTTGGTCCTCTTCTTCCACAGGTCTTCAGGTCCAGGAATCCATTGTTTGTGTCTTGCAGTCTCTTCTGGTTCTTGCATAATCTTCTTTCTTGTGTTCTTGTGTGTTCTAGGAAAGTTACTGTGATTTACTCCTGCTTTCCTGGGATTTGGGGTGGGTTATATTACTTACCTTTGCTGTTTTCTAATATTCCCAGCGCCCCTCTACACACTACACATGTCTAGGTGAAAAAACGACTTTCACATTCCACTTTCTTGGTGTATGGTTTGTGTTTCCCCAGGCCCATTTCTAACTATTTTGATGTTCACTATTTTCACGGTTTTCGAACTGTTTTTACAGCTATTTCTGCACACTAGTGTATATAATTTATGTTTTACTTATCCTCCCAAGGGAGTATAATCTCTATGGTATTTTTGGCATTTGTGTCACCAAAATAATGTACCTTTATTTTTGTAACACTGAGTATTTTCTTTCATGTGTGGGAGTACTGTGTGACTACAGCGGTATTGCATGAGCTTTGCATGTCTCCTAGTTTGGCCCTGGCTGCTCTGCCTACAGCTACCTCTAGAGAGCCTGGCTTCTAGACACTGCCTACATTTCACTAATAAGGGATAACTGGACCTGGCATAAAGTGTAAGTACCTTAGGTACTCACTACAAACCAGGCCAGCTTCCTGCACTGGGCCCTGGGGTCAGATGAAGGCACTGCGAGAACTGGACCCTGGGGTTAGATTAAGGCACTGTGAGACCTGGGGTCAGATTAAGGCACTGTGAGGCCTGGGGTCAGATGAAGACACTGGGAAAACTGGGCCTTGGGGTCAGACGAAGGCACTGCAAGAATGGGCCCTGGGGTCAGACGAAGGCACTGCGAGAATGGGCCCTGGGGTCAGACGAAGGCACTGCGAGAATGGGCCTTGGGGTCAGAGGAAGGCACTGCGAGAACTGGACCCTGGGATCAGATTAAGGCACTGTGAGACCTGGGGTCGAAGGCACTGTGAGACCTGGGGTCGAAGGCACTGTGAGGCCTGGGGTCAGATGAAGGCACTGTGACGCCTGGGGTCAGATGAAGGAAAGCTGATGCAAGCTCTGATAAACCCAGTCTCCTGAGTCCTGACACAGATTATAAGCCACGAGGCGTCAGTTCAACTACTTACACAGATCAATACCTTACACAATACCTGATCAATACGGACATCGGTCAGTGGGAACTTCGCTGGGGAGGGGAGTTTGACTGGGTCAAGGTCCCTGCATTTACTCACCTGCGTGCTCGGCCTGGGTATCCCTCCCTGTCTCTCACTCTGTCTCTCACTCTGTCTCTCTCTCTGTCCTTTTTCTATCGCCATTTCGATTGCTATCACTCTCGCTGTGTCCCTTGAATTTCTTCTTTCTCTCACTGGGGTCAACAAGAAACCGGACAGACGTGCAGTGAAGGGAGGGCTGGGGCCGCAGCCCGGAAGCATCTCTCACTGGGGTGAACAAGGAACCTGAGAGACGTGCAGTGAAGGGAGGGCTGGGGCCGCAGCCCGGAAGCATCTCTCACTGGGGTGAACAAGGAACCTGAGAGACGTGCAGTGAAGGGAGGGGTGGTGGCGCAGACAGGAAGCATCTCTGACTGGGGTCAACAAGGAACCTGAGAGACGTGCAGTGAAGGGAGGGCTGGTGGCGCAGACAGGAAGCATCTCTGACTGGGGTCAACAAGGAACCTGAGAGACGTGCAGTGAAAGGAGGGCTGGTGGCGCAGGCAGGGCCGCAGCCTGGAAGCATCTTTCACTGGGGTCAACAAGGACCCTGAGAGACGTGCAGTGAAGGGAGGGCTGGGGCCGCAGCCTGGAAGCATCTCTGACTGGGGTCAACAAGGAACCGGACAGACGTGCAGTGAGGGGAGGGCTGGGGCGCAGGCAGGGCCGCATCCTGGAAGCATCTCTCACTGGGATCAACAAGGAACCTGACAGACGTGCAGTGAAGGGAGGGCCGGGCCGCAGCCTGCAAGCATCTCTGACTGGGGTCAACAAGGAACCTGAACGACGAGCAGTGAAGGGAGGGCTGGGGGCGCAGGCATGGCCGCAGCCTGGAAGCATCTCTCACTGGGGTCAACAAGGAACCTGAGAGACGAGCAGTGAAGGGAGGGCTGGGGGCGCAGGCAGGAAGCATCTCTGACTGGGGTCAACAAGGAACCTGAGAGACGTGCAGTGAAGGGAGGGCTGGGGGCGCAGGCAGGGCCGCAGCCTGGAAGCATCTCTGACTGGGGTCAACAAGGAACCTGAGAGACGTGCAGTGAAGGGAAGGCTGGGGGCGCAGGCAGGGCCGCAGCCTGTAAGCATCTCTGACTGGGGTCAACAAAGAACCGGACAGACATGAAGTGAAGGGAGGGCTGGGGACATAGGCAGGGCCGCAGCCTGGAATCACCGCCGGCGGCGCCTCTCTCCTCCCAGATGCACTCCCTCCCTCCCTCGACTGCTGGGTGCGCGTCCACACTCCATCCTTCTTCCCGCTAATGGCGGCCTGGACCTTCCTGTCACCACTAAGGGCCGGACCTGCAGTTTCGACGCTTGCCCTGTGACCCCAGTCCGGCAGTGACAGGTCCTCGGGCCTGCGATGCTCAGCAGTGGTCCTGATGCGAGGACCACTTCTGCATGTCCCACTTGGCCCCCTCGGGAGCGATGGATCACACGATAATTCATCACCGATGTATCATTACCAGTGGAGGCCCGGCGGCCACAGATGGATGAGCCGGGGCCTGGGTGTGCCAAGGGCACCCGAGGTGACGGCGATATTGGCAAGCCCGGATGCAGAGGCATCGATCGCCCCGCTGGAGCGAGCCAGGGGCGCGCGCTCTGATTGAGACACAAATATTGGCAGCCGCGGCCCCCGAGGGCGCACCGGAAGACGTGGGAAAAGCCTGTTGTGACTGCGCGACATAGCAACGTGCTGTGTGTGGTACATGTGCAGCCGTGTCAGCTTACACCGTGCGTCTTGGAGAGAGCATCCTGCCCAGCGGTCAGTGGTTTGTGACAGCATCACAGCGAGAGAAAGGCCATGTGAGCCGGGCCAGCTGCGTTTACGCACGGATCTGGGCATCTGTGCCACAAGTGGAAGACAGGGGCGTAGCTTGGTCAGTGAGAGTGTTGGGGGGTGGGGGGACAGATTTTCCAACAATAACATTGGCACACAATGTTAAAATGCATTATCCGACCAACAGTGCGTATGGGGGGGCATAGGAGCAGTGGAAAGGGAGACGAATCTGGACTGGTGAGCACTAAGGGAGAAAACACAATATTTTGTAAAATAACCATTTTTTAAGACTTTCAAAACAGAGAGGGATTGTGTGTTTTTGTCTATATGTGTGTGTGAACTGCTAGTGAACTCAGACACCCCACCATGCCGACTGAAAGCACCTGTACCCAAATGTGTACATTTATTACCCCAAATGAACGAGTTACTTACCTTCGGTAACGACTTTTCTGGTGGATACATTAGCTACCTGTGGAATCCTCACCTAATGAATACTCCCATGGCGCCAGCATTCGACGGAAATCTTCTTCCTAGTCTCTGCACGTCGACGAGGACGTCATTCCATCCACGCGACGCCGTCTGACGTCATACAGGCAATAAGAGGTCCTCGACGACGTGCCGACGTCAGTACCAACATTTTTTACGTGCATGAGAACAACAATCCAATGCAATGAAAGAGCAAGGTAACATCCCATAACATTGTAAAACACACAACATTGCAATGAATAGCTGTAAATTTAATATAACTCTCTCTTTTTTTTTTTTTTTTTAAAACCAACAAATATATGCAAATCATGTATATACACAAAGATATATACATATATATATATATATATATACAGATAAATATACACAAATATCCATATATACAACCTCCATTGCAACCTTGAAGACCAAGAGGAGCGCACTCAAGGATTACTTGGTAAGACCAGAAAGGCAACGGGGAGGCGGGTGGGACCGTGAGGAATCCACAGGTAGCTAATGTATCCACCAGAAAAGTCGTTACCGAAGGTAAGTAACTCGTTCTTCTGATGGATACAACTACCTGTGGATTCCTCACCTAATGAATAGAGTCCCAAAGCAGTACCACGCCCGGTGGCGGGTGCCTAAATGGTCAAACCAAGAAATCCTGCAGCACTGACCGTGCAAAATGGCTGTCCCTTCTAACCTCAGAATCCAAACAGTAATGTTTCGCAAAAGTGTGAAGGGACGACCAAGTTGCGGCCTTGCAGATGTCGACCACAGGTACACCTCTGGCCAAGGCCGAAGTGGCCGACTTAGCTCTGGTGGAATGAGCTCTAATGCCCTCAGGAGGATCCTTCTTTGCCAAAGAGTAACAGATTTTAATGCAAAGAACAACCCACCTGGATAGTGTTCTCTTGTGGACTGCCTTTCCTCTCCTCTTGCCCACGTATCCAATGAACAGCTGATCCTCCAGCCTGAAATCCTTTGTTCTATCAATAAAAAAACTCAACGCCCTCTTTGGGTCCAGCCGGAGCAGTCTTTCTTCCTCTTTGGAAGGATGAGGCGGAGGATAGAACGTGGACAAAGTAATTGTCTGAGCCAAATGGAAAGGTGAAACAACCTTCGGGAGGAAAGCAGCCTTGGTCCTCAACACCACCTTATCCCCATAAAAAGTTGTATAAGGGGGCTTTACCGACAAGGCCTGCAACTCACTCACTCTCCTTGCAGATGTTATAGCTACCAGGAAGACTGTTTTCATAACCAGATACCTTAAGGGGCAAGAATGCATAGGTTCAAAAGGGGCCCCCATAAGGAAAGACAGGACCAGGGACAAATCCCATTGCGGCATAACGAATGGTTTTGGAGGATATTTATTTAGAAGACCTTTCAAGAACCTGATAACAATAGGGGATTTAAATAATGATGGTTGGTCTGGAAGACATATGAAGGCTGACAAGGCCGATAAATAACCCTTAATGGTAGCCACTGCACAGCCTTTCTGCGCTAGAAACAGAGCAAAAGACAAAACGTCCGATAGATGAGCTTGCAAAGGATTAATCTGCCTCTCTCCACACCACGTCACAAATTTAGACCACCTATTAGCGTAGATAGATTTAGTGGAGTGTCGCCTGGCCGCTAATATAACATCCACTACATCAGGCGGGAGAGAAAAGGAACTCAGGTTGCCCCGTTCAATCTCCAGGCATGTAGGTGCAGACTCTGGAGGTTGGGGTGTAAAACCTGCCCCTGCGACTGCGAGAGGAGGTCTGCCCTGAGAGGGAGACGGAGCGGAGGGCACATTGAGAGTTGGAGAAGGTCGGAGTACCACACCCTCCTTGGCCAATCCGGAGCTATTAAGATGACCTGGGCCCGGTCTTGGCGAATCTTCCTCAATACTCGAGGAATCAAGGGTATGGGAGGAAACGCGTAAAACAACTGGCCGCACCAGGTTATTTGAAACACGTCCCCCAACGCTCCCTGCATCGGATACTGGAGGCTGCAGAATAACGGACAATGCGCGTTCTCCAGAGTGGCAAACAGATCTACCCGAGGAAACCCCCAACTTTGGAAGATTAAACGGACTTGATCTGGATGGAGACGCCACTCGTGGTCTGCCGAGAATTGGCGACTGAGACTGTCCGCACGTACATTCAAGACCCCGGCCAGATGATTTGCTACCAAACAAATCTGATGGTCCTCTGCCCAGGACCATAGTCGAAGAGCTTCTCTGCAGAGAAGGTACGACCCTACTCCTCCCTGTTTGTTTATGTACCACATCGTGGTAGTATTGTCCGTTAGGACCTGTACCGACTGACCACGAAGGGAAGGGAGGAAGGCCTTGAGAGCCAGACGTACAGCCCGTAACTCTAACAGATTGATATGAAACATCTGTTCCTCTGGAGACCAAAGGCCTTTGATCTCCAGATCCCCCAGATGAGCTCCCCACCCTAGAGTGGAAGCATCCGTTATGACCGTGGCCACTGGTGGCGGCTGCGCGAACGGCTTTCCTTGTGAAAGATTGTTGCCCGCAATCCACCACCTCAATTCCACAGCAGCATCTCTGGAGATCTTGACAGCACCTTCTAGATCCCCTTTGTGTTGAGACCACTGCCTTCGGAGGCACCACTGAAGAGCCCTCATGTGCCAGCGAGCATGCGTGACCAACAGAATGCAGGAGGCAAACAGAACGAGCAGACGAAGGACCTTGAGGAATGGAACTACCGCTCCATTTCGAAACATTGGAACCAATTCCTGAATATCTTGGATCCGCTGAGGCGGAGGAAAGGCTCGACCCAATGTCGTATCCAGTACTGCCCCTATGAACAGGAGGCGCTGAGAGGGCTCCAGGTGAGATTTGGGCTCGTTCACCGAAAAACCCAGGTCGAACAACAGCTGGGTTGTTGACTGCAGATGATGCGACACAAGCTCCGGAGACTTGGCTTTGATCAACCAGTCGTCCAAGTAAGGGAATACTGCTATCCCCTTCCTTCTGAGCTCTGCCGCAACCACTGACATCACCTTCGTGAAGACTCGAGGAGCTGAAGTAAGACCAAACGGGAGGACCGCAAACTGATAGTGTTGCGACCCTACCACAAACCGGAGATACTTCCTGTGCGACTTGAGTATCGGGATGTGAAAGTAAGCATCCTGCAAGTCGACAGACACCATCCAATCTTCCTTGTTCAACGCCAAAAGCACCTGAGCTAGGGACAGCATCTTGAACTTTTCCTGTTTGAGGAACCAATTCAAGATCCTCAGGTCCAGGATTGGTCTCAACCGACCATCCTTCTTGGGAATCAGGAAATACCTTGAGTAACAACCTCGACCCCTTTCCTGCTCTGGGACCAACTCCACCGCGCCCTTTGAAAGGAGGACTTGAACCTCCTGTTCTAGCAACAGGAGGTGTTCTTCTGAACAATAAGATGGGCGGGGCGGGATGAGCGGCGGGAACTCCCGAAAGGGAAGGGTGTAGCCTTTTCCCACAATACTGAGAACCCAAGTGTCCGTTGTAACAGTCTTCCATTTGCGGAGAAAATGCTGTAATCTTCCCCCTACAGGAGAGGAGTGAGTGGGAAATGGTGGAAGCCTAAGGCTGCTTCCCCTGCTGCACCCCTCCAGAGGATGAGGAAGAGGCAGAGTGCTGCTGAGAGGCTCCTCTGGTGCGGGCCCTACCCCTCCCTCTAAAAGATCTATAGGGATGGGAAGAAGCAGGTTGCTGGTATCTCCCCCGAAAGGAAAAGGAGGAAGAGCCACGCCCAAATCCACGGAACCTCCTGAAAAATCTGGAAGAGGCAGAGGAAGAAGGAGCTTGGAGCCCTAATGATTTAGCTGTGGCCCTGCTCTCCTTAAAACGTTCCAAGGCCGAATCTGCCTTGGCCCCAAACAGCTTGTCCCCATCAAAAGGGAGATCCAATAAGGTTGACTGCACATCCACAGAAAACCCTGAGTTACGGAGCCAGGCCTGCCTCCTTGCCACCACAGTTGTGCCCATCGCTCTGGCCACCGAGTCGGTTGTGTCTAGCCCAGTCTGAATAATCTGGGTCGCGGCAGCCTGGGCATCTGAAACAACATCCAAAAGACCCTGGGGAAGCTCCGTAAATGATGAGGAAATGTCATCCATAAGAGCATGAATATATTTCCCCAGGATACAAGTTGCATTGGTGGCCTTCAACGCCAGACTGCAGGACGAAAAAATCTTCTTGGACTGCGCATCCAGTTTCTTCGAGTCCCTGTCTCCAGGCACCGTCGGGAACGAACCAGGCGCTGATTTGGATGAACAGGAGGCCTGCACCACCAAGCTCTCCGGTGTAGGGTGCCTAGAAAGAAAGCCAGGGTCAGTTGGTGCAGCTCGATACCTCCTGGCTACGGCTCTGTGAACCGCTGGGGAAGATACTGGTCTCTTCCACACCTCTAGCACCGGATCCAGCAAAGCGTCATTAAACGGCAAGAGTGGTTCCGCCGCAGCTGAGGCCGGATGTAGCACCTCTGTCAAAATGTTCTGTTTTGCCTCTACCACCGGCAAAGGCAGGTCCAGAAAACTAGCCGCCTTCCGTACCACTGCGTGAAAGGAAGCAGCCTCCTCCGTGTATTCCCCTGGAGACGAAAGATCCCACTCAGGGGAAGTGTCCAGCCCACTGGCCGTCTCTAGACCATGCAGTCCATCACCCGAGTCCTCTAGTTCTCCTTCTTCCAGGACTCTTTGGTACTCCTGCTCCTCTAATAAACGGAGAGCACGTCTCCTCGAATGAAGCCTCTGCTCGATACGCGGAGGCGACAATGCCTCTGCCGAATTCGAAGATCGGCGCCGATCTTCAGAAGCCACCGACGCCACGTCCGGCGCCACAGGTAACTTCGGCGCCGATGAAAGAGCACTCGGAGCGGATGGACCCACCGGAGTCACAGGACGAAATCCCGACGTCGACGGGATGGAAATCTCCGGGGCCAATCCCTCTGAAGCCACCGGAGCAGCCACCGGCGCCGAGCCCACGTTCCCAAAAGGGAGAAAGGGCATAAAGGGTGCCGGCCGTAGAGGCGCAGGATCACCCAAAGAAAAGGCCAAAGGACCAGCTGGAGCACCCCCTGGAGCCATCTGTTGGAAGATGGTATACATCGCATTTAGGAATGCAGTACTATCGGCTCCAGGGGTGGGGAAAGCCGGATACTGGGGTGCCTGTCTCGAAGGCGACCCCGACGCCGGCCTCGACGTCTGAGACGCCGGAGACAACACTTGAGGCTGCACCACTTCAATCACCGACGCCTGTTCAGGTGAAGTCGGCGACGCCGGAGAGGGCAACGGCGTCGATGGATGCGGCGTGACCGTGGGACTGACCTCCCAAGCCCTCCGGCGCCGATCCGAAGACCTAGAACGAGTCTCCTTGCTTGAATGGCGCCGTGATTCTTTACGGCGCCGGGAGTCTCGATGACGCCGATGCCTTGGTGAAGAAGACTTCTTGTGATGTTTTTCTTTTTTCGACTTCGCCATAAACAACTTCGCCTCACGTTCCTTGAGGGCCTTTGGATTCATGTGCTGGCATGAATCGCAAGTCGCGACGTCGTGGTCGGAGCTCAAACACCAAAGGCAGTCGGAGTGAGGGTCCGTAACTGACATCTTGCCCCCACACTCACGACAAGGCTTAAAACCCGACTTTCTCTGCGACATTCTTACTGTAGCGAAGGACTACGCAGCAAAAATACACTGTAACCACGAAAGTAACAGTTGCTCCCTCGAAGATAACCGTTTCGAATGCACGGAAAAAAGGGAACTGACGTCGGCACGTCGTCGAGGACCTCTTATTGCCTGTATGACGTCAGACGGCGTCGCGTGGCTGGAATGACGTCCTCGTCGACGTGCAGAGACTAGGAAGAAGATTTCCGTCGAATGCTGGCGCCATGGGAGTATTCATTAGGTGAGGAATCCACAGGTAGTTGTATCCATCAGAAACATTAATTATGGGGTGTTACACCCCAAACACTCCCCCTGAAGATACGCCCCTGGGGGAAGAGGTGATTTAACTGATACAAGTGTAGGGTGATCCTTCCAGGGGTCCCCTTTCATGTATTTCCTTCTCTTGATATTTTCATTTGGTAGCGCATATTACAAGTCCCCAGATAGTGCTGACAGCCCCCTGCTTGCTGCTCATTTAATCTGCAGTGCTCGGTATTCTTCAAGGACACAACCTAGAAACTAGGAGACCATGCTGCATTGGTATTGGCCACTGGGTATCCCTGACACACCATTCCAGGCCTTTGGTTCTAAACGTGGCAGCCATGCTGCAATGGTATTGACCACTGGGTATTCCTGACACACAATTCCAGGCCTTTGGTTCTAAACGTGGCAGCCATGCTGCAATGGTATTGGCCACTGTGAACCCGTGACTTACAATTCCAAGCCTTTGGTTCTAAACGTGGCAGCCGTACTGCAATGGTATTGGCCACTGGGTATCCCTGACACACAATTCCAGGCCTTTGGTTCTAAACATGGCAGCCATGCTGCAATGGTATTGGCCTCTGTGTATCCCTGACTTACAATTCCACGCCTTTGGTTCTAAACGTGGCAGCCACGCTGCAATGGTATTGGCCACTGTGAACCCGTGACTTACAATTCCAAGCCTTTGGTTCTAAACGTGGCAGCCGTACTGCAATGGTATTGGCCACTGGGTATCCCTGACACACAATTCCAGGCCTTTGGTTCTAAACGTGGCAGCCACGCTGCAATGGTATTGGCCACTGTGAATCCGTGACTTACAATTCCAAGCCTTTGGTTCTAAACGTGGCAGCCATGCTGCAATGGTACTGGCTACTGTGTAACCCTGACTTACAATTCCAAGCTTTTAGTTCTAAACGTGGCAGCCATGCTGCAACGGTATTGGCCACTGTGAATCTGTGACTTACAATACCAAGCCTTTGGCTCTAAACGTGGCAGCTGTGCTGCAATGGTACTGGCCACTGGGTATCCCTGACTTACAGTTCCAAGCCTTTGGTTCTAAACGTGGCAGCCACGCTGCAATGGTATTGGCCTCTGTGTATCCCTGAGTTACAATTCCAAGCCTTTGGTCCTAAACGTGGCAGCCACGCTGGAACATTTAAACAATGATGCACCATGTACAGTGCTATTGCCAGATGCTCAACCTCGGCGTTGTTTAATTATATTTGTTATTGCAAACATATACCCGCCGTGTTTAGGCGGCGGCATGTTTTTTTCCTATTTTAATCTTTTAATTATCTTGCATATGTTTTTGAGTGGGTGCGTGTTTTATTGTGATTGCATAGGTGGGTGAATGTAAGAATCAGTCAGTGGGAGGATAAAACGATGCATGAGTGCAAGAATCAGTGGGCATGTATAATTACTTTTGAGTGCCTAAAGAAATCAATGAGTGAAAAAGCACTCACATTTATGAACTGGACACACTGGCATTGCCAATGCTTGTTTTTACATTTCGTGGCTAAAGAACATAGGTCTGGACTCTGCCCCTATACAGCACCCAAGAGGACAGTCCGATATCTAGACTTAAGGATGTGAACCTTAACTTTCTGGGAAAATGATTACAACGTAGCTTAGACAGAGAGTAGCTCTGTCGCCATCAGCACATTTTGTGCACTTAATTTCATACTAAAACCAATTCTTCACTAAATATGACCCTGGTCAGGGAGCAGCGGGGGTTGAACACATCCAGCCATGATGAACAGTAGGTTGAGTTTCCTACACTGCTGTCCCTTTGTGTACTGTGAGGCTCATCAAAAGCTGTCTACATGTTGGTGTGGGCTGCACTTGGACCACGAGGCCTTCTGAGCCATTGACCTACTCTGGCTGCCGGCAGACACTGTGATGTACATGCTTAGGGCACATGGAGCCTGTACAAGTATTGCTGCTTTCAATGGGCACTAAACATCCCAGCAAATGAATCACTACAGTCTTTCAAGAGGTACGATCAAGGGTCGGTGTGCAGTAGGCTGACCCAAGGTTGATACTTTGAGTTGGATCACCAAACCCCTACACTGTGAGCGTGATCGTCTGGTTATTAAGGTTTTCTGACAGGGAAATTAATAATTTGAGTGACCCAACCGGCTTTGAATGAGATGGAAAAATACAGACTAATCAATCATTCAATCAGTGATTTATAATGTGCTGCAAATCACCTGAGGCTCAAGGCGCTGGAGTGGCTAATGCTTGGTGGTGATCTGCTCAATTGAATAGCCAGGTTTCGAGTCCTTTCCTGAATTGCTGGAGCGATGTCAGGGTCCTGAGGCGCAGGGGCAGGTCGTTGAAAGCTTTGGCTGATAGGTCAAAGAAGGACCATCTTCTGCTGTTGCTTTGGTGGATCTGGGGGTGTCTGTGAGAGAGCGGGTGGCAGGTCGCAGGTGTCTGGTTGGTCAGTGGAAGGTTATGTGTTTGTTGATGTATACTGGCCCTTCATTGGTTGGGTCAACATCTTGAATTAGTATCCCTTCTAGATCGGAGCCAGTGAAGCTTCTTGAGGTGGGGTGTGTTGTGGGTCCGTCAGGGGAAGTAGGGATGAGTTTTGCCACTGAGTTTTGTATCGTCTGTAGTCTCAGTAGGTGTGCAGTGATTCCTATGTAGAGGGTGTTCCCGTAGTCCAGCCTGCTAGTTGCTCCTTCTGGTGTTGATTGGGCTCCACCAGAAGATCTTGCAGAGCTCTTTACAGGGGAGAGTGCGCTCTAGGAGTATTAAACCTATCCTGATGTCTGACATCTGCAAGGCATCGAAAAAGGTGAGAGGAACTCTACAGCACTGTTTCCTTCCGGATGGATTTCACACTTGGAAGCCCCAAGGAGGGGGCTCTTCCGGCTACTTCATCCATCAGAGGGTCTAAGGAGACAGTGGTGGAGGCCGGTGTCTCCCTCTGGCCAGACACCATCCCTTGGCTAGGAGACTGCACCCTACGTGTTAGCTGTGCTGTTCCTTCCACAGCAGCCTTGTCTCCAAACCCCGTCCAGCCCCACGGCCCCCACCAGGCCTGGAGTCCTTCCCCTCATTACGCCTCCGCCTCAGCCTAAGCCTGCCTAATTTCCTACATCCCCGCAATTTATTTAAATGCTAACTCACATTATGAAGTGATAATCCGCAAGCACAGGAGATAATTTATGAAGCATTTAAATTAGGAGGAGCAGCTAATTGGGAGCATGTGTCTTGGTAAGCCTCACCGACACCACAAACATACAAATCAGGGCGGGGGGGCGGGGGAAGCGAGTTATTTTTATCCGCTGATGCAGTTAGCAGCAGAGCATTTATTTCAATGTCTTGGATAACTGGAGGGTTCCTCGCACGCCTGGAAAAGTGATCACCCGAGAAATGGTATTTGTATTGCATCCTGTGCCCGGGGCCCCGGCCCCTCGGGTCCCTGCTTCCCCCAGACTCCCTTGTAGGCCCGGAGCAGATTCCGGCCCAAACATTACTCGGACTGTCTCCATTACACCCGAGGTCATGGTGAGGGGCGCCTGGCCCGGGGCGGGACTTCATGCAGAGTGACAGCTGGGGCCGCCCATCACAACCGATGTCATTCACAAGGGTGTCCGCCAGGACAACATGGCCGCTCCCGGGGCAGGGAGGAAAGTTTATTACAGCAGTGATGTATAGTGCCAACAGACCCGATTCAGCCGGGAGACCCACCATTTTTAAGCCCCAAACTGGCTTTGTTTGAACAGTTTCCCAGCTAAAATTGCCTTTGCTTCAATGTACATCAAAGGGGAAAATGAAGTCCCTCATTTTTTTTTTTTAACTTCCCTCTTTTACTTTCAAAATGTTGGCATGGATGGTGGTGCTATTAGCAAAACTCCTATGTTCATATCTTTGTGATGGGGGAGCGAGGGAGTCCCTGCAAGCTTTGCCACCCTCTACCTTGTCCGGGACCACCTCAAGGCCCAGTTCTGGACCAGAACATTCCAAGGGGTGGGGTGGGCGGATAGCCCAGGCCCTGTGTCCAAGCAATATCTGAATTAGCTCCTTGAACGTGTATAAACTGGGAGCATCATTTGTGCTGGATTGCGAAGGTGTCTGTTGACTGTGGATTCAGACCGCGTCAGCTCAGGGCACGCATCTAATAAATGGCTAATATGTTACAGGCTCTTGGGTATATTGACAAACCTCTTCTCCTCTACTTGAATATTCAGTGCACAGATTGAAGGTTTGCACCTTGTCAGGTACTACAGCAGTGGGGAGTGTAGGCCAGAGGTCCTATCCTGTATGGTACCGTAGCAAGTGGTTGTAGATGCTGGCGGTCTGGCCCTGTACGGTACTGCAGTAGCGTCTGGAGGCCTGGCCCTGTACGGTACTGCAGTAGCTGGGAGTGAAAGCCGGAGGACTGGCCCTGTACGGTACTGCAGTAGCTGGGAGTAAAGGCTGGAGCCCTGGCCCTTTATAGTACTGCAGTAGAGGCTGGAGGCCTGGCCCTCTACGGTTCTGCAGTAGCTGGGAGTGGAGGCTGGAGGTCTTACCCTGAACAGTACTGCTGGAGCTGGAAGTGAACGCCAGAGGACTGGCCCTGTACAGTACTGCAGTAGAGGAACTGTAGTAGCTGGGAGTAGAGGCTGGAGGAATGGTCCTTTACGGTACTGCAATATCTGGGCGTGGAGGCTGAAGGCTTGCCCTACACTTACTGTAGGAGCGGGGAGTAGATGCTGGAGGAATAGCCCTGTACAGTACTACAATAGCTGGACACAGAGGCTGGAGGCCTGGCCCTGAACGGTACTGCAGTAACTTGAAATACAAGAAGCACTGGTCCCAACAAGGGTATGTCCCTGACGCACCTGAGCAGTGTTATGGGAGCAGGAAATACAAAGCTGTGTCCTGCCAAGCAAGGCTGGACTTTTCCCCAGAAGGCTGGAATGGTGGGGGCCGCTTCTGCTACTGGGGGCTGGTTTTGCAGCAGTGCACAGTTCCTTGTATATCCAACAGTTTGCAGACCACAATAAAAGGGCCAAGATAACTCTGGTGATTAATGTACCTGCTGGAGAGAGATCAGGGTTTTCTCTAGTGACAGTTTTGACTCATCTAAGGTAGCGCAGGCTGCTGCAAAGGACCTGTTCTATGCAGGTTACAGAACAGTATTTTATGTGCAGTGCTCAGTGGGTTACTGCTTTTGTCACAGAGATCCTTCTGTTACTGTGCATTTCATAACTTACAATCATAATCTAGCACAGTGAGCTAAGAACTGCCATCAAAGAGCTGCCTGCACACTGCAGGGTACAGGTTAGAAAGTTATGTTTTTTCCAGTCTTTGATCCTAATTTTGCTAAAAAGGGTTTATGGATAGAAATAGATTAGTAGTAAAGTCAACCCTAACTACTGCACATCGTTCTGAATCCTGAGTGTATTCTTCCCCAAACCAAGCACTCTTAAACATGCCTACCAGTGTGGATGACGTGTGAATACTACACCTTGTACTCCCCTTTGTCTTGTATAACATGTTCTCTACACTGATTTACACTTGTATGATTCATTGTCTCTATATATGTGTGCCATGTAAAGTGCTCCAACACATGGGCGTCTCCAGAAATGTTTTCGGAGGGGGGGGGAATAAATTTAATGTCAAATCCCTTTAAATTTCTCCTGCAAGGAGAACCAAGCTTAGGCAATATAACATTAAGGCGGCCATAGTGCACCTTGTGTAAGATAGCATTGACCTATTCTTAATGCTTTTACAGAATTTGGGGGACTTATCAAGGTTCTCCCATGGACGTTCTCTTCACTTTCCAGTTGGAGCCACTCACTACGCCAGCCAGGTACATTGCTCTATATTAATAACGTTTGGTCTCCATGTCTTTCGAGCACAGTTTCAAACTCCCTGTATATCTTAACAGTGATCTCACTGACTCTTCCCCTCCAGTTGTTCCCTCTCTTCTCTCTCATTCAGACTTGGTGCCTACATAGGAGCTTATATAGAGGCTCTTTACTTGTTGCAGACACGTTGCGGACATCGCCTCTTTTACGTTACCTTGATTTTATCTACGTTTGGCGATTATCAGTACTACGTATATAGGTAACAACTCCCCCGACACTGGGGTTGTTTACCTCTCACCTAACTAGGCCTAGTCCCCACGGGTGTTTGTTTGGTGGATCTTTTTCTTTCCTTCTGGTTCGTTAGATTTGCAATATTTTCTGCACATTTCACATCGACACCTTTGGAATGTCTGCATCTCTTATCAATACTAGTTGCTTATACTCTAGGGTACTATTTTGGTACTGGCGTTTTTTGTATTTCACTAACCAATGGCACTATTTGGTGCGAGTTGCTTGGTGTGTTAAGTAGGCTTTTAACTACTTTATCCTTGTATTAACATGTCTGTTGTAGAACCTTTTTTGCAGCCTTGATTAAGTTGTCAAAGACAGAACACGTGTCGGCAGCCTTCTTTTGTGGCATAAACATCTCAACTTTACTATTGGACTACCATGGTCTTGCATATTAACTGGATTTACTGGATGGTCTTATGCTGTTTTGGGACGATTTGATCTGCTCTGAGTGTGGTACGTGTTCACAGTTCCTTGTATATCCAACAGTTTTCAGGCAACAATAAAAGGACCAAGATATCTCTGGTGATTAATGTACCTGCTGGAGAGGTCAGGGTTTTGTCTAGGGGCAGTTTTGACTCATCTAAGGTAGCACAGAGGGTTAATATGCCTGCTGCAAAGAACCTGTACTATGCAGGTTACAGAACAGTATTTTGTGGGCATAGCTCAGTGGTATACTGCCTTTGTCAGAGATCCTCTTGTTACTGTACAGTTCATAAGTTACAATCATAATCTAGCACAGTGATCTAAGAACTGCCATCAAAGAGCTGCAGGCAAACTGCACAGTACAGGTTAGAAAGTTTTTTCCAGTCTTTGATCCTAATTTTAAATTGTTACTAAAGTCAACCCAAAGTACGGTGTTACATTCTGAATCCGGAGTGTGTTCTTTCCAAAACCAAGCACTCTTAAAATGCCTACCAGAGTGGATGACGTGAATCCTACACCTTGTAGTCCCCTAATGTTCTCTACACTGATTCACACTTGTATGAGTCATTGTTTTTGTACGTGTGTGATGTAAAGTACTCAAACACCCTATGATAGCAAGAGAGGCGCTATAAAATAAATTAAATGCACGTGAGAGGGGGTATATGGAGAGATGAGGGGCGCTGTTAGAGGGTGGCGGTGAGGGAATCGTTGAAGAACCCCAGTAAAGATTGCTGTGTATAATGAAACGTGTGTTGCGAAATGTAATGTTTTTGCCATTTTGTTTCTCCAAATTGTCTTGGGGCTGAGGGGTGGAGGACAGCACCCCTCCCCAAAACCCACTGTAGTGCTCAGGCTCGCTTGCTATGTACTCTATGGGGGCTCGTCTGACAACATCTGCCTGGGCTGCTTTGGGTTCCCAGTCCGCCCTGCTGCTGAATCGTGTCTCTACCCTGCTATCCTGTCTATTACGCACAAGGAAGCCCTTAAGAGTTACTCTACCACTCAGTACTGTCCAAGCAGGGCACAGAAGACACCCTGCTGTGTTAGTACAAGCAAAGGCGCTACCAAAGCGCCTGCTACAGCCCGGCGGGCCTTAACGTGCTGGCGCATCGTGTTTTAAATTCTGAAGCACACTAGCAGATTGGCACCATGAGGGATTCTCTCGTTAGCTGACATAACTGATGAAAGGTGGCATCGCCTGCCCTTTGTGTGGCAGTAATTCATGCGGGCAGCGCCATGTGCTCAGCCAGACCGTGCCGCCTTGGAGCACGTGGCAACTGAATTGAGGCCTTACCTGGTTCCTATGTCTTGGGGCACATGGTGACTACCCTGCGGCCTGACTGGTTCCTATGCCTTGGGGCACATGGTAACCAACCTAGGGCCTTACCTGGTTCCTATGCCTTGGGGCACATGGGACCGCCCTGCGGCCTTACCTGGTTCCTATGCCTTGGGACACATGCGACCGCCCTGCGGCCTGACTGGTTCCTATGCCTTGGGGCACATGGTGACCGACCTGCGGCCTTACCTGGTTCCTATGCCTTGGGGCACATGTGACCGCCCTGCGGCCTTACCTAGTTCCTATGCCTTGGGGCACATGGTGACCGACCTGCGGCCTCACCTGGTTCCTATGCCTTGGGGCACATGTGACCGCCCTGCGGCCTTACCTAGTTCCTATGCCTTGGGGCACATGGGACCACCCTGCAGCCTTACCTGGTTTCTATGCCGTGGGGCACATGGGACCGCCCTGCGGCCTTACCTGGTTCCTATGCCTTGGGACACATGCGACCGGCCTGACTGGTTCCTATGCCTTGGGGCACATGGTGACCGACCTGCGGCCTTACCTGGTTCCTATGCCTTGGGGCACATGGTGACCGTCCTGCAGCCTTACCTGGTTCCTATGCCTTGGGGCACATGGTGACCGACCTGCGGCCTTACCTGGTTTCTTTGCCTTGGGGCACATGGGACCGTCCTGCAGTCTTGCTGGTTCCTATGCCTTGGGGCACATGGTGACCGACCTGCGGCTTTACCTGGTTCCTATGCCTTGGGCACATGCGACCGCCCTGCGGCCTTACCTGGTTCCTATGCCTTGGGGCACATGGTGACCGACCTGCGGCCTTACCCGGTTCCTAAGCCTTGGGGCACATGGTGACCAACCTGCGGCCTTACCTGGTTTCTTTGCCTTGGGGCACATGTGACCGCCCTGCAGTCTTACCTGGTTCCTATGCCTTGGGGAACATGGTGACCGACCTGCGGCCTTACCTGGCTCCTATGCCTTGGGCACATGTGACCGCCCTGCGGCCTTACCTGGTTCCAAGGCCATGCAGCACACACGATGACCACCCTGCGGCCTTACCTGGTTCCTATGCCTTGGGGCACATGGTGACTGACCTGCGGCCTTACCTGGTTCCTATGCCTTGGGGCACATGTGACCGACTGCAGCCTTACCTGGTTCGTATGCCTTGTGGTACATGGTAACTGAACTGCAGCCTTACCTGGTTCCTATGCTTTGAGGCAATTTGTAACTGAACTGCAGCCTTCTCTGGTTCCTGTGCCTTGAGGCAATTGGTAACTGAACTGCAGCCTTACCTGGTTCCAGTGCCTTGAGGCACATGGTAACTGAACTGCAGGCTTACCTGGTTCCTGTGCCTTGAGGCACATGGTAACTGAACTGCAGCCTTACCTGGTTCCAGTGCCTTGAGGCACATGGTAACTGAACTGCAGGCTTACCTTGTTCCTGTGCCTTGAGGCACATGGTAACTGAACTGCAGCCTTACCTGGTTCCAGTGCCTTGAGGCACACATGGTGACCGCACTGCATGCAGCCTTAACTGGTCCTCCTTCTGAACCTGGTGCGCGGACAAGCTATGCGGAGTGGGGACAAGCCCTCCAGAGTGGGGACATGCCGGGGACACCTCCTGTAATCCCACAATCCCTCGCGGCAGTGCCAGGGATGAGATCCCCGCGGGCCTGCCCCTGAAGGCCTCAGGCAGACATTAAAAGCAAACACCATACGTAAGCTGTCGCCGGAGCCGCGGTTTTCCTCCCTGCCGGGGCTCTTAGGTGGAATGTATTTTCCGTGCACTAAGCACCGTCTCTCCCGGAGCCGCATTACAGAGATTGATAGGGCCCATTTTCAGGGAGGACTCGTACATCACAGCGAGAAGGAGACGTGAGCAGCTGGGGAGATGGAGGCAGATACACAAAAATCAGGCATGTTGGAGAGCAGGTGGAGGCGCTGTGCCATGGCCTTGCATCACTGCGCGCGGAGAGGGGAACCATGTGATGCCCTCTAAGGCACCACCATAAGGTGGCAAGAGACAAGGCCTACAGGACTTTACTACTGGGTGGACAGAGGAAAGGGACCTGGCGTCCAGTACATCACTATAGGGTGGACAGAGTTAAAAGGCATGACCTGCAGTGGGTCACAGCGGTTGGACATGAGGAAGGCCAGGGCCTTGCATCACCGCGCGCAGCGAGGGGAACCATGTGATGCCCTCTGAGGCACCACCATATAATGGTAAGAGAGAAGGCCTGCAGGACTTCACTATTGGGTGGACAGAGGAAAGAGACCTGGCGTCCAGTACATCACTATAGGGCGGACAGAGTTAAAAGGCATGACCTGCAGTGGGTCACTGTGGTGTGCACATGAGAGGAAGGCCAGGACCCTGAAACACCGCACGCAGAGAGGGGAACCATGTGATGCCCTCTGAGACACCACCATATGATGGCAAGAGACAAGGACTGCAGGACTTCACTATTGGGAGAACAGAGGAAAGAGGCCTGGCCTGTGGGTCACTGCGGTTGGACATGAGAGGAAGTCCAGGCCCTTGGTTCACCATGCGTGGAGAGGGGATTGATGTGATGCCCTCTGAGACACCACCATATGGTGGCAAGAGAAAAGGCCTGCAGGACATCACTATATGGTGGACAGAGGAAAGAGGCCTAGCCTGTAGTAGGTCGCTGTGGTTGGACATTAACAGAAGGCCAGGGCCTGGGATCACTGTGCGCAGAGAGTGGAATGATGTGAGGCCCTCTTAGATACTACCATATAGTGGAAAGAGGCCTGGCCTGTAAGATACCACCATATGGTGGCAAGCGGAAAGAGGCCTGGTGTCCAGGACATCACTATGGAGTAGACAGAGGGAAAAGGAATGATCTATAGTAGGTCATTGCAGTGTGAACATGAGGAAGGCCAGGGCCTTGGATCACCGCGTGCAGAAAGAGGAATGATACCAAGCCAAAGTGTGAAGAAAGGCGTAACAAGTGGAGGATGGACAGAAGAAAGGGGCGTGGTGAAAACATGGGAGGAAGTTCAGGCCTTGAATTCACTGTGGTGCTGAGAAAGCAATGATACCTGGTATGTAGTAGGTCATCAAGGGGTGGACAGAGGAAAGGAACTTGTCCTGTAGGACATCACCATGGGGCGGATTAAGGAAAAAGGCACGGTGAGGACACAGGAGGATCACCGGGCTTTGCCCCCATATCCCATGGGTATCTCTATAAGACAGCAGTTACCTTCAATGTGCCAGGCCAACGACAAACCCACCAGCATTACATCATATTCTTGCCCATGATCACATTCACTCACTCATACTCATTCTCTGACACACTCATTTGTTCTCACTCACACTCTCTCACACCTCCTTACACTCATTCTTAATATTCTCACTCACTTGCATTCACTCTTAATCTCACTCACTTATATGTGCGAAGACTCAGGTCCAGGTTTACTCAAGCTAAATACCAGGTTTTCGTCACTTTTCCAAACTGTTAAGGTTGGATTTACAATCAATGCAAATCTTGATCTGCTTTGGAATGAACCCCAAAGTAATGCAAAGGGCACACAGAGGAGAGAGGCATTGCCTGTAGTAGGCCGTGGTGTGGACATGGGAGGAAGGCCAGGTTTTGAGATCACCACGGTACAGAGAGAGAGAAGAACGATGTCCTGTAGGATATCACCATAGGATGGACAATGGAAAGACTTGGCCCACAGTACATCACCATAGGATGGACAATGGAAAGACTTGGCCCACAGTACATCACCATAGGATGGACAATGGAAAGACTTGGCCCACAGTACATCACCATAGGATGGACAATGGAAAGACTTGGCCCACAGAACATCACCATAGGATGGACAATGGAAAGAAACCTGATCTGTCCTGCAGTAGGTCACTACAGTGTGGACATGGGACAAAGGACAGGCCTTGAGACCGCTGCAATGCTAAGAAAGTATTGATATCTGTGTGCAGTAGGCCACCACTGGGTGGAGAGAGGGAAGAGGCCTGTCCTGAAGAAGGTCACTGCAATGTGGACTCCAGAAAGATAACTCTCCTTTAAAATCAATGCGGGGCAGAGAGAGGAATGAAGCCTGGTCTCTGACAGGCCACCGTAGCATGGACAGAAGATAGAGGCATGATCTTTAGTACATCACCACAGGACAGACAGAGGAAAGTGGCCTCGCCTGGCCTGTAGCCAGGGCCACTGGAATTATGCGGCAGGAGAGGGCCAAATTATGCAGCAGGGTTGAGTAAATTATCCTGCAAGAAAAGCCAAATTATGCGGCACAATGCAGTACATTTTGTAAAAGTATAACTTCATTATTTCATCATTTTTAAACCTTGTAACCCAGTATGGACATTGGTTGCACCCGAGTAGTACCAGTTTAACACCCAAATATAGCAATAAGCACCCAAAAGGTGACCAGTCCAGCTTTGCAAAGGGCATTCCGCTGTGCAGCAACACGTGTCACTCCATTTTTAGTAACTTTTGAACCGTTTGAACTAGAAAAAATTTTTTAGTTAAAAATCAGCAGATTATGCAGCAGATGATGGATTCTGCGGCAAGTCTATAAATATGTAAAAATTGCCACAACTGCATAATTGCATATTTCCAGTGGCCCTGCCTGTAGCACGTCACTGCGGTGTCAACATGAGATGAAGGACAGGCCTTTGGATCATTGTGTTGAGGAGAGAGGACTGATGCTTAGCGTCTATGATATCACAATAGTGTGTCCCCAGGAAAGAGGGCTGTTTTCTAGTAGGTCAATGTGATGAGGACATCAGCATGGGCAAGAACTTTGTTAGAGCAATGGGGCTCAAGCCCCAGCAATATCTCAGAGGAACGGCTTGTGAAAGCGCACCAAAGCCTGGCAGGGCATTAGTAAAAAAAAACAAACGTGGGAGGACTAACCAAGTTAGGCAGTATGCAAGTGGCATCACAGTCTGTGACATTATGGTGCGTGACATCACACATGGCATCACAGGAAGTGACATCACAAGGAATGACATCATATCTTAACACCTCAAACATATGTTTAGCAGGTCTATCATGCGTACATTTTAGCACATTATTATTATTTTAAACAAATGAGATTTTGTGTCTGGGTTGTGTTAAAAAAATACAAAAAAAAGTAATGCAACCCGAATGCAAAATCTGAGCCTCAATTTATACATTTACATTTTAACAACTCTGCCACAAAGAAATTAGCAACAAGGAGAAAAATGGAGAGTAAATCTATTCTGCTCAATTGTTTACAAAGTCTGCATTTTAAAACATTTATGGGGTTAAGGCAACTGCTGCAGAGATCTTTGTGTGCTCAGAAAATCTCATGGAATTATAACATCCAGAGTTATCTTTCCATTAACACATTTGCTGCAGAGAATCTGTTGTATGTAGTCTCAGTTCTGAATTACAGTTGCATAGAGAGAAAATGGGTCTCCTGCAAAGCACATCATGAACATGCAGAGGACAGATTTTTATTTTATGTATATAGGTAAGTGGGTTACTGCTTTTAACACAGAGATACTTTTGTTTCTTGCAGTTCATAAATTGTAATCCTTCTAATATAGCGCAGTGAAATATGAAGGACATGTAACTCCTACACCTTGTAACCCTCACCGTCTTATATAAGTCATCCTGTACATTGATTTACACACGCATGATCTATTATCAATGTGTATGTGTGATGTAAAGTGCTCTGACACCCTGCTTCAGGATGAGTAGCACTATGAAAGAAATAAAACGAAATAGTGGTATTTAAATTATGTGTGTAAATACCGGGACAGATCAACAGACCTGACGTCATACAGTGCATGCTTACGTCGTATATACAGGGAGTAAACAAAGGTAAAACCAGGCCTCTCAAGTACTGGTGATGTAACACCAAGCTGTGAGCTTTTGTTTCCCATCCACTGCCTTTGCATTTAGGTGTCAGTTTCCAGCCAGCTCTCAGCCAGGAAACTCGAATAAAAGGAGATCTGATGGCCCCTTAACTTCAGCTTTTGTTTTGTGCCCAGCTGTTTTATAAAATAACAAAGCCCCCTGGCTGCCTGCACATTGCTGCAGAGAACCAAAGCAGACAAGGTGCAGGCGCTGCTGAATGGCCAGTGTTGGAAAATTACACAGGGACAACCACAGCGGATTTCATTGGGGCCAAACTTCTTGGCAGGGGAGATGGCATCCTTCCTGTGAAAATAGTGGGTGGAGGCCCTCTACCCGTGTGTGCCCTGAAGCCTGGGCTCTGCATGTGAACAGAGGCTCCTTAGTGGGACTTCCTTTCCATCTGGCATGCTCAGACACATTCAGTTCAGGGCGGGGTTGTCGGTCGTGCTATGGTTCTCATAGTGGTGGGCAGTAAAGTTTCAGCAAGCCCCACTGTTTTGGGGGAGTGTGAATGTTTCCCTATTAGCAGTGGGATTCTGACATCTGAACATGAAATGCCCATCTCCGCTTCTTCGCCACAAAAACTGATTAACAAGTGATTGGTTCAAAGGAATAAAGGCCAAAGCTAACAAACTCAAACATGCTTTTTAAAATGTTTTCGGTGGTTGCCCAGGGGCTCTTGGTCTGGTGTGCCACCCTTTTCTGCCATCACAGTGCTGCGTTCTGGGATGTTGTTAGTGTGGCAAATGAGGGCTGAAAACTCCAGCTGGCAAAGTGCTGCTGGCTAAGAAGTCAGGCCTGCCTGAAGACGGCTAAGAAGTCAGGCCTGCCTGAAGAAGTCACGTGTGACATTAAGACCACTAGGACGCTATGCAGGATCCAGTAGTCAGTTTTGAACCCAGGTATTGCTTGAACGTAAACCCTGATCACCTGCTCCATGGACGTGCACTCTGCCAGCCACACCCTGCATGAAAACAAGGACTGACATTTTCTCGGACTTTTGAATAGTGGGTACACAATGTTTTTTTTAAACCAAACTTAACTAACAGGCATCGCAGGGTGAGCAGCAGCGTACGTTTTCTAACCCACACAGTCTGGAAACATGGACGTGTTGTGTGTTTCTGCATGTGCATAGTGGTTGGGTGTTAGTGAGTATGACAGTGAATGTGTGTGTCTGAGTGGTGTATGTGTGTGAGAGAGTGTATGTGCGTGTGTGTAAGAGTCTGTGTGCGTGTGTGTAAGTGTATGCGGATAGTTGTGTGTGGTAGTGTGGATGTTAACAAGTGTGTGTGGGTGTGTGTAAGTCTGTGTGCGTGTGTGTAAGAGTCTGTGTGTAAGTGTATGCGGATAGTTGTGTGTGGTAGTGTGGATGTTAACGAGTGTGTGGGTGTTGGTGAGTACGACAGTGAGTGCGTGTGTCAGAGAGTGTATGTGCGTGTAAGGGTATACGCACAAGAGTATGTGGATAGTTGTGTATGTGTGTGTTGGTGTTAATGAGTATGAGAGTGAGTGTGTGTGGGTTTTAGTGAGTATGAGAGCGTGTGTGTGGGTGTTAGTGAGTACGACAGTAAGTGCATGTGTCTGAGAGGTGTACGTGTCTGAGAGAGTGTACGTGCGTGTGTGGTAAGAGTCTGTGTGCAGATGTGCATAGTGCTGTCTGTGTTTGTGCATGTGCATTGTGGTGTGGGTGTTGGTGAGTAGGACAGTGAGTGTGTGTGTCTGACAGATGTATTTGTCTGAGAGAGTGTATTGTGTATGTGTGTAAGAGTGTATGTGTTTGTACATAGTGGTGTGTGTGTGTGTTTGGTAGTGTCAGTACTTCATTTCTAAAGAAATAAGTGCCCGGTCCCTTATCAGGAGACCACTGCAGCTTGTACCACCCATTGCACTACGAAAGACAATTTCAATCACAAAATCAGACAAACAGCGCCACCACGTGGCTGGTTGTCATAAGTCCTGGTGTTGACAATTAAGTACCAGTGTTGAGTACCAGAAAACCCCAGCTCAAATTAAGCACTGGATAGTTTGGTATTTAGTGAGTCTGAGAGTGAGTGCATGCGTGTCTGAAAGGTGTATGTGTCTGAGATAGTTTGTGCATGTGTGTAAGAGTATATGTGCAAGAGCATATGTGCACAGTGGTGTGTGTGTAGGTGTTAGTGAGTATGATAGTGAGTGCATGTAGGTGTTAGTGAGCATGAGAGAGTGAGTGTGTGTCTGAGGTGTGTCAGTGTATGTACGTGTGTGTAAGAATAAGTGTGCAAGAGTGTATGTGCATAGTGGTGTGTGTGTGCTTAGTGGTGTGTGGAAGTTAGTGAGTATGACAGTATGTGTGGGTGTTAGTGACTGAGTGCGTATGTGTCTGAGAGGTGTATGTGTCTGAGAGAGTGTATGTGTGTAAGAGTATGTGTGCAAGAGTGTATGTGGATAGTGGTGTGTGTGGGGGGCTATTAGAGAGCATGAGAGTGCGTACGTGTGTCTGAGAGGTGCATGTGCCTGAGAGAGTGTATGTGCATGTGTGTAAGAATATCTGTGCAAGAGTGTATGTGGATAGTGGTGTGTGTGTGTGTGTGTGGTAGCGTGGGTGTTAGTGAGTATGAGCGTGAGTGTGTGTGGGTGGGTGTTAGTGAGTATGACAATGAGTGCATGTTAGAAATGGGGTCTCTAGTTGGCAGTCGGTTTGCACCCTGTCTAAGTAGGGACCCTCACTCTAGTCAGGATAAGGGAGATACCCGCTCAGATAACCCCCATTGGTAGCTTGGCATGAGTAGTCAGACTAATCTCAGAGGCAATGTGTAAAGTATTTGCACATAACACAGAGTAACACAGTGAAAACACTACAAATGAACATCACACCAGTTTTAGAAAAATAGCCAATATTTATCTATATAAAACATGACCAAAACAAGAAAAATCCAACATACAATAATAAGGATATGAGTTTTGCAAGAATTACTTAAACAGACAGTTCCTTGAAGTTGATAGCTCCACTTGGGCTATCACAGCGTCATGATCAACAAAACCAACAGTTCAGGCTGGCCGCAGCATCGCAGGCCAGCTACGGTATTGGGACGACCCGCAAACAGTACCTTGGAAATTCAGGGTGTCGTGATCCTCGTGATGAGGTCCGGAGAGCAGCGTCGGGGTGTCGGTTAAGGAGGTCGGTGCAAGGGTCATCAGGCACTTGAAGTCACACGCGTTGTGGATAGAACTCCGGGCTGATGAAGTCAGGAGCGCTGGTATGGGTGGCGTCTGGGATGTGGTGCGAAGCAGGACGATGCAACATGTGGTGCCCACAGGACATGGTGCAGACAGCGGCTCAATTACAGCATCCAGTGGCGTCGGTGAGACCAGGGCTGCGGTGTGAAGCGGAGTTGTGCGACGTGCGGTTTCACCAGGTCACGGTGCAGGCAGCGGCGTTGTCATTGCTGAAGCGCTGTCGTCGGTAGGCCCACATTGTCAGTGTGGCGTGGGACGGGCTGTGTGTGGCATTTGCAGGTTGCGCTGCAGGCAGGGACACCTGGTGACAGCATTGGAGTCGATGGTGTTGGCATCAGTGGACCAGGGGTGCGGTGAGGGACGGAATAGTGCTTCATGTACCTCACAAGCAGTGTCCACAGGCCACGATGCAGACAGTGGTGCTGGTGTCAGCAGGAGCGGCAGCGTCGGGGATGCCCAGGCTGCGGTGTGACCAAGGTGATGCCGGAGTGCGGGGCCCCCAGGGCACGTGCAAGCAGTGGCTCGGTTGCGGCATCAGATGGCAGCGTCGGTGAGACCAGGGTTGCAGTGCAAAGCAGGGCAGTGCGGCTCCGTGCGGCATTGGCATGGTAGCGTCGTTGGTGGCATTGCAGTGTTTTTTCTTTTTGAACAGCACAAAACACACAGTTCTCAGTGCTGTAGGCAGATGAAACTGAAGTCTTTGGTGTCCCTGAGACTTCCAACAGGAGGCAAGCTCTACTCCAAGCCCATGGAGCACTCTCTCAAGCAAGATACACAGCAAAGTTCACCCTTTGCTCTCTTTTAAGGTAGAAGCAGCAACTGCAGGCCAACCCAGCAAAGCAACCCAGCAAACGGGCAGCACACTCCTCCTCAAGCTCTTCTCCGTGGCAGAGGTTCCTCTTGATCCAGAAAGATTCTAAAAGTCTGGGGTTTTGGGTCCACTACTTATACCCCTTTCTGCCTTTGAAGTAGGCATACTTCAAAGGAAAGTCTCTGTTGTCCACAAGATTCTGCCTTGTCCATGCCGGGCTCCAGACTCACACCAGGGGGTCGGAGACTGCATTGTGTGAGGGAAGGCACAACCATTTCAGGTGTAAGTGACCACTCCTCCCTCCACACTAGTCCAGGTGGCCCATCAGGATATGCAGGCTACACCCCAGCTCCCTTTGTGTCACTGTCTAGAGGGAATTCACAACAATTCAACTGTCAGTCTGACCCAGACGTGGAATACACGAGCAGGCAGAGGCACAGAATGGTTTAAGCAAGAAAATGACCACTTTCTAAAAGTGGCATTTACAAACTGACAATCCAAAAAACAACTTTACCAAAAGGTGTATTTTTAAATTTTGAGTTCAGAGACCCCAAACTCCACATCTCGATCTGCTCTGAAAGGGAAACTTGACTTTAAGAGATATTTAAAGGCAGTACCCATGTTAATAGAGATAGGCCGTACAATTGTGAAAACTGAAGTTGGCAGTATTTCACTATCAGGACATGTAAAATACACCAGTACACGTCCTACCTTCTAAATACACTGCACCCTGCCCATGCGGCTAACTAAGGCCTATCTTGGGAGTGCCTTACATGTATAAAATGGGAAGGTTTGGGCCTGGCAAGTGGGTACACCTGCCAGGTCGAATTGGCCGTTTAAATCTGCAGACACTGCAGTAACAGGTCTAAGACATGTTCACAGGGCTACTCATGTGGGTGGCACAATCAGCATTTGATTTACAGGCCCTGGGAACCCCTTTTGCACTTTACTAGGGACTTACCAGTAAATCAAATATGCCAATTGTTAGAGGATGGTTCTGACCATCAGGTCTGCCCTGATTTTTCGCTTTTTGACCACCTGGTTTTTGACTTTTTACTGTCAGGGTGCCTCCTATGAGGGGACTAACGCACAGTAAACACATGGTAAAATGGACTCCGCGTGTTTACCGCTGATGCCGCCGTGCTAAGGAAAGGCTGCTGTGACGCAGCAAGGGCAGGAAGCCCCGGGTGGGTTACATGTGATCATGTGTGCACATGGATGTGAGGGCTGTGGGCCGAGGATTCCTGGTGTGCGCAGCCCAAGAACTGCGCTTAGGTAAGCCTGGTACAGGAGGTACTATGCAGAGTGGGTGGTGACCTGGAGTAGGTCTCATGAGAGGGGTGTACACATGTGAGGGAGAGTCAGTGTGCTTATTGTCTTTTCACTTTAGGGACACTCAGTTAAATGCAAATGTCAGTGTGCTTAAGGTATTTGCATTGTGGGGATACTCCATTAAATGTCAATGGAAAAGGAGGGCCTAGGGTGCAACTCCAGTTCTCTGGGGTCTACCGAGACCAGAGTCACACCAAAGTACACTGTAACCTGTAAGAAAATAATGATGCAGTAGGTTACAAGAGCATAGTGGTACAACTAATAGGTCATCCATGGATGTCATCTTTCTCTGACTCAGCACAGGATTAGGGCCAATTACTGCTCTGTCCAGTTGCTTGAGCAGGGCCTTGCATCAATCAGCCAGCTGTCATTCCGTGCCAGGAGCAGGCTGGAGAGGCCCTGCGAGGAATGTCAGTGAGGAGAGGCTGAAACTTTCAGAGCACATGTGGAACTAACTCCTGGATGATGCCATTTTGAGCTATCCAGAAGACTGTGCAAGAAGGAGGGGACGGGGGCAAGGAAGTGATGTGGTACATCTGGATAGGCCAGAGGTGCAGACCTGCTGGACATTTCCACCCCCACTTTAAATGTCTTGCACAGGGGAGAGCTCTCTCTCTCTTGGCTGTGCTTCACTGCTGGACACTGGGACTGCAGACGGGCGTCATGGACAACTGGAAGGAAGAACCCCCTGACTGTCCCTGGGGCAGGGACTCTGCCCCTGAAGGACTCCAGGTCAGCGAGGCGAATGCCAGGGCCAGGCAAGCTGGTCCCCTTACCCCCCCCAGAGGACTAGTTGGGGGAAAGACTGGGCTAGCGCAAGGAGAGCACGTTGCCCAGAAGGAAAAGAGGGCACCCAGAGGAAAGGCTGGCGCAAGGAGTCAGTGGGACTGGCTCCCTTTGATCTGGGACCTTTCGAAGCCAAGAGGCCTAAGGAGAGTGCTCCTGGTGGCAAGGGCTTGTCACCAGGAGCAAAATGACACTGGAATTATGAAATCAGCCTTTGTGGGCCCGAGATATCCAGGGAAGAAGGATTGTGACCTTTGACTTTTGGAGAAGCAGCGACGAAGCGCGTGGGGCTCCGTAGTTGCTCCAGACTGTGCCCCCAGGGTGGGCCAGGGCCCGAGGGCTGCCCCAGGAGGAAGAGGAGCGAGAGGAGTGCCGTCACACTCTCCCTCTAGAAGAGGAAGGGGACCCGGATCCCATCTCGGGGCCCCGTGAAGCCTGGCCTGTTTTGATTTGATGGGGGCGCCATTGCACACCCCCCTGCCGCAGTGGGTAGAGACCCGGGACCCCATCCTGGGGCCCCCTGCAGCCAAAGAAAAGTCGGGGAGCGCCGTTGCGCTCCCTGTGAAAATGGTGAAGGGGGGCCCCAGACCCCATCCCGGGGCCCCAGGAAGAAGGAGGAGTGGGGGGGCACCGTCGCACACCTCCGCAAGATGGGCGCCGGAGGTGGAGAGGCCGCCACGCTCCCTGTGAAGATGGACCCGAGGGGCCCCAGACCCCATACTGGGGCCCCAGCCGAAGTCAAGTCGGGGCGCCATTGCGCCCCCGTGAAAATCACCCCGGGGCCCCAAAGCTGTAGTGGACGAAGGGGGGAGTGCCGTTGCACTCCCCCAGGCGGCCCGTCCGGCCCCAAGCCTACAGGTGTCTGCCCGCTGGAGCGGGCAGACACCACAGAGAAGGCCGGCTCCCGCGGCAGCACACGGAGGTGCTGCCCGTGCGGGGAGCCGGCGTGGGCAGCGAGGGGTGGGCTCCCTGCGCCGCCCTCTTTCAAAAAAGCCCTTACCCCGTGTAGGGGTGTCCGGGTGGGACCGGGCACCCCCCAGGAACGGGCATCAGTTTTGGCGGCACAGCGGCTCTACCTGGCACAGGGGGAGAGCCGCTCATTTCATATGCGGCCGCCCCAGCATGCTTTGCAGGGCATGAGCAGGGATTTAGTCCCCTAAACCAGCTTGTGGTGGTCCCAGGGAGATGGGGACACCACCAAACCCATGCCCATGGACAGGGGGAGCTGCAGGAGCAGCGCAGCCTCTCCCCCAATGCAGTTTGTGTCCCCACCCTAGGTAAGGTGGGATAAATGAATGATAACCCCCAGGGGTTCTACATGTTGTTAGAGCACAAGCTTATGTGGACTTTTGTTCTGGCTTGTGGGACTGTGATAGAGATGTAGGCTGGTATTACCCAATGTATTCAACTGTTATTTGATGGTCAACTAAGAGTAATTTGAAAATAATCTAAAAGTAATCCTAATGGTTAAATTGCTTGAATATGGTCCTAAATGTTCCCTGTTGATGCTAATTTGAATAATGAGACTGACAGCCACCTCTTGGCAAGATAGCTGTACTTAATTGCAGATGTAGGTATGTTCATTCCACATTACTGTCAAATGTTCAAAAGTTGCAGGGGTGGGTATTGTTTTGCCATGTGGGTTGTTGGATTATATCCTCCCTTGGAGGAGACATGAGAGATTACACAATGTCCTCCCAGAGTGATTCCATCACTTTGTGTATATTTGTAGATTGTTGCATAGTATTGAGTAGTGTGTGTGTGAGTAATAAATGTACTTTTACTTTATCAAAAGAAAAGCACAGACTGGACAATCATTTATTGAGAGTCATGCTTGTGTGCTTGTGAATGGGGATTACTAGCCCGCACCACCTCCCTTGAGTAAGCCTTGGACTGCTCTGCAACGCTACCCTATGAGAGTCAAGCGCTACAATGGGGTGTTTGGTTCCCAGTGGCGGTCGCGTGCGGACCCATTACTTTTGCAGGCCACACAACTAATGACCCACCTTCCAACACCAATCATGGATAAACCAATCACCAATACAATTTACATAGGGAGCACTTGCACGTTAGCACTGATCGGCAGTGGTAAAGTGCACAGAAACAATAAACCAGCAAAAACAAATCAGAAAAAATAGGAGGAAGAAGGTGAAACGTTTGGGCATTACCCTGCAAAAAGGCCCATTTCCAACAGTGCATTTGTCTAAGAGGTTTATGTGTCTGAGAGAGTGTATGTGCTTATGTGTAAGAGTATGTGTGCAGGAGTGTATGTGGATAGTGGTGTGTGTGTGTGTGTGTGGTATTGTGGGTGTTAGTGGCTGAGTGGGTGGGTGTGTGTATGTCTGAGACGTTTATCTGTCTCAGAGAGTGTAGCTGCGTGTGTGTAAGAGTATGTGTTCAAGAGTGTATATGCATAGTGGGGTGTGTGTGGGTGGGGGGTGTTTGTAAGCATGAGAGTAAGTGTGTGCGTGTGTCTGAGAGGTGTATGTGCCTTAGAGACTGTATGTGCATGTGTCTAAGAATATCTGTGCAAGAGTGTATGTGGATAGCGGTGTGTGTGTGTGGGTGTTAGAGAGTATGACAGTGAGTGTGTGTGTGTGTGTCTAAGACATGTATGTGTGTGTGCAAGAGTGTATGTGGATAGTGGAGTGTGTGTGTGTGGTAGTGTGGGTGTTAGAGAGTATGACAGTGAATGTGTGTGTGTGTGTGTGTCTGAGAGGTGTTTGTGCGTGTGTGTAAGAGTATGTGTGCAAGAGTGTATGTGGATAGTGGTGTGTGTGGGGGGGTAGTGTGGGTGTTAGTGAGTACAACAATGACTGTCTAAGAGGTGTATGTGTCTGAGAGAGTGTATGTGCATGTGTGTAAGAGTATTTGTGCAGGAGTGTATGTGGATAGTGGTGTGTGTGTGTGTGTTAGTGACTGTGAGAGGGTGTGTGGGTGTCTTAGAGATGTATCTGTCTCAGAGAGTGTATGTGGATAGTGCTCTGTGTGTGGTAGTGTGGGTGGTAGTGAGTATGAGAGAGTGTGTGTGTGTGTGTCTGAGAGGCGTATGTGCCTGAGCGAGTGTATAGGCATGTGTGTAAGAGTATGTGTGCAAGAGTGTATGTGCGGTAGTGTGGGTGTTAGTGAGTATGAGAGTGAGTGTGTGTGTGTGTGTGTCTGAGAGGTGTATGTGTCAGAGAGTGTATGTGTCTGAGACAGTGTATGTGTGTAAGAGCAGGGGTGGCTCCTCGATTAGGGCGGAGGAGTGTCGCCCTCCTAACAGCAGTGGCAGCTACAAAACGTTGCAAAGAAAAGGATAATAAACTATGTTTATTATATATATGTCCTTTTCTTTGAAAGGGCCGAGGCCACAAGGGTGACCTGCACGGAGGGGGAGTGCACAGCACTCCCTCTCTCTGCGCATTTATGTTTAGCCAGCCGTCTTGGGCCGGCCAAACATGCATGTGCACAGGGCTCTCTCCAGCCCAACAACACAGCCTGCACAGGCTCCCAGGCTGCCTGGGACCACCCTGGCTGGGCGCTACCCGCCAATCCTGACACTGCTCAGAGCAGCATCAGGATTGGCCCCAGGGCAGGCTGGGAGCCTGTGCCTGCGTGCAGCAGAGGAGCGGCGCAATGCAATGGAGGAGGTAAGTTTTTTTTTCTTAAATTGTTATTTGCCCTCTCAGTGTGCCGACCCACCCCTTCTGCCCCCTGCAAACTCCCACTGTGTAAGAGTATGTGTGCAAGAGTGTATGTGTATTGTGGGGAGTGTGTGGTAGTGGGGGTGCTAGTGAGTATGACAGTGAGTGCATGTGGGTGCTAGAGAGTATGAGTGTGTGTGTATGTGTCTGAGAGAGTGTATGTGTGTGCAGGAGTGTATGTGTTTAGTGGTGTGTGGGTGTTAGTGAGTATGAGAGTGTGTGTGTGTGTGTCTGAGCGGTGTGTGTGTCAGAGAGAGTGTATGTGTGTAAGAGTAGGTGTGCAGGAGTGTATGTGCTTAGTGGTGTGTGGGTGTTAGTGAGTATGACAGCGAGTGCATGTGGGTGCTAGTAAGTATGAAGATGTGTGTGTGTGTCTGAGAGTGCATGTGTATAAGAGTATGTGTGCAGGAGTGTATGTGCATAGTGGTGTGGGTGTTAGTGAGTACGACAGTGAGTGCGTGTATGTGCGTGTGTAAGGCTATGTGTGCAGGAGAGTGTTGTGTGAGAGTTCAAGTGTGTATTTTAACTATTTGCCGTGTTATACAGTGAGGATCACGTCAGATGACGTCAGGTTGCTTACACCTGCTAGTGTGCTGCTGGCCCGAGGATCACACCAGATGACGTCAGGTCTCAGGTCGCTCACACCTGCTAGTGTGCTGCTGGCTCCCAGGATCACATCAGATGACGTCAGGTTGCTCACACCTGCTAGTGCGCTGCTGGCCCCGAGGATCACATCAGATGACGTCAGGTCGCTTACACCTGCTAGTGCGCTGCTGGCCCTGAGGATCACATCTAGAGGAGGTCAGGTCGCTTACACCAGCTAGTGCGTTGCTGGCCCCGAGGATCACATCAGATGACGTCAGGTCGCTTACACCTGCTAGTGCGCTGCTGGCCCCGAGGATCACATCTAGAGGAGGTCAGGTCGCTTACACCTGCTAGTGCGCTGCTGGCCCCGAGGATCACACCAGATGATGTCATGTCGCTTACACCTGCTAGTGTGCTGCTGGTCCCGAGGATCATTTCAGATGGCGTCAGGTCGCTCACACCTGTTAGTGCGCTGCTGGCCCCGAGGATCACATCAGATGAAGTCAGGTCGCTTACACCTGCTAGTGCGCTGCTGGCCCCGAGGATCACACCAGATGACGTCAGGTCGCTTACACCTGCTAGTGCATTGCTGGCCCCGAGGATCACACCAGATGATGTCAGGTCGCTTACATCTGCTAGTGCGCTGCTGGCCCCGAGGATAACATCAGATGACGTCAGGTCGCTCACACCTGCTAGTGTGCTGCTGACCCTGAGGATCAAATCAGAGGATGTCAAGTCGCTCACACCTGCTAGTGCGCTGCTGGACCTGAGGATCACATCAGATGACGTCATGTCGTTTACACCTGCTAGTGTTCTGCTGCCCCTGAGGATCAAATCAGAGCACGTCAGATCGCTCACACCTGCTAGTGCGCTGCTAGCCCCGAGGATCACATCAGATGACGTCAGGTCGCTTACACCTGCTAGTGCGCTGCTGGCTCTGAGGATCACATCAGATGATGTCAGGTCGCTCCCACCTGCTAGTGCGCTGCTGGACCCGAGGATCACATCAGATGACGTCATGTTGTTTACACCTGCTAGTGTTCTGCTGCCCCTGAGGATCAAATCAGAGGACGTCAGATCGCTCACACCTGCTAGTGCGCTGCTAGCCCCGAGGATCACATCAGATGACGTCAGGTCGCTTACACCTGCTAGTGCGCTGCTGGCCCGAGGATCACATCAGATGACGTCAGGTCGCTTACACTTGGTAGTGTGCTGCTGGCCCGAGGATCACATCAGATGAGGTCAGGTCGCTTACACCTGCTAGTGCGCTGCTGGTCCTCAGGATCACATCAGATGACGTCAGGTCGCTTACACCTGCTAGTGCGCTGCTGGCCCCGAGGATCACATAAGATGACGTCAGGTCGCTTGCACCTGCTAGTGCGCTGCTGGCCCCGAGGATCACATCAGATGACGTCAGGTCGCTTACACCTGCTAGTGCGCTGCTGGACCTGAGGATCACATCAGATGACGTCAGGTCGCTCACACCTGCTAGTGCGCTGCTGGCCCTGAGGATCATATCAGATGATGTCAGGTAGCTCACACCTGCTAGTGCGCTGCTGGCCCTGTGCTGCTGGGCCTGAGGATCACATCAGATGACGTCAGGTCGCTCACACCAGCTAGTGCGTTGCTGGCCCCGAGGATCACATCAGATGACGTCAGGTCGCTTACACCTGCTAGTGCGCTGCTGGCCCCGAGGATCACATCAGATGACGTCAGGTCGCTCACACCTGCTAGTACGCTGGTGGCCCTGTGCTGCTGGACCTGAGGATCACATCAGATGATGTCAGGTCGCTTACACCTGTTAGTGTGCTGCTGGCCCCGAGAATCACATCAGATGACGTCAGGTCTCCCACACCTGCTAGTGCGCTGCTGGCCCTGAGGATCACATCAGATGACGTCAGGTTGCTCACACCTGCTAGTGCGCTGCTGGCCCTGAGGATCACATCAGATGATGTCAGGTCGCTCACACCTGCTAGTGCGCTGCTGGCCCTGTGCTGCTGGGCCTGAGGATCACATCAGATGACGTCAGGTCGCTCACACCTGCTAGTGCGCTGCTGGCCCCGAGGATCACATCAGATGACATCACGTCGCTTACACCTGCTAGTGCGTTGCTGGCCCCGAGGATCACATCAGATTACGTCAGGTCGCTCACACCTGCTAGTGCGCTGCTGGCCCTGTGCCGCTGGACCTGAGGATCACATCAGATGACGTCAGGTCGCTCACACCTGCTAGTGCGCTGCTGGCCCCGAGGATCACATCAGATGTTGTCAGGTCGCTTACACCTGCTAGTGCGCTGCTGGCCCCGAGGATCACATCAGATGACGTTAGGTCGCTTACACCTGCTAGTGCGCTGCTGGCCCTGTGCTGCTGGACCTGAGGGTCACATCAGATGACGTCAGGTCTCTCACACCTGCTAGTGCGCTGCTGGCCCTGAGGATCACATCAGATGACGTCAGGTCGCTCACACCTGCTAGTGTGCTGCTGGCCCTGAGGATCACATCAGATGATG
The DNA here is from genome assembly GCF_031143425.1 of Pleurodeles waltl. NCBI lineage: Eukaryota > Metazoa > Chordata > Amphibia > Caudata > Salamandridae > Pleurodeles > Pleurodeles waltl. Next base: position 29,786,935 of record NC_090445.1, on the reverse strand, counting down.
TCAGGTCGCTCACACCTGCTAGTACGCTGCTGGCCCTGTGCTGCTGGACCTGAGGATCACATCAGATGACGTCAGGTCGCTCACACCTGCTAGTGCGCTGCTGGCCCAGAGGATCACATCAGATGACGTCAGGTCGCTTACACCTGCTAGTGCTCTGCTGGCCCCGAGGATCACATTAGATGACGTCAGGTCGCTTACACCTGCTAGTGCGCTGCTGGCCCTGTGCTGCTGGACCGGAGGATCACATCAGATGACGTCAGGTCGCTCACACCTGCTAGTGCGCTGCTGGCCCCGAGGATCACATCAGATGACGTCAGGTCGCTTACACCTGCTAGTGCGCTGCTGGCCCTGTGCTGCTGGAAATGAGGATCACATCAGATGACGTCAGGTCGCTCACACCTGCTAGTGCGCTGCTGGCCCTGAGGATCACATCAGATGACGTCAGGTCGCTCACATCTGCTAGTGCGCTGCTGGCCCTACAACACTTGTGGTAATTCTTGACTTCTGGGAGAGGACAACCAAGGCATATTGGGATGTTTCCTACGGCACAAGGCAGGGCCTGGTGACGCGCCATTGTTTAATGCGCGCCTTTGAATGCTTGTGGCTTTTTGTGTCAAATGTATGTGAAAATACTGCTTTGAAATGCAGTAGTTGACATTTCTCGGTAAAAAATCCCCCCAACAAACACGGACATTTCTTAGAAATTTGATTCACGCGTCATTCAGAGCAAATGTTACCCACTACTGCTTTCATAGATCACCAGACACTACTGGTGAGCAGAACTGGCAGGAGCTGAGGGGCAATGAATGAGCGAATGGGACCGAGTGTGTGGCAAAGAGGCCTGAAGCGGCCTACAGTAGATCACTGCAGTGTGAAGAGGACAGAGCCCTGACCTGTAGATCACTGCATTGTAGACAGGTGAGGAAGACCTGGCTTATAGTAGGATCAATGCAGTGCAGACAGGTGAAGACCTGGCCTGTAGTAGATCACTGCAGTGTAGACTGGTGAGGAAGACCTGGCCTACAGTACACCACTACAGTGTGAAGAGAGCAGATCTCTGACCTGGGGATCACTGGAGTGCATACTTGGCCTATAGGTGATCACTGCAGTGTGCAGAGGGCAGTGGCCTCACTGGTGGATCACTGCAGTGCAGACTGGTGAGGAAGAGCTGGCCTATAGTAGATCACTACAGTGAGCAGAGGGCAGTGCCCTGACTGGTGGATCACGGCAGTGTAGACAGGTGAGGAAGACCTGAGCTATAGTAGATCCCTGCAGTGTGCAGAGGGCATAGCCCTGACCTGTAGATCACTGCTCTGTAGACAGCTGCGGAAGACCAGGCCTATAATAGAACACTGCAGTGCAGACAGGTGAAGACCTGGTCTATATTAGATCCCTGCAGTGTGCAGAGGGCAGAGCCCTCACTGGTGGATCACTACAGTGTAGACTGGTGAGGAAGACCTGGCCTATAGTAGATCACTGCAATGTGCAGAGGGTAGATCCCTGACCTGTGGATCACTATAGTGTAGACAGGTGAGGGAAACATGGCCTACAGTAGATCACCACAGTGATCCAAACGTCAGCTATAGTAGATTGCTGCAGTGTGCAGATTAGCAGATCCCTGACCTGTAGATCATTGATTTGTAGACAGGCGAGGAAGTCCTGGCCTACAGTAGATCACAACAGTGTGAAGAGGGCAGAGCCCTGACCGGTGGATTCCTGCAGCACATGCTGCAGGAGCTGGCCAGATCATTATGGTGCAGCCAGGGGACAGATATCTGGCCTACAGTAGATCACCAGTGTGACCTATGGATGCCTGCAGCAGAGACAAGTCGGTAAGACCAAGCCTACAAGTAGATCGCCACAGTGACAGGGCAGAGCCTTGGTCCAGGGGTCACTGCAGCAGAGACAGAGGAGCAAGACCAAGACTACAGTAGATCACCACAGTGCCAAGAGGGCAGTGACCTGACCTACAGATCACTGCTGCAGAGACAGGGGAGCAAGACCAAGCTTACCGTAGATCACCACGGTGCCAAGAGGGAGTGATCTGACCTACAGATCACTGCTGCAGAGACAGAGGAGCAAGGCCTAGCCTATGACAGATCACCACAGAGCGAAGAGAAGCGTGTCCTGAACTGTTGATCAGTACAGAGAGGGGGAGATCTGGCCTACAGTAGATCACCTCAGTGCAAAGTGGATAATGCAAAGATGGTGGTGTCTTGACCTGTGGCCTCTTGATCAGTACAGAAAGGGGAAGATCTGGCCTACAGTAGATCACTTCAGAGCAAAGTGGATAATGCAAAGATGGTAGTGTCCTCACCTGTGCCTCTGCAGCGCAGACAGGGAAAGACGACCTGGACTATCACAGATCGCCACAGGGTAGACTAGAGAAAACAGCGGTGCACATAGGCATAAAATACAGATAAAATTAGGATATCTAGTGAAAACCAGAGGTCTCTAACCCGAGACACGTGGGCAGAAGAGTATTCTAAGTCCTGAACACTAATCCTTATAATTACAATTAACACTGAAGTCCATGGGCCATAGTGGTCAATGGAAGATGTCGGTTAGCTTTCTGTGAGACTCCTTAGTGCAACCAAAATTTACCTTGTCCAACATTACAGGACCAAAACGTACTTCCGAGACACACTTCAAAGGCTAAAGTAACAATCTCTGGGTTTCGGTTGCATTGAGCTGGCTTTCCAGGGTTTTTAGCTTTGGGTGGGTTCTCAGTATGACAGAGGTTTGCCGTTGATGCACCTACTAGCAAACCTAACACAGAACACAAGGACGACCAAGGAACAAACTTCCCTTCCAAACTTGGCAAAGCAGCGCTCTCCTTTCGGTGCTCCTGGTGATGTGCGATAGAGTGACCGGGCTCTAGCCTTCATCTCCCTGTGCTGGGGCACTGACCACTGGAGTCCAAAAGGCAATAACCACAGGACAATTAGCTAGAGAGGTCATTGGCTAGAGGGCCAGCTGACCCTGAATATCCCTATTTGGTGATGGCCAGTTCAGAGACCTTAATCTCAAAACCCACCACTCATTGCCACGATTGTCCAGCTATTTAGAGTAATTTTTCCAACATCTGTGCCTGCGTGAGTTTTCCCATCATCAATTTCTTTCAGCCCACTGGCATGGCAGATCTTCTCTACACAAGTCTTAATGTCTGCTGACTCAGCAGCTAGGTGATCCCCAGAGCACAGTTAATCCCCCTGCAGCTCTTTCAACCTAGATTTGAGGCGACAAGAGACTCACCTTCTGCACCCCTAGCTCGCTACAGCCATGTAATGGATGGGACAAGAGTTACCAGATGCCCGCATGTCACTAGGGACACTCTGTTCTAGCCCTGGGCTTTCATTCGACAGACTCATTTAACATCCAAGTGCATTCAGAGACTTGTATTTAAGGTTCATTTCTTAGATTCGGACTGGAGTATTGTATTCATTGCAATGAATTGAAGAATTACACCCAGTAGTACGGAGCCCTCAAGCTGTACACCACTGACCTGGCAGGAGACTGCTAGACGATTGCATCATTGTACAGCCCAAGATTTCTAGTTAGTCCACTTCCTTGCACATACCCATAGCTTTTAGCCGAAACATGTTGACGCCTGTTCCTGCCATGCCAGTTCTCATAACAGGATGTAAACAGGAGCCCATAGTGACTAAGCGCTACAGGACAGCACTCTGGGACTGGATCATGGGTGTGTTTCACACACTAGCAGAAACGTTAAGTAAGTGAAATACTAGGGGCCTGGTTTAGATATTGGAGGATGAGTTACTCCAGCACAATGGTGAAGGATATGGCGTCCGCCGAAATCTAAATCCCATTACATACTATGGAATTAAAATTTCGGCGGTCGGGATATCCGTCACCATTGTGACGGAGTAACTTGTCCGCCAATATCTAAATCAGGCCCTTAGCCATTCTTGGCTCAGGCATGGGAGCCCATCCCAGCCAGGATTCAACGGCGCAGAACATGTCCACCTGGGTGTCTAGCGTGATATGTGGCCTGGTGGCAACAACTCTACCCTTTATGCTTTTTTCCTCATTCCCCTCCACAGACCCAACAGATTGTGTAGTGTGTTTTGTTACTGAATGCACCGCCTTGGAATAGTCTCACAACACCTCATCTTCATTACACGTAATCACACAGCATATGTAACGAACTAGCTGATGATGTCCTTGTGAACCCTTCATAATTATGTAATAACTTATCTTTTTATAAAGCCCTTCATACGACACTTCTGTCATTTTTATGAGCTGTAAATAATAGGTCTTACTGTTACCAATTTAAATGGTACTCAATTTACCAACCTCAGACAGATGGAATGCGGAGTTGGCCAAGTTTGGATCCAAACATGTGATCTGCAGATCACAGGAGATCTCAGTAAGCAATCTAATCAGAAATTGCACAGCACGGTTGTCAAGAATGGGGCTGCGTTTTAATAAATACAGATGTCAAATCTTAACTATTGACTTGCAGATTCGAGTCACGATTCATATTGTGGATTCTGGTGGAGCAGAGTCCAACAGCTAAAGCGCTTCGAGGCAGTTTCAGGGCTGCATTACATGTTGTGGCAACTTTTTCAGGAATCCCAGGGTAGACAGGGGGTACTAGGCACAGACTGTGCCAAGCAGAGATTTTGCGACTAGTGCCCTGGGCATTAACCTTACTATTGAGCTCAAAACTGAGCGTCAAGTGCACCCCTTTAGCGACTGAGCCTCAAGTTAGCAAAGCCGATCAGTGCAAGGCTTTCTCAAGGAAACAGAGTGAGGTTAGGGATTCGGGACTCCAAAAACAACCAACAGAAGTTAATAATTCAATGTCCAGGCAATTCTATAGATAATGCCCCAGAAGCAACACATTATTCATAGCCATGAGTAACTGCTGGGGAGGCACCCTAAGCTCCTACTATGGGTAGGTTATTCCTTGTGCAGTAACCCAGGTTTCTGGGGATTCACTTGGAATGGTTGATGATGTGTTGGGTCTCCAGGGAATGCTAACCAGGTTATGCAACAGTTTGAAGAAATATCTGTTCCCCTCATTGGTGGAGATCCTGTTTGCTCCTCATGGATTTCCCAGATATGCACAGTACCTTTTCTGTTGTCAGTGCAAGTCGTGCAGCAGTTCTACCGGCGGGGTGGGCTGCTCGCCATGGTGCATGCTGCACAGTCGCCTGAGCACGAGGAAGAGTGATCCTGCCCGGCCCTGCTGACTGACGCTCAAGTAGCATCTTCCATGGTAATGGCAGGTGAGTGAGCCAACATCAGTCAAACAAGTTGTGGTCTGGCATGGTGCTCGAGGTTCAAGGGATCTTGAAGCCTGGGTGCTCCTCAGGCCCAAACACAAAACTCACCACCCGAAACAAGGTAGTTGCCCACCTTTAGTGATATTAGCAAGTATTTCGTTCTGAATGGAAGCCTCTTAGGCACTGCGGTTCTCCTCCAGGTCTCTGGGGGTCTTCTTCATTTAGAGCTCAGATTGTGTCCCACTCTATTTTAGCGCTGTGTGATTTGTAGCGCTTACTTCTGCAACGGAACTCATCTGAAAACAAGTTCCTCCGTACCCCTGTCCACAGGAGTGCACAGTTCCGCTCACACTGAGAAGTTACTTCGGAATCCCTGGTCATCATCCTTGTAGAGTAGGGCAGGCAATTCCCTGATGCAGCAGCGGGCATCCTTGGTTTGTCATGCCATGGCCCCTTCACCACTCAAACCAGGCTCTTCCTCGTGCAAGGTCACCTCCAGCACCCCTCCTCTGCAGTCGGTCAGCTCTATCCTTTGAAGCAGGGCCTCGGCAGTCACACCAGCTCATATCTGCTATCTGGGCTCTTGCTTGACCGCCATCTTAGGTGCGGCTTGCATCTGGCAAATACAAAGTGGATCCCAGTGAATTTGCCATGTGTATCAGCTACGCTGCATACAAGCATCCTCTTTTAACACAGAAAGGTGTGCACATACAAAATCCATGCCCCACATGGATGGGCAAAGGACCTGGTTGCAAGGAACTGGCATAGCAATTTACACAGAGATGGTAGAGGCCAGCAGGTGACTATACTGTGCACATGTAGGTAAAAAGATCTACCCCAATAATATAAAGTGTATCACTGCCACCACTGTTAGTCTAGTACAGCCCGGCGAGCTGATTGTAGTCATGCTCAGTAAATAGAGGGTGCGCATAGTGTGCCCCTCCAGACCGCACAGCACTGCCCGTGGTCGCAATCCGTGTCACAAAAATATCTCTAATTTACACACAAGATAATTTTGTGTGCTGTGGAGGGAGAGTCAGAAAGCTACAGCTCGTTATCACAAATTGAAGGCAGGAGGGTACTCTCTCCTGAGCCATGTAGAGGACCTTACCCTGTCCCAAGAAGTGGCTTACAAGCAACCTACGCAACAAAATAAGGTTGCAACCTTCCTCAAAGAGTTCCCAGGGCTTCACATTCAACTACGGGCAAGTGGGCACTCTTATCCCAAGTAGGCACCACTGCATGTTTGAATGTATGTATCTGGAATCTGTATAGCACAAATGCAGCTAAAGCCAGCGTGGTGCGGTATAGTGTCAAAGCTATAGAAAGAGGCAATGACTGATTGGAGTGGGATGGGGGTCCGAGCATGGTGTGGAATGTAATTGCATAAACATTCTATAAAAAGGGGTGTCTTCTGCTCTGTATTAAGTTAGATCACGGCTGGGGCTGTCCTCATTGAAAAGAAGATGTCGTCCCTGGTCCTGAGAGCATACAGAGAGAAGGTTTCTTGCCTTATTTTCTCTTTTTTTACACTTCTACATCTCCTGTCTGATGGTGCGATGGCTGTGGTTGTGCCAAGAACCACTGGAAAGGGTGGACTTGCATGCGTGCCACGGCCACTGGAAATGGTGAGCTTGTCAGACAGATAAGGAGGGGTGCCGGTCATTGTAGTATTCTGCCGGACACACGTGTCCCTTCGCATGTAGGTGTTCTCCAGCCACTCCCCGAGGGCTGGCCTTACACTCACCCCACACCCATCCAACACAGGCTTCACAAGTGACATGACCTCGTCAATAAAAGAGCCCGAGCGCTCGTGGCCAATTGCATGCACAATATATCTGTGGCCAAGTCCTTTGTTCCCCATGAGGGCCTAGAGCCCACAACTGGACGGTTGCGATGGTTGTGCAGACTGGCATCTGAAGATGGCATGTTCCGGCAACGGGAACCAGTGGAGTCCCATCAGGGAGGGGGTGATGTGGTTCGATTTCCTCAGGCCCTCGATGTGCAGGCTCCAGGCAGGGGCCTGGGTGGCCATGGAGCAAGTGTTGATGTAGGGGGGTCCACCACCCTGATTATGTTGGCCCCTGGGCGAAGAAAACGTAAATACCAACGTAAACGTCATGGAAATAAAAAACGTAGGAGATGATAGCACATGGTCTCCCCCACAACACAAGTGACGAGAGCCCCGGAAGCGCCTATTTACGCGCAGGCTCGCGCTCCGCAGAGCAAGGGGAGGCCCTTAAGAGGGGTGCGGGGGGGGCTTCGTGCATCCTCCAGAAAGAGCAGCCATTTCCCAGGTGGCTCCGTGGCTCTCTTCTCGGCTGGTAAATGCCAAAACAATAAAGCAAAGTCTATTGTTCGAGGCGGCTGCGCGGCCCCATTTGCATGAGGCCGTGCGTTATCCGCCGCACTCACTCATGTGGAACAAGGCGGGGTGTCCTGTGCGGGGCCCCGACTCCTCCATCACTGATGGGCCTGAAAGAAGATGGAGGGCCTTAAATGTAATGAAACACCCCTGCAGGAGAACAACATGGCTGCCATCTTGGGGAAGATGGGACGATGGCACCAGGATTTATGGCGCCCCCATAAATGAAAAGGATGCTCGCGATTTTTATTTTATGTATGTTTTCCTAGGAGGGAAGAGGGGGGGTGCACCGTCTCAGCAGCCACACAGGCATGCCATATATTATTCGCATTATTATCATGTGCCACTAGAAGACGTACTACCCAAAGAGCGGGCTGAGGGGCTGGGAGAGGGCATCACTCACCCTGCCTTCAGCAGGGCACCTCTGATGAGGACATGTATATCAAAGCGCTGCGCACTGCGCCGTCGCAGTGTTGTTGCGCGCTGCGTGAAACCCATTTCCATCATTGAGCTGGTGGAGAGGCGATATATCCTGCATAGCATATCAGGGCCCGAGCCTAAGACAACAGTACACCGTGCGTGTGCGCCATTTCCACCTTCAGCCGACCTGTAGCGCAGTGGTTCCCAACCTGTGCTCCGGGACGCGAAGCCTCCTCAGGGGGTCTGCGACTGCTTAGAAAATGTAATCAATTCAAGAGACTAGGGGTCAGATGTACCAAAGGATTTTACCCATTCTGTGTCTATGGGAAAAAGCTTTCGTACATATGGCCCTAGGTGCCCAGCTTTCAGTAATGACTCAGTAGGGAATGGAGGGTCCCTGGATTCCAATAATGATTCAGTGGGGTTCCTCGAGTTCCAGTATTGATAAAGCGGGAGTCCCCAGGAGTCAAAAGGTTCAGAACCACTGCTCTAGGGCATGTTACTCTCACACCTACCCACAAACTGGGAAAAGGTGGGAAATCGTAGTCAAGGGTCCAAGGGACTCTATGTTGGCACAACCAATGGAATATGTTACAAATGCACAATTTTTCTGTTTATTTATTTGTGGGGTGGAAAGGGGGTTTAGGCCTCCACCGTCTGGCCACGTCAAGGCGCCAGTCAGGCAATAGGAATTAGTTTGAATTTCCCTTTCTGGGTTGATGATGAGCCGCGGCTACCCTCCACCTACTCACACATAGTTTCTTTGTTCAAGTTGCGGTAAAACTTCCAGCCCCTACGCAAATCCTATTTTCAGTAGTGTCCAGAATTATACATTAGGTGGATTTCACTGCACCTGGTAATTATTGGGTGTGATAAAGTCCACCCGGAGCCAGATTTCAGCAGACCAAACCCTGCAGCATTTACCATGTGAAAAATGTTTGATAATTTCCGGGACACACAGATTTTGGTATTGTAAGAAGCAAAATCACCACTTTTTCCCCCATCAAAGGAGGAAAAAAATGTACAAGTTCTGCCATTTATTAGACCTGAAAAATGACAATAACGTCAAGCGCAATAAATATCGCACCAAACACTAGGCCGCTCAAAGATGAGAACTGGTGTTGCACCATTCTCAGGCCACCTCAAATCATCACCCTGCCATGTTCCGGTCTGAAATATTGACATTTATCTACTATGGGGGTCATTCCGACCCCGGCGGGCGCCGCCCGCCGGGCGGAAACCGCCCAAACACCGCCCGCGGTCAAATGACCGCAGGGAGCATTTTGACTTTCCCGCTGGGCCGGCGGGCGATCTTCAAAAGATCGCCCGCCGGCCCAGCGGGAAAGCCCCAGCAAAGATGAAGCCGGCTCCGAATGGAGCCGGCGGATTTGCTGGGGTGCGACGGGTGCAGTTGCACCCGTCGCGATTTTCAGTGTCTGCTATGCAGACACTGAAAATCTTGTTGGGGCCCTGTTAGGGGGCCCCTGCAGTGCCCATGCCAGTGGCATGGGCACTGCAGGGGCCCCCTAACAGGGCCCCACGACACCCGTTCCCGCCAGCCTGGTTCTGGCGGTGAAAACCGCCAGAACCAGGCTGGCGGGAAGGGGGTCGGAATCCCCATGGCGGCGCTGCATGCAGCGCCGCCATGGAGGATTCCCTGGGGCAGGAGAAAACCAGCGGGAAACCGCCGGTTCCCCTTTTCTGACCGCGGCTTTACCGCCGCGGTCAGAATGCCCCGGAAGCACCGCCAGCCTGTTGGCGGTGCTTCCTCTGCCCTCTGCCCTGGCGGTGAGACACCGCCAGGGTCAGAATGAGGGCCTATGTCTCTAATCTGATGCACTGTTACCAAGAAATAGCCTTAATGCATAAGTAGAGGGCCCTGGAAGTTGGGGGCCTAAACAATAAGTCAGAGTCTATTGTTCGAGTCCTACTGTATGTTTGTAAGCCTCAAGATCCTTAATACGTCTGATTGTTCCAGGCTCTTCCCTCATTTGGTCTCTGTGCCCAACATCTCTGACATGGTCAATCCAGTGTAACCATAGACGCAAGATCCACATAAGGGCAATCCATGTTCTCCAAACCTTCTTCAGAGGGTAGAAGACTAGGTGGAATGGGAATCCGTCCAGGTGAGTGAACCTGAAGCCATCCAACTCTGTGGCCCTTCCCTTCGGGCACCTACAGGGCAAGAATGCAGGAGCTCATAAACAAGGATGAATGTTAGTCTATGTTCAGAGTGCAAACCCATTGATCAAAGCTGCAAACAGCTAAAATACTGGCCCTGAAATAAAAGAAGCCTGGAATTCTCTGGGCGATTTGATCACTTACCTCAAACACACTGAACAAATGGCTTGAGAAAAGTAATGCTCAATGTGGATGTGTGATGTGTTTTCATTTCTTCTCCTGCCGGTCCACTCCTTCTGTTGCAGAACCTTTGGGCTCACAAGCCAAGAGTTCTAAGGTTCCTTATTGTGCGACTGGAAGCCAGGAGGTGAAGGCGTGAAGACGGTGGTGTATTACAACTAATTTTTCTACACATGAATAAATGCTAAAACATTTGCACCACAACCTTTATTGGTGTCTGTCTACTGTAAGCGATCAGACTTAATAAGACCCTTATAAAGTCTGACTTGTGATCTGCCCAGGTGTCTTAATCTACTTATTGGCATACCAAGACATCTAGCTGAAGCTACAAGCGCTAACACTCATTTCTGGTGGATACTTCTAACCGCAAGTTCCTCACCTCAGAATACTTCTCAGATGCCAGACTGGATCGGGAAAGCTTTACCAGAGATGCTCCCATCAGGGGCGTTGTGAACCCCCTGCTTTACCAGCTACAGCGGGGGAAGGGTTCTTTATGGGTCTCTTATCTGCAGCTTGACAAATAAAGGCTTACAATTATCACTGAGAGGAAGAAAAAAAGGCTGATGGAAAAGGGGAAGGAGGGTGGACGAGTGGATGCATGAGTAAGTGAAGGATGGATGAGTGGGTCAAAGGGTGGATGCGTGGGTGAAAGTATGGGTGGATAAACAGATAGATGAGTAGGTGAAAGGATAGATAGATGGGTGGATGAAAGAATGGAAGAGTGAGAGAAAGGGTAGATGGATGAATGAAAGGTAGTATGGGTGAGTAGAAGGATGGCTGTGTAGGTGAAAGATAGGGAATAACGACCCTTTCGAACCATGCTGCAACTGCCGAAAACAGATCTCAATCATCGATCCGCATGAGGTGCCTATCTGATATATGGGCTCGGGGCACAACTCAAAGTCATGCTACAAAAGTATCCTCATGCACTCGAAGGTGATCCTAGACCGAGAAGCGAAACAGTGTGTCGCAGGCCTTGCATAAGTCCCACTCCAAGTCGAGGGCGTGAATGTGCTCCCTAGGTTAATACCATAAGAGGTCAACTTCGCTGTTGAAGTCCTCTGGTAAATCAAAGTTGAAGTCCAAATGTAAATAGAATAAAGCAAAGCAGGATATGTCCCCATCATGCCACTCTCTCTCTCTAAAGAGAAGGCCCAAGTGTGTCACAGTGTCAGCCACTCTCTGTCTAGATCTCAGGTTGTAGAACTGATGTGTCTCAGTCCAGTTGTGTAGTCTAACCACTGGCAATATCTTGGGGCAAGCTTGCCAACCTATTGTTTTTTTAACCTACCATTCCACCTCAGATTATACCCAGCTATATGCAAATTAGCCCTGGTCCTGCTTCAATTGGAACAGTTCAGCCCGTTAAGCCATGCCAGGTCTTCTCTGAACTGAAACAAACAACCCTTGTGTCCAAGAAGGATTGGGATTTTCGGTCCATCTAAGATCTTTGTCTTCTGAATGCCTTTCTGTGAAAGGACACATTCAAAGTGCTCAGCTGGCCCGGACTGTGTCTGCCCTAGACCTGAGCAACAGAATTGTGTCCTAGGACCTAAAAACATGTGTAGTTTCATATACCTCACCAGCAGGCCCAAAGACCAAGAACATTTTCAGTTTGTTGTGCTTCCTTTCAGCATTACCTTTGCTCCTCTGAAGTTCATTAAAGTGATGGCAAGTTGCTGCCCATCTTCGGAGGTCAGGGATACCAGTTCTCTCTTAACTCAATGATTGGCTGTTGAAGGTGGACTTGCCACAGTCAGCTGAAGGCCACTTCCAGATGGCAGTAAACCTATTGACACAATCAACGAGCTGAAGCTGCACCTGTCTTCTTCTCAGAAGCTTTCCTTCATCAGAGCTGTCTTGGATTTGGTACAGTTAAGGACTTTACCTCCATGGAAAAGTTCAGGTCATTCCAGCCATAAATTCCAATATTTCAGCCTCTGGCCTGGATCTTGGTGGGAGCAGCTCTGTGGCTTCTCAGCCTTGTAGCTTCCTGCATCTTATTGTAGACTACACCAGGTGGCGTATGAAGATGCAGGGTCTGCAATGGAACTTGAAGTTTCAATGGGCCCAGCACCAAGGAAAGGTATCAGAAGTCATTTCAATTTCAGAGGAGACTGCACACGATTTACAGTGGTGACTGCAGAACAGCAATTAGACCAGCAACAGGCCCATCTCCCTTCCTCACCAAGAGATGCCAGTGGTGAAAGATACATCGCTGCTGGATTGGGTATGTCATCAGGAGGGAGGTAAAGATCAGAGGATCCTGGGCTCCTGTTGAAACTTTGCTTCACTTTGCTTTTGGAGCTGTTGACCATTTGTCTGGCATTGAAGGCCTTTGTGCTCTCCATCACAGAGAGGGCAGTGCTGGTTCTCAGATGCAACACCATCGACATGTGGTACTGCAACAGTCAGGGTGGCGTGGAGGCCTGTGTCTTCTGCCAGGCTGCTCTGTGCCTCTGGCAGCCCAAGAAGACTATCAGTATGCAGATGCCTTTTCCATCACACCCCGCCCCTCCCGTGTGATGGTTGTCTGGAAAGTATGCACCAAGTGGAGATGTCACTCTGCCCCAGACGTGGATTGGAGTCAGGCTGCAAAGCACTAGAGTTATAAACACAGAGAATTGCCCACTTTCTAAAAGTTGTGTTTGTTTCCTTTTGTCTCCATAAGTGCGCCGGCTATGCCCAGATATGTGTCCCGGCTTTCTGTGCCACTGGATTCAAGCTAGCCTGGCTGATGAAGGGTGATACTCTGAAATCGGTCGCAGGATGCTTGCTTCCGGTCCAGGGAGGACCTGGCCTGCCAGTTCGGGCTGGAATGTTCCCATGGGGAACAGGGTCAAGACTGACTTGCATATGGCTGGGTCCAAACTGGGGTGGCATGGTGAGCAAAAGAATTGATGGATTAAACCCAGATCTGTGACTGGGGGTGAATGTTTGATTGGCTCTGCATTCCGTCCATCATTTGTGTTTGTTTACTTTCTAAAAGTGGCATTTTTACAATGGTGATAAAAAATCCACCTACACCAATAAGCAGGATTTCTCACTACCATTCCAAACATACCAAACAGACCCACGCTATTCCTCAAAGATCAGAAGATACCACTTAGGCATATGCAAGGGCACTTCCAATGCAATCCTTTGAGCGAAGCAGCACTCACATTAGTGAGAAACAAAATAGGCTGTTTGTCATTACTAGGGCATGGAACACATAAAGACATATGTCCTACCTTTTACGTACAGAGCACCATGCCCTGCCCATAGGGCTCTCGAGGGCCTACCTTACTGGTGACTTAGGTGTAGAAAAATTGGAAGTTTAGGTCTTGGCAAGTGGTTTGGCTTGCCAAGTCAGTGTGGCAGTAAACTGTGCACAAAGGCCCTGCAGTGGCAGGTATGAGGCAAGTTTGAAAGGCTACAGTTTGGGTGGCGCAATCAGCGCTGCAGATCCACAAGTAGCATTTAATTTACAGGCCGTGGGTATATGTTATACCACTTTACAAGGGAATTACAGGTAAATTAAATAAGCCAAACAAGTGTTAGCCAAGTATACCACGTTTTAGGGTTGAGAGCACATGCACTTTAACAATGTTTAACAGTGGTAAAGTGTCCAGAGTCCTAAAGCCAACAAAAAGAGGATCAGAAAAATAGGAGGAGAAAGGCAAAAAGTTTGGAGCTAACCCTGCAGAAAAGGCCATTTCCAACATTTATGCTTAGTAAGAGGGTTAAGGATAGGTTTAGTTTTGGTGTAGAACGTTATTTAGGGTTCCTGGATGGACAGTCTACAGGGAAAGTAAGGAGTTATTAGGGACTAGGGATGAATAGTGTATTGGGGTAGTAAGTGTTTTTTAGGGTTCAGGGATGGGTAGTGTATAAGCGAGTTCATTTTTTTTAGGGATCCGGGATGAGTAATGGTGAAGGGTTGTCAAGGGTTTTAGGATTTCAAGGATGGGAGTGGTATTTAGAAGTAAGGGATGTTTAGGGGTCAGGGATGGGTAGTGTTTAGAGGTAGTGGAACATTATAAGCTCCAGAGAAGGATAGTGCTAAGGGGAGTAATGGATTTTCAGGGTTCAAGAAGGGTAGAGCTAAGTGGTAATAAGAGATTAGGGATTTTAGGGTTTGATAATGGTAAGGGGGTTTTAAACATCAGTGATTGATACTAGTAAGGGTTTTAGGGTATGTGGCGTCAGGATGCAAAGCTGGAAGTGCCGCTTACCATCATGTCGGGTTCATGTGCATGGAAGCCATACCTTGACATCATCTACGCTAAGCGCCTTCCAGCAATGGATCTTCAAGTATAACTTTTCTTGTGGTGCCTGGCATCTTTGCTATACAGTTTGTGCCTCAATATTGCTACAGCCAGACCTCAATGTTGGTTTTCACGCATCAAGGCCTTTAGTTTGATAAGGATTAGATTAATGGCATTTTGGCTCTCACAGAAGTAGCCTGTGTGATTTGAAAACACACTATGAACTATTTATGCATTTATTTGAACTCTAAAGACAGAAAACCAACAAAACAAAAGCTCCAAGGAAGCATGAACTATCAACTGATGTCTTGTATTAAAGAAGGAGGCTGTTGATATGCTACCTCGTCCTGATTGCTACAGTGCAGGCGTCACAAACAAGCCATGCTGTTCCAGAATTAGGCCAGGCCCATTAACTGACTCCTAAAACATAGCAGCCATGAAAAAAATAAAAAAGTCAGGGTCAAAACGTAAGCTGGTAATGTATTCCCTGCACCATACAAACAGATTGTGGTCTCAGTTTGGCCTCTCTTGCTCGGCACATATTCTCAGCTTCTCCTCATCCACTGAAGGAGTCAAGCTACCAAACTTCCGTGGAAGGTTCGCTTGAACCATCTGGCCTCCAAACTTGATGAAGCCTTCCAGTCTCCACAGCAGCCTCATGTGTCGTTGATCCAACATGTACAGCAGGTCTATGAGCTGCCACTGTCATGGCCAGTCCAGAGCTATTAAATTAATTCTGGCTCTCAAGTATGGCACTGTGATGATCACTGCTGGTATCAAGGGGACCTCGAGGCTGAGTCTGGGGTTTTTGTTTCTTCTCTGTGGCAGCAAAGATATCTATATGAGGAAAACCCCAGGTGAAGAAGATGTCATGTGCAAAAAGAACAAGTGATGGACGGAATGCAGAACAATGTCAAACATTCACCCCAGTACAGAGATCTGGGCCTAAATCCATTGTTTTTTTGCTGCCAATGCCATTCCAGTTTGGACCCAGCCATATGCAAATCAGTCTTGACCCTGTTCCCCATGGGAACAGTCCAGCCCGAACTGCCAGGCCAGGTCTTCCCTGGACTACAAACAAGCATCCTGGGACCGGTTTTGGGGTTTCACCCCTCATCAGCCAGGCTAGCTTGAATCTAGTGGCATGGGAAGCACAGGACCCACGTCTGGGCATACCCTTCCCACTTAGGGCGACAAATGCAAAAAGAACAAGTGATGGACGGAATGCTGAACAATGTCAAACATTCACCCCCAGTACAGAGATCTGGGCCTAAGTCCATAGTTTTTTTGCTGCCCGTGCCATTCCAGTTTGGACCCAGCCATATGCAAATCAGTCTTGACCCTGTTCCCCATGGGAACAGTCCAGCCCAAACTGCCAGGCCAGGTCTTCCCTGGACTAGAAACAAGCATCCTGGGACCGGTTTCGGGGTTTCACCCCTCATCAGCCAGGCTAGCTTGAATCTAGTGGCATGGGAAGTACGGGACCCACGTCTGGGCATACCCTTCCCACTTAGAGCGACAAATGCAAAAAGAACAAGTGATGGACGGAATGGTGAACAATGTGAAACATACACCCCTGAAACCGGTCCCAGGATGCTTGTTTCTGGTCCCGGGAGGACCTGGCTTGGCAGTTCGGGCTGGACTGTTCCCATGAGGGAACAGGGTCAAGACTGATTTGCATATGGCTGGGTCTAAAGTGGGGTGGCATGGTGAGCAAAAGAACGATGGATTAAACCCAGATCTGTGACTGGGGGGGGAGTGTTTGCATTGTTCAGCACTCCGTCCATCATCCTTTTGTGTTGCTAAAGTTGCCCTAAGTGGGAAGGGTATGCCCAGACGTGGGTCCCTTGCTCACTGTGCCACTGGATTCAAGCTAGCCTGGCTGATGAATGGTGAAACCCTGAAACCGGTCCCAGGATGCTTGTTTCCGGTCCAGGGAGGACCTGGCTTGGCAGTTCGGGCTGGACTGTTCCCATGAGGTAAAAGGGTCAAGACTGATTTGCATATGGCTGGGTCTAAACTGGGGAGGCATGGTGAGAAAAAGAATGAGGGATTAAACCCAGATCTGTGACTGGGGGTGAGTGTTTGCATTGTTCAACACTCCGTCCATCATCCTTTTGTGTTTCTGAAGAAGATGTCATGACCGGTGGAGTAGTTTAGGGCCCACTCATGATTTTCTTGAATAGAGCTGCTGAGGGAGTCTGCTTGAATGTTCTGGACCCTATGGAGATGGGCTGCAATTATCCTCAGGTTTCTGCCTAGCAACTAATTCCAGATGGTTTGGGCTTCTCTTGAAAAGGCTCTGGATCTCGTTTCTCCCTTTTTGTTCAGATGGTACATTGTTATTTTGTTCTCTGTCTGAATAAGGAGTCTTTCTCAAAAGAGGGTTGGAAAGACTTTGGAGCCAAGTGAACAGCTCTAAGTTCCACTAGTTTGAGGTGGTATGTCATTTCCTTTCTGGACCACGTTGTTCCCTGTATCTAAAGGTGATTTGTATGTGCACCCCAACATGAAAGGGAAGCATTGGTCACTATTATCTGTGACAGGATCTCCTGATGAAAGGCCATTCCGAGGAAGATATTTTTCAGTTGACACCAGCATTTGAGAGATTGCTTCGCTTTGAGGGAAAGGGTGCTTTTGTCTTTCTAATTGACTGAATAGTGGCTCCACTGGTCTTTCAGACACTCTTGTAGTGGTCTCATGTGGAGGCAGGCATTCAGGGTCCAAAAGAATGCAGGCCGCCATCAAACCCAGTAGAGATTTACACTTGTCTCATCGTTGGATGGGAGGCTTTCATTAGAGACTGACATTTCAGATGTATTTTTAAAAGTCTTACTTCCAAAGGATACACGTTTGCTTTTATAGTATCGATAATCACTCCTAGATAATAAAGAGACTGTACCGGAGAGGATGCTGATTTTATTTTTATGAGGGACAAGCAGTCCGAAGCGACTGAGAGTACAGTCAGTTATTTGATAATGTTGAAGAGCTTTTTGGTGTGTTGAAGCCTCGATGACCCAGTGGTCTAGATACAGATAGATTAATATCTTGAGTTTTCCGAGATGTGCGGCGAACACAGACATGCACTTTGAAAGAGTTCTTGGGTCTGACTTGAGGTCGAAAGGAAGTACTTTGTACTGGTATTGGTCGTTTCTGACCACAAATGTCTGAATTTTTCAGTGCTTTCTGGCTATTGGTATGAGTAAGTATGAATCTTGAAGATCCATGGAGCACAGCTAGTCTCCTTGATGGATCTGAGGGTAAATTTGGTGTAACATTAGCATTGTGAATTTCTCTCTCCGTATCCATTTGTTTACAACTGTCAAATCTAGAGTAGGCCTTAATTTGTTGTTTGGACCTTTTCTTTAAAAAAAATAAAACTCAAATAAATTCTCATTCATGTTTGGGAAAGTGGTACAGACTCCACTGTGTGCTGTTGCAGAAGAATATTTACTTCTTGTTGAAGCATTTCTAAATGTTGAATAGATGTTTTTGGCAGTATAACTGGTGGAGGATGGCTGAACCTGCAACAGTAGCCATTCCGTATAATATTCCATCCCCATTAGTCTTTTGTGATGGGAGTCCACTCTTCTAGGTAACTGGAAATGCTTCCCCCCATGGGAGTGGGTAACAGAAGAAGGGGAATTAGAAGCTCATTGTTTTGTTCCAGCAGGAGGTTTTCCCACCTGAGCCGATTGATGACCACCTCTTCTATTTGGTTGTAGCCTTTGCTGTTGTTGGAAAGGTTTTTGCTGCTGCTGTGGTGACCTTGGGGCCACTGAAGGGTTGAACACCCTGAGGATTATAACAGCATTCATAAGGTTGGTAAGTATGTTTCTTCTGCACCTAACGTTTCTCCAAACCAGCAGCTTTTAGGGTCTTCATCTCAGTTTTCATGCGAGTCATTTCATTGTCTGTATATCTTCCAAATAAAGTCATACCAGAGAAAGCTAGATTGTTAATCCTCTGCTCAGGATCCTTTTTGAGAGTTGTCAATTGGAGCCAAGAATGTCTTCAAGGCCGATCTGTGGGAATAACTATGTGCTGCTAATATAGATGAGTGGGCAGCAGCACTGATCGCTTGGTTGGACACCATCATGCCCTCATTCAGGATTTCTATAAAATCATCTCTGTTGTCTCTCGGCAGATCATCCACAAATTGCTGAAGGGAGTCCCATAAAGATCAGTCATAGCTTCCAAGGAGGGCAGTTGCACTTCAATATCTGCTGCTGTACCACATTCTTTATGTCCCGCAGAGTTTCCTACTTTCCTAGTCTGGTGGGAGTATAGATGAAGGATTAGTAGCGTCAACTATTTTTGCAGCCAATACACCACAGAATCAGGAGAAGTATCTAAATGTGGAAATAATGGGTCTTGTTCAAGAGGTCTGTCTTTTTCTGTAGCGTGGAAGGTGCAGCTTTTGTGGAAGCTGGCGTAAAATAAAGTTCCATCGCCGGTTCTAAGAGGTTTGGAACTAGTGGTCTCAAAGAAGTACAATGGGGAAGAGTTTAATAATAAAAAAATCACCAACATTGTTGTTGTGGGAGCTGGCAATGGAATGTTCAGTTTAGCAGATCCTGGTATAAGTAGTTCTTGAAACATATTAAGGTCATTGATTTGTGAGACTCTTATTGGAGGAGAGTAAGTTAAAGGAGGGGAAAACCTCCTTGTGCCCAAGGATATCATTGTGGAATAGGGACGCATCCTGGACCAGTAGCTGTACCTATGTCTGCATCTAGAGGAACACCTTGAAGAAGAGGCTGCTATAGAATGTTATGAGGGCGATCTAGATAGGTGACGAGATCTGAACCTTGGTGGTGGAGACTTAGATCTCCTTGGTGTTACAGGCAGGGTTTCTGTTGAGTAAGCTCTCAAGGGCACTGCAGTTTGAGGAAGAGGCGGAGTGAGTGAAGTGGAGTTGAGGCTGGGGGAACTGGCTGTTGAGATGGAGAAGGTTGTCAAGAAGCATGGTGTTCTGGAGAATCTGAAATAACTACTGGAGATGATGGAGAATATGTTCTTGAGTATTCTGAATATGAAGTTGTCGGAAGCTTTCTCACCTTCATTTTGTGATAAAATCACCAGACTCAGAGATGGGAAATGTGGATTCTGTGTGTCTCAATATTGAATGGCATCTCAATCTCGAATGTCTCCTATATCTCAACATCATGCTTTCTCTCGACCATCTGTGTTTCAACGTTGAAGGGCTCTTTGACCTCGACTCAGTCCTCAACTGTCAGCAGGTTGCCATTGTATCTCACCTCGACACCAAACGTCTCAGGGTTGAAGAGGAACACCATCTTTTTCCTCTTTCTGGTTCTCTTATGGGGTCCTCAGAGGGTGGAGACTGAGCCTTAGTAGAGGACTGACCATCTCTTCACTCATGTGACCTCCCACCTTCAGATAGCAGCTTGTGCTTCCTGGCAATTCCTCTCTTCCATGAAGGTGAATCTTCTCCCTGCCCTTCAGGGTGGGCCTGGAAAAGGTCTTATACAATGTTGACATTTGCCTGTGACTGTCAGAAAGGCAAATTATACAAAGAACGTGGGGATACAACTTGCCCTTATACCACATGTAGAGCACTTGGCAAATAAATATGGCATTTTATTTGCCTTAAAAGCCATGTTTCCTGTCAGAAAATGGCAGAGAAATGCTCTAGGTGCTCAAAGGCGTTGAGTGAAACTGGTTAGATTTCAATTTGTACATTTTTTGGTTAAAAAAGTCCAAAAAAGACCAGGCTTAGTGCTCCAGGATCCTGTCACCAGGAGCCATAAAAAAGAACGGAGGCAACTGCCATCTGCTGTGTGTTACAGGATACTGGAGAGCTTTGATCCCTTAAAGGTGCAGTGCCAGTTTTCATATTAGCACAGCTCCAGCCTATGTGTCTACATTGACCCATGCTTTCTTCCCAATTTCATTTGAAAACGTTTTGTGCATGAGATTTACAAGGAAAGATTATCTAATTTCTAGTAATGTCTCCTATTTTGTTGTCATTACTGTGGCCTTTGTAGAAGTAAATGAACGTAATTGGCAATATAGCCTATTTCATAGGCTGTAAAAAAAAGTATAGGTTACAACTAGGCCTTCCTGAAGTAAGGCAGAGATGTACACATTAAAAAGATACATTTTAAAGAAGTGCTCTGGGATTCCGCACATGGGCAAGACTATTCAGTGCTTATGATTTCAATGAGATTCCCCTGAAGGAGAACTAGAATTACAGTTAAGAAATCTTTCCTTCTCCTTCAGGGGACCTGGCTCAATTTGATGAACCATGATAGATTTTAACCCCATCTTTCACTGAATACCAAGGTGTTTGGACTCTCTCTGGGCACCAACCTCAGACTCAAAGAGCACACTGAAAAAAAAAACCACAAAGTTAACTGGTAACAGCTCTCTGTTCTAATGAAAGAGAAACCATATCTTCCAGAAAGCAACTTCAGATTTTCTGTTTAAACCATTGCATTCTTGCATCTGGATGGTGGGAACGCCCTTCTCCATAACCTCCCAGATGCCACACTGGCCACCCTACAGTGCATCCCACGCACCACAGCCTGTCACATCCAGCATCTGAAGAAATATGATCACATCACCCCCAACCTGTCGAAACACAGTTGGCTTATTTTGCTAGACAGTATAATCTTCAAAACCAGATGTGTCATTTAGCACCCATCACAACCAGCATCCTGCTTATCTTGCAGACAAGCCTGTCATCTCTGGTGCCCCTTGGCACACCCACAGCAAGGACTTCATCACATAGGAGACTGAAGTGTGAAAGCATAAGGCAGCGGATATTTTCCAATACATGCACCCAGAATCTGGAACAAAATCCCAATTTCCATAAGGACTGCCCCAGTGCTGCTAAAAATGTATGCAAATGCCCCATACAATCATATATATTTAATTATCCTTTGGGGAAATTAAGGTTGCTTTTAAGGGGCAATAACACTTGTCCTTTTACAATTGCATGTTTTTCAGAAATAGACAAGTTAGCATGTGTGAAGTATGTATTATTGTACACGTCACTATTTTAATGTAACACTCAATTGTCTGACTCTGTTCTCTTATGTGTCATCAACACACACAAGGCTTTGTGGGTGAGACAGTCCTCTTATGGCACAAAGCAAGTTTGTGTTCTCTCTGATCCCAAGTTCAATCAACATAATTCTGATCCAATGGTCAGCTATGTAGAGCCTTTTATTTTTGAGATGTCATTAAACCGTTTCTGTGAATGGGGACTGAGCTTTAGAAATTGATACAATACTCTAAAATTGACCTTCAGAGTTGTGCAAGCTATTGGGCACAATACTTCAGCTGAACCCTCTCAAACTGGGAACAATAGCACAGGTGTGTCCCCAGAACCAGGCGCAATCATGGAGTTGTGGCCTCCAGAACTGGACGCCATATTGCATGTGACAAATCTAGATGGTAAATAACATTACTACCGTCAATGTAGAACTGGGTACAATACTCCAGTTGAAGCCTCCAGCTGGACATAGTACTTCAGGCGTGGCTTCCAGAACTGGACACTGGCTTTCAGCCTCTACTAGAGTACAATACTGAGAAAGAGACCGCCAGAACTGGACATAACACTTCCCAAGTAAGTTCTAGAAACGGACAGAAGAGTTCAGACGTGGCTTCCAGAACTGGACACTGGTTTCCAACCAAAGCGTCTTTGACTCTGCACCTGTTGCTGTATGCCCAATTACAATAGTCTGGAAGGGGCCACCAGAGCTGGGCACCATACTGAAGACGTGGCCTTTTAGCGTGGTTTACAATCCAGACGTGGCTACAAAGCAGGGCACCATAATGAAGATATGACCGGTTAGCGTGGTTTATAATCCAAACGTGGCTACACAGCTGGGCATCATACTGTAGACGTGGCCCTTTATCGTGGTTTATACTTGGATATGGCTACACAGCGGGGCACCATACTGTAGACGTGGCCCTTTATCGTGGTTTATACTCGGATATGGCTACACAGCGGGGCACAATACTGTAGACGTGGCCCTTTATCGTGGTTCGTACTCGGATGTGGCTACACAGCGGGGCACCATACTGTAGACGTGGCCCTTTATCGTGGTTCGTACTCGGATGTGGCTACACAGCGGGGCACCATACTGTAGACGTGGCCCTTTATCGTGGTTCGTACTCGGATGTGGGTACACAGCGGGGCACCATACTGTAGACGTGGCCCTTTATCGTGGTTCGTACTCGGATGTGGCTACACAGCGGGGCACCATACTGTAGACGTGGGCCTTTATCGTGGTTCGTACTCGGATGTGGCTACACAGCGGGGCACCATACTGTAGGCGTGGCCCTTTATCGTAGTTCGTACTCGGATGTGGCTACACAGCGGGGCACCATGCTTAAGACGTGGGCCTTCTCAAAACAATCATGAAGAATCTGGTTAAATAATATGTAGAATGCTAGCCGGTTTCCATTGTTACGTTTCGCCCGCACAGCGCTTCCGCTGTGCTTGTGAAATCTATTGTGTTTCATATAACTCTTAAAAGGGCTTTCATCCCGCCCTCACTTTTCATTGGTTCACATGCTTGCCACTTACTTATCCTCAGATGCTACTGTCTGCTGCACACTGTTTCCTGTTGTTCCTCGTGTGTTTGCTCTTATCAGTCTACCAAGGCCCGAGTATTTTTTTCATCCGCTTTTGAGGAACTTTTTTTTTTTTTTAATGTTTTGCCTGCATAGCGCTTGCTTGTTTACATAATCTATGTGGCTGCACACATTTCAAGTGTGCTTGTTTTCATTTCAAGCTGTCATGATTTATGTGGACGCACAGCTGACATCATCGCTATATGCGACAACCGCTAAAATGCGTCCATTTTCTTACGATAATGGCATTACTCCTAGTCCTACTCCCTCGCCTTCCTTTTAAACCAATGAGGCCTCCCGCCTCCCCCCTAGACCCTCCCTTCCCCTTTTAAACCCCCCCCCCACCCTTACCTCCTCCTGTACAAAACCCAAGCCCAAGCAGCAACTCGGACAGTCCGTACCGGGAGGGTGGGAGGGAACGGAAAAGGAAGGCGAGGGAGTAGGACTAGGAGTAATGCCATTATCGTAAGAAAATGGACGCATTACCTCCCGTCCCTCCCTCGCCTTCCTTTTAAACCAATGAGACATAGCAAGAAAAACACAGGAGACGGACACTGAGTTGCAAGAACCTTTATTCATATCCTGCCCCAAGGACACCAAAACACCCTACCCCTATTACCTCATAGAGGATAGGACCCGGTGACCTAATACCGACTCCAAACTACCCAAGTCCGATAGCCTATAATGACGCACAAACGTCAAAGGAGAAGCCCAAGTGGCGGCCCTGCAAATTTCCACCACGGAGGTCCCCTGTAGTTCCGCCACTGTAGCCGCCATACCTCTGGTAGACCGACCCTGAATCCCTTGAGGAGGAACTACCCCTTTCAAGGAATAGGCCAACAGAATCAAAGATCTCACCCAACGACTCAAGGAAGCCGTGGAAGGTTTCTCACCTTTACGTGCCGGACCAAAATTCACAAAAAGCGAATCCCCCTAACGAAAAGAAGCCACCACCCGCAGGTACTCCAATAAAGCCCTGCGTACATCCAATGAATGCAAACGGACCTCTTCCCTTGAGGAGGGATCCGGACAAAATGAAGGCAGGATAACCTCCTGACGGGAATGGAATGAAGAATTGACCTTCGGAATAAAGGAAGGAACCGGAACCAGAACTACCCGATCGGGAAAAACCTTACAAAAAGGAAAGGAACAGGCCAATGCCCCCAACTCCCCTAACCGACGAGCCGAAGTAATGGCTACCAAAAAGAACGTCTTCAAAGACAGATGGCGTAAATCACAGTCCCCCAATGGCTCAAATGGGGCCTCTGTCAAAACATCCAAAACCAAAGAAAGATCCCAGGAAGGAAAGGAACGTACTGGGCGAGGAAACAAATTAACCAGACCCTGAAAAAATCTAGGCATCAGGTGCCCTTCATCCTGAAGATTACGCCACGGACCCCTGAATGCCTGAATCGCCGCCCATTGTACCCTCAGAGATGCTACCGACAAACCCAAATGTGCGCCGTCCTGCAGGAACTGCATTACTTCAAAGATAGACGCGCATGTAGGATCTACTTCATGATTCAAACACCAAGAAGAAAAAACCTGCCACTGTCTACCATAGGAAAGTAAAGTGGAACGCCGCCTGGAAGCCAATAATGTAGAACTCAACGCTACAGGTACCCCCAGACCCGTTAAGCCCCTTCGTTCAACTTCCAGGCCGTCAAGTGCAACCTCCTCAACGACACCACTGATAGGCAGGGAAACTCCAGGGGGGATGGACAAAGAGGCAGAGGCCACATCCTCCCTTCTGCCATCAGCCTCAACAACGGGAACCAATTCGCCCGTGGCCAAAGAGGTGCAATCAGGATAACCCTGGAGCCCAGATCCCTCACCCTCAACAGAAAAGCCCTGAGAAGTTGAAACGGAGGGAATGCATACAACAGACCCCTCGGCCAAGGGCATGACATCCCGTCCACCTCCCAGGCCTGGGGACACCGAAACCGGGAGCAGAAGCGATCCAACTTTGCATTTTCCGCGGACGCAAACACATCCAACACTGGAAGCCCCCAAAGCCGCACCAGATACAGAAACAGAGACTTCCGGAGGGAGAAAAGTTGAGACGAAGGAATCACCCTGCTTAGAAGATCCGCCCGAACATTGACCACCCCCCGAATGTACGTGGTCCTGAGAGAAGGAACCCACTCCTGAGCCCACACAAAAATCTCCCTGGCCAGACTGAACAGCGCCCTTGACCTGGTCCCTCCTTGCCGGTTGACATAAGCTTTGGCCACTAAGTTGTCCGTCCGAATAAGAACCGCCTTCCCCCTCAGGGACCCCTGGAAATGGACCAGAGCCAGAAAGACCGCTCTTAATTCGCGCCAGTTCGATGACCGACTCGCCTCCCGAGGGGACCAAAACCCCTGAACCTGAGCCGACCCTATCCACGCCCCCCAACCGGAGAGGCTGGCATCCGTAGTCACCACCACGGGCCTCAGAGGAGACAAAGAAACCCCTACCCGAAGATGAGCTGCATCCAACCACCATTGCAGCTCCCTGCGAATCAATCTGGACCCCGGAACCCTGTCCCTCAGAGACCCGGACCCCGGAGTCCACCTTTTCAAGAACCACGTCATCAAGCACAGGAGATGGAAACGCGCCCAAGGAACCAGAAATATCACAGATGCCAAATGACCCTGCAGCCGCAACCAAAGAAGAGCTTGTGGCGCAGTCAGTGATACCACCTTCTTGACCAAGGCCTGGAGAACACCCAACCTCTTCTCTGATACCGACACCAAGCCGAGAAGAGTCTGAAACCGAGCCCCCAGAAAAACCAGATCCTGGGATGGAACTAAATCTGATTTCTCCCAATTGATTAAAAACCCGTGGTTTTGCAGGACCCCCAGAACTTGGTCCACCTGGCTCTGCAACAGGACACGTGACTGGGCATGAATTAAAATGTCGTCCAGATATGGATGAATAAACACCCCTTCTGAATGTAGCAAGGCCATCAGGGGGTCCAGCACCTTTGTGAAAATTTGAGGAGAAGATTTCAGACCGAAAGGAAGAACGCAAAACTGGTAGTGTTCTTGATCCACGGCAAACCTCAGGAACCTCTGAGAAGATCTTGCCACAGGCACGTGCAGGTAAGCATCCTGCAGGTCCAGCGACACAAGAAAGTCCCCTTGCCTGACCAATGGAAAGATAGTCTGAATAGACCGCATGCGGAAATGCACCGTCCTGATCCAAGTATTCACCTCCTTCAGATTGAGCACTGGTCGAAAACCCCCTGAAACTTTCTGCACCAGAAACAGGACCGAATAAGTTCCCTGACCCCTTTCTTCCAGTGGAACTCGGGAAATGGCCCCCTTGACCAACAAGTCCCTTACCCCGTCCAATAATGCCCTTCTCCATGACCCCCCTGAAGGCAGAGGGGTGGGACGCACCCCTGAATCTGGAGGAACTCTCACAAAATCGATTACATAACCATTGGCCACAATGTCTAGCACCCAATGATCGTTGATACTTTCCTCCCAAGCTGAAAGAAAGTGAATCAACCTTCCCCCAACCGGCCCTATGCCAGGCCCACAATGATTGTCAGGACCCCTTCTTGAAACCACCCCGGTTCGCAGGAGCAGCCTTCTTAGGGGAAAAACGTGGCTGAAAACGCCGTTTCCTAAATGAAAAGGATTTGGTCTCCCTATTCGGAGATGATCGGGAATGCTTCTCCCATCCTTTACTAGAAGTAGAACCTCCTTTATAAGGCAAGGCATGTTTCCGTTCCTTAAATGCCTTGGAAAGCATGGATGGCAACTGCTCTCCAAACAAGTTACGACCTTCAAACGGCAGTCTCAGCAAGGCCGCCTTCTCCCCTGGGTCAGCCTTCCAGGAACGTAACCAGAGGGACCTACGAGCCCCAATCAAAGCCCCCGATGCCAGCGCCGAAGTACGGACCACATCCGAAGAAACATCCGCCAACAATCTGGCCTGTTGCTCCATAACAGCCAGGAGCTCTGAACATTCGGCACCTTCCTGAACAGCCACCGCCAGCTTATCAAAGTCCTGCACCAATGACTGGGCCGCATAAGCAGAATAAATACCTGCCCTTAGCGCCAAATTCTCCCCGGCAAATGCCCTCTTAAGACCTGAATCCACCTTACGATCCGTGGCATCTGTAGGCACACAATCCTCCGGATTTACTGCCGTTTTGCCAATCAGGGTAGCTAGAATTGAATCCAGGCGGACCGAAGGAGGTAATACCTCCTCACCCTCAAGTAAATACAGTTTCTGCAGGAATCGTGGAACCTGAGCCTTATCCACATCTTTCCATTCACGAAACACCATCTCCTTCACAGGTCCCTGAAAAGGCATGGCAAACTTAGAAGGGGTCTGATATTGAGGAAATAAGTGAGAATCCGAGCTGGAAGGATGAAACACTGGGAAACCCAAATTGTCCCGAACATGTGCCATCACCTCCCACATTTCCTCTCTGGATACATATTTACCCCCAGAAGACGTAGAAGGGGCCTCATCACCCTCACTGTCTGACGAGGACTTCCTTGTAGCAGCCGTTGAATGAGAAATCTTAGAGTGACCAGTCCTGGTCACCCCTGCTTGAAGAGCCCTGGTAACAGCTACTTCAATCATCTCCTGTACCTCCTCCCTGGACATGAGGGGAGTGCCCCTATCCTGTAACTGTGAGTCCCCAGGAGTGGAAACTCCAGCAGCACCCTCCTCCTCAGAAGAGGAAGATGAGACAATCCTACGCCTCTTAGCCTGAACCTTCGGCATGACTATCCAATAAACACTGTCTTACATCCCAAATCACTCCCCATATATAGTGACTAGGACCTGCCCCCTAAAAATAAACCAATCCCCAAAAAGGTCAAATATTCCTGGCCAAACAACAAACAAAAAAACTGCGGGCAGAACGCCCATCCTACCAGTCGATTCCCGGCATCTCAGCTCAAAAGTCCCCATCCAGCAGCTCCTCGCAGCTCAGCAGCGTGGTAACCCGGAAATACAAGCCCCAGCTACAAAGGGCCGGTCGACCCCGCCGGCCGGCCCTCAATCTGCGTAGTCCTGAGCAGCCCGGCCGCTCGCATTCCAACGCGATCAGCTGGTGTACTCCTCGTGGTGCTCCGCACCCCGAGGAGCACCGTCAACGAAGACCTCCAGGCCCCGCCGTGCAGGTAAGGGAAAGAAAAAATGTCTAGCGTGGGCTAGACGAAAAAAACAGGAGGAGGTAAGGGTGGGGGGGGGGGTTTAAAAGGGGAAGGGAGGGTCTAGGGGGGAGGCGGGAGGCCTCATTGGTTTAAAAGGAAGGCGAGGGAGGGACGGGAGGTAATGCCTCTGATGCATATTTTCCTCAGAAAATGGTGTCCCTCGTGATGAGGTTCACTGGCCAATGGCGATCCGTGCCCAGCCCTGATTGGCCACTGGCAATGTACCCACAGCCCGAGTGCTCAGGAGTTTGACTTTAAGAAGCAGCCGGCATCTCTTTGTGGCTTTAACTCCACACAGGGCAGACATATTTATCCCTAATTTTTATCCTGCCACCCGAGAGGATGCTCTTCGACACGGTGCGGAAGTTCCTGCTGTCCTTGGACTGCCTGGGGCCAGACTCCCAGGCCTTCTTCACCTGCACTACTTGAGCTGGTGGACAAGGCCAGGGTGGAGTCCATCAAACTCCATGTACCGAGTCCCGCAGCGCTGCTGCAGACCTAGTGACGAGGTGCGGTACCCGAAGCACTGACAGAGCCTGCTGCAGACAGGTGAGCATCAGTGACTCTAGCTACTACGTCAGACAGGAAGCCCCTAGAAGTTATTCCGTTTGCAGTGCTATGCTACACAGGTTTCATTATCTGATATAAAGTAAACTGCACAGTTGGAACTTCTCTTACCCAACGCACTTATGGAAAGTTAAAGAAGTGTTCCATAAAAACAAGTTACTAACTTTACCCTCATTCATCTGTTCATCCTGCTGCAGGCAGGAGGTGGGCAGGTGTTTAGGTATAGGGGACTGATCGTTTTTGGGATTGGAAGTGCATAGATGTGATTTACTTTCTGGTAGTGTGCTGTTCATTCATCTGTTCATCCTCATTCAGCCTCTGTTTTTGACTTCTTTTAGGCATGAAGCACTTAAAGACGATTCGGTTCGAAGCGCTATGATACACATGCTGTCTGTTCATCCACCTGCAGACTGGGTTCTTTTGATAGGGAAGCAGTGTGCCGTACAGTTTCTTTCAACTAGGAAGTGCCTACAAATGATTCAGTTCACATGGGGGCGCTACATAGGAGGGAAGCTCTCTTCATGTGGGGAGGGGGCCCTGTAGGGGACCTGTAGCACTAGAGTCATGACAGTGGCGTGAGTACCTGCAGCGCACCTAGAAAAGTCCAGCTTTGTCTTACTTCTCTCCCATGTGTAAATCTTGCTGTTTTTTTTTTTAATATTTTGATATTATCCGGTACATGTTTTTTTAATCAAAATAAATCTAACAGCATATGGGATCTGTTAATTCATTTCTTATTGATCTGTGCGCCTTCTACCTTTCGTCAAAAATAACTTTATGCACCCATTTGATGTAAATGACCATCACATTTTACTCTGGCCACATCCACTGACTTTAAACGTCTTCACTTTAAGTGTCCTCCAGATGGTTTGTATGAAGCAAGTCGCAGACAGAAAGCACATGTCGGAAATGGGTTTCACTTACATTTATACCAACCAGCACAACTCCACAAAATTATTATGTTTGAAGTCAAACAATGAAATCTCTCTAGGGTGAAGAAACTGACGAGTAAACACCTGCATGTCCATTATTCTGACTGACCTGTGTGTTGAGCAGGGCAAAGTGCGGTGGATTTCAGAGTAATTCTCACGTTTTGAAAGAGAGGGCTGGTAACAACTCAGATATGTTCCGAACTATAATCTTCCACTGTCATGCAGAAGGGACCATGGCATGCAAGGGTATTTTTTCTGATCTCATGGCCCACTCTTTCTGCCAATGACATCACAGTGAGTTAAAACCAGTTGTGGCTTGAATCGCGTGGAAGGGGCGGGACGGCATGCGGGGTGGGGAGAAGGGAGGAATAAAAATTAAATAAAAAAATAAATAAACACTAACATTGCTTGCTGCCGCACCGCTCCATCTGCTCCTCCGTCCCGAGTGCAGGCACAGGCTCCCAGCCTGCCCTGCGGCCATTCCTGACGTTGCTCAAAGCAGCATCAGGATTGGCTGAGAGCGCCCAGCCAGGGCGCTCCCAGGCAAACTAGGAGCCTGCGCAGGCTCTCTCCAGCCCGGCAACTGTGTTGCTGGGCTTGAGAGAGCCTACTGCGCATGTTGTTTAGCTGGACCGAGACGGCCAGTCAAACACACATGCGCTCTGAGGGGGAGTGCTGTGCACTGCTCGTCACCTCCGTGGCCCCGCCCCTTTACAAGGAAATGATAATAAACTCTGTTTATTATCGTTTCTTTGTAAAGGTTTTGCAGCTGCCACTGCTGACGATGGTATCTAATGAAGGAGCCGCCCCGGGTTAAAACACAAGCATGTAATGGTCACAGCTCCTATTATCTAAGCAGAATTCGTTGTTATCCTGCTAGGGAGCTAACTTGACCGCATGCTGTGCCAGTTGGATTAACAATGAATCTGGAGTGCATAGTGTAGGAGGCTGGCCTGGCTTATAGTGGGTACCTGATGGTACTTACACCTTGTGTCAGGTCCACTTATCCCTTATTAGTAGATTAGTAGTGTTCTAGCAGCTTAGGCTGATAGAGGTAGCTATAGCAGAGCAGCTTAGGCTGAACTAGGAGACATGCAAAGCTCCTACTGTACCACTTATATCATATAGCACTATATCATAGGAAACACAATACTCAGAGTTATTAAAAATAAAGGTACTTTATTTTAGTGACAATATGCCAAAACTATCTCAGAGGATATACTCCCTTAGGAGGTAAGTAAAATACACAAAATATACACACAAACGAAAATCAGGTAAGTAAAACACTTAGAAAAGTAGTGCAAACACTGTAGAACACAATAGAATGCAATAGGAGACAATAGGCCTAGGGGCAACACAAATCATATACTCTAAAAGTGGAATGCGAACCACAAATGGATCCCAGGCCTAGTGTAGTGTGTAGAGGGTCGCTGGGAGTGTAAGAAAACACTAAGAGTGTCCAAGATACCCCACCCCAAGACCCTGAAAAGTAGGAGTAAAGTTACCCTACTGCCCCAGAAAGACAGTAAAGTTGAGCTAGGGGATTCTGCAAAGACAAAAACTGACTGCAAAACACTGAAGACGGATTCCTGGACCTGAGGACCTGCAAAGGAAGGGGACCAAGTCCAAGCCTCACGCAAGCATCCGGGGGGGGGCAGGAGCCCGCAAACCCCAGATGAAGGTGCAAAAGGGCTGCCTCCGGGTGGAAGAAGCCGAAGATTCTGCAACAACAGAAGGTGCCAGGAACTTCTCCTTTGGTCAGAAGATGTGCCACGGCGTGCTGGAGGATGCAGAGTTGTTTCCACGCAGAAAGACCACAAACCAGCCTTGCTAGCTGCAAGAGTCGCTGTTGGAGATTTTGGGTGCTGCCAGGGCCCAGGAAGGACCATGAGGTCGCCCTTTGGAGGAGGAGACAGAGGCGGTGCTCAGCAACAGAGACAGCCCACACAGAAGCAGGCAGCACCCGCAGAAGCACCTGAACAGGCGTTCAGGAAATCTGAGCACAGCGGTCATCTCAGCACAACAAAAGAGGGTCCCACGAAGTTGGAGGTCAACTCAGCGAGTTGGGCAATGCAGGACGGAGTGCTGGGGACCTGGGCTGTGCTGTGCACGAAGGAAGTCTTGCAAAAGTGCACAGAAGCCCTAGCAGCTGCAGATCACGCAGTACACAGGATTACTGTCTGGCGTGGGGAGGCAAGGACTTACCTCTACCAAATTTGGACAGAAGGACCACTGGACTGTTGGGGTCACTTGGATCTAGCTCCTGTGTTCCAGGGACCAGGCTCGTCAAGATGAGAGGGGACCCAGAGGACTGGAGAGGGGACCCAGAGGACTGGTGATGCAGAAGTTTGGTGCCTGCGTTAGCCGGGGGAAGATTCTGTTGACCCACAGGAGATTTCTTCTTGGTTTCCAGTGCAGGGTGAAGGCAGACAGCCCTCAGAGCATGCACCACCAGGTAGCAGTCGAGAAAGCCGGCAGAATTAGGCGCTACAATGTGGCTGGCAGTCTTCTTGCTAATTTGTTGCAGTTTTGCAGGCGTCCTGGAGCAGTCAGCGGTCGATCCTTGGCAGAAGTCGAATGGAGAAGTGCAGAGGAACTCTGGTGAGCTCTTGCATTCGTTATCTGGGGAGAAACCCACAGGAGAGACCCTAAACAGCCCTCAGAGGAGAATTGGCTACCTAACCAGGTAAGAGCCTATCAGGAAGGGTCTCTGATGTCACCTGCTAGCACTGGCCACTCAGAGGTCTCCATTGTGCCCTCACACCTCTGCATTCAAGATGGCAGAGGTCTGGGACACACTGGAGGAGCTCTGGGCACCACCCCTGGGGTGGTGATGGACAGGGGAGTGGTCACTCCCCTCTCCTTTGTCCAGCTTTGTGCCAGAGCAGGGGATGGGGGATCCCTGAACCAGTGTAGACGGGCTTATGCAAGGAGGGCACCATCTGTGCCCTTCAAAGCATTTCCAGAGGCTGGGGGAGGCTACTCCTCTCAGGCCCTTAACACCTATTTCCAAAGGGAGAGGGTGTAACACCCACTCTCAGAGGAAATCCTTTGTTCTGCCTTCCTAGGACTGTGCTGCCCAGACCCCAGGGGGGCAGAACCCTGTCTGAGGGGTTGGCAGCAGCAGTAGCTGCAGAGAAAACCCCAGAGAGCTAGTTTGGCAGTCCCCGGGTTCTATGCTGGAGCCCCGGGGATGGTATTGGGGGGACAATTCCATGATCCTAGACATGTTACATGGCCATGTTCAGAGTGACCATTGTGAAGCTACACATAGGTATTGACCTGTATGTAGTTCACACGTGTAATGGTGTCCCCGCACTCACAAAGTCTGGGGAAATTGCCCTGAACAATGTGGGGGCACCTTGGCTAGTGCCAGGGTGCCCCCACACTTAGTAACTTTGCACCTAACCTTCACTAAGTGAGGGTTAGACATATAGGTGACTTATAAGTTACTTAAGTGCAGTGTAAAATGGCTGTGAAATAACGTGGACGTTATTTCACTCAGGCTGCAGTGGCAGTCCTGTGTAAGAATTGTCTGAGTTCCCGATGGGTGGCAAAAGAAATGCTGCAGCCCATAGGGATCTCCTGGAACCCCAATACCCTGGGTAGCTAGGTACCATATAGTAGGGAATTATAAGGGTGTTCCAGAATGCCAATAAGAATTGGAGAAAATTGTCACTAGCCTGCAGTTTCAATTTCAATTTTAAAAGCAGAGAGAGCATAAACACTGAGGTTCTGGTTAGCAGAGCCTCGGTGATACAGTTAGGCACCACACAGAGAACACATACAGGGCACAACTTATGAGCACTGGGGTCCTGGCTAGCAGGATCCCAGTGGCACAGGCAAAAACAAACATACACACAAGTAAACATGGGGGTAACATGCCAGGCAAGATGGTACTTCCCTACACAACCCCCCCCAAATGAGGGACATAAAGGCTAACCTTGCCCAGATGAGTCTTCATTGTCTAAGTGGAAATATCTAGAGAGTCCATCTGCATTGGAGTGGGTACTCCCAGGTCTATGTTCCACTGTATAGTCCATTCCCTGTAGAGATATGGACCACCTCAAGAATTTAGAGTTTTCACCTTTCATTTGTTTGAGCCAAAGTTGAGGTTTGTGGTCTGTCTGAACAATAAAGTGAGTACCAAAGAGGTATGGTCTCAACTTTTTCAGTGCCCAGACCACAGCAAAGACCTTCCTCTCTATGGCAGACCAACGCTTTTCTCTAGGGGTCAACCTTCTGCTGATAAAAGCAACAGGTTGATCCTGGCCCTCAGTATTAAGCTGTGATAGTACTGCCCCAACCGCAATGCAGAAGCATCAGTCTGGACTATGAACTTTTTTGAGTAGCAAGGGCTTTTTAGGACAGGTGCAGAGCACATGGCCTATTTGAGCTCATCAAAAGCTTTTTGACAGCTAGCTGTCCATAATACCTTTTTAGGCATCTTCTTACTAGTGAGGTTATTAAGAGGAGCTGCAATGGAGCCATCATTCTTAATAAACCTCCTATAGTACCCTGTGAGGCCTAAAAAGCCTCTCACCTGGGTTTGAGTTGTAGGGGGAGCCCATTCCATAATGGTCTGGATCTTCCCCTGCAGTGGTGCAATCTGTTCCCCACTGTTAGAAATGGGGTTTTTGGTTGACAGTCAGGTTGCCCTCTGTCCAAGCAAGAACCCTCACTCTAGTCAGGGTAAGTCACACACAATCCAAAATCAGCCTGTGCTCACCCTCTGGTAGCTTGGCACGAGCAGTCAGGCTTAACTTAGAAGGCAATGTGTAAAGCATTTGTGCAATAAATCATACAACACCATAGCATAACACCACAAAAATACACCACACAGTATTTAGAAAAATATATAATATTTATCTGGGTATCTTCAGGTCAAAACGATCAAAGTTGCAATATGAATTTGTAAAGATATCACTGAAAAGTGATATAAAGTGTCTTAAGTCTTTAGAAAGTAAACAGAGTCTCTTTCAAACACAAAGTACCTGGTTTCTGGTGGAAAATCTCCTCAGAGGGCCACAAAGGAAGAGGTGCGTGGAAAAAGGGGTGTGTGCGTCGATTTCTCCCCAGCACACACGGACTTGAGTCGTTATTTTCCACGCGGGGAAGTCGGGCGTCGTTTTCCGGCGCGCGGACAGTCTCTTTCTGTGGGTCGCGGGGATTACCAGATGTCCCGGGTCTGTGCGTGGATTTTCCTGCTTGTTTTCCGGCTGCGCGTCGTTCTGCGGGGCTGCGCGTCGAAGTTTCGATCTCACGGCAGGCGTCGCGTCGATTTCTCCTGCGGAGTCGGGCGGCGTTGTCCTTGCGAGGCCGTGCGTCAAAGTTTTGATCTCACGGCAGGCGTCGCGTCGATTTCTCCCGGGAAGTCGGGCGGCGTTGTCCTTGCGAGGCCGTGCGTCGAAGTTTCGGTCGTCCCGAAGGCGTTGCGTTGATCAGCGTCGGTGTGCGGCGTTTTTCTTGCCGCGGAAAAAGCTGTGCGTCGAAAAGTTCGGCGCACGGAGCGTCCAAGAGGAAGAGGGAAGTCTTTTTGGTCCTGAGACTTCAGGGAACAGGAGGCAAGCTCTATCCAAGCCCTTGGAGAGCACTTTCACAGCCAGACAAGAGTTCAGCAAGGCAGCAGGGCAACAGCAAGGCAGCAGTCCTTTGTAGAAAGCAGACAGGTGAGTCCTTTGAGCAGCCAGGCAGTTCTTCT
Source organism: Pleurodeles waltl (assembly GCF_031143425.1). Classification (NCBI taxonomy): domain Eukaryota; kingdom Metazoa; phylum Chordata; class Amphibia; order Caudata; family Salamandridae; genus Pleurodeles; species Pleurodeles waltl. The sequence continues at coordinate 29,751,315 of NC_090445.1, read as the reverse complement.
TGGCAGGATGTAGTTTCTGGTTCAGGTTTCTTCTCCAGCAAGTGTCTAGTGAGGTAGGGCAGAGGCCCTGTTTTATACTAAGTTGTGCCTTTGAAGTGGGGGTGACTTCAAAGAGTCTCTAAGAAATGCATCAAGTTCCCTTTCAGCTCAATCCTGTCTGCCAGAGTCCCAGTAGGGGGTGTGGCAGTCCTTTGTGTGAGGGCAGGCCCTCCACCCTCCCAGCCCAGGAAGACCCATTCAAAATGCAGATGTATGCAAGTGAGGCTGAGTACCCTGTGTTTGGGGTGTGTCTGAGTGAATGCACAAGGAGCTGTCAACTAAACCTAGCCAGACGTGGATTGAAGGGCACAACAAGATTTTAGTGCAAAGAAATGCTCACTTTCTAAAAGTGGCATTTCTAGAATAGTAATATTAAATCCGACTTCACCAGTCAGCAGGATTTTGTATTACCATTCTGGCCATACTAAATATGACCTTCCTGCTCCTTTCAGATCAGCAGCTGACACTTCAACAGTGTATGAGGGCAGCCCCAATGTTAGCCTATGAAAGGAGCAGGCCTCACAGTAGTGTAAAAACGAATTTAGGAGTTTCACACTACCAGGACATATAACTACACAGGTACATGTCCTGCCTTTTACCTACACCGCACCCTGCTCTAGGGGTTACCTAGGGCACACATTAGGGATGACTTATATGTAGTAAAAGGGGAGTTCTAGGCTTGGCAAGTACTTTTAAATGCCAAGTCGAAGTGGCAGTGAAACTGCACACACAGGCCTTGCAATGGCAGGCCTGAGACAGGGTTAAGGGGCTACTGAGGTGGGTGGCACAACCAGTGCTGCAGGCCCACTAGTAGCATTTAATCTACCTGCCCTAGGCACACGTAGTGCACTCTACCAGGGACTTACAAGTAAATAAAATAGTCAATCATGGATAAACCAATCAGTAGTACAATTTACCCAGAGAGCATATGCACTTTAGCACTGGTTAGCAGTGGTAAAGTGCCCAGAGGTCAAAAGCCAACAACAACAGGTCAGAAAAAACAGGAGGAAGGAGGCAAAAAGTTTGGGGATGTCCCCGTCAAAAAGCCAGGTCCAACATGACCCCCTACCAGCCTAAAGCCAGGGGAGAACAATCACTATCCTGATGTACTTCCCTGTTTGAGGCGACAGAACAAGGACCCAGGCCCACAACAGCAGGGGCATGCTCCAGTTCTTCGCCTTCCTGACTCCAATTGGATCACTCTGTCCATACACTCAGGGCCCACTAAGCCAACCCATGGGGAACCTTTCTCCTTACCTGCGGATCCCATCTGTGCAGCACCTAACCTTACTTTGCTCACAGATGTATCCCAGGAGCAGGATAGTACCACCATGACCAACACAGTGGTGTTGCCCACTCTACCCCTGGGGTGTGACACTTGCCCCCTCCCCAGGGATAACTCTGTCCACCCGGACAGCAAGCCACAGTGATTACTGACAGCTGCCAGGGATGAGAGCCAGGCCCCAGGCCTCTCAAAGCTCTCCAACCACTGTGGCTGTGGAGAGTGGGGGGCGGTAGCCCCAGGTGCTGGGCACCCGTTAACCACTCTCCCTTCCACCAGGTCAGGGATGACAGCCTGAACCTGGTCCTCCCCTCTGGGGCTTTGTACCCTCCCTCCTGGAGCGGTACCCCCAGAGTCCAACATGGTCAGGGTGCTTACAGAAGTCACCCTGTACCATTCCTCCACCAGTGCAGGGCTGTTAACCTGCAACTGGCCCTCCAACCTGGGGCCTGTACCTTCAGGTTGGACTAGGGCCCGGGGTGAGGCTTCCCTCCCCCTGCCCTCCCTTCTGGGGTCCAGCACCCTCCAACTAGGAGTGGCCTCCTCAGAAGACAACATGGTAGGGGCACTGTTATCAGTAGCCCCTCCCTCCAGGTCCGGGGGGACACCCTGAACCTGGTCTTCCAGCCCAGGGTCTGTACCCCCAGACTGGATCACTACCTGGCAAACCAGGACTTCCTGGGAGGCACACCTACCCCCCACCAGGTCAGAGTTTAACCTCTGCACCTGCCCATTCAACTCAGAGTCACCACCCTGAAGTTGAACAATTGCCTGGCACGCCAGGACTTCCTGGAGGGCACACTGACCCTCCACCAGGTCAGAGTTTAACCTCTGCACCTGACCATTCAACTCAGAGTCACCACCCTGAAGTTGAACAATTGCCTGGCACGCCAGGACCTCCTGGAGGGCACACCGACCCTCCACCAGGTCAGAGTTTAACCTCTGAACTTGGCCATTCAACTCAGAGTCATCACCCTGAAGTTGAACAATTGCCTGGCACACCAGGACTTCCTGGAGGGCACACTGACCCTCCACCAGGTCAGAGTTTAACCTCTGAACCTGGGTATCCAACCCAGAGTCACCACCCTGAGGTTGAACAATTGCCTGGCACACCAGGACTTTCTGGGGGGCACACCTACCCCCCACCAGGTCAGAGTTTAACCTCTGAACCCGGTTATCCAACCCAGAGTCAGCACTCTGAGGTTGAACAATTGCCTGGCACACCAGGACTTTCTGGGGGGCACACCTACCCCCCACCAGGTCAGAGTTTAACCTCTGAACCCGGTTATCCAACCCAGAGTCAGCACTCTGAGGTTGGACAACTGCCTGGTACACCAGGACTTTCTGGGGGGCACGCCTACCCCCCAACAGGTCAGAGCTTATCCCCTGAACCTGGTTAGCCAACCCAGAGTCACCACCCTGAGGTTGAATCTTTGCCTGGCATGCCAGGACTTCCTGGGGGGCACTCTCACCCCCCACAAGGGACACACCGTCCCCAAGGGCCACACAAGAGTCTGGTTGGCGCAGGTCTCCCGACCTCTGCCCATCCGGCAGAGTCTGGGTTTCCCCCAAACCAGAAACGGTTTCACCTGGGTCATTCCTGGGGGGCTCTGCTCTCAGAGCTGTCCCCTGACTCTCAAGGTCCTCCACTGGGGTCTGCAACCCCCTCTCAACCCTATGTCTGGACTTCTGCACCCCCTCACTAGGAGGGGTACTGCCAGACACCAGAACTGTTGGGATTCTGGCTACAGTCACCCCCCCAAGTTCTTCTGACACTGCAGGGCTTCCCTCAAAAGGTGGCCCTACGGTACAGGCTAGGCTTCCCTCCTGGTGTTCCCTCATGGAACCCTCTAGGACCTGGGACCTACCTGGGACACTACAATCCTCTCCCACCACACTCGGTTGGGAACCATCTAGACCACTCCCTTCAGGAGCACCCCCAAATGCCTCTTCAGACTCTCTGGTACTCACCCAGAAGTCTGCCTCCATTGTAAGTTCCCTGGGGTCAGAGAACTCACACTCCACCTGGTGTTGGCGTAGCTCTGGAAAATAAGGACCAGACATATGCTCTCCAACAATTACATCACTCTGCCCTTCACATGTATTAACCACAGTACCCTTCACCCAACCACCCAGTAACTCAACCTTGGAAAAGCACTCTACTTCACCCTCCTGAGACTGGTGAGACAGTATCTGTCTGTCCCTGACACTCAACCCAAACTCTTCTGGGATGTCTCTACACTCTATATCCAGGACGTCCACCAGGGGGGAACCCTTTTCTCTGTCACTCTCTGCTAGAGTCAGTAAAGTGTCCCTCCCCCCAGTAGGAATATGACTCCCTGTGCCAGTTCCCCAATCCTTCTCAGGGACCCTGTGCATAACGGGAACTACCTCATACCCTTGAACTGCCTGGGGTGTGTCAACTCCCTTCTTCAAGTTGGGCACCACATCTCTGGGCTTGTGCCCTTCTTCAGCAGTACTAGATGCAAGATTTTTGCTGCCACCATCTGAACTGGACTCAGCCCTTCCGGCCTCCAGTTTCAGCTCTTTACAGCTCAGCTCTTGAGCTGCAATCTTTTCTTCTTCCAGGGCTAAGAGTCTTTTTGCCTCAACCTCTGCAAGATACTCCTCTAATTGTTGCTCCTGTCGCCTTTGACTTCGGAGCCATTCATCTATTTCTGGGTCACTGTCCAACTCTGAGTAGTCTTCCTCCTCATCTGAGTAGTCTTCCTCCTCATGTGCGTAGTCCTCCTCCTCCTCTGAGGGGTACTTAGTCATTTGGTTTCTTGCTGCCTCTCTCTCTGCCCATCTTTCCTCCCCCCAGACTATGTAGTGATGGAGCATCTCCGCTTTAGTAGATCTCCTTGCTACAGGAAGGCCCCATTGTCTGCAAAGCTTCCTTAGGTCAGCCTTAGTGAGGTGGTCAGTACGAACAAAGAATGAGTAGGTACACAATCCCATTTTGATAAGATCTTATCAGCAAAAACCAAAATCCAAAGTCCAAAATATCAATAGTATATCCAGGAGGACATCAGAGAACCAAGAGCCAAAAAAGATGAAAAATCAAGTTGACCTTCAACTGTGGGTAGGTAGTGAAATACTTAGCTACTGTATGTCACTGCACAAATACAAGTCCTATCCTCACCGCTGATCACCAATGTTAGAAATTGGGTTTTTGGTTGACAGTCAGGTTGCCCTCTGTCCAAGCAAGAACCCTCACTCTAGTCAGGGTAAGTCACACACAATCCAAAATCAGCCTGTGCTCACCCTCTGGTAGCTTGGCACGAGCAGTCAGGCTTAACTTAGAAGGCAATGTGTAAAGCATTTGTGCAATAAATCATACAACACCATAGCATAACACCACAAAAATACACCACACAGTATTTAGAAAAATATATAATATTTATCTGGGTATCTTCAGGTCAAAACGATCAAAGTTGCAATATGAATTTGTAAAGATATCACTGAAAAGTGATATAAAGTGTCTTAAGTCTTTAGAAAGTAAACAGAGTCTCTTTCAAACACAAAGTACCTGGTTTCTGGTGGAAAATCTCCTCAGAGGGCCACAAAGGAAGAGGTGCGTGGAAAAAGGGGTGTGTGCGTCGATTTCTCCCCAGCACACACGGACTTGCGTCGTTATTTTCCACGCGGGGAAGTCGGGCGTCGTTTTCCGGCGCGCGGACAGTCTCTTTCTGTGGGTCGCGGGGATTACCAGATGTCCCGGGTCTGTGCGTGGATTTTCCTGCTTGTTTTCCGGCTGCGCGTCGTTCTGCGGGGCTGCGCGTCGAAGTTTCGATCTCACGGCAGGCGTCGCGTCGATTTCTCCTGCGGAGTCGGGCGGCGTTGTCCTTGCGAGGCCGTGCGTCAAAGTTTTGATCTCACGGCAGGCGTCGCGTCGATTTCTCCTGCGGAGTCGGGCGGCGTTGTCCTTGCGAGGCCGTGCGTCAAAGTTTTGATCTCACGGCAGGCGTTGCGTCGATTTCTCCCGGGAAGTCGGGCGGCGTTGTCCTTGCGAGGCCGTGCGTCGAAGTTTCGGTCGTCCCGAAGGCGTCGCGTTGATCAGCGTCGGTGTGCGGCGTTTTTCTTGCCGCGGAAAAAGCTGTGCGCCGAAAAGTTCGGCGCACGGAGCGTCCAAGAGGAAGAGGGAAGTCTTTTTGGTCCTGAGACTTCAGGGAACAGGAGGCAAGCTCTATCCAAGCCCTTGGAGAGCACTTTCACAGCCAGACAAGAGTTCAGCAAGGCAGCAGGGCAACAGCAAGGCAGCAGTCCTTTGTAGAAAGCAGACAGGTGAGTCCTTTGAGCAGCCAGGCAGTTCTTCTTGGCAGGATGTAGTTTCTGGTTCAGGTTTCTTCTCCAGCAAGTGTCTAGTGAGGTAGGGCAGAGGCCCTGTTTTATACTAAGTTGTGCCTTTGAAGTGGGGGTGACTTCAAAGAGTCTCTAAGAAATGCACCAAGTTCCCTTTCAGCTCAATCCTGTCTGCCAGAGTCCCAGTAGGGGGTGTGGCAGTCCTTTGTGTGAGGGCAGGCCCTCCACCCTCCCAGCCCAGGAAGACCCATTCAAAATGCAGATGTATGCAAGTGAGGCTGAGTACCCTGTGTTTGGGGTGTGTCTGAGTGAATGCACAAGGAGCTGTCAACTAAACCTAGCCAGACGTGGATTGAAGGGCACAACAAGATTTTAGTGCAAAGAAATGCTCACTTTCTAAAAGTGGCATTTCTAGAATAGTAATATTAAATCCGACTTCACCAGTCAGCAGGATTTTGTATTACCATTCTGGCCATACTAAATATGACCTTCCTGCTCCTTTCAGATCAGCAGCTGACACTTCAACAGTGTATGAGGGCAGCCCCAATGTTAGCCTATGAAAGGAGCAGGCCTCACAGTAGTGTAAAAACGAATTTAGGAGTTTCACACTACCAGGACATATAACTACACAGGTACATGTCCTGCCTTTTACCTACACCGCACCCTGCTCTAGGGGTTACCTAGGGCACACATTAGGGATGACTTATATGTAGTAAAAGGGGAGTTCTAGGCTTGGCAAGTACTTTTAAATGCCAAGTCGAAGTGGCAGTGAAACTGCACACACAGGCCTTGCAATGGCAGGCCTGAGACAGGGTTAAGGGGCTACTGAGGTGGGTGGCACAACCAGTGCTGCAGGCCCACTAGTAGCATTTAATCTACCTGCCCTAGGCACACGTAGTGCACTCTACCAGGGACTTACAAGTAAATAAAATAGTCAATCATGGATAAACCAATCAGTAGTACAATTTACCCAGAGAGCATATGCACTTTAGCACTGGTTAGCAGTGGTAAAGTGCCCAGAGGTCAAAAGCCAACAACAACAGGTCAGAAAAAACAGGAGGAAGGAGGCAAAAAGTTTGGGGATGTCCCCGTCAAAAAGCCAGGTCCAACATGACCCCCTACCAGCCTAAAGCCAGGGGAGAACAATCACTATCCTGATGTACTTCCCTGTTTGAGGCGACAGAACAAGGACCCAGGCCCACAACAGCAGGGGCATGCTCCAGTTCTTCGCCTTCCTGACTCCAATTGGATCACTCTGTCCATACTCTCAGGGCCCACTAGGCCAACCCATGGGGAACCTTTCTCCTTACCTGCGGATCCCATCTGTGCAGCACCTAACCTTACTTTGCTCACAGATGTATCCCAGGAGCAGGATAGTACCACCATGACCAACACAGTGGTGTTGCCCACTCTACCCCTGGGGTGTGACACTTGCCCCCTCCCCAGGGATAACTCTGTCCACCCGGACAGCAAGCCACAGTGATTACTGACAGCTGCCAGGGATGAGAGCCAGGCCCCAGGCCTCTCAAAGCTCTCCAACCACTGTGGCTGTGGAGAGTGGGGGGCGGTAGCCCCAGGTGCTGGGCACCCGTTAACCACTCTCCCTTCCACCAGGTCAGGGATGACAGCCTGAACCTGGTCCTCCCCTCTGGGGCTTTGTACCCTCCCTCCTGGAGCGGTACCCCCAGAGTCCAACATGGTCAGGGTGCTTACAGAAGTCACCCTGTACCATTCCTCCACCAGTGCAGGGCTGTTAACCTGCAACTGGCCCTCCAACCTGGGGCCTGTACCTTCAGGTTGGACTAGGGCCCGGGGTGAGGCTTCCCTCCCCCTGCCCTCCCTTCTGGGGTCCAGCACCCTCCAACTAGGAGTGGCCTCCTCAGAAGACAACATGGTAGGGGCACTGTTATCAGTAGCCCCTCCCTCCAGGTCCGGGGGGACACCCTGAACCTGGTCTTCCAGCCCAGGGTCTGTACCCCCAGACTGGATCACTACCTGGCAAACCAGGACTTCCTGGGAGGCACACCTACCCCCCACCAGGTCAGAGTTTAACCTCTGCACCTGCCCATTCAACTCAGAGTCACCACCCTGAAGTTGAACAATTGCCTGGCACGCCAGGACTTCCTGGAGGGCACACTGACCCTCCACCAGGTCAGAGTTTAACCTCTGCACCTGACCATTCAACTCAGAGTCACCACCCGGAAGTTGAACAATTGCCTGGCACGCCAGGACCTCCTGGAGGGCACACCGACCCTCCACCAGGTCAGAGTTTAACCTCTGAACTTGGCCATTCAACTCAGAGTCATCACCCTGAAGTTGAACAATTGCCTGGCACACCAGGACTTCCTGGAGGGCACACTGACCCTCCACCAGGTCAGAGTTTAACCTCTGAACCTGGGTATCCAACCCAGAGTCACCACCCTGAGGTTGAACAATTGCCTGGCACACCAGGACTTTCTGGGGGGCACACCTACCCCCCACCAGGTCAGAGTTTAACCTCTGAACCCGGTTATCCAACCCAGAGTCAGCACTCTGAGGTTGAACAATTGCCTGGCACACCAGGACTTTCTGGGGGGCACACCTACCCCCCACCAGGTCAGAGTTTAACCTCTGAACCCGGTTATCCAACCCAGAGTCAGCACTCTGAGGTTGGACAACTGCCTGGTACACCAGGACTTTCTGGGGGGCACGCCTACCCCCCAACAGGTCAGAGCTTATCCCCTGAACCTGGTTAGCCAACCCAGAGTCACCACCCTGAGGTTGAATCTTTGCCTGGCATGCCAGGACTTCCTGGGGGGCACTCTCACCCCCCACAAGGGACACACCGTCCCCAAGGGCCACACAAGAGTCTGGTTGGCGCAGGTCTCCCGACCTCTGCCCATCCGGCAGAGTCTGGGTTTCCCCCAAACCAGAAACGGTTTCACCTGGGTCATTCCTGGGGGGCTCTGCTCTCAGAGCTGTCCCCTGACTCTCAAGGTCCTCCACTGGGGTCTGCAACCCCCTCTCAACCCTATGTCTGGACTTCTGCACCCCCTCACTAGGAGGGGTACTGCCAGACACCAGAACTGTTGGGATTCTGGCTACAGTCACCCCCCCAAGTTCTTCTGACACTGCGGGGCTTCCCTCAAAAGGTGGCCCTACGGTACAGGCTAGGCTTCCCTCCTGGTGTTCCCTCATGGAACCCTCTAGGACCTGGGACCTACCTGGGACACTACAATCCTCTCCCACCACACTCGGTTGGGAACCATCTAGACCACTCCCTTCAGGAGCACCCCCAAATGCCTCTTCAGACTCTCTGGTACTCACCCAGAAGTCTGCCTCCATTGTAAGTTCCCTGGGGTCAGAGAACTCACACTCCACCTGGTGTTGGCGTAGCTCTGGAAAATAAGGACCAGACATATGCTCTCCAACAATTACATCACTCTGCCCTTCACATGTATTAACCACAGTACCCTTCACCCAACCACCCAGTAACTCAACCTTGGAAAAGCACTCTACTTCACCCTCCTGAGACTGGTGAGACAGTATCTGTCTGTCCCTGACACTCAACCCAAACTCTTCTGGGATGTCTCTACACTCTATATCCAGGACGTCCACCAGGGGGGAACCCTTTTCTCTGTCACTCTCTGCTAGAGTCAGTAAAGTGTCCCTCCCCCCAGTAGGAATATGACTCCCTGTGCCAGTTCCCCAATCCTTCTCAGGGACCCTGTGCATAACGGGAACTACCTCATACCCTTGAACTGCCTGGGGTGTGTCAACTCCCTTCTTCAAGTTGGGCACCACATCTCTGGGCTTGTGCCCTTCTTCAGCAGTACTAGATGCAAGATTTTTGCTGCCACCATCTGAACTGGACTCAGCCCTTCCGGCCTCCAGTTTCAGCTCTTTACAGCTCAGCTCTTGAGCTGCAATCTTTTCTTCTTCCAGGGCTAAGAGTCTTTTTGCCTCAACCTCTGCAAGATACTCCTCTAATTGTTGCTCCTGTCGCCTTTGACTTCGGAGCCATTCATCTATTTCTGGGTCACTGTCCAACTCTGAGTAGTCTTCCTCCTCATCTGAGTAGTCTTCCTCCTCATGTGCGTAGTCCTCCTCCTCCTCTGAGGGGTACTTAGTCATTTGGTTTCTTGCTGCCTCTCTCTCTGCCCATCTTTCCTCCCCCCAGACTATGTAGTGATGGAGCATCTCCGCTTTAGTAGATCTCCTTGCTACAGGAAGGCCCCATTGTCTGCAAAGCTTCCTTAGGTCAGCCTTAGTGAGGTGGTCAGTACGAACAAAGAATGAGTAGGTACACAATCCCATTTTGATAAGATCTTATCAGCAAAAACCAAAATCCAAAGTCCAAAATATCAATAGTATATCCAGGAGGACATCAGAGAACCAAGAGCCAAAAAAGATGAAAAATCAAGTTGACCTTCAACTGTGGGTAGGTAGTGAAATACTTAGCTACTGTATGTCACTGCACAAATACAAGTCCTATCCTCACCGCTGATCACCAATGTTAGAAATTGGGTTTTTGGTTGACAGTCAGGTTGCCCTCTGTCCAAGCAAGAACCCTCACTCTAGTCAGGGTAAGTCACACACAATCCAAAATCAGCCTGTGCTCACCCTCTGGTAGCTTGGCACGAGCAGTCAGGCTTAACTTAGAAGGCAATGTGTAAAGCATTTGTGCAATAAATCATACAACACCATAGCATAACACCACAAAAATACACCACACAGTATTTAGAAAAATATATAATATTTATCTGGGTATCTTCAGGTCAAAACGATCAAAGTTGCAATATGAATTTGTAAAGATATCACTGAAAAGTGATATAAAGTGTCTTAAGTCTTTAGAAAGTAAACAGAGTCTCTTTCAAACACAAAGTACCTGGTTTCTGGTGGAAAATCTCCTCAGAGGGCCACAAAGGAAGAGGTGCGTGGAAAAAGGGGTGTGTGCGTCGATTTCTCCCCAGCACACACGGACTTGAGTCGTTATTTTCCACGCGGGGAAGTCGGGCGTCGTTTTCCGGCGCGCGGACAGTCTCTTTCTGTGGGTCGCGGGGATTACCAGATGTCCCGGGTCTGTGCGTGGATTTTCCTGCTTGTTTTCCGGCTGCGCGTCGTTCTGCGGGGCTGCGCGTCGAAGTTTCGATCTCACGGCAGGCGTCGCGTCGATTTCTCCTGCGGAGTCGGGCGGCGTTGTCCTTGCGAGGCCGTGCGTCAAAGTTTTGATCTCACGGCAGGCGTCGCGTCGATTTCTCCCGGGAAGTCGGGCGGCGTTGTCCTTGCGAGGCCGTGCGTCGAAGTTTCGGTCGTCCCGAAGGCGTTGCGTTGATCAGCGTCGGTGTGCGGCGTTTTTCTTGCCGCGGAAAAAGCTGTGCGTCGAAAAGTTCGGCGCACGGAGCGTCCAAGAGGAAGAGGGAAGTCTTTTTGGTCCTGAGACTTCAGGGAACAGGAGGCAAGCTCTATCCAAGCCCTTGGAGAGCACTTTCACAGCCAGACAAGAGTTCAGCAAGGCAGCAGGGCAACAGCAAGGCAGCAGTCCTTTGTAGAAAGCAGACAGGTGAGTCCTTTGAGCAGCCAGGCAGTTCTTCTTGGCAGGATGTAGTTTCTGGTTCAGGTTTCTTCTCCAGCAAGTGTCTAGTGAGGTAGGGCAGAGGCCCTGTTTTATACTAAGTTGTGCCTTTGAAGTGGGGGTGACTTCAAAGAGTCTCTAAGAAATGCATCAAGTTCCCTTTCAGCTCAATCCTGTCTGCCAGAGTCCCAGTAGGGGGTGTGGCAGTCCTTTGTGTGAGGGCAGGCCCTCCACCCTCCCAGCCCAGGAAGACCCATTCAAAATGCAGATGTATGCAAGTGAGGCTGAGTACCCTGTGTTTGGGGTGTGTCTGAGTGAATGCACAAGGAGCTGTCAACTAAACCTAGCCAGACGTGGATTGAAGGGCACAACAAGATTTTAGTGCAAAGAAATGCTCACTTTCTAAAAGTGGCATTTCTAGAATAGTAATATTAAATCCGACTTCACCAGTCAGCAGGATTTTGTATTACCATTCTGGCCATACTAAATATGACCTTCCTGCTCCTTTCAGATCAGCAGCTGACACTTCAACAGTGTATGAGGGCAGCCCCAATGTTAGCCTATGAAAGGAGCAGGCCTCACAGTAGTGTAAAAACGAATTTAGGAGTTTCACACTACCAGGACATATAACTACACAGGTACATGTCCTGCCTTTTACCTACACCGCACCCTGCTCTAGGGGTTACCTAGGGCACACATTAGGGATGACTTATATGTAGTAAAAGGGGAGTTCTAGGCTTGGCAAGTACTTTTAAATGCCAAGTCGAAGTGGCAGTGAAACTGCACACACAGGCCTTGCAATGGCAGGCCTGAGACAGGGTTAAGGGGCTACTGAGGTGGGTGGCACAACCAGTGCTGCAGGCCCACTAGTAGCATTTAATCTACCTGCCCTAGGCACACGTAGTGCACTCTACCAGGGACTTACAAGTAAATAAAATAGTCAATCATGGATAAACCAATCAGTAGTACAATTTACCCAGAGAGCATATGCACTTTAGCACTGGTTAGCAGTGGTAAAGTGCCCAGAGGTCAAAAGCCAACAACAACAGGTCAGAAAAAATAGGAGGAAGGAGGCAAAAAGTTTGGGGATGTCCCCGTCAAAAAGCCAGGTCCAACATGACCCCCTACCAGCCTAAAGCCAGGGGAGAACAATCACTATCCTGATGTACTTCCCTGTTTGAGGCGACAGAACAAGGACCCAGGCCCACAACAGCAGGGGCATGCTCCAGTTCTTCGCCTTCCTGACTCCAATTGGATCACTCTGTCCATACTCTCAGGGCCCACTAAGCCAACCCATGGGGAACCTTTCTCCTTACCTGCGGATCCCATCTGTGCAGCACCTAACCTTACTTTGCTCACAGATGTATCCCAGGAGCAGGATAGTACCACCATGACCAACACAGTGGTGTTGCCCACTCTACCCCTGGGGTGTGACACTTGCCCCCTCCCCAGGGATAACTCTGTCCACCCGGACAGCAAGCCACAGTGATTACTGACAGCTGCCAGGGATGAGAGCCAGGCCCCAGGCCTCTCAAAGCTCTCCAACCACTGTGGCTGTGGAGAGTGGGGGGCGGTAGCCCCAGGTGCTGGGCACCCGTTAACCACTCTCCCTTCCACCAGGTCAGGGATGACAGCCTGAACCTGGTCCTCCCCTCTGGGGCTTTGTACCCTCCCTCCTGGAGCGGTACCCCCAGAGTCCAACATGGTCAGGGTGCTTACAGAAGTCACCCTGTACCATTCCTCCACCAGTGCAGGGCTGTTAACCTGCAACTGGCCCTCCAACCTGGGGCCTGTACCTTCAGGTTGGACTAGGGCCCGGGGTGAGGCTTCCCTCCCCCTGCCCTCCCTTCTGGGGTCCAGCACCCTCCAACTAGGAGTGGCCTCCTCAGAAGACAACATGGTAGGGGCACTGTTATCAGTAGCCCCTCCCTCCAGGTCCGGGGGGACACCCTGAACCTGGTCTTCCAGCCCAGGGTCTGTACCCCCAGACTGGATCACTACCTGGCAAACCAGGACTTCCTGGGAGGCACACCTACCCCCCACCAGGTCAGAGTTTAACCTCTGCACCTGCCCATTCAACTCAGAGTCACCACCCTGAAGTTGAACAATTGCCTGGCACGCCAGGACTTCCTGGAGGGCACACTGACCCTCCACCAGGTCAGAGTTTAACCTCTGCACCTGACCATTCAACTCAGAGTCACCACCCTGAAGTTGAACAATTGCCTGGCACGCCAGGACCTCCTGGAGGGCACACCGACCCTCCACCAGGTCAGAGTTTAACCTCTGAACTTGGCCATTCAACTCAGAGTCATCACCCTGAAGTTGAACAATTGCCTGGCACACCAGGACTTCCTGGAGGGCACACTGACCCTCCACCAGGTCAGAGTTTAACCTCTGAACCTGGGTATCCAACCCAGAGTCACCACCCTGAGGTTGAACAATTGCCTGGCACACCAGGACTTTCTGGGGGGCACACCTACCCCCCACCAGGTCAGAGTTTAACCTCTGAACCCGGTTATCCAACCCAGAGTCAGCACTCTGAGGTTGAACAATTGCCTGGCACACCAGGACTTTCTGGGGGGCACACCTACCCCCCACCAGGTCAGAGTTTAACCTCTGAACCCGGTTATCCAACCCAGAGTCAGCACTCTGAGGTTGGACAACTGCCTGGTACACCAGGACTTTCTGGGGGGCACGCCTACCCCCCAACAGGTCAGAGCTTATCCCCTGAACCTGGTTAGCCAACCCAGAGTCACCACCCTGAGGTTGAATCTTTGCCTGGCATGCCAGGACTTCCTGGGGGGCACTCTCACCCCCCACAAGGGACACACCGTCCCCAAGGGCCACACAAGAGTCTGGTTGGCGCAGGTCTCCCGACCTCTGCCCATCCGGCAGAGTATGGGTTTCCCCCAAACCAGAAACGGTTTCACCTGGGTCATTCCTGGGGGGCTCTGCTCTCAGAGCTGTCCCCTGACTCTCAAGGTCCTCCACTGGGGTCTGCAACCCCCTCTCAACCCTATGTCTGGACTTCTGCACCCCCTCACTAGGAGGGGTACTGCCAGACACCAGAACTGTTGGGATTCTGGCTACAGTCACCCCCCCAAGTTCTTCTGACACTGCGGGGCTTCCCTCAAAAGGTGGCCCTACGGTACAGGCTAGGCTTCCCTCCTGGTGTTCCCTCATGGAACCCTCTAGGACCTGGGACCTACCTGGGACACTACAATCCTCTCCCACCACACTCGGTTGGGAACCATCTAGACCACTCCCTTCAGGAGCACCCCCAAATGCCTCTTCAGACTCTCTGGTACTCACCCAGAAGTCTGCCTCCATTGTAAGTTCCCTGGGGTCAGAGAACTCACACTCCACCTGGTGTTGGCGTAGCTCTGGAAAATAAGGACCAGACATATGCTCTCCAACAATTACATCACTCTGCCCTTCACATGTATTAACCACAGTACCCTTCACCCAACCACCCAGTAACTCAACCTTGGAAAAGCACTCTACTTCACCCTCCTGAGACTGGTGAGACAGTATCTGTCTGTCCCTGACACTCAACCCAAACTCTTCTGGGATGTCTCTACACTCTATATCCAGGACGTCCACCAGGGGGGAACCCTTTTCTCTGTCACTCTCTGCTAGAGTCAGTAAAGTGTCCCTCCCCCCAGTAGGAATATGACTCCCTGTGCCAGTTCCCCAATCCTTCTCAGGGACCCTGTGCATAACGGGAACTACCTCATACCCTTGAACTGCCTGGGGTGTGTCAACTCCCTTCTTCAAGTTGGGCACCACATCTCTGGGCTTGTGCCCTTCTTCAGCAGTACTAGATGCAAGATTTTTGCTGCCACCATCTGAACTGGACTCAGCCCTTCCGGCCTCCAGTTTCAGCTCTTTACAGCTCAGCTCTTGAGCTGCAATCTTTTCTTCTTCCAGGGCTAAGAGTCTTTTTGCCTCAACCTCTGCAAGATACTCCTCTAATTGTTGCTCCTGTCGCCTTTGACTTCGGAGCCATTCATCTATTTCTGGGTCACTGTCCAACTCTGAGTAGTCTTCCTCCTCATCTGAGTAGTCTTCCTCCTCATGTGCGTAGTCCTCCTCCTCCTCTGAGGGGTACTTAGTCATTTGGTTTCTTGCTGCCTCTCTCTCTGCCCATCTTTCCTCCCCCCAGACTATGTAGTGATGGAGCATCTCCGCTTTAGTAGATCTCCTTGCTACAGGAAGGCCCCATTGTCTGCAAAGCTTCCTTAGGTCAGCCTTAGTGAGGTGGTCAGTACGAACAAAGAATGAGTAGGTACACAATCCCATTTTGATAAGATCTTATCAGCAAAAACCAAAATCCAAAGTCCAAAATATCAATAGTATATCCAGGAGGACATCAGAGAACCAAGAGCCAAAAAAGATGAAAAATCAAGTTGACCTTCAACTGTGGGTAGGTAGTGAAATACTTAGCTACTGTATGTCACTGCACAAATACAAGTCCTATCCTCACCGCTGATCACCAATGTTAGAAATTGGGTTTTTGGTTGACAGTCAGGTTGCCCTCTGTCCAAGCAAGAACCCTCACTCTAGTCAGGGTAAGTCACACACAATCCAAAATCAGCCTGTGCTCACCCTCTGGTAGCTTGGCACGAGCAGTCAGGCTTAACTTAGAAGGCAATGTGTAAAGCATTTGTGCAATAAATCATACAACACCATAGCATAACACCACAAAAATACACCACACAGTATATAGAAAATTATATAATATTTTTCTGGGTATCTTCAGGTCAAAACGATCAAAGTTGCAATATGAATTTGTAAAGATATCACTGAAAAGTGATATAAAGTGTCTTAAGTCTTTAGAAAGTAAACAGAGTCTCTTTCAAACACAAAGTACCTGGTTTCTGGTGGAAAATCTCCTCAGAGGGCCACAAAGGAAGAGGTGCGTGGAAAAAGGGGTGTGTGCGTCGATTTCTCCCCAGCACACACGGACTTGCGTCGTTATTTTCCACGCGGGGAAGTCGGGCGTCGTTTTCCGGCGCGCGGACAGTCTCTTTCTGTGGGTCGCGGGGATTACCAGATGTCCCGGGTCTGTGCGTGGATTTTCCTGCTTGTTTTCCGGCTGCGCGTCGTTCTGCGGGGCTGCGCGTCGAAGTTTCGATCTCACGGCAGGCGTCGCGTCGATTTCTCCTGCGGAGTCGGGCGGCGTTGTCCTTGCGAGGCCGTGCGTCAAAGTTTTGATCTCACGGCAGGCGTCGCGTCGATTTCTCCTGCGGAGTCGGGCGCCGTTGTCCTTGCGAGGCCGTGCGTCAAAGTTTTGATCTCACGGCAGGCGTTGCGTCGATTTCTCCCGGGAAGTCGGGCGGCGTTGTCCTTGCGAGGCCGTGCGTCGAAGTTTCGGTCGTCCCGAAGGCGTCGCGTTGATCAGCGTCGGTGTGCGGCGTTTTTCTTGCCGCGGAAAAAGCTGTGCGCCGAAAAGTTCGGCGCACGGAGCGTCCAAGAGGAAGAGGGAAGTCTTTTTGGTCCTGAGACTTCAGGGAACAGGAGGCAAGCTCTATCCAAGCCCTTGGAGAGCACTTTCACAGCCAGACAAGAGTTCAGCAAGGCAGCAGGGCAACAGCAAGGCAGCAGTCCTTTGTAGAAAGCAGACAGGTGAGTCCTTTGAGCAGCCAGGCAGTTCTTCTTGGCAGGATGTAGTTTCTGGTTCAGGTTTCTTCTCCAGCAAGTGTCTAGTGAGGTAGGGCAGAGGCCCTGTTTTATACTAAGTTGTGCCTTTGAAGTGGGGGTGACTTCAAAGAGTCTCTAAGAAATGCACCAAGTTCCCTTTCAGCTCAATCCTGTCTGCCAGAGTCCCAGTAGGGGGTGTGGCAGTCCTTTGTGTGAGGGCAGGCCCTCCACCCTCCCAGCCCAGGAAGACCCATTCAAAATGCAGATGTATGCAAGTGAGGCTGAGTACCCTGTGTTTGGGGTGTGTCTGAGTGAATGCACAAGGAGCTGTCAACTAAACCTAGCCAGACGTGGATTGAAGGGCACAACAAGATTTTAGTGCAAAGAAATGCTCACTTTCTAAAAGTGGCATTTCTAGAATAGTAATATTAAATCCGACTTCACCAGTCAGCAGGATTTTGTATTACCATTCTGGCCATACTAAATATGACCTTCCTGCTCCTTTCAGATCAGCAGCTGACACTTCAACAGTGTATGAGGGCAGCCCCAATGTTAGCCTATGAAAGGAGCAGGCCTCACAGTAGTGTAAAAACGAATTTAGGAGTTTCACACTACCAGGACATATAACTACACAGGTACATGTCCTGCCTTTTACCTACACCGCACCCTGCTCTAGGGGTTACCTAGGGCACACATTAGGGATGACTTATATGTAGTAAAAGGGGAGTTCTAGGCTTGGCAAGTACTTTTAAATGCCAAGTCGAAGTGGCAGTGAAACTGCACACACAGGCCTTGCAATGGCAGGCCTGAGACAGGGTTAAGGGGCTACTGAGGTGGGTGGCACAACCAGTGCTGCAGGCCCACTAGTAGCATTTAATCTACCTGCCCTAGGCACACGTAGTGCACTCTACCAGGGACTTACAAGTAAATAAAATAGTCAATCATGGATAAACCAATCAGTAGTACAATTTACCCAGAGAGCATATGCACTTTAGCACTGGTTAGCAGTGGTAAAGTGCCCAGAGGTCAAAAGCCAACAACAACAGGTCAGAAAAAATAGGAGGAAGGAGGCAAAAAGTTTGGGGATGTCCCCGTCAAAAAGCCAGGTCCAACACCCACCTACCAGGTGGCCCAGATAAACCACTTTCCCCTGCCCTATCTGGCACTTTGAGGCCTTGATAGTGAGGCCTGCCTTTTGCAGGGCCTCTAAAACTTTCCACAGGTGGACCAGGTGATCATCCCAGGTGGAGCTAAAGACAGCTATATCATCCAGGTATGCTGCACTCAAAGCTTCCAACCCTTGCAGGACTGTGTTCACCAACCTTTGAAAAGTGGCATGTGCATTCTTCAGACCAAAGGGCATCACAGTGAATTGATAGTGCCCTCCAATGGTTGAAAATGCAGTTTTGGGTTTAGCATCTTCTAATAATTTAATCTGCCAATACCCTGCAGTTAAATCAACAATGCTTAGATACTTGGCAGAAGCCGGTGTATCTATCAGCTCATCTGCCCTGGGTATAGGGTGAGCATCTGTCTTGGTTACTTGGTTGAGCCCTCTATAGTCAATGCAAAACCTCATCTCTCTTTTTCCATCCTTACTCTGAGGTTTTGGGACAAGCACCACTGGGCTAGCCCAAGGGCTTTCTGGAGGCTTAATCACTCCTAAGTCTAACATTTTCTGAACCTCTTGTTTAATGCAGTCCCTGACATGGTCAGGCTGCCTATAAATCTTACTTTTGACCGGTAAACTGTCTCCAGTATTGATTGTATGCTCACACCAAGTAGTGGTACCTGGTATCAGTGAGAAGAGTTCAGAAAACTGACATAAAAGATTTACACAGTTATCTTTCTGCTCAGCAGTAGGACAATCTGCCAGTACTACTCCCTCCACTAAGCCATCAGCTTCAGTGGTAGAGAAGAGATCAGGGAGAGGGTCACTCTCTTTTTCCTGTCCCTCATCAGTTGCCATGAGCAGGGTGAGATCAGCCCTGTCATAGTATGGTTTTAGGCGGTTGACATGGAGCACCCTAAGGGGATTCGTGGCAGTGCCCAGGTCTACCAAGTAGGTAACCTCACCCGTTTTCTCAACAATGAGCTGGAGTCCACTCCATTTGTCCTGGAGTGCTCTTGGGGCCACCGGCTCCAATACCCACACCTTCTGTCCTGGGTGGTACTGGGTCAGGACAGTCTTCTGGTCATGCATTTGCTTTTGCAGCTCCTGGCTGGCCTGAAGGTTTTTACTGGCCTTTTTCATATACTCAGCAATTCTGGATCTTAGGCCAAGTACATAGTCCACAATGTCCTGTTTAGGAGCTTTTAAAGGTTGTTCCCAACCCTCCTTAACAAGTACAAGGGGACCTCTCACAGGGTGCCCAAAGAGGAGTTCAAAGGGGCTAAAGCCCACTCCTTTTTGGGGTACCCCCCTGTAAGCAAAAAGGAGGCAAGGTAACAGGACATCCCATCTCCTTCTGAGTTTTTCAGGGAGTCCCATTATCATACCTTTGAGACTTTTATTAAACCTCTCAACCAGACCATTTGTTTGTGGATGATAAGGGGTAGTGAACTTGTATGTTACACCACACTCCTTCCGCATTGCTATGAGGTATGCAGACATGAAGTTACTACCTCTGTCTGTCACCACTTCCTTGGGGAAGCCCACTCTGGAAAAGATTCCCAGGAGGGTCTTTGCCACTGCAGGAGCTGTAGTGGCCCTTAAGGGAATTGCTTAAGGATACCTAGTGGCATGGTCCACTACCACCAGGATAAACCTATTGCCTGAAGCTGTTGGAAGGTCAAGGGGGCCAACTATGTCAACCCCTACCCTTACAAAGGGCACCCCAACCACAGGAAGTGGAATTAAGGGGGCCTTTGGTGTGCCACCAGTCTTGCCACTAGCTTGGCAGGTCAAACAAGAGCGACAAAACTCTTTGGTGTCCTCTGACATATGAGGCCAGTGAAACAGGGGAATAAGCCTGTCCCATGTTTTGCTATGGCCCAAATGCCCAGCCAAAGGAATGTCATGCGCCAAGGTAAGAAGAAACTCCCTGTACTGCAAAGGGATGATCAATCTCCGGGCAGCTCCAGGTTTAGGGTCCCTTGATTCAGTATACAGGAAGTTGTCTTCCCAATACACCTTATGGCTATCACTGACATCCCCATTCCGCTGTTTGACAGCTTGTTGTCTCAAACCCTCCAGTGTGGGGCAGGTCTGCTGTGCCACACTCAGCTCTTCCCTAGCAGGCCCCCCTGCACCCAATAGCTCAGCAGTGTCTGCTGCCAGCTCCTCTGGTGTAGGTCCTGCACAGGGAGAGGATTCCTCTTCCTCAAAAGGGGAATCTTCTGGTGAGGGAGGGATAGTGGGCAAGGATTTACCCTTAGTACCCCTAGCTTTTGGGAGCACTTGGTCCAGTGTTCCAGGATCCAAGTTTCCCTGTCCTTTTTGCTTTTTGGCATGAGCCCTTGTCAAAGCAAAAATATGCCCATTGCTGCATGAGCCTCCAACTCCACTTCAGCCCAAGCTGATATCTCCAAACCATTGCCTAGTAAGCAATCTACAGGTAAATCAGTGGCTACCACAACTTTCTTTGGACCAGTAACCCCCCCTGTTGAGATTCACAACAGCCATGGGGTGGCTAAGTGTGTTATTGTGAGCATCAGTCCCTTGGTACTGCTGGCCAAGTAGGTGTTGATCAGGGTGAACCAGTTTCTCTATAACCATAGTTACACTGGCTCCCGTGTCCCTGTAGGCCTCAACCTCAACACCATTAATTAGGGGTAGTTGCTTGTACTTACCCATATTAAGGGGACAAGCAACCAAGGTGGCAAAATCAATGCCAACATCAGAGACTAAAACAGCCTCAGTGGTCTCCCTAACAAGACCAACCCCAACTACACTGCCAATAGGGAGCCCAGCTACACCCTTGGATTGGCTATTTGTAGTAGACTTCCCACCACCACTGCTATTACTAGGGGCACTAGAGGTTGCAGTTGGGGTTGTGGTAGTGGGAGCCTTGGTGTTTTTCTTTGGACATGTGGCATCACTTGCCCAATGGCCTTTTACTTTACATAAATAACACCATGGCCTTTTCTGATTGTAAGAAGAGGATTTGGACCCACCACCCCCAGAGGATTTTTGTGGGCCTGATGAAGACTCAGAATGTTTTTTATCTTTGTCCCCACCCTTGTCAGAAGACTTACCATCCTTCTTCTTGCCATCCTTGTCACCTTGTGTATGAACTTTTCTGTTCACTCTTGTTCTGACCCATTTGTCTGCCTTCTTTCCCAATTCTTGGGGAGAGGTCAGATCTGAGTCTACCAAGTACTGGTGCAACAAATCAGACACACAATTGTTCAAAATATGCTCTCTCAGGATTAGATTATACAGGCTTTCATAGTCAGTCACCTTACTGCCATGTAACCAACCCTCCAATGCCTTCACTGAACAGTCTACAAAGTCTGTCCAGTCTTGAGAGGACTCTTTTCTGGTGTCTCTGAACTTAATCCTGTATTGTTCAGTGGTTAAGCCAAATCCATCCAAGAGTGCATCCTTCAAGACTTTGTAGTTATTAGCATCACTTTCTCTGACAGTAAGGAGCCTATCCCTACCCTTACCAGTGAAAGACTGCCACAAGATAGCAGCCCACTGCCTTTGAGGAACCAACTGTACCATACAGGCCCTCTCAAGTGCAGCAAACCACTTGTTAATGTCATCCCCTCCTTGTAAGGGGGGACTATATTATGCAGGTTTCTGGAATCTTGCTCTCTAACAGGATTGCTATCAAAAACACTGCTGCTGCCACCATGAGGAACTAACCCCAAACTTTGCCTTTCTCTTTCCACATCCAGGGATTCCCTGTCTAAGTCCAGCTGCTGCTGTTTAAGCTTCAGCCTGGCCTCTTCCAACCTCAGCTTTCTGAGTTCCCTTTCCATTAAGGTATCCTCAGGGTGGGAGGCTTGGGAATTGTGAGACACAGACGAAATGTGGGAATTGGCAGAGTTGGACCTGTCCCTAACTGACTGGACTCTAGTAACCTGGCCTTTAGGAGTGAAAGGTGCCCAACTAGTGGGTGACCCCCTCCCACTACCAGTGTCACGAGGTGGCCTGTTAGCTGGCAGGTCCTTGGACGAACCCTCCCCAGCATCCTCAGGGTACTCCTCTGGGTCTGGCTGGGTACCCCCCTCCTCTACCTCCAAAAGTGGAATGCGAACCATGAATGGACCCCAGGCCTAGTGTAGTGTGTAGAGGGTCGCTGGGAGTGTAAGAAAACACTAAGGGTGTCCAAGATACTCCACCCAAAGACCCTGAAAAGTAGGAGTAAAGTTACCCTACTACCCCAGAAAGACAGTAAAGCCGAGATAGGGGATTCTGCAAAGACAACAACTGACTGCAATGCACTGAAGATGGATTCCTGGACCTGAGGCATGCAAAGGAAGGGGACCAAGTCCAAGAGTCATGCAAGTGTCCAGGAGGGGGCAGGAGCCCGCTAAACCCCGAGTGACGGTGCAAAAGGGCTGCCTCCGAATGGAAGAAGCCGAAGATTCTGCAACAAAAAAAGGTGCCAGGAACTGGCGCCAGGAAGATGTCCCACGGCGTGCTGGAGGATGCAGAGTTGTTTCCACGCAGAAAGACCGCAAACAAGCCTTGCTAGCTGCAAGAGTCGCTGTGGAGATTTTGGGTGCTGCCCAGGAAGGACCAGGAGGTTTCCCTATGGAGGAGGAGACAGAGGGGACGCTCAGCAACAGAGAGAGCCCACACAGAAGCAGGCAACACCCGCAGAAGCACCTGAACAGGCGTTCAGGAAATCCGAGCACAGCGGTCGTCTCAGCACAACAAAAGAGGGTCCCACAAAGTCAGAGGTCAACTCAGCGAGTTGGGCAATGAAGGACAGAGTGCCTGGGACCTGGGCTGTGCTGTGCACGAAGGAAGTCTTGCAAAAGTGCACAGAAGTCCTAGCAGCTCCAGATCAGCAGTACACAGGATTACTGTCTGGCGTGGGGAGGCAAGGACTTACCTCCACCAAATTTGAACAGAAGGACCACTGGACTGTCGGGGTCACTCGGATCCAGCTCCTGTGTTCCAGGGACCACGCTTGTCAAGATGAGAGGAGACCTAGAGGACCAGTGATGCAGAAGTTTGGTATTTGCGTTAGCAGGGGGAAGATTCCGTCGACCCACAGGAGATTTATTCTTTGCTTCCAGTGCAGGGTGAAGGCAGACAGCCCTCAGAGCATGCACCACCAGGAAACAGTCGAGAAAGCCAGCAGGATTAGGCGCTACAATGTTGCTTGTAGTCTTCTTGCTACTTTGTTGCGGTTTTGCAGGTGTCCTGGAGCACTCAGCAGTCGATCCTTGGCAGAAGTCGAAGAGAGAAGTGCAGAGGAACTCTGGTGAGCTCTTGCATTCGTTATCTGAAGAGAAACCCACGGGAGAGACCCTAAATAGCCCTCAGAGGAGGATTGTCCACCTAACCAGGTAAGAGCCTATCAGGAGGGATCTCTGATGTCACCTGCTAGCACTGGCCACTCAGGGGTCTCCATTGTGCCCTCACACCTCTGCATTCAAGATGGCAGAGGTCTGGGACACACTGGAGGAGCTCTGGGCACCACCCCAGGGGAGGTGCTGGTCAGGGGAGTGGTCACTCCCCTTTCCTTTGTCCAGTTTCGCGCCAGAGCAGGGCTGGGGGATCCCTGAACCGGTGTAGACTGGCTTATGCAAGGAGGGCACCATCTGTGCCCTTCAAAGCATTTTCAGAGGCTGGGGGAGGCTACTCCTCTCAGGCCCTTAACACCTATTTCCAAAGGGAGAGGGTGTAAAACCCTCTCTGAGAGGAGATTCTTTGTTCTGCCTTCCTGGGACTGGGCTGCCTGGACCCCAGGAGGGCAGAATCCTGTCTGAGGGTTGGCAGCAGCTGCAGCTGCAGAGAAAACCCCAGAGAGCTGGTTTGGCAGTACCCGGGTCCATGCTGGAGCCCCAGGATGCATGGGATTGTCCCCCCAATGACCAGAATGGTATTGGGGGGACAATTCCATGATCTTAGACATGTTACATGGCCATGTTCAGAGTGACCATTGTGAAGCTACACATAGGTATTGACCTATATGTAGTGCACACGTGTAATGGTGTCCCCGCACTCACAAAGTCCGGGCCTGAACAATGTGGGGGCACCTTGGCTAGTGCCAGGGTGCCCCCACACTTAGTAACTTTGCACCTAACCTTCACTAAGTGAGGGTTAGACATATAGGTGACTTATAAGTTACTTAAGTGCAGTGGTAAATGGCTGTGAAATAACGTGGAAGTTATTTCACTCAGGCTGCAGTGGCAGGCCTGTGTAAGAATTGCCTGAGCTCCTTATGGGTGGCAAAAGAAATGCTGCAGACTGTAGGGAGCTCCTGGAACCCCAATACCCTGGGTAGCTAGGTACCATATAGTAGGGAATTATAAGGGTGTTCCAGTATGCCAATAAGAATTGGATAAAATAGTCACTAGCCTGTAGTGACAATTTTAAAAGCAGAGAGAGCATAAACACTGAGGTTCTGGTTAGCAGAGCCTCGGTGATATAGTTAGGCACCACACAGGGAACACATACAGGGCACACTTATGAGCACTGGGGTCCTGGCTAGCAGGATCCCAGTGAGACAGGCAAAAACAAACATACACACAAGTAAAAATGGGGGTAACATGCCAGGCAATCAACTATATCTCAATATCTCGGGGGGGGGGGAGGAGTCTCCCATATCGCAATATCTCACAGAGGGGTGGGGAGGGGAGAGTCTCCATATCTCCATATCTCACGGGGGGGGCGAGTCTCCCATATCTCAATATCTCGGGGGTGAGTCTCCCATATCTCAATATCTCACAGGGTGGGAGGGGGGGGCGAGTCTCCCATATCTCAAAGGAGGGGCGAATCTCCAATATCTCATGGGGGGGGGGGGGGGGGGCGAGTCTCCCATATCTCAATATCTCACGGGGAGGGGGAGAAGTCTTCCATATCTCGATATCTCACAGAGGGGTGGGCGAGTCTCACATATCTCGATATCTCACGGGGGGCGGGGCGAGTCTCCCATATCTCGATATCACACAGGGGAGGGGGGCGGAGGGGGGGAGCGAGTCTCCCATATCTCATGGGGGGGGGGGTGCCGGGGGAGTCTCCCACATCTCAATGTCTCACAGAATCTCCCATAGTTCAATATTTATTGGCACTGGGCTGAATGGGGGCCCCTGAAAGGTTGAAGGTCTCCCTGAAGCAGGAGCCCACACCACGCCCCTCATTAACACTCAGGAAAAAAACACACAGTATTTAATGTAATAATGGATACATGAAAATACCACGATGAGGAGGTAAAGGTTATTACAAAATATACCCTTAGAAAAGGGGGGGCGGTTTAATAGTTTAAGTTTTAATGCAGATATCTGCTCGTTTTTTTACCAAAATGTATTTGGATTAAAATTAGAGGTTGGATAGGTTCACATGTGGTAAATTTAATCGTTTGAGTAAAAGTCTTGTATGGGCACGCGTGGGCTCACAGGAAACCCTGAATAAACTCCGAAGTTACAATCTGCATGGACGGGGACCAGGTCACTTTACTGCAAAGGAAGTCCAGCCCCGGGGCCTAGCATCCTCTTGGGTGTGCCTCGAGCGCCTTGAAGGCTGCATCCTCCACGCGCGCCTTGTAGAGGCCGCGCCTCATCGCTCCAGGCAGCTGCAGCATCAGTGATGGAGCTAGGTACCGAGGCGCGCACACTCCCGGGGGGCCGGGCGGGATGGCTGGCTCTGAGATCTTCCCACAATCTCACGGGGGCAGCCAGCTATCTAGGCGCTAGGCGCTAGGCACCAGCCCGCGGGGTGAGGCGGGAAACATCTCGCCCGCCAAGGGAGGCTTCAGACTCCAAACTGCAGGACACGACCAGGGGTTACTGCCCCGTTCCCCTACGACTTCCAGGGGCGTCGGCGCACGCAGGTCATGGATTACTGCCCTGTGCTCCAACGCATCCGAGTTTACACAGGTCATGGATTACTGCCCTGTGCTTCAAAGCATCCGAGTTTACACAGATCGTGGGATACTGCCCTGTGCTTACACAAGCTCCAACGCATCTGAGTTTACACAGATGTTGGAATACTGCCCTGTGCGCACACAAGCTTCAAAGCATCTGAGTTTACACAGATCATGGAATACTGCTCTGTGCACATATGAGCTTCCACCCATCTGAGTTTACACAGATGTTGGAATACTGCCCTCTGCAGACATGAGCTTCAACGCATCTGAGTTTACACAGATCATGGGACACTGCCTTGTGCGCACATGGCCTTTAACACATCTGAGTTTACACAGAGCATGGAATATTGCCCTTGTGAGGACATGAGGTTTCACCCATCTGTGTTTACACAGATCACGAAATACTGCCCTCTGCGCACATGAGCTTCAATGCATCTGAGTTTACACAGATCATGAAATACTGCCCTCTGCACACATGAGCTTCAATGCATGTGAGTTTACACAGATCAGGGATAACTGCCCCACTGACTTCCAGGCGCTTGGACGCACATAGATCATGGAATACTGTCCTGTGCGCACATGAGCTTCAATGCATGTGAGTTTACACAGATCATGGAATACTGCCCCGTGCCCACATGAGCTTCAATGCATGTGAGTTTACTCAGATCATGGAATACTGCCCTCTGCGCACACGAGCTTCCACCCATCTGAGTTTACACAGATCAGGGAATACTGCCCTGTGATTCAAAGCATCTGAGTTTACATAGATCGTGGAATACTGCCCTCTGCGCACACGAGCTTCAGCACATCTGAGTTTACACAGAGCATGGAATACTGCCCTGTGCGCACACAAGCTTCCACCATCTGAGTTTACACAGATCGTGGACATGAGCTTCCACCCATCCGAGTTTACAAAGATCATGGAATACTGACATGCAGACACATGAGCTTCAAAGCATGTGAGTTTACACAGATCATGGAACACTGCCTTGTGCGCACATGGCCTTTAACACATCTGAGTTTACACAGATCATGAAATACTGCCCTGTGCGCACATGAGCTTCAATGCATGTGAGTTTACACAGATCAGGGATAACTGCCCCACTGACTTCCAGGCGCTTGGACGCACATAGATCATGGAATACTGTCCTGCTGGCACATGGACTTCAGCATATCAGTTCTCCAATATACACCATCGCATAATTTGGGGAACACTGTCTTGTGTGCACATGAGCTTCCACCCATCTGAGTTTACACAGAGCATGAAATACTGCCCTCTGCGCACACGAGCTTCCACCCATCTGAGTTTACACAGAGCATGAAATACTGTCCTTGGTGCACATGCGCTTCCACCCATCTGAGTTTACACAGAGCATGAAATACTGCCCTTGGTGCACATGAGCTTCCACCCATCTGAGTTTTCACAGAGCATGAAATACTGCCCTTGGTGCACATGAGCTTCCACCCATCTGAGTTTTCACAGAGCATGAAATACTGCCCTTGGTGCACATGAGCTTCCACCCATCTGAGTTTACACAGATGTTGGAATACTGCCCTTGTGTGCACATGAGCTTCAAAGCATCTGAGTTTACACAGATCATGGAATACTGCCCTCTGCGCACACGAGCTTCCACCCATCTGAGTTTACACAGATGTTGGAATACTGCCCTCTGCAGACATGAGCTTCAACACATCTGAGTTTACACAGATCATGGAACACTGCCTTGTGCGCACATGGCCTTTAACACATCTGAGTTTACACAGGGCATGGAATATTGCCCTTGTGAGGACATGATGTTTCACCCATCTGAGTTTACACAGATCATGAAATACTGCCCTCTGCGCACATGAGCTTCAATGCATCTGAGTTTACACAGATCATGAAATACTGCCCTGTGCGCACATGAGCTTCAATGCATGTGAGTTTACACAGATCAGGGATAACTACCCCTCTGACTTCCAGGCGCTTGGACGCACATAGATCATGGAATACTGTCCTGTGCGCACATGAGCTTCAATGCATGTGAGTTTACACCGATCATGGAATACTGCCCCGTGCCCACATGAGCTTCAATGCATGTGAGTTTACACAGATCAGGGATAACTGCCCCACTGACTTCCAGGCGCTTGGACGAACATAGATCATGGAATACTGTCCTGCTGGCACATGGACTTCAGCACATCAGTTCTCCAATATACACCATCGCATGGTTTGGGGAATACTGTCTTGTGTGCACATGGAATTCAGTGTATCAGAGCTTTACTGATTATGGATACTCATCTGGCCCTTGGGCCCACTGGGCCCATAGTAAGGCTCATTTCCCATCAACAAGGGAACCAGGAGCTCAGTAGCAACGGCACTACAGTTCAACAACAGGTGCAGAGGGCCAACTACACCAAAACTAGAAGCCCGCCATGAACGTGCCAAGAAGAGCAACAACACGTGACCTAGGTGTCCATTAACAAGAGACACTGGAACCTATCAGCAACATACACTGAGAAGCACATTAAGAAATGACCCAAGACACCACTAACAGACTATGGCACAAATTAACAACAAATCCCGGAGCCCACCAACAATAAACCAATGACTGCATCAAAAATCGACCAGTAAGCCCCAAAATAGCAGACACAGCTAGTTATAAGTATTAGACCTCAGAGACAGATAGACCTTATCCCAGATCCCACAAAAAATAATCCCGATCCACCAACAGCATACCAAGGAGTCCATTCGAAAAAATTACCCATCAGATCATCCATCAAAAACATAAGTGGAAGCCCGCCAATAACACAATGTAGAGCCTACCATCAACAGACTTGGAAGCACTCAAACAACAGACCCAAGAGTCCACTAACAAGAGATCACCAGCAACAGATGCAGAAACCCCACAACAACAGTCCCAGGAGCCCACCTGCAACAGATGCAGAAACTCCCTAGAAAAAAAAACCGGGACCCCACAGCAACAAACCCAGGAGTCCAACAGCAACAGATGCAGAAACTCCCCAGCAACAAACCCAGTAGCTCACCAGCAACATACACAGAAACCACCCTAGGAGCCCACCTGTAACAGACGCAGAAGTTTCACAGCAACAAGCCAGAGAACCCACCAGCAACAGATGCAGAAACTCCCCAGAAAAACCCAGGAGCCCACCAGCAACAGACACCAAAAGAAACCCAAGAGCCCATCAGCAACAGACACAGAAACGCCACATCAACAAACCCAGGAGCCCACCAGCAACAAATGCAGTAACTTCACCAGAAACAAATACAGGAGTCCATAAGCAACAGATACAGAACCTCAACAGCAACAAACCCAGGAGCCCACCAAAACAGACACAGAACCTTCACAGTAACAAGCCCGGGACCCCACCAGCCAACAGACACCAAAAGAAACCCAAGAGCCCACCAGCAACAGATGCAGAAACTCCACAGCAACAAAACCCAGGAGTCTGCCAGCAACAGGTGGAGAAACTTCCCAGAAACAAACCCAGAAGCCCACCAGCAAGAGAGGCAGAAACTCCACAGAAACAAACCAAGGAGTCCACCAGCAATAGAAGCAGAATCTCACAGAAAAAAATCCAGGAGTTCACCAGCAACAAATGCAGGATGTCTCCAGCAACAAATCAAGGAGCCCACCAGCAATGGATGCAGAAACTTCCCAGAAACAAACCCAGGAGCCCATCAGCAACAGAGGCAGAAACTCCACAGAAACAAACCCAAGAGCCCGCCAGCAACAGAGGCAAAATCTCCACAGAAACAAACCAAGGAGTCCATCAGCAGCAGATGCAGCAATTCCACAGCAACTGATGCAGAAACTCCCCAACAAATAACCAAGGATCCCACCAGTAATAGACGCAGAAACTCTCCGGAAACAAACCCAGGAGCTCATCAACTACAGACACAGGTGCCCAGCATCAAACCGCCCAGGAGCCCACCAACAATAAACCTAAAAGCCCATAAGCAACAGGCCGAGGAGCACATCATGAGAAAACATCATAGTGCACAAACCAATGACTTGGGAGCCAATAATGAACAGACCCAAGAACAGGTATTGACCCTACCAGTGTTGGATCCAGGAACCCACTAAAACCATATGCAATAGCCTACCATGAACAGATCACCACCTTCCTAAGAAAGAGTTATTAATTATGGTTGTGGAGCTCATCAAAAATGAACCCAAAAGTCAAATAAGAACAGACATCTGAAATCCTGAAAGAAAGGAAGAGTAGCTGTTAGAAATGTGGTCTCTAGTTGGTAGAGGTATACACCCATGTCAAATTAGGGATCACAATCCTAGTCAGGGTAAATCACAACACAATCCAAATTATACTGTGCCCACCCTTCGGTTGCTTGGCATGGAGCAGTCAGGCTTAACTTGGAAGGCAATGTGTAAAGTATTTGTGTAGAACTTATACCATAACACAGTGAAAACACCACAAAAAAACACCACATCGGTTTAGAAAAAATAGAGAATATTTATCTGAATAAAATATTGTTGAAATGAGGAAAATCCAATGTACACAAGCAAAGTTATGAATTTTTAAAGATTAAATCCAACTAAAGAACCTAGAAGCACAACAGCTCCGACTAAGGCTATCACAATGTCGTTGACGGAGTCGTTCCCAACAATCTGACACCACCGGTGCCGGTCACAGAGTCACGCGGACCCCCAGGTACAGTACCTTTTGAAAAACAAAGAACAAAGAAGTCGCACGAAGTCGGTGTTGCAGCATTCCCTTCTGAGGAAAAAGGCCTCGGTTCCACGCTGCAGTGCTATCCGGATGCAGGGGGAGATAATGTGGTGGCATCCACGATTCATCGATTCCTTCTGACCCGGCGAGATCGCTGGTTCCGGTCCATCAGGACGTGATGTGTCGACTTTGCAGTGTCACGATGACCTTGAGTGACGTCAGCAGAGTCGCAGCAACATCGGACTAGCGATGCAGGCCGCAGTCATCCCGTGCAGCGATGTCCACAGGGCGGGAGCAAGCTGGGGCATCGCTGAAGTTGTTCCAGAGTCACTAGAGTTGGGTACTAGGAAAAAGCTAGTAGTTGAAGTCTTTGCTGTACATGAGACTTCAGAACAGAAGGCAAGCATAATCTAATCCTTTGGAGAGCACTTTTGGGGGAAGGCAGATTCCTTCCAGCACAGTCGGAGAGCAGCAGGGCAACAGTCCTTCTCAGCAAACCAGTCCAGAGAGTCCTTTACGCAGCCAGGCAGGTCTTCTGATAGAGTTCAGGTGCAGGTCCAGAAGTGCCTGAGTTGGTGGGGTTCAGAGACCCACTTTATATACTCAAAAATGCTTTTGAAGTGGGGGAAACTTCAAAGAGTGATTTTGAAGTGCACAAGGTCCCCTTTCAGTGCAGTCTTTTTTGCCTGGGTCCCTGTGGGGGGGTTATCAGTCCTCTGTGTGAGGGCAGTCCACTGGCCTTTGAAATGTAAGTGTCAGGCCCTTCACCCTTCCAGCCCAGGAAGACCCATTCAGTACGCAGACGACTGCAGTTGTAACTGAGGCCCTCATTACAACCCTGGCGGTCAGTGGTATAGTGGAGGTATTACCACCAACAGGTTGGCCGTACCTACCTCCACTATTATGACATTGACGGTTTGGCCAAAGCCAAACCGCCAGTGTACCACACCGACCACCATGGCGGTCACTAGGCCGCCCATGGCATTATGACCCCGCCCACCGCCATGGTTTCAGTGGTTTCGGTACCACCACTGAAACCATGGCGGTAGGCACTATAAGTGCCAGGGAATTCTTTCCCTGGCACTGATAGGGGTCTCCCCTGCTCCCCCTCCCAGAATCCTCTCCCACCTTCCCCCTCCCTCTCCCAACCCCTCGTACAGTTATACACATACACGCACATACATACACATGCATACACACATTCACCCACGCACTCATACATACTCACGAACATACATCCAAGCACACACGCAATCTCACAACACAACATGCACGTACACTCACACCCACTCATGCACACATGCATTACACATGCATGCACGCATTCACACACAGTCACACACCCCCCACTCACGCACACAACACCCCCCCTCTCCTGTCAGAGGACCCGACTTGCCTGCTTGCAGGACCCGACTTGCCTGCTTGCAGGGGGTCCTCCGGCAGGAGACGGTACACGGCGCTGCTGCCAGCAGCAGCGTCCACCAGAAAAACATCGCCAGGCCATATCATGGAACATGATACGGTAGGCGGTGGTTTGCTGGCGTGGCGCTGCTGCCGGCAGCAGCACCACCTTACCACCGTCCGCCGCCATAACCATTGATGGAATTCCGCCAGCCTTCTGGCAGTATTCCATCTACTGTTATAATGCCATGGACGGTTGGTAGCCACGACGACGGTATGTTGGCGGCCATCGCCGTGGCGGTAGGCGGCATTTGCCACCAATCTCATAATGAGGGCCTGAGTGTCCTGTGTTTGTGTTTTTCTGCGTGAAATCCACAAGGAAGGTGTCAAACAGCACAGACCAGGCGTTGATTGGAGACAGGCTGTAAGGCACAGATGGTTTTAAGTGCAGAGGAATGCTCACTTTCCAAAAGTGGCATTTCTAACATAGTAATATAAAATCCAACCTCACCAATAAGCAGGATTTTCTATTACCATTCTGTCCATACTAAATATGACCTGGTTACCCCTTTCAGATCAGAATCTACCACTCAAAAAGTTTATGAGGGCAGTCCTAATGCTAGTCTAAGAAAGGATCAGGCCTTACAGTAGTTGAAACCAATTTAGGAGTTTTTCGCTACCAGGACATATAAAACACATATGTACATGTCTTGCCTTTTACCTACATAGCACCCTGTCCCATGGGTTACCTAGGACCTTCCTTAGGGGTGACATATGTAGAAAAAAGGGAGTTCAAGGCTTGGAAAGTTATTTTAAATGCCAAGTCGAAGTGGCAGTGAAACAGCACATACAGGCCTTGAGATGGCAGGCCTGAGGCATGGTTAAGTGGCTACTTATGGGGGTGGCACAATCAGTGCTGCAGGCCCACTGGTAGCATTTAATGTACAGGCCCTGGGCACATGTAGTACACTTTACTAGGGACTTATAAGTAAATCAAAAATGCCAAATGGGGATGAACGAATGTTACCATGTTTAAGAGATAGAGCATATGCACTTTAGCACTGGTTAGCAGTGGTAAAGTGTTCAGAGTCCTAAAACCAGCACAAACAGTGTCCGAAAAGTGGAGGGAGACAGCCAAAAACTTGGGGGATGACCACCCTAAGGCTGTCATGTCTAACAGCAGCTCACTAAGAGAAAAGCAGGGGACCCACAAGGCTACCCATGGGTCTAAGATTGGACCAGGGGACCCACCAAGAAAGGACCAGGAAGACAAGATTAGACTATGGGGCAAGCAACATACACATGGGGGCTATATACAGGTAGCCCACCCCAAGCTGGGACTTGTGCCCTTCAAGAGAGGCCCACAGGTCCATCAAGAATAGACACTGGTGCCAACAAAAATAAATCAGTGAACCTATTAGAACTGAAAATAAATGTTTACCAGGAACAAACCTGGGAACCCGCAAAGTACACACAATGAGAGCAAAATAAGTCCACTGAGAATGGGCTCAGGGTCAACGAAGACTATCAACCAGAGAAACAACCAAAACTGGAGAAGTTGGCTCACTGAGAATGGACCAGATGACTCAACAAGAATTAATCCGTGAACTTATCTAAAACTATCCCTTGAGCCCGCTAACAACAGACCTATAAGCCAACCAAGAACAAGCCTGAACACCCATAAAAACGAGGCTCATATACCCACTTTCAGATGCAGTGACATACCAAACCATAGTCTGAATAATACCAAAACAACCCAAGGAGACCTGCCAAACACAGGTGCATGGACCCAAGAGGAAATGACCACATACCCCAGCGCACAAAGGACAGCCTGAGGAGCCAAGAATAAACAGGCCCTGTGACTGTACCCATAACTAGGGTTCACTTTGTTAAGATGGGCAGCCCCTGGGACAGTTCTGACCATTAGTAAAGTCTCGCACAAGCAAGATTGCTGATTTCATTGAACATGAACAATGCTATGGTAGTTATGAAAACGTGAATAGAAATGATTATGAGAAAAATAAAAAGAAACGGACTCAGGGAACAGTTTTGCCAAACGAGACAGAAACCATGTGTAACTTTTGAACACTATTTGCTCTTTCAATCACCCGGCGGTTACGAACATAAATATTAAAATGAGCCCCACCACCAGGCAGAAATCTTCTAGGGTGTCAGGATAATTAATATTTTGTTTTTCATTAGTTTTTTTTTTTTTTAAACTTCGACTTTGAAAAATAAAAAAGTGTGTTGAGTGGGCATTTAAATCATGGGGGCTGCTCATCAAACTTTCAGTGCCTTCATAGGAGCCAACATGGCGGCAGCAGCTTTGAATACCCAGGTATCTCTGCCAGGCAGGCAGAGATTGCTAAATAAAGACGGCTGTGCCAGTGCAGTGGGCTACAGGCCTTCTCTGCCCTGGTAGGATGGAGCACAGCCCAGTAATGTTAAAACAATCCCCTAAATTCACTCGCTTATTGCACTGATTGAAACAAAGCTGAATTCAGTATGGCAGATCTCATGGTTCATTGCATTCATCTCTGGACATCAGACAAGCATCAGCAGTCATTTATAAACCTTGCTGGCAGGAATCCCTAGCTCCACCGCCACCAGCAACGATGCAGAGGTCGATGGGCAGGTTAGTAGGGGGGCATCGTGTACAAGATCATACGCAGATGGACAGGCTTAGGTGGGCATCAACCCAAGTGCTCTCTGCCGGAAGAACAGCAGGTCAATGGCCCTCCCCCTTCCATTCTGTAGAAGAGATGAGTGATGCTGCCATCTTAGGGACCTTCGCTCATACGTCTTGGGACACCCGGGATACCGCTAGATTTCAGCCGTCTCCAGCGGTTGGCGGGATTAGAAGCTGTAGACGTGGTTCAACACAATTGTGTTTGAAAGTGTATTGTTCTTCCTAAACAGAACCAAGTGGTGCTGTCTCTACTACATAATGCTACTCTTTTCTATATAGATAGGCATCTTCAATAGCGTATGTTAGGTATTAGTGGGAAAATGGCAAATATTAATTATATTTGGTAAAAATTATTGAAGTAAAATGCAGGAATCTAGTCTCAAAACATGGTAATGGTATAGAACACCCACTCAAGGACCAGTGAAACAGGATGCAACTGAAGAGCCAACCACTGTTTGCCTGCAACTCCATTATCAAGAGGGACCGCTCTCTGGAGGTATGGCGAGGGCCTTCAGGACCCAGACAGAATCTCTCTTACCAGAAGGGGTAGTACTCTGGAGGCGTGGTGATGGGAGCCTTCAAGATCCTGGACACCAAATCTCTTCTGTGTGCGTTGAGGAGTATCCCGAAGACCCCAGAGAGCACCTTTCTTATCAGTAGTAGAATTCTGAAGAGGTGATGCTGAGGGCCTTCCAGACCCCAGACAGCATCTCTCTTACCACAAGGGGTAGTACTCCGGAGGCGTGGTGATGGGAGCCTTCAAGGCCCTGAACACCAACTCTCTTCTGTGTGCGTTGAGGAGTATCCCGAAGACCCCAGAGAGCAGCTTTCTTATCAGTAGTAGAACTCTGAAGAGGTGATGCTGAGGGCCTTCCAGGCCCCAGACAGTATTTCTCTTACCAGAAGGGGTAGTACTCCGGAGGCGTGGTGGTGGTGGGAGCCTTCAAGGCCCTGGACACCATCTCATTTGTGTGTGTTGAGGAGTATCTTGAAGACCCCAGACAACATCTCTCTTATCAGCAGTAGTACCCTGAAGAGGTGATGGTGAGTGCCTTCAGGGACCAGACAGCATCTCTCTTACCACAAGGGGTAGTACTCTGGAGGTGTGGTGGTGGGAGTCCTGAAGGCCCTGGACACCATCTCTTTTGTGTGTGTTGCGATGCTGTCCTGAGACTCCGGACAGCATCTCTCTTATCAGGAGTGTTAATACTCTAGAGGTGTGGTAGTGCGCGCCTTCAAGGCCCCAGACAGCATCTCCCTTATCCTCAGGGTTTGTATTCCGTATTCATGGTGGTGGGCATCTTCCAGATCCCAGGCCCCATGTCTCTGATCAGGAGGGGTTGCTGTCTGGAGGCGTGGTGATGAGAACCCTCAAGACCCTGGACACCACCTCTCTTCTGTATGTGTCGGGGAGTATCCTGAAGACACAGGACAGCACCTTTCTTATCAGGAGGAGTTGTTCTCCAGAGGTTTTTCAACAGAGCGACAATTGAACTGTAAATATCCCAGATGGTTTCTTGTACTACAGAGAAAAAAAATTCACACTTCCAGGCATTGAAATTCAGGTTTATGTCACTCTTAGACGACTGAGATAAGCCACACCAACCTTTGAGATAAGAGTTTTTTTAAACTATGTCTACAAATCATTTTTTCCATAAAAAACTTTTTTTTATTTTGTTTTGCAAAATAAGGATACTCCCACATTACCTAATATGTGATGAGAGCTACATCAATAACAAGACATTATAGGGAAAGTACAGTTTACTAGAAATAGGCAACCGAATAAACTACATTTGTGAACCACCCTTCATGAGAGTTCCTATACATGACTAGTCACATGCTGTGTGCTGTCAGAGTTATGCTGTTAATAAACATGGCCTTTTTATCAGGGGGAGCTCCTCCGCTAAGGCGGAGGAGCGTTGCCCCACTGGATTGTGAGGCAAGGAAAAATAAAATGATAACGCAATGTTATTATCTATATCATTTTATTTTTATCGGGAGTCAGGGGTGGGGCTGGGCTGGAGGGAGGGGGCCAGAGTAGGGCTTTTGCAGCACAAAGTGCGCATGTCTGTTTGGCTGGCCAAACAGACCGGCCAAACAGACATGCACACTTTGCATGTTCTCTGCCTGGCTGTATTGCGCAGCCAAGTGGGGAACATGCACAGGCTCCCACTCCCAGTCTGAGCGGCGAAGCAAAGAGACACACAGACCAATCACGACGCTGCTGTCATGCCGGTGACAGCAGCATCGTGATTGGCTGGGCGCCTGTGTGCAGCCAGGACGAGAATGGAGGGCAGACAAACATGTGTCCCCCGAAGGTAAGTGTTTTATAATTTATTTTTCACACAACTCCTCCCCCACACCCTCCACCCCCGTCACCCCGCTCCCCACCCGCCTGGTCCCGTCCCACCACCCTGGTTGAGTGGCAGCCGCCACTGCTTTTTACCCATGGCTGAGTAGTAGTCTCTTGTCACTGATTCGGTTGAGTGGGAGGGGGCGTGGTCCAGACTTGCCCTGCGCTGTTGTTGCTCTAATGACTCTGTTTAGACCAGTGGTTCCCAACCTGTGGTCCAGGGACCCCTGGTGGTCCACGAAGCCTACACAGGGGAAATTATATAATATTAACAGATTAATAAAAGGAATATAATTTTAAAAATGTAAATCTGAACATTTTTAAATGTTCTAATAATGTGAAAGAATTTAAAATTGGAGGCTAAAAATTTTAAGTTAGTGTCCTAATTCTGATTAGTGGAAGCAGTGCACGTGCATCAACTGGAATGTAGGAAGGACTAGTGGCCAATTCAGAAAAGATCCAACCTTCCCATTACAATTTAGATTTTTTTAAATATTTGTTTGTGAATTAAATAATGATTAAATATGTTGTGTATTTGTTTGATAAATGCCTGTGTCCGTATTTTTGTGTATTGTTTTGAGGTTCAAATCATCTAAAATGCTTAGGCTGGGGTCTCCCACTCCAAGTAATGAGTCAGTGGGGATGCCCGGATTCCAATAGTGATTCATGGGGGGGTCCCGGGTTCCAGTAATGATAAAGTGGGGGTCCACAGGAGTCTTTGAAGGTAGCCAGTGTTTGGTAAACATGGGGACTGCTGGGGCAGTGGAAAGGCAAGGAACCTGCAGCCATGTGAAGGACACATGGCAGTAGCCCTTCATCCTCAAGTCATGGGATTCCTTCGGATTAGGCATTATTGTAAAAAAAAATTAAATAAGTGATTGAAATACAGAGAGTTTCAAAACTGTTAAAAGAAGCGTTCAGTTTTTAGAGAACGGAGGTTGGTGTTGCCAACCGAAGTGTACAATAAATCTTTAACGGGTTGTGTAAAAAACATGAGATTCCAGGTTTAAATCAGGAATTTCTCTTTGGGGCAACAAATCTTAATATGCATGCATTTGAAAGCGATCGAAGCCAGCCCTTATGCTGGAAGGATGGAACATCTGGAAACCAAACCTTAAGAGCTTGCTGACCTCAGAAAAAGCGAGCACTGGGATTTTAGGGTATGCGAGGAGGCCCATCCTGCCTCAGAAAAGACGAGGCTCATGGTGTTAGGGGACTGCAGCTAAATCCAGGAGCCCCCTGGGATGGTCCTGTCTGCTGGGGTCCAGCAATGCTTGCTTCGTCTCTTGCTTTGAGGTTACACTTAATGCTGAGAGGAGGATTCCTTGGTTGACAATCAGGGCCGGCTTTAGGGTGGTGCGTCTGGTGCGGCCGCACTGGGCGCTCACCTGGCGGGGTAGCGCTGAGTTTAGCAATAACTTATTATTTAAAAGCACCTGCTGCAGAGTTCCTTGTGCATCCAGCTTTCAGGCAACAAAAAACAAATGTCACGATAAATCTTGTAATTAATCTTCCTGGTGGAGGGAGAGATTGAAGTTTTGACACCATAAAGTAGCCCGGAGGGTTAATATGCCTATTGCAAGGATCTATAGTTTCTGCGGAGAGCGGAGTGGATCACTCGTTTTGGAACAGAGATTCTTTTCCTACCGCAGTCCATAAGATGGACCCTAATACAGAACAGCGACTGCCACGAACTGATACTGGCGCTGATGCAAACTGCATGAAATAGGTTAGGGCGTAATGTTTTCCCCCATCTTTATTCCCGATGTTCCTAAAAAGGTTCGTTTGGGTAGATGTACATTCTCATTAGTAAAGCCGGCCTTTACCAGCGCTTTAAAGCAAATGGCGTTATGTGAGAGAGGGGCTGTGGAGAGATGAGGGGCACCTTTGCCCGGTGGTAAGGGGAGAATCCGAGGAGGAGGATATGGGGGGGAGGGTCAGGGGATGGAGGGGGGATCCAAGAATGATTCTCACAGTGGGCGCCACCAGTGCTAAAGCCGACCCTGTTGACAATCAAACGTGGGGGGCATTAGGAAGAGATCTACTGAGTAAGTAGGGTGTCAATCGGGTACGCCTCAGTCGCCTTCAGCGGTAGACCCACTGGGCCCAGCCACGTTCATCCGCTGCGTCGAGTTCTGGGTTCCACTTTATGTTTTGGTGAAGCCACTTCTGACCCACACGCGTGATCCGACTTCCTCTTGGAAATAGTTTTGCTGTTTCGCAGCTCTACCGCGGTGCTTGACACACACTCCCGCCCTGTGGCTACCAGGCCGGGGGTCCGGAGAGCCCTCACCGTTCTCTTAATATTATCCTCGCTGCTGATGGCCACCTTGCTACCGCGGTGCTTGACACACAGACACACACACACAAACACACACTCCCGCCCTGGTGGCCGCCTTGCTACGCGGAGCTTTACGCACCTGCCCTGGTGGCCGCGTTGGTGTATCGCGGCTCTACCGCGGTGCTTGACACACACTCCCGCCCTGGTGGCTACCAGGCCGGGGGCCCGGAGAGCCCTTGCCGTTCTCTTAATATCATCCTCGCTGCTGATGGCCACCTTGCTACCGCGGTGCTTGATACACAGACACACAAACACACACTCCCGCCCTGTGGCTACCAGGCCGGGGGCCCGGAGAGCCGTCACTGTTCTCTTAATATCATCCTCGCTGCTGATGGCCACCTTGCTACCGCGGTGCTTGACACACAGACACACACACACAAACACACACTCCCGCCCTGGTGGCTACCAGGCCGGGGGCCCGGAGAGCCGTCACTGTTCTCTTAATATCATCCTCGCTGCTGATGGCCACCTTGCTACCGCGGTGCTTGATACACAGACACACAAACACACACTCCCGCCCTGGTGGCTACCAGGCCGGGGGCCCGGAGAGCCCTTGCCGTTCTCTTAATATCATCCTCGCTGCTGATGGCCACCTTGCTACCGCGGTGCTTGATACACAGACACACAAACACACACTCCCGCCATGGTGGCTACCAGGCCGGGGGCCCGGAGAGCCGTCACGTTCTCTTAATATTATCCTCGCTGCTGATGGCCACCTTGCTACCGCGGTGCTTGACACACAGACACACACACACAAACACACACTCCCGCCCTGGTGGCCGCCTTGCTACGCGGAGCGTTACGCACCTGCCCTGGTGGCCGCGTTGGTGTATCGCGGCTCTACCGCAGTGCTTGACACACACTCCCGCCCTGGTGGCTACCAGGCCGGGGGCCCAGAGAGCCCTTGCCGTTCTCTTAATATCATCCTCGCTGCTGATGGCCACCTTGCTACCGCGGTGCTTGATACACAGACACACAAACACACACTCCCGCCCTGGTGGCTACCAGGCCGGGGGCCCAGAGAGCCCTTGCCGTTCTCTTAATATCATCCTCGCTGCTGATGGCCACCTTGCTACCGCGGTGCTTGACACACAGACACACACACACAAACACACACTCCCGCCCTGGTGGCCGCCTTGCTACGCGGAGCGTTACGCACCTGCCCTGGTGGCCGCGTTGGTGTATCGCGGCTCTACTGCGGTGCTTGACACACACTCCCGCCCTGTGGCTACCAGGCCGGGGGCCCGGAGAGCCGTCACCGTTCTCTTAATATTATCCTCGCTGCTGATGGCCACCTTGCTACCGCGGTGCTTGACACACAGACACACACACACAAACACACACTCCCGCCCTGGTGGCCGCCTTGCTACGCGGAGCGTTACGCACCTGCCCTGGTGGCCGCGTTGGTGTATTGCGGCTCTACTGCGGTGCTTGACACACACTCCCGCCCTGGTGGCTACCAGGCCAGGGGCCCGGAGAGCCGTCACCGTTCTCTTAATATTATCCTCGCTGCTGATGGCCACCTTGCTACCGCGGTGCTTGACACACAGACACACACACACAAACACACACTCCCGCCCTGGTGGCCGCCTTGCTACGCGGAGCGTTACGCACCTGCCCTGGTGGCCGCGTTGGTGTATCGCGGCTCTACTGCGGTGCTTGACACACACTCCCGCCCTGGTGGCTACCAGGCCGGGGGCCCGGAGAGCCGTCACCGTTCTCTTAATATTATCCTAGCTGCTGATGGCCACCTTGCTACCGCGGTGCTTGACACACAGACACACACACACAAACACACACTCCCGCCCTGGTGGCCGCCTTGCTACGCGGAGCTTTACGCACCTGCCCTGGTGGCCGCGTTGGTGTATCGCGGCTCTACTGCGGTGCTTGACACACACTCCCGCCCTGGTGGCTACCAGGCCGGGGGCCCGGAGAGCCGTCACCGTTCTCTTAATATCATCCTCGCTGCTGATGGCCACCTTGCTACCGCCGTGCTTGACACACAGACACGCAGACACACAAACACACACTCCCGCCC
Source organism: Pleurodeles waltl (assembly GCF_031143425.1). Lineage (NCBI taxonomy): Eukaryota > Metazoa > Chordata > Amphibia > Caudata > Salamandridae > Pleurodeles > Pleurodeles waltl. Next base: position 29,709,985 of record NC_090445.1, on the reverse strand, counting down.
TGGTGGCTACCAGGCCGGGGGCCCGGAGAGCCGTCACTGTTCTCTTAATATCATCCTCGCTGCTGATGGCCACCTTGCTACCGCGGTGCTTGATACACAGACACACAAACACACACTCCCGCCCTGGTGGCTACCAGGCCGGGGGCCCGGAGAGCCCTTGCCGTTCTCTTAATATCATCCTCGCTGCTGATGGCCACCTTGCTACCGCGGTGCTTGACACACAGACACACACACACAAACACACACTCCCGCCCTGGTGGCCGCCTTGCTACGCGGAGCTTTACGCACCTGCCCTGGTGGGCGAGTTGGTGTATCGCGGCTCTACTGCGGTGCTTGACACACACTCCCGCCCTGGTGGCTACCAGGCCGGGGGCCCGGAGAGCCGTCACCGTTCTCTTAATATTATCCTAGCTGCTGATGGCCACCTTGCTACCGCGGTGCTTGACACACAGACACACACACACAAACACACACTCCCGCCCTGGTGGCCGCCTTGCTACGCGGAGCTTTACGCACCTGCCCTGGTGGCCGCGTTGGTGTATCGCGGCTCTACCGCGGTGCTTGACACACACTCCCGCCCTGGTGGCTACCAGGCCGGGGGCCCGGAGAGCCCTTGCCGTTCTCTTAATATCATCCTCGCTGCTGATGGCCACCTTGCTACCGCGGTGCTTGACACACAGACACACACACACAAACACACACTCCCGCCCTGGTGGCCGCCTTGCTACGCGGAGCGTTACGCACCTGCCCTGGTGGCCGCGTTGGTGTATCGCGGCTCTACTGCGGTGCTTGACACACACTCCCGCCCTGGTGGCTACCAGGCCGGGGGCCCGGAGAGCCGTCACCGTTCTCTTAATATTATCCTAGCTGCTGATGGCCACCTTGCTACCGCGGTGCTTGACACACAGACACACACACACAAACACACACTCCCGCCCTGGTGGCCGCCTTGCTACGCGGAGCTTTACGCACCTGCCCTGGTGGCCGCGTTGGTGTATCGCGGCTCTACTGCGGTGCTTGACACACACTCCCGCCCTGGTGGCTACCAGGCCGGGGGCCCGGAGAGCCGTCACCGTTCTCTTAATATCATCCTCGCTGCTGATGGCCACCTTGCTACCGCGGTGCTTGATACACAGACACACAAACACACACTCCCGCCATGGTGGCTACCAGGCCGGGGGCCCGGAGAGCCGTCACGTTCTCTTAATATTATCCTCGCTGCTGATGGCCACCTTGCTACCGCGGTGCTTGACACACAGACACACACACACAAACACACACTCCCGCCCTGGTGGCCGCCTTGCTACGCGGAGCGTTACGCACCTGCCCTGGTGGCCGCGTTGGTGTATCGCGGCTCTACCGCGGTGCTTGACACACACTCCCGCCCTGGTGGCTACCAGGCCGGGGGCCCAGAGAGCCCTTGCCGTTCTCTTAATATCATCCTCGCTGCTGATGGCCACCTTGCTACCGCGGTGCTTGATACACAGACACACAAACACACACTCCCGCCCTGGTGGCTACCAGGCCGGGGGCCCGGAGAGCCCTTGCCGTTCTCTTAATATCATCCTCGCTGCTGATGGCCACCTTGCTACCGCGGTGCTTGACACACAGACACACACACACAAACACACACTCCCGCCCTGGTGGCCGCCTTGCTACGCGGAGCTTTACGCACCTGCCCTGGTGGCCGCGTTGGTGTATCGCGGCTCTACCGCGGTGCTTGACACACAGACACACAAACACACACTCCCGCCCTGGTGGCTACCAGGCCGGGGGCCCGGAGAGCCCTCGCCGTTCTCTTAATATCATCCTCGCTGCTGATGGCCGCATTTGCTGAAATTGACAGACCGCGCGCGCCGACCTGAGCCGAGGATTTGAGCGGGAAAGTGGCCAGGGATTCTCGGAGAGTATTAGAAGGTTAGGTCCCGCTGTTTTCTATTAAATGCAATATTTATTGCACTCCTGACTCCCTGACTGCTGCGCGACACATTCAGGGGATAAATATTGCAATTTAATAGAACATCATGACCTCGCCTCGCTAAATACCATCTCGCATCAGTATCACTTGGGCAAGGAGGTGTGATGTAGACTCAAGCTCAGGGGGCGAAGCTGCCCTGGCAACAGCCTCCCTGATGCTGGGAGATGGGATTTTCCATTCCAGTGCCTCTACCAGGAGCCAATGATGGCCCCTATAAATATAAAACAAGCATCCTCACAGAGGAGAGAGGCAGCTGTGTGCAGCGGGAGTAGTGTCAAGCACGTAGCCCAGTCAATATCTGTTCTTCGGGGCCGGGCCCTACCTGATGAGGAGCATCCAAGGTCACGAAGGCAGGTCCTCCTAGCAATGTCCAGGGGAGAGGCTAGGTCTAAATCGGCTGTCCCGCACGGGTGACAGGGAAAACCCTTGGTAAGGTGACGGCAGATGAAGGTTGTGCATCCCAGCTACCTTGGTGATGTCCAGGAGAGACTTTGGCTGTCCTCGATGGCAATGCTTGGACTTACTGTCTAAGCATCATGTGGTCCCCACCCAGGGCTGGACAGGCATATAAAGCAAAGTGAGAACCCATGGTAAAGAGAAGCGTAGATGAAGGTTGTGCATCCCAACCACTTTGGTGATGTCCAGGAGAGACATTGGGTCTACAGAGGCTGTCCCTTATTGCAATCCTTGTATTTCTTGTCTAAGCATCATGTGGTCTCCACCCAGGGCTGGACGGGAACACAAGGCACAGGGTGAACCCCTGGTAAGGGAAAGGCCAGATGAAGGTCGGGCATCCCATCCACCTTGGTGGTGTCCAGGAGAGACTTTGGGTCTACAGTTGTCCTGTGGTGGCAGGGCTTGGATTTACTGTCTAAGCATCATGTGGTCACTTCCCAGGGCTATACGGGAACATAAGGCACAGGGAGAGCCTCTGGTAGGGTGATGGACAGATGAAGGTCGTGCATCCCAGCCACCTTGGTGATGTCCAGGATAGACTTTGGGTCTATAGTGGCCGTGCCCGATGACAGAGTTTGGATTTATTGTCTAAGCATCATGAGGTCACTTTCCAGGGCTGGAGGGGCACATAGGGCAAAGGAAGAACCACTGGTAAGGGAAAAGTCAGATGAAGATTCTGCATTCCAGCCACCTTGGTGATGTCCAGGAGAGACTTTGGGTCTATAGTGGCTGTCCTCGATGGCAATGCTTGGATTTATTGTCTAAGCATCAAGTGCTCCCCACCCAGGCTTGGACGGGAACATAAGGCACAGGGAGAACCCATGATAAAGTGAAGGGTAGATGAAGGTTGTCCATACCAACCACCTTTGCGATGTCCAGGAGAGACTTTGGGTCTACGGTGGCTGTCCCCGATGACAGAGCTTGGAGTTATTGTCTAAGCATCATGTGGTCACTTCCCAGGGCTGGACGGGTACATAGGGCAAATGGAGAAGCCCTGGTAAGGTGTACAGATGAAGGACATGCATCCCATTCACCTTGGTGATGTCCGGAAGAGACTTTGGATCCACAGTGGCCGTCCCCGATGGCAATGTCTGGTTTACCTTCTAAGAACCATGTGGTCACTTCCCAGGGTTGGACGAGAACATTAGCTCAGATGAACGTTCTGCATCCCAGCCACCTTTGTGATGTCCAGGAGACACTTTGGGTCTACAGTGGCTGTCCTCTAGCATTCGTGCTTGGATTTATTGTGTAAGTACCATGTGGTCACCTCCCAGGAATGGATGAGCACATAAGGTTGTGTATCCCACAATGCCACAGGGTCCTGGATCGTGTCAGAAGGTCTTGTACAGTCCCAAAGGACCACAACTTATGTCACATGACAAGAACAAGCTCACAGGGTCCTGGCTGTTATAACGTGACCAGTGTCAGATGACCCTGCCTAACATCACAGGACCTAGAGCGGTGCCCCAGGACCCCGGCTAGTGTCACAGGACCTGGATAGTGTCACAGGGCTCTGGATAGTGTCACAGGGCTCTGGATAGTGTCACAGGGCTCTGGATAGTGTCAAAGGATCTGGATAGTGTCACAGGGCCCTGGATAGTGTCACAGGACACAGACTAGTATCACAGAGCCCTGACTGGTGCCACATAACCCTGTCAAGTGTCACAGGGTCCTGGCTGGTTCCACATGACCCACAGTGTCACATAAACCAGACTAGTATCACAGGACCCCGGCTAGTGTCACAGGACCTGGAAAGTGTCAGATGGCCTTGGATAGTGTCACAGGACCCTGGCTAGTGTCACAGGACCTGGATAGTGTAACAGAGCCTTGGTTAGTATAACATGACACCGGCGAGTGTCACAGGACCCCGGCTAGTGTCACAGGATCCCTGCTAGTGTCACAGAAATTGGATAGTGTTACAGGGCCCTGGATAGTGTCACAGGGCCCTAGGAGCCCGGCTAGTGTCACAGGACCCCAACTAGTGTCACACTACTTGGCTAGTGTCACAGGGCCATGGATAGTGTCAGAGTGCCGTGAACAGTGCCACAGGACCCTGGCTGGTGTCAGAGTACCTGGAGAGTGTCACAAGGCCTTGATAGTGTCACAGTACCTGGATAGTGTCACAGGGCCCTGCACAGAGTCACATGACTCCAGCTAATGTTAAATGACCCCGGCTATTGTCACAGGAGTCTGGCTAGGGTCACAGGACCCCAGCTAGTGGCACATGACTTGGATAGTGTCACGGGACCCTGGATAGTGTCAGAAGGCTCTAAATAGTGTTGCAGGATCCCAGTTAGTGTCAGAGGATCTGGCTAGTGTCACTGGGCCCTAGATAGTGTCACAGGTCGCTGGTTATCATCACAGAACCTGAAAAGTGTCACAGGGCCAGGATAGTGTCACAGGGGCATGGCTAATGTCACAGGATCTGGCTAGTGTCAAATGACTTGGACAGTGTCAGAGGGCCCGGGACAGTGTCACAGGACCCGGGCTAATGTCAGAGGACCTGGCTAGTGTCACAGGCTCTGGCTAGCATCACAGGACTGGCTAGCATCACAGGACTGGCTAGCATCACAGGACCCTGGCTAGCGTCACAGGACCCTGGCTAGCGTCACAGGACCCTGGCTAGTGTCACAGGACCCTGGCTAGTGTCACAGGGCCTGGATAGTATCACAGGGCCTGGATAGTATCACAGGGCCCTGGACAGTGTCAGAGGACCCCGGCTAGTGTCACAGGGCCCAGGCTAGTGTCACAGGACCCAGATAGTGTCACAGGGTCCTGCATGGTGTAACATGACCCCTCTAGTGTCACAGGACCCAAGCTAATGTCACAGGACATTGATAGTGTCATGGGGCCCTGAACAGTGTCACAGGGCCCTTGACGGTGTCATAAAACCCTGGATAGTGTCACAGAACCCCGGCTAGTGCCACAGGACCCCGGCTAGTGCCACAGGACCCCGGCTAGTGTCACAGGACCTCAATCAGTGCCCCAGGATCCAAGCTAGTGTCACAGGACTCTGGCTAGTGTCACAGGGCCCTAGATTGTGTCACGGGGTTCTGCTAGTGTCACAAGACCCCAGCTAATGTCACAAGACCTGGATAGTGTCATAGGGCCCTCAACAGCGTCACAGAGCCCTTGACAGTGTCATAAAACCCTTGAAAGTGTCACAGGACCCCAGCTAGTGTCACAGGACCCCGGATAGTGTCAAAGGACCTGGACCAGTGACCCAGGATCCCAGCTAGTGTCACAGGACCTGGATTGTGTCACAGGACCTGGATGATGTCACAGGATCTGGATAGTGTTACAGGATCTGGATAGTGTTACAGGGCCTTGGATTGTGTCACAGGATCTGGCTATTGTTACAGGACCCGACTAGTGTCACAGGACCTGGATAGTGTCACAGGGCCCTGGATAGTATCACAGGGCCCTGGATAGTATCACAGGGCCCTGGATAGTATCACAGGGCCCTGGATAGTATCACAGGGCCCTGGATAGTGTCAGAGGGCTTTGAATAGTGTCAGAGGTTATTGGATAGTGTCAGAGGGCATTGGATAGTGTCACAGGACCCTGGTTAGTCTCACAGGACTCAGGCTAGTGTCACAGGACCCTGGATAGTGGCGCAGGGCCCCGGCTAGTGGCACAGGGCCTGGATAGTGTTACATGACCCTGACTAGTGTCACAGGGCCTGGATAGCGTCACAGAACCCTGGATAGTGTCAAATGGCCCAGGCTAGTGTCACAGGTCGCTGGATAGCATCACAGGACCCTGAATAGAGTCACAGGACCCCGGCTAGTGTCACAGGACCCTGGATAGTGGCACAGGACCCAGGCTAGTGTCACAGGTCGCTGGATAGCATCCCAGGACCCTGGATAGAGTCACAGGACCTGGATTGCGTCACAGGACTCTGGATAGAGTCACATGACTTGGCCAGTGTCACAGGTCGCTGACTAATGTCACAGGACCCTGGGTGGTGTCACAGGGCCCAGGCTGGTGTCACAGGGCCTAGATATTGTCACAGGACCCTGGATCGTGTCACAGGACCCTGGCTAGTGTCACAGGTCGCTGACTAGTGTCACAGGACTCTGGCTACTGTCACAGAGCCCAGACTATTGTCACAGGACCTGGATGGCGTCACCGGTCCCCGGCCGGTATCAGGTGTCGCTGGCCGGGTACCTTAAGCTCCATATGGCAGCACATGGCATCGCCCTACGGATCGCCGTTCTGATTGGCTACTGCGCCTCGACGCGCAGCCCAGGCTCGTGAAGCGCCGGATGCCAAGAGGGGCGAGGGCTCGCATTTGCACGCTCGTTCCCTTGATTACACGCTTCGATTTGAGCCGCCCATTAGGATAAAATGCGGAGCTGTCGACGCACGACAGCCCCTGGGGACCCCTGTGGCACTCACCCCACCACGCATGGCACATCTGTTCCTGGAGGTGATAAAACACACAGATAATTGAAGGAGAGCGGCCTGTCGCCGAGCACGTGAATGGAAAAGTTCTAAATGTCCCTGATTCCGAGGGATGCCTCGGGTCTCCTCCAAGGCGGCGTGGCCCAGACAGTGCTATATAGCGGGTAGAATCTGGAGACAGCCAGAGAGCGCTGCACAAGGTGGATTCACTGGTGTTTCAGAGATTAGCAGAGGTGTTAGCCATAAAATGGCCCAATATGGAGAGAGGGCGGAAGCAGCAGGGAAAACACTGCGCCCCGCACCCCAACTCTCAGCCCCCACAAGCAGAGGGCGGATCGCTTTCATTAACGCCCCTGGAGAGCGTTATTAAGGCCCCCGAGCAGCCCCCGCCTGCTGGCCCAGATTAACCCCCTGGTTTACAAACACAATCGGCTTTCACTGGGCCCGAGGCACATGGATAAAGGGGGTCTGCCCGGGACTCCGGAGAGGGGGGCTCACGGTGACCTTTCCCTGCTCCAAGGAGTCAGCGGGGCCCCCCTTCCAGCCGTGTGTTTGCAGAGGATCAGAGCGAGAAGGACCAAAGGGGCAGTCAGTCGGACTGATGGGATGAATGAGATCATGGATTCAACAAGGTCCAATTTGGAATTAGCAGGCAGGCCTCAGATCAGAGGGGACACATGTGGACAGAATACACAGGCTTTGAGGCGGATTAGTGGACACCGGGCGGTAATCAGTGTCCTCTCGTGCGATCATGTCAGCTTTCGACCGACTATTTTAGCCTCCAGCACCAGCTCAGCCACAGGAGGGGCACAGGGTCTATAACTGATACTCCTGTAGGCCTACTGTACTTTCAGAGCTCACACGACACGTGGCTAAGGGTTATCTAAACCTTCAGAGGCTCTCACAGCCTGTGACTGACTCTCCTCCGATCCAACTGCACTTTCACAGGCTCACATTGCATGTAACTGACTCTCCTCTAGACTTACTATCCTTTCAGAGGCTCCGACAGCATGTGACTGACTCTCATCTAGGTAGGATTACCAAGATTTCAGAGGCTCTCATAGCATGTGGCCGACTCTCCTCTTGACTATCCTTTCAGAGGCTCTGACAGCATGTGACTGACTCTCTTCTAGGTCTATTAAACTTTCAGAGACTCAAAGGGCCTGTGACTGAATCCCCTCTAGGCCTACTATACTTTCAGAGCCCTCATGACATGTGGCTAAGGGTTATCTAAACCTTCAGAGGCTCACATAGCATGTGACTGACTCTCCTCTGATCCAACTACACTTTCAGAGGCTCACATAGCATGTAACTGACTCTCCTCTAGACTTACTATCCTTTCAGAGGCTCACATAGCATGTGACTGACTCTCATCTAGGTCTATTAAACTTTCAGAGACTCAAAGGGCCTGTGACTGAATCCCCTCTAGGCCTACTATACTTTCAGAGCTCTCATGACATGTGGCTAAGGGTTATCTAAACCTTCAGAGGCTCACATAGCATGTGACTGACTCCCCTCTGATCCAACTACACTTTCAGAGGCTCACATAGCATGTAACTGACTCTCTAGACTTACTACCCTTTCAGAGGCTCACATAGCATGTAACTGACTCTCATCTAGGTAGGATTACCAAGCTTTCAGAGGCTCTCATAGCATGTGACCGACTCTCCTCTAGACTTACTATCCTTTCAGAGGCTCTGACAGCATGTGACTGACTCTCATCTAGGTCTATTAAACTTTCAGAGACTCAAAGGGGCCTGTGACTGAATCCCCTCTAGGCCTACTATACTTTCAGAGCTCACATGACATGTGGCTAAGGGTTATCTAAACCTTCAGAGGCTCACATAGCCATGCGACTGACTCTCCTCTGATCCAACTACACTTTCAGAGGCTCACATAGCATGTAACTGACTCTCCTCTAGACTTACTATTCTTTCAGAGGCTCTGACAGCATGTGACTGACTCTCATCTAGGTAGGATTACCAAGCTTTCAGAGGCTCTCATAGCATGTGACCGACCTCCTCTAGACTTACTATCCTTTCAGAGGCTCTGACAGCATGTGACTGACTCTCATCTAGGTCTATTAAACTTTCAGAGACTCAAAGGGCCTGTGACTGAATCCCCTCTAGGCCTACTATACTTTGAGCCCTCATGACATGTGGCTAAGGGTTATCTAAACCTTTACAGGCTCTCACAGCATGTGACTGACTCTCCTCTAGGTAGGATTACCAAGCTTTCAGAGGCTCTCATAGCACGTGACCGACTCTCCTCTAGTCCGACTACACATTCAGAGGCTTGCATTACATGCGATTGACTCCCCTCTAGGCCTACTAAACATTCAGAGGCTCGCATAGCATGTGACTGACTCCTTTTGCCCCAGCAGCCTTTCAGATGCTCGCTTTACATGTAACTGACTTTCCTCCAGCCCTACCAGGATCTCAGAGACTTACATTACATGTGACTGACTCTCCTCTAACTAGGATTACCAAACTTTCACAGGCTCACACGGCCTGGGACTGACTTTCCTCTGGCTCCAACAAACTTTCAGAGGCTCTCACAGCATGTGTCTGATTCTCCTCTGGGCTCACTAAAGTTTCAGAGGCTTACAAGCCCTGTGATTGACTCTCCTCTATTGCTAATATATTTTCAGAGGGTCACCTGGCATGTGACTGACTCTCCTCTAGGCGTACTATACCTTCAGAGGCTCTCACAGCTTGTGGCTGACTCTTCTATAGGCCTATTATACCTTCAGAGACTCTCACAGCTTGTGGCTGACTCTCCTCTATGCTTATTATACTTTAAGAGACTCTCACAGCATGTGACTGACTCTCCTCTAGGCGTACTATACCTTCAGAGGCTCTCACAGCTTGTGGCTGGCTCTCCTCTATGCTTATTATACTTTCAGAGGCTCTCACAGCATGTGGCTGACTCTCCTCTAGGCTTACCATACCTTCAGAGACTCTCACAGCTTGTGGCTGACTCTCCTCTATGCTTATTATACCTTCAGAGGCTCTCACAGCTTGTGGCGGACTCTCCTCTATGCTTATTATACCTTCAGAGACTCTCACAGCTTGTGGCTGACTCTCCACTATGCTTATTATACTTTCAGAGGCCCTCACAGCATGTGGCTGACTCTCCTTTAGGCTTACTTTATTTTCAGAGGCTCTCACAGCTTGTGACTGACTCTCCTCTATGCTTATTATACCTTCAGAGGCTCTCACAGCTTGTGGCTGACTCTCCTCTATGCTTATTATACTTTCAGAGACTCTCACAGCATGTGACTAACTCTCCTCTAGGCGTACTATACCTTCAGAGACTCTCACAGCTTGTGGCTGACTCTCCTCTATGCTTATTATACTTTCAGAGGCTCTTAAAGCATGTGGCTGACTCTCTTCTAGGCTTACTATACCTTCAGAGGCTCCCACAGCATGTGGCTGACTCTCCTCTATGCTTATTATACTTTCAGAGGCCCTCACAGTATGTGGCTGACTCTCTTCTAGTCTTACTATACCTTCAGAGACTCTCACAGCTTGTGGCTGACTCTCCTCTAGGCTTACTATACCTTCAGAGACTCTCAAAGCATGTGGCTGACTCTCCTCTAGGCGTACTATACCTTCAGAGACTCTCACAGCTTGTGGCTGACTCTCTTCTAGGCTTACTATACTTTCAGAGGCTCTCACAGCATGTTAATGACTTTGCTCTAGGCCTACTATACTTTTAGAGGGTCACCTGGCATGTGACTGACTCTCCTCTAGACTTACTCTACCTTCAGAAGCTTTCACAGGATGTTAATGACTATCCCCAAGGCCTATTATACCTTCAGAGGCTCTCAATCAATCAATCAAACATTAGATTCATAAAGGGTGGCTTATCACCTCAGGGGTATCTAGGCACTGTGGGTTGTCGCTGCAAATCTGTAGCTACTCCTCAATGAGCCATGTCTTGAGCTTTCTCCTGAAGTCGGGGAGAGTGTGCGAGGAGCGCAGGTTGGGGGGCAGGTCGTTCCAGATCTTGGCAGCAAGGCAGGCGAAGGGCCACTCTTCTCTGCGACTGCGTTGAACTCTCGGGACCTGAGTGAGGGTGGGAGTTGTTGAACAGAGCTCCCTGGCAGGCTTGTGGAAGGAAGAGTCTGTAGTTGATAAGATTGGGTCCAATGTTGTGGAGGGCTTTGCATGCGATATTGAGACTCTTGAATTTGTACCTTATGTGCACAGGCAGCTAGTGGAGACTTCTGAGGTGGGGGTGATGTGGGTCTGTCTGGGGAGGCCTATGACGAGTCTTGTTGGTGTGTTCTGGATGGTCTGGAGGTGGTGGGCCGGGAGTCCGACAGACAGCGTTTCCGTTTTGATGTGGATCCACCTGAAGATCTTCAGTAGCATGCAGAGGTTGTGCAAGCTGAAGGCCACTGCGTTTATCTGTTGTTTGAAGGTGAGTTTGCTCTCGATGATGATGCTGAGATTGCGGGCATGATCACTCTTGCAGCTTGTGACTGATTCTCCTCTAGGCTTACTATACTTTCAGAGGCTCTTGCAGCTTGTGACTGACCCTTGCCTAGGTCTATTATACCTTCAGAGGCTCTCAAGGCATGTGACTGACTCTCCTCTAAGCTTACTCTACCTTCAGAGGCTCTCACAGGATATTAATGACTGTCCTCTAGGCCTATTATACCTTCAGAAGCTCTCAATCAACCAATCAATCATTAAATTTGTAAAGCGCGGCTTATCACCTCAGGGGTATCTAGGCACTGTGGGTTGTTGCTGCAAATCTGTAGCTAGTCCTCATGTATTGAGCTTTCTCGTTAAGTCGGGAAGAGTGTGCGAGGAGCGCTGGTTGGGGGGAGGTCGTTCCAGATCTTGCCAGCGAGGTAGGAGAAGGACCACCCTCCGCTGCAACTGAGTCAAACTCTCAGGACTTGAACGAGGGTGAGAGTTGTTGAATGGAGGTCCCTGGTGATCTGGTGGAAGGAAGAGTCTGTGGTTGTTGAGATTGGGTTAAATGTTGTGGAGGGCTTTGTATGCGATGCTGAGAATCTTGAATTTGCAACTCATGGATACAGGCAGCCAGTGTAGTCTTCTGAGGCGGGGGTGATGTGGGTCCATCTGGGGAGGTCCAAGACGAGTCTCGCTGCTGCGTTCTGGATGGTCTAGAGGCAGTGGAGGAGGTGTGCGGGGAGTCCAACGTAGAGGGCGTTCCGTACTCTAGTCTGCTGGTGATGATGGCTTGAGTGACCATGTTTCTGGTTTCAATGGGGATCCATCTGAAGATCTTCAGTAGCATGTGGAGGTTGTGGTAGCTGCAGGCCACTGCGTTTATCTGTTGTTTGAAGGTAAGTTTGCTCTTGATGATGATGCTGAGATTGCGGGCATTGTCACTCTCACAGCTTGTGATTGACTCTCTTCTAGGACTATTATACCTTCAGAGGCTGTCACAACTTGTGACTGACTCTTCTCTAGGCATACTATACTCTCAGTGGCTCTCAGAGTTTGTGACTGACTCTCCTCTAGGACTACTATACATTCAGAGGCTCCCACAACAGGAGACTAGCTGACCTCTAGGCTTACTATACTTTCAGAGGGTTGCATAGCATGTGTCTGACTCTCCTCAATCAATCATTTGATTTGTAGAGCACCTCTTGTTCCCTGTGAGAGTATCCAGGTGCTGGAAGGGTCCAGTTGATTAGCTGACTAGCCAGGGCCTCTAGGCCTACTATACTTTCAGGGGGTCACTTGACATGTGAGTGACTCCCTTCTAAGCCTACTGTACTTTCACAGGCTTGGATAGCATATGACTGACTCCTCTTGCCCCCAACAGGCTTTCAGAGGCTCACATGGCATAAAACTGACTCTCCTCTATGTATGCCTACCAAACATTCAGAGGCTAACACAGCATGAGTCTCTTCTAGGCCTCCCAAACTTTCAGAGGGTTGCATAGCATGTGACTGACTCTCCTCTTGCCCCGCCAGCCTTTCAGAGGCTTGTCTGGCATGTGACTGGTTCTCCTGCAGCCCTACCAAACTTTCAGAGGCTTGCATGGGATGCAATTGATTCTGCTACAGCCCTACCAGACTTTGAGACAGCTCTTTCCCTGCCTCATCAAACTCTCACCTCACATGACTTTACTGGGATGTCAGCCTTACTTATATCTGTCAACTCCCCTGATTGGGCAGGTGTCACCCTTTATAATGCTATTCATCCTCCGATAACATAACATGCCTCCAGACACCTCCAGAATGTCACCCTCTTCGGAAACTTGCATCACCCCAAACATTTGTTTCTGCTTTTACTCATGGGAGGACCTTCTTACGCATCTGGTGTCGCCCTCGTGTGAGAGCCAACAGGTTGACATGTAAGCTTACTGACATAGCTGTAACCAGACCCATATGGGGAACTCAGAGCCAGGGATGGGTGGTTGCTGTTAACTGAGGTCTTTTCCAGAAATGATGAATCTGGTGCCATCTGACTCTGCCATGTATACATGCCACAAACTGGAATCCACCAGAGAGAGAGGTTGACCAACGAAAGCAGAGAAGGGTGGATTTAAATTCCCCATTAAACTGCCCTGCGGTTGGAGAAGTAGCTTTTACATGGGAGAAAGGTCAAATAACACAATTTTATCTTAAAATAGAGAGTTTCTCTCCCTAATTAGGGAGCATTGGCATGTGCTATGAGCTAAACAGAAAAGTTCAGCAAGGAGAGCAAAAAGGTTGCATTTGTCCCTACAAAATATAATTTGTTTTTGATTGGATGAAGCTGGTAGGGAGATGCCTGCAGCTGATATCTAAAGTCCATGATTTGAGTAAATGTAATGTATAGGTGTTTACAAAACACGTCAAAAACGGTAAATGTAAAACATAAGCAATACAAAACATTAAAAACAAGATAAACTTCAATCTAAACAGTCTAAAGTCTGGGATAATACAAGAAATGGGAGGAATGGTAAAAAGAAAAGGAAGCGGAGATGGTGCAGCGGGGTTGTACGGAGCCAAGAGTGACCTGATAATGTGACCAATATGACCTGGGCCCAACCTCAACCGCCTGGGATGCCTCCTGGTGGCCCACTGCCCTCTGAACTGCCCCATCTCCCACCGACCACGCACAAAACCTCTGCATCATCCTCGACTCCTCGCTGTCCATGGCCCGCCAAGTCAACGTCATCTCATCCTCATGCTTCCACACACACTGCCTGCTCCAGAAGATTTTTAAGTAGATCCCCATCGACACAAGAAGAAAATCACCCATGCACTCATCAGCAGTAAACTCGACTACGGCAACACACTCTATGCTGGCATTAACAAGCAACTCCAAGCAAGAATCCAGAGAATACAGAACGTCGTGGCAAGACTCATCCTGGACATCTCCCGCCACAGCCACATCTCCGCCCACCTGAGAGACCTACACTGGCCCATCTTCAACATATGCATCACTTTCAAACTCCGGACACACGCTTACAAGGCTCTTCACAACATCAGACCTGCCTACCTCAACCACCGCCTCGCCTTCTACTCAACCCCCAGGCAACTCCCCTCTCCTCAACTGGCCCTCGCCACCATCCCTAGGATTCTGAAGAACACGGCTGGAAGAAGATCCTTCTCCTACCTCGTTGCGCAGACCTGGGACATGCTGCTGCTTCACCCCAGGCTGCCCCTCTCGCTCGCTCAGTTCAGGAAGGACCTCAAGACGCCTTGAGACCCCCACGGATGATAGGTCACGCTATACAAATGTCTGATTGATTGACCAGTATATATGACCCCCTTGACAGTAGTTGAGAGTGGGTTCGAAGAGACATCCACTGAGGAGGCCATGAGTGGACGGTAATGGAGCTTTAGCAGATGACGAACACCAACCAAGCAAGGACTTAATTTGAACTAGTAATTTCTGATGCTCGGCATCAGCAGTTAAATGTTAGCACCAGCACTTGTGACAGTCTGCCACATGGTAGCGCTGTCTGTCTAATTTTTTTAATGAGCACAGCAACAGTTGTTTTGTAATTCAATATATAATACAAATGACTAATATCAGCTGCCAAGCAATTCATATAGCTTTCAGCGGCCTGGATTAGTCCTAATTGCTACTAGCTGTGCGGATAATGTCATTGGCACCACTGTCAGGGGTGATGGGTGGTGCTAACTCCAGTGATTTCAGGACAAAGGTCCTGGCACTTATTTTTTCCCAAATTAAGCACTGCTGGTGCGTACCAGATGGCCAAGTTTGTAGACCTCAAGGCCTTCTGTACTCCAGCAAAGAGCATTAGTCTGAACCCAAGAAATTCATGCCATGTCTTCCTGGATAAATAGGTTACTAAAGAGATAAGAAGCTTAGGGTTAACATAGTGTTTAAGGATATATTTTACGTGCACCCCCTCAGCAGGGTATGAGCGTGTACATAAATTATGCCAGACCCACAGCCACCCCCACAGATCCCGGCCCAGACCCCACAGATCTCGGCTCTGAGCTCCCAGCCACCCCCACAGATTTTGGCTCGGCTCAGACCACCAGTCACCCCCACAGATCTCAGCTCGGCTCAGACCCTCAGCCATCCAAAAGATCTTGGCTCAGACCCCCAGGCACCCCCACAGATCTCAGCTCAGCTCAGAACCCGAGCCACCCCACAGATCTCAGCTTGGCTCAGATCCCCAGCCACCCCCACAGATCTCGGCTCAGATCCCCAGCCACCCCCACAGATCTCGGCTCAGACCCCCAACCACCCCAACAGATCTCGGCTCAGACTGTAGGAGGCTGGCCCTCTATGAAGTGTGCAAAGCTAGGGACACTGCGTAGGGGTCCAGGCAACCACACGTTGGTTTACAGGTGTAAAAACTAGATTACCTAATGCTTTAATTTTAAGGTTGAGCTGTTAGGCCAATCTTGGGGAAGTGCAAAACATTTATTGTACTCACAGCATCAATCTTGCAACTCACATACTCAAGGAATAACTCAAGACCAATTTATAAAAATACTTCGCGCATTTATAAAAATGTTAGGACCAAGATCATCAGAATTGGGTAAGTACTTTTTGAGATATGTATTTTTGAAGTTTACTAAAAATAGACTTTTTATGCGCAATTGCACACAATAGGAATCAATTAAGGATCACCTTTGAAAATACATATAAAAATCATACAGTTGGTTTACCAAGTTCTTCTTTTGCAGGTTGGTCGAGGTCGTCGGTGGGCAGACTGTGCCAGCTGGAGAAGTTTGGGCGGCTCCCGGTTCTGGTTGGAGTAGCGGCAGAAGGTCTCTGGAGCTGGTGCAGGGCCACTGCAAGTGACCTCTTGGAAAAGCACAGATAAGTTTAAAGATGGGTCTTTGGGGTCCCCTTGGAGTGTTGAGGTTGCAAGGGGTGCGTGACCCTTAGGGCACAGCAGGTTCTTCGGTGCAGGGCACAGGGCGGCTGGGTGCAGAGCGAATCAGTGAGCTAGGAGCTGTGCGCAAGGATGCCTTCAGGAGTAGGAGGTAAGTTGGTTCAAGGTTCGTTTGCAGGTCAACAGGGGTACTCTGGCAGGAGGTCCATGGTGTTCATGAAGTTCCTTGACTGGGGCTTCCTCTTCGTCCTTTTTCAGCCCTAGGCGGGCTGGTTTTCCTGATGTCCGACGTGGGCTGACCAATACCCCGGGAATTAGCACGGTTTGGCCACTGGAGGTCACAGTGCCACCAAACTTGGCACACTGGCAGGGTTTGTCCTCACAGTCGTTGGGTTGCAGGTTGGTCCAGCTGCGGCGTCTGGTTCGGGAGTTAGTGGCATGTTAGTGAAGTGATCCTCACTGGCTTGATGGTCTCCTTGAGTTTTACAGTGGTACCTCCACTCTGGAGGGAGTTCTCTGGTGATTTGCGAAGCCTGGAGGTCCTCTGGGCTTTGTGTACAGTTGTACAGTTGTCCAGCAGCTCCTCAGTGGCGATTGCCAGGGTGCAGCAGGCAGAGTTTGGCGCCTTTTCTTTGGTGCAGCAGGTCCACAGTTCTCGTGCTTCAGGTCTTCTTGGTGCTGGACTTCTGTTGTCCACTGAATCTGATTTCCTGGTCTAGGGATGCCCTCTAAATACTAAATTTAGGGAGCGTTTTAAGGGGAACCTGGTAGTGACCAATGGGACATCTACTTTAGGGTAGCTACACCCACTAAGTAACCACGTACGGTGGGCAGAGGTTACATCCCTATACCTGGTTGGCTATTTTCCTTCCATCCAAGATGGAGAAACATTAAATGGAGTGTCCACTTTGCGGGCAACCCCTTAGGGGTAGAGCCTTCCAGGTGGGGCCAATCCCACTATCCTTTGTGTATTTTTCCCGCAGTTGCTCCCGCCTAAAATGGGGGTTTGCAACGGGGGCGGTCATCTGCTGCTAGCAGCAGGCCTGGGGGTTGAGGTTCAAAGGCAGTAAGCCTTTTGAAGCTCACCACCAGGGCAGTGCACAGTTCTGAGGGAGGGGGTGTTAGCACCTCCACCCAGGAAGGGCTTTGAATGCAACCCAGAGAGAAGTAGCTCTCCCCCCAAGGTTGTAGAATGGCTATCTGGAGGTGGGAGCTGGTTAGAATCAGTCAGCAACCATTCCAGGGTAGTTAGCTTTTGCTGGGGCACCTCTAAGAGAACCCCTGGGGACATTTATTAATAAATCCAATATTGGTACCAGTTTGGATTTATCATTGTGCTTTGTTTGATACCAAACAACCCAGGGTTCAGAGTGGCCATCATGTAGCTGGGAAACTCGTGTTGACCAGTGTTCAGCACATGTATTAAAATCTCTACTCTGTCCACTCACTATGCCCCAGGTTTAGCAAGGGCACAGTGGGGGCATATTGCTCATGCAGCTATGCCCTCACATACAGTATGGTGCACCCTGCCTTAGGGCTGGAAGGCCTGCCAGAGTGGTGAAGTACCCATAGAGTATGCAGCGTGAAGTGGGCAGGGCACACAGGCAGTGTGCCATGTCGAGTTTACTTTTTACGTGTGCATCAGGGCACTCAGCCTGCAAAGGCAGGGCTGGGTGTACTGGATGATTGGCTCTAGAGGTTGGCACAATCAGTGCTGCTGCCCTTGGTACCCAAGTAATATTTACTAGGAACTTATAGTGGTTGCTAAAGGTGTCTCTAATTGTGCCAAGGCACCATAGCAGTGTTTAGGGACATAGTTCTGGCCCAAGTAACTTGATCAGTAGGGGCCCAGGCGCTACAATTTCCAGGCTACATCATACATCAGGCAAAAAGGGGGGCTACCCATGTCAAAGAGAGGCCTCTCCCCACTCAGACCCCCAGATACCTCGCCGTCCCACCGGGCATCACGCCTCTCTGTGCATCACCCTCACTCCGGCTCCAGGCCCCCGACTGATTATCAGAGTCATTTAAATGGAGTAATCTCATTTTCGGAGCCGCGGCCCGAGGACGAGGAGGGGCGGGAGAGGGGGTGATGTATCCCCCAGAAGAGAGAGGAGAGGCCCGGCGCCTGGCAGATTCTTCCACCTGATTGGAAAAGTTGATGAAGTTTAAATGAAGCAGAATTAGGCGCTCAGGCGGCGCGGGATCGACTGAGCGCCAGTGCCGCGGAAAGCAGGCACAGCGCCTAAACGCGATAATCTTCAATCAGCTCCCACATCAAGGCGCCAAGGCCGGGTAATGAGAACAGCAGATCTGCCGTGCTGGAGAAGAAAGGGTACGGGGGCCCCCGTGCCTTGGCGAGGACAGGCTTTGAAGGCCGCTGGAGGCCCCGGCCCCAGACTATCTAAATGCTAACTAACCGCTGGCCGGATCAAGGCTGCGCTTCTGGGCGCTCGGCTAATCTTATAACAATCTGATGACTATGATTAGGGCGTCCTGGGGGCCGGGGGCTCGCAGCCACCTACCAGATGGGGGGCGCAGAGGCTTGGCAAAAGAAATGTGATCTGAGCAGACAGATATTGCCCCCTCTGTAATTAAGCCGCAGCGGGGGAGGCCACGTCTTGGGTTAATTGGCCTTGTATTTGGTCCTTTACCAATGGCAAGTGACAAGTCACCAGTACAAGTAGTAAGTAACCTTCAACGACTATGGCTCGCAGAAGAAGGGAGCTGTGGATAGCGCTTGACTTTCTGCAGCGTTCAGCACCCTTCAGGTCGTTTCAAATCAAGACTGCTCAGACCTCTTTGTCAATCAATCTGACAAGAAAAATGTGAGTGGCGGCCAACATCCAAAGACATCAGCACATTTCTTACTGTTGAGAGGGTAAAATCTCAAAAACAAATAGAAATATTTAATTATATGCCAACAAAATGAGCTAAACCGTCTGACTGGCCTGTTAGCTGCCTTCCACAAAGTTGAGCATCAACTACTGAATAAGCCCTTGGAAGTAGCTTGGACTTCACCTGTCTCTACCTTCTCAGAATGATGGATGCCTTTCTGATGAGCAGGGCCACTGGAATTATGCGGCAGTAGAGGGCTAAATTATACGACAGGGTTGACGAAATTATGTGGAAAGAAAAGGCAAATTATGCGGCATAATGCGCCACATTTTGCAATAGTAATACTTCAATATTTTATCATTTTTAAACTTGGTAACACTCTCTGGGCATTGGTTGCCACTTAATAGTCCTAATTTAACATCAAAACATAGCAGTAACCAACAGAAAGGCAACCAGTCCAGCTTTGCAAAGGGCCTCAACTGTGCGGCAACATCGCATTTCAAGTAACTTTTGAACCGTTTGAGCTAAAACATTTTTTTTTGTTACATTCTGCAGATTATGCAGCAGACGATGGATTATGTGGCAAATGCGCAAATCTATAATAATGCGAAAATTGCAGCAGCCGCACAATCACATTATTCTATTGGCCCTGCTTATTTATGAGTGACATCTGAAGGGCGACCTTTATCCCAGTGCTGCATGTCCGCACTTGTTCCTACAGAGCAAGACTGAGGTTAACAATTTGAAATATACCAGTGGTTCCCAACCTTTTGACTTCTGTAGACCCCCACTTTATCATTACTGGAACCCGTGGACCCCCACTGAATCATTAATGGAATCCGGGGACCCCCAGTGAGTCATTACTGGAAGCCAGGGAAGGAAGCCTATACACTGTCGATGATTTGAACGGCAAAACAATACTAAAAAAATACAGAAAGAATCATTCCATCAAACACAAATGATAACACATTTTATTTAATTTGCAAGCAAATAAAATAAAACCAATCAACATTTTAAATTTAATAGGAAAGTTGGAGCATTTCTAAATTCAATTGAAGCCACATATCGTCCATACAGTATTCTGTTTGATGCACCTTCACAACTCCCACAAATCAGTCTGAGGACATTAATTTAATTTTTAGCCTCCAATTTCAAATTCCTTGACATTTACAGTACGTTTTAAAATTTTCAATTTTATATTTAGCCACTTTATTTATGTACACTTTATTAATCCGTTAGTATAATATTGTTTTCTAAGCAGTCACGGCCCCCTGGAGGAGCCTTTGCGGACCGCCAGGTGTCCCTGGACCACAGGTTGGGAACCACTGAAATATACAATCCTGCTTAGGCAGAACATGATGCATTCTTCCCTCTCCCATCCCCATCATACACTTTGGTCATTGGGAAACCAGGAGTCAAAGCAGGTTTCTTGATTCCAAAGTCTGCAAGTTACCCACTAACGCACACCTTCTCTGAGCCTTGAGTTATAGGTAGGTCAGCGTTTCCATAGGAAATGCCTTTTGGGCTCCAGAACCATTTGGGCTCAGGAAGGGGGTCTGTGCGCCCCCTCCCCTAATACAAATGCACCCTCGCCCAGCACTGCTTATTTAAACATATACAGGGAGTGCAGAATTATTAGGCAAGTTGTATTTTTGAGGATTAATTTTATTATTGAACAACAACCATGTTCTCAATGAACCCAAAAAACTCATTAATATCAAAGCTGAATATTTTTGGAAGTAGTTTTTAGTTTGTTTTTAGTTTTAGCTATGTTAGGGGGATATCTGTGTGTGCAGGTGACTATTACTGTGCATAATTATTAGGCAACTTAACAAAAAAAATATATATACCCATTTCAATTATTTATTATTACCAGTGAAACCAATATAACATCTCAACATTCACAAATATACATTTCTGACATTCAAAAACAAAACAAAAACAAATCAGTGACCAATATAGCCACCTTTCTTTGCAAGGACACTCAAAAGCCTGCCATCCATGGATTCTGTCAGTGTTTTGATCTGTTCACCATCAACATTGCGTGCAGCAGCAACCACAGCCTCCCAGACACTGTTCAGAGAGGTGTACTGTTTTCCCTCCTTGTAAATCTCACATTTGATGATGGACCACAGGTTCTCAATGGGGTTCAGATCAGGTGAACAAGGAGGCCATGTCATTAGATTTCCTTCTTTTATACCCTTTCTTGCCAGCCACGCTGTGGAGTACTTGGACGCGTGTGATGGAGCATTGTCCTGCATGAAAATCATGTTTTTCTTGAAGGATGCAGACTTCTTCCTGTACCACTGCTTGAAGAAGGTGTCTTCCAGGAACTGGCAGTAGGACTGGGAGTTGAGCTTGACTCCATCCTCAACCCGAAAAGGCCCCACAAGCTCATCTTTGATGATACCAGCCCAAACCAGTACTCCACCTCCACCTTGCTGACGTCTGAGTTGGACTGGAGCTCTCTGCCCTTTACCAATCCAGCCACGGGCCCATCCATCTGGCCCATCAAGACTCACTCTCATTTCATCAGTCCATAAAACCTTAGAAAAATCAGTCTTGAGATATTTATTGGCCCAGTCTTGACGTTTCAGCTTGTGTGTCTTGTTCAGTGGTGGTCGTCTTTCAGCCTTTCTTACCTTGGCCATGTCTCTGAGTATTGCACACCTTGTGCTTTTGGGCACTCCAGTGATGTTGCAGCTCTGAAATATGGCCAAACTGGTGGCAAGTGGCATCGTGGCAGCTGCACGCTTGACTTTTCTCAGTTCATGGGCAGTTATTTTGCGCCTTGGTTTTTCCACACGCTTCTTGCGACCCTGTTGACTATTTTGAATGAAACGCTTGATTGTTCGATGATCACGCTTCAGAAGCTTTGCAATTTTAAGAGTGCTGCATCCCTCTGCAAGATATCTCACTATTTTTGACTTTTCTGAGCCTGTCAAGTCCTTCTTTTGACCCATTTTGCCAAAGGAAAGGAAGTTGCCTAATAATTATGCACACCTGATATAGGGTGTTGATGTCATTAGACCACACCCCTTCTCATTACAGAGATGCACATCACCTAATATGCTTAATTGGTAGTAGGCTTTCGAGCCTATACAGCTGTGAGTAAGACAACATGCATAAAGAGGATGATGTGGTCAAAATACTCATTTGCCTAATAATTCTGCACTCCCTGTATTACATCACTCGTGACATGTTCTGTGACATCACCGCAACAGGTGTAATGACATAATCGGTGAAAAGACTGCGCATGACTGGGGCACGAATTATAGTTATATAGTATCTAAGGGCGTGAGTTATACTTGCTCAAGATAACTATAATTGGTGAATTGCAGTGATTTTTTGATTAAAAAATGTTATGTTGTCACAGAATTTTTCACTAACTATAACGTCACTTTATCCTTTGGTTTTATACATACATATATTCACTGGAAAAAAAACAAAGGTTACATGGACGTTATAGTTAGGAAACAGAATTGAAAAACCCCCCAGAGAAATTCACTTGAAAAAAAAAAAAAAAAGATTACAGGGGCGTTATAGTTAGGCTCACATTTTAAACTTACAAAACCATAGAAATTGAGCTGTTAGAGTTATTTAAATTAACCATAACTTTTGCCCTAAGGTATCTTCAACTCGCACCCTCGCCATGCATGGTTTCTCATCAATAATGTTACTGCAAATGTTACAGTCCTATTATCAATGATGTTATGAAGATATAATGAGTGCTATAATTTCTGTGGTAATTTGTATGCAGCCCCGGGGAGGTTGGTCCCTGGGGCCTGCGGGGGTGGGGTGCGCACCTCCTCCACCCCCCCACCCCAATATATATTTTGTAGCCCCGGGGAAGTGTTGGTCCCCAGCCCCGGAGGGGTCAGCACAGCCCCCCTCATATATTTCAATTTTAGCCCCGGAGAGGTGATGGTCCCTGGGGCATTTTAAAGCCCAACGAGGGGGACCCTGTGCGCACCCCTCCTTTTAATTAACACTTGCACATGCCCCAGGGACCAGGTCCACCCGGGGGCAAAAATTAATTAGAATCGCCCAAAAAAGTCTGTGGATCCATCTGCAGATTTTTCCGAAAAAACAAAACAAAACTTTTTAGCCCTGGCAGGGTTAGGGGCTCAGGGTATTCCTACCCTTACCCCTTTTCGTTTTTGGGCTTTTTTTTGGGGGGGTGGGGGGACTTCGCTGAAGCAGAGTCCCAAAATGGCTGCCAATATTTCCTGGTTAAATTGTTGGCAGTCATTCAAATCTCAGCATGAGATCTCTGGGATCCGCAGATCCCCCGTCCCTAGATATCTATATTTTCAAACCTTTAATGACACCAAATCACAAAAATCACAATCTGTGCACCAAGATCTAGTTTCCTGCCAAATTTTGTGTAATTCGGTTCAGAGGTTCTGGCTGTAGGCCTGTCTAAAGACCATAGGAAAATGCATTGGGGGAAAGCGTTTTAGGACCCTCCTTTTTCTCGGCCTCAGCTTGACAGATCACCCCGAAACGTTCAAGTCAGCAGCTGAACTGACTGTCGTATTAGTTTTGAAAATTTTAAAACAAGAGACATAAATGTTAGGTGAATATGTCACTGACAACACTAATATTTTGAGCTAAAAATAACCACAGAAATTCACCAGTTAGAGTTAGAAGAGCTACTATAATTTGCATGCCCACCATGCACTACTGATGATCTCATATATTACATCACTGACATATTACATCACTCATGGTATGTTCGATGACATCATTTATGTCATGCCTATTTTTAATGCATGATGGGGGAGCAAGTGACAGTGCTATATTCACCTAACCATAACGTCACTTAATATTTTATTACAATACTTAAAGCCAACCCCCCCACTGCGCACTTAGCCCTGCGGAGCAGGGGGTCAGGCACAGGGTCTGGCCTGCATCAAGGCCCTGCGGCAAACCCCCTCACAGACATCCAACTGCACTCTGCACACAGCTTTTTGTAGCACACAGCGTGGGGTTGGCTGCAGGAGCTGGCTTGCAGCCAGGCCTTGCATCCAACAACGCATAGGCAGCCATCCTAAGGCAACCAACCCCATACCACCCACAGCCTTTGGTCTTGCATGGCATGGTGTTAGCCGCAGGGTCTGTCTTAAAGCTAGGCTCTGTTTCCAACTCCCCACAGGCAGCCAATCCTATGCTACACACAGCCTTTGGCCAAGCACAGCAGTATGTTGGCCACAGGGCTTGCTCTGCCCTGTGCCAAAACCCCCAGCAGGCTACTACACCCACACTGCGCACAGCATTGGCATGTGCAGTGTAGGGTTGGCCTTTGGGCCCCGAAGACCCCCATCCCCTGGGCTAAAACATATATGTTAAGGGGAGTGGAGCATGCAGCCCCCTCCCTGACCCTTAATTAACTCCATGGTCCCCATCCCCGGGGTCAGTTCCAACAAAAAGGGGAGGTCTGGACGCAAGGCCCACTTCCCCAAGATTTCTTAAGACATCCGGGGACCTCATCCCCTGGGACCAAAATCTAAGAGGGGTGGGGGGGGGAACAGCATGCACCCCCCGAGCCTCATTAGGCCCTGTGTACACCATCCCCCAGGGCCTTATTATTATTATTTTTTTAAAGGGGCTGCAAGGATCCCCTATACTAGCCTTATTGAGCCCAGGGGACCCCATCCTCCAGGGCCTCAACTATTTAAAGGTAAGTGGGGCTAAGTAGCCCCCATTCCCTAAGTCTCATTACGCCCTGGGGACCCAAACCCCCTCCTTTCCTCACCGGAAGGCCTTTTTTTTTTTTAATAAAGAGGATGGGGTGCATTACTCCCTTCTCTGAGCCTTATTAGGCCATGGGGACTCCATCCCTTTGGGCCTTAACTATTTTAAAGGGGATGGAGGCACTCAGCCCTCCCCCCTCTGAGCCTTATATAACCCTTGGAATCCATCCCCCAGGGCCCTTTTTTTCTTTTAACACAGGTGAGGGAGGTCGAGTGGCCCCACTCCCAAGAATAGTCCTCCAGGGACTATTTTAAAGGAGAGAGGGCAGTGTAGTCCTCCTCCCCAAGCCTTTTTAGGCCCTGATTTCCCATTCCCCAAAGGGGAAGGGGGCCCCATGGCCTACCCAGAGCCTATTCTGGCGCTGGGGACCTCATTCCCCCAGGCCTGTGTTTACTATAGCGGAGTGTCCTTGTGCCTACCCAGGGCACCCACCATACACAATGTTGGGTTGAGGGGGAGCGCCAGGGCCCATGCAGCCCCAGCCGGGTTCCCCACATGTTGTGTAAGCCGGCATCGCTCCCGCTCGCAGGGAGGAGCTATTTATGCTGCTCCCTTCAGGCAGGAGCAATCTCTTGATCCCTTTCCCTATACGCAACATCGAGGGCAAAGGAACAGATCAAAAGCCTGGTCCTTGCTGGCGGGATCATTTTCAAAGCTCCCACCTGCTGGGAGCAGACTTTGTTTTTGCTCCTGTTTGGCGAGTTCTGAATCCTCTCCCTGCTGCGTCTGATTTCTAACTTATCAACAAGGCTCCTACCTGGTTTCTACCTCTCTGTGAATGCTCGATTCCTCTCAGTGCCCTCATGATTTCTAATTACTGCATGGGACCGATTTAAATAACTGCTCTCTCTGATATCTAACTCACCATCAGGGGTCCTACCTGATTTCTAACTTTATGCGATGGCTTGATTCCTCTCACTTCTCATGACTTCCAACTCACTGCCAAGGCTAAATATTCTCTCACTGCTCTTGTGGTTTCTAGCTACTGCATGGGACTGATTCCTCTTACGTCATTGCTCATTCTAATTTCCAACTCAACATCCTGGCTCAATTCCTCTCGCTGCCCTCCCTGATTTCTAACTCACTGTAAGGGTCAGATTCCTCTCACTGCTCATTGTGATTTTTAACTGTGTCCGGGCTCAATTCCTTCGGCTGCTCTCCCTGATTTCTAACTCACTGTCAGGGTCAGATTTCTCTCACTGCTTATTCTGATTACTAACTCAACATTGGGGCTCAATTCCTCTCGCTGCCCTCCCTGATTTCTAACTCACTGTAAGGGTCCTACTCCTCTCACCGTTCATTCCAATTTCTAATTCAATGTCCAAGCTCGATTCCTCTTGCTGCTGTCCCTGATTTCTAACTCACTGTAAGGGGCAGATTCCTCTCACAGCTCATTCTGATTTCTAACCCAACGTCCGGGCCAAATTGCTCTCACTGATTTCTAACTCACTGTAAGATTCAGATTCCTCTCACTGCTCATCCTGATTTCAAACTCTACGTCGGGGCTCAATTCCTCTTGCTGTTCTCCCTGATTTCTAACTCACTGTAAGATTCAGATTCCTCTCACTGCTCATTCTGATTTCTAACCCAACGTCCGGGCCAAATTGCTCTCACTGATTTCTAACTCACTGTAAGACTCAGATTCCTCTCACTGCTCATCCTGATTTCAAACTCAACGTCGGGCTCAATTCCTCTTGCTGCTCTCCCTGATTTCTAACTCACTGTAAGATTCAGATTCCTCTCACTGCTCATTCTGATGTATAACTCTGAGTCCTGGCTTAATTCCTCTTGCTTCTCTCACTGATTTCTAACTCACTGTAAGGGTCAGATTCCTTTCACTGCTCATTCTAGTTTCTTACTCTGCGTCCTGGCTGAATTCCTCCGGTTGCCCTCACTGATTTCTAGTTCACTGTCAGCGCTTGATTCCCTTCACTGTCCGACTCCGCCATAATTTCCAACTCACTGCCTGGCCATGCCAGATATCTCTCAAGGCCTACTTTGATTTCTAACCCCTCTGATTGCCCTCGATGATTTCTGTCCTCGGCAGGAGTAGATTTCAGACTTTATCCATGGTGGGAATGGGTCATGGAAGGGTTTGTGAATGCCCACACAATCACAAGTTTGTCGGAGTTCACCATATTTTCATGGCATTGCCATTTGTAATCACAGCTAGGGTTGCCACCTTTCCCATAGAAAAATCAAAGACATTTGTTCATGTTTTAAGATTTTGCAAAGGCCTAGCTAGACATGACACCTAAAAAGGACTTTATATAAAGTCATCCATACTGTTTTTTTTACCATGGCTTTGCTGTCTTCCTTTACTTATCAGTCAAGGGTCATTAAGGCAACTCTGCAATACATTTTAAAGAACTTTCCGCCTATAATTGCTACTTTAATATGTATGGTACAAGTAAAAAACATACCAGCTTTAGTGATTTTCCTGCTTTTTGTACAGGGTGAGACATTAAAATACTGGTCACACCGGTAAACAAAAAAAGACAGCCAGGTGGTAAACATAAACAAATTCCCCATCCCTGGGAGTAGATTTACTTCCACATAATATGACATCATGATGGTGTAATATGTAGGAGTGAATCCACTTCCCCACGCAAATTCACATTTTGAAAATGTCACTAGTGAATTTGCAATTGTGACTCAAACAGACACTTGAAGGAAGGTGTGGTGCACATGCCTATGAATGAGCCCCCCCTACACTTCCCTCCTGAGACAACACATCCTAAGGGGTCGTCAAAAAAAGATTAGGGAGAAGGAGAGCAGCACATGCCCCAGCCAACACCACTATGCTAGCCTTAGGAAAACGTGCAGCCGGTCATCAGTCAACATCCTTGACCTTGTGTTCTTGCCATTATGTTCAAGATGGCTGACAGCCTGGACCTTCCGAATCTTGTGTTTGTTCCACAGAGTACTGTGGTCTGTCCAATCAGATTCTGCCCGAGGTGGCATAAGCGGGGACCACCTCAGCAAAAGTGGTAGGTGGTGGTCCGGAGTGGTCCCCTCCCCCCCTCTACGTACTTTGCAGAGGGGCCCTCATAAGTTTTGTTAAAACACTGGGTGGCATGATGGGCAAGAAAAATGCAGTACTGGGAGGAGGCTAGATTAATGACCAGTGGCTATGATCGATTCAACTATAACACCCATCACAAGCTGCCTGGGCGACAGGTGTTACCAGACCCGAGTCCTTGCTCACTGTGCCACTAGTACCAAGCTTCTCCCTACTGATAAGGCCAAAATAGGCTGAAACCAGTCTTGGGTTGCTTGTGTTCATATTTAGAGGGGACCTGTCCTGTCTGGTCGCGCTAGATTGCTCTTATTGGAGCAGGAGCAAGACAGAACGGAGTATGACTGGGTACCGTTGGAGGTGCCATGGTGGACAGAAAAATGTGAACTCTGATGTGGCCCAAAGAAATTACCAGAGACTGAGTTTAAGTCTAGCACTTCACCCATCACTTTCTGTATTCTTCATTAAAGTAATCTTCCTGTATATCCTGCCCTCATACCCATCTGAGCCATGCGTACCCTGCTTTCATACCCATTAGAGCCTGTAAACCCTTGCTTCATAACCATCAAAGACTACATATCCCACTTTCAAACACCACCAGGGCGCTCTTTACCCTGCCTTCATTCCAGTATGTTTCTGGTACGTTCTGCCTTCATACACACCACAGCCCTGTAAACCCTTACTTCATACACATCAGAGCCATGCATGTCCGACCTTCAAACCACATTAGAGCTCTCTTTACCCTGCCTGCATTCAATCAGTCAATCAATCAAAGCATTTGTAAAGTGCACTACTCACCAGTGAGGGTCTCAAGGCACTGATGGGTTGGGGGTGCTGCTACTGCCCGAACAGTCATGTCTTGAGGTGTCTCCTGAAGGTTAGTAGGTCCTGTGTCTGTCGCAGGTGTATAGGAAAAGTGTTCTATGTCTTGGCGGCGAGGTGGGAGAACGATCTGCCACTGGGTGGCATTCTGTGGATGCGTGGGCCTTCATTCCTGTGTGGAGGTTGGTTTTGGCGGTGGCGGGGTCCTTGGTAAGGGAAAGGATCAGCTGGGTGTGATCGGCGTATGCAACGATGTTGAGGTTGCGTGATCTGACGATGTTTGCGAGTGGAGCCATGTAAACGTTAAAGAGGGTTGGGCTGAGGGATGACCCCTGGAGTACGCCGCAGATGATCTTGGTGGCTTCAGAGCGGAGTGGAGGGAGGCGGATTCTCTGCGTTCTTCCGGTGAGGAAGGAGGTGATCCACTTCAGGGCTCTGTCGTGGATCCCTGCATTGTTGAGGAGAGTGCAGAGGGTGTGGTGGCAGACGGTGTTGAAGACGGCTGAGAGGTCCGTGAGGATGAGGGACACGGTTTCGCCATTGTCAAGTAGGGTCCTGATGTCGTCAGTGGCAACAATGAGGATGGTTTCGGTGCTGTGGTTGCTGCGGAATCCGGATTGGGATGGGTCCAGAGTGTTGTTCTCCTCAAGGAAGTGGGTCAGTTGTTTGTTGACAATTTTCTTGATTACTTTTGCAGGGAAGGGGAGCAGGGAGATGGGCCGGAAGTTCTTGAGGTACTTTGGGTCTGCATTGGGTTTCTTGAGGAGGGCGTTGATCTCAGCGTGTTTCCAGCTCTCCAGGAAGGTGGCGGTCTCGAAGAAACTGTTGATGATCTTCCAGAGTTCGGGTGCGATGACGGAGCTCGCTTTGTTGAAGATGTGGTGAGGGCAGGGGTCGGATGGTGAGCCGTAGTGGATGGTGTTCATGATTTTGATGGTGTCGTCGTCGTTGACGTGGGTCCAGGAGAGCAGGAGGCTGGTGTGGCTGGGGGACGGTGAGTCTGTGGTGTCAGTGATTGACTGGGGGGTCTGCGTACTGAAGCTGTCATGGATTTCTGCGATCTTGTGGTAGAAGAAGGTGGCTAGGGAGTTGCAGAGATCTTGAGATGGCAAGATGTCGTTGACGTTGGAGCCGGAGTAGGAGAGTTCCTTCACGATGTTGAAGAGCTCCTTATAGCTGTGTGCGTTGTTGTCGATGCTTTCTTTGAAGGCGGTTCTTTTGAGTTGGTGGTGTATGTGGATGGCATTCTTGAAGGCTGTGTGGTTGTCCAGTGTCTGTTCTTGGCACCACCTATTCTCGAAACTTCGGCATGTTTGCTTGGATTCTTGGAGGTCGGCGGTGAACCAGAAGGCCTTTCTGTCAGTGCGTCTGTTTGAAGGTTTCTTGATCGGGGCGAGGGGGTTGGCACAGTCGTCGATCCATTGCCTGAGGTTGCAGGCTGCTGTGTCGGTGGTGTTGATTGGTGGGTTCCAGGAAAGGGTGGTGATCAGCTGGTCTTCGGTGACCTTATACATCTACGGTGGGGAATCTGCGGTGGGTGATGGTATGTTGTGGGTTTCTCAAAGAAGTGAATACAGCAGTGGTCGGTCCAGTGGAGTTCGGTGGTGTGGATGAAAGAGTCGTGTTTGCTGACGGAGAAGATGGGGTCGAGTGTGTGTCCTGCAGAGTGGGTGGGTGTCATAACGAGCTGCTTGAGGCCAAGGTTGTCAAGCAAGTGGTGGAGTTGGTGTTGTTGGTGTTCTCGAGGTGGAAGTTCAGGTCCCCGAGGAGTATGTAGTCTGTGGATGCGAGGGCCTGCGTGCAGATGAAGTCGAAGATGGAGTCCCTGAACTGCTGTCAGGGTCTGGGGGGGGACAGTAAATAAGGATCCCTCTGAGGGTGGTGTTTGGGTCGGTGTGGATCTGGAAATGCAGGTGTTCAGCGACGCTGAGATTGTCTTCAGTGCTGGTCGTGATTCTGAGGGTATTCCTGTGGATGATGGGGATGCCTCCTCCTGGTCTGTTGGTATGGTCCCGCCAGGTGATCTTGTAGCCATCCAGGATGGCTATGGTGATGCCGGGCGCTGAGGAGGGGGTTCATCCAGGTCTCGGTCAGGAAGGTGACGTCTGGGGAGGCTGAGTCGAGTCGTTTCCAGAGTTCGATGGTGTGTTTGTGGACGGAGCGGGTGTTGAGTAGGATGCATCCGAGATGGTTGCGTCCTACCTTGGCGGGTGGGTCGCTGGCATGGAGGCCTGTGAAGGTGCAGTTCCGGCAGAAGAAGGGTCCGCGGGTGAGCTGCGGGGTGGCCTGATGGCAGGTGGATGAGCGGCCAGCGTTGAGTGCGTGGAGGGTGATGGCGTCGTAGCAGAGTCTTGTGTCGTGGTGGTGGGGGGGGGGAAGAACCAGGGGTTCCGGCGCTGGGCGAGGTCCAGGTGCGGACGGGTTTGCCTTAGGCACGCCCGCTGCACACGGCCGCAAAGCAGCTGCCATTAAGTTGGGGGGGGGGAGGAGAGGACAGCTGGGAGGTGGGAACAGGGGTGGAAAACGGTGCGAAAAAAGGGGCGGGCCGCGGGGGCAGCAGGGGCGGTAATACAGTGCAAGAGAGAGGAGGGGGCGGGGTCACAGGGGCAGCAGCGGCGGGGGGAGAGAAAGAGGGAGAGAGGGAGAGCAGAGTGAGAGGAGAGAGAAACGAGGAAAGAGTGTAATACAGAAGCGAAAGGCAAAAGGAGCACAAAAGGGACAGACATGGGGAAAAAAATCACACAAAGAGCAAAGCAGAAAAAAGGAGAAGAGAGGCAGAGGGCAGCCCAGTAGAAGAGCAGAGCTCTCCCACTAGACACCAGGGATGAGGCGCAGGCAGAAGCCTGCGGGTGCAGGAGGGCTTCGAACTCCTGATAGAGGTCAGGAGTTCAGAGGAATGAGGGCTTTACTTGCCAGTAGAGCTATGGGAGGCAGAGCAGTTCACTGACCAAGTCAGTGGTACTGCTCCCAATGTTAATGCTCCAATAACATCCTTCAATATCCTGCCTTCATACACATCGAAGCCCCATTTACCGTCAGCCTACATGCCCATCAGGACCTTGTTAATCCTTACTCTATGCCCATAAGAGCAATGAACACCCTTGGTTTATACACATTAGAGCCCTGTTCGCAAGACTTCATACCCATCAGGACCCCTTAAATCCTTAATTTATCCCCATAAGAGCCATACATAGCCTTACTTTGTACAAATTAGAGCCACGTGTACCAGAGTTCATACCCATCATAACCCTGTATAGCCCACTTTCATACCCATCAAGAGGCTTGTAAACCTTGCTTTCATACCAATCAGAGCTCAGCACACTGCACTTTCAATCCAGAAGGCTTCTTGTATATCCTGCCTTCATACCCATCAGAGCCCTATATACCCTTCTTTCATACCCATCAGAGTCCTGCATACTCTACCTTCCTGCACATCAGAGGCCTGCACACCCTGCCTTTCTACTCATCAGAGCCTGGTATAACCGTACTTCATACCCATCAGAACTCTGCAGTGCATGCCTTCAAACCCATCACAGCCCTGTAAACCTTCACTCCACAGCCAGAGTCCTGCATACTGTGCCTTCGGTCCAGTAAGCCTCCTGTATACCATGCCTTCATAATCATCAGAGCCCTGAATACCCCCTTCATACCCATCAGGGCCTTTTAAACATTTGCTTCGT
This sequence comes from Pleurodeles waltl, assembly GCF_031143425.1. NCBI lineage: Eukaryota > Metazoa > Chordata > Amphibia > Caudata > Salamandridae > Pleurodeles > Pleurodeles waltl. The sequence continues at coordinate 29,677,728 of NC_090445.1, read as the reverse complement.
ACCTAGGTTCCTGCATACTGTGACTCCAATCCAGTAAGCCTCCTTTCTAACCTGCCTTCATACCTGTTAGATCTTGCGTCCTCTGTGTGGTTTTCCAAGTAACTTTTTGCCTTTATCCCTCCTGTTTGCTGACTTCATTTTGCTGGTTTTAGGACTCTGTGCACTTTACCACTATTAACGAGTGCTTGTGCTCTCTGCTTAAAGCATGGTAAGGATGGTTTATAACTAACTGGAAAATATAATTTACTTGTAGGCACCTAGTAAAGTGGAACTCTCTGTGTCCAGGGCCTGTAAAATAATTTCTACTAGTGGGCCTGCACAGTTTGCCTTCATACCCATCAGAGCCCCGCATACCCTAACTTCTTACTCATCAGAGCCCTGTAACCTCTTTGGTTCATTACCATCAGAGCCCTGCAAACCCATTGGAGCCCTGAATACCTTGCCTTCATACCCATCAGAGCCCTGCATACCCTGCCTTCGTACTCATCCAAGCCCTGCACACCCTGCTTTCATACCCATCAGAGCCCTACATATCCTGCCTTCATACCCATCAGACCTCTGCAAACCCTGCTTTCAAAGCCAAGCAGAGAGCATGTATACCTTCACTCCCCTGCTGTGCCAATCAACAGTCAATGCACGTTCGTCTCTCTTCCCTTCTTCAGTAAGTGCTCACTCGGAGCCCCTCTGAAGTGCAGATCCAAGCCCTGCCTGCTGCACCAGAAGGTGAAAGAACAGAAAAAAACACAACCCATAAAAGATGAAGAATGTGTAAGGCACCGAACACAGCTCAGCTGAGGCAGGGACATGTTTTATTTCGCTGCTTCCCCATGATTAGACCACAGACGCGACATCCGCCGCCACGCGTCGCAAAATTCACATCGCGGCGGAGGCTCCATTGAAGGCAATGCTTGCGCTGCGCAGTAAAGATGAGAAATGATCCTTGTCTCCTGTTTGTGTACTCTGCAGCCTCTTCTGAAGATGAAAAGCCCTTTCCTGACAATGCGCTCTGCACGCCCAGGGCCTCCGTCAGCCTTCCAGGCGCCGCAGTCAACGCATTGTAGCGGGAAAGTCAAACCCAGCCAATTCCTAATCACTTTATTCTGCCTAGAAAAGATATTCAGCCATAATTCTGCCTGACTGCTAGGGCTGATGTATCAAAGGGGTTTACTCGTTCTGTGTCTATGGGAAAACGCGTCCCTACATGTAGGCCTAGGAGAGGGAGGCGGCCACATTGTCTCTCATGGTGTCATTTAGGGGGTCACCTGGGGCACAGCAGCGACCCCTGCTTGCCCCTTGCGACCCCTGGCACTGCCTTTGCGACTCATGGCCTCAGAGGTGGCAAAAACAGTGCCAGCAACACTGGGGCATCTCTGGACACGGCGACACTCTGTTTTCCCTCAAATTGTTTATTACACTAAAAGTGAATACTGCTTCAATATTCACTATTACTGTAATAAAACGAGCATCATTAGCTGAAATATAACCTTCCCTGGCTTCTGAGGTAAGAAAAGGTTTGGAAATTATGTTATGAGTATGCTTGTGACTGTATTTAGGTGAGAAAGAGGGCAGGTGTGTGAGGGAAATTGAAGGTCAAAGAGCACAAGACGTCACTTCCGCTACCCGTGGCATTTGGGGGACTGACGTCCAGGGTGTCCCTCCGCCACTGACATCTCTCCAGTGAAAAACAAGGGGCTTTACCTCTGGACAGTGCTCCGGGTGAGGCAAACACCCAAACCTGCAGTCACTCCTCGTGTCCACAGGGACATCTGAAGGATTTTGGGGGCCATGGGCCAAACATAGTTTGGGGGCCCCCAAGCTAGTTCAGCTTTGAATTTATGATGCAAATTCAGCTTTTTTCGCGTTCTTGGCCAGGTCACTGGTCCAATTTCCAAATGTGTTTGCATCTAATATTCAGGGATAGTGAGGTGTGTTTTTAATATTGTAACACAGCAGCAGCTCACAAACATTACTGCAAATAATCTGTGCGACCCACTGCCATTTCTCATATGCCAGGTTCTGTTTTGTTCTAAAAGGAACTTTGTTTATGGATGTTCCACGGTGTTGAAAAACAAACACAACATTCCTCAGCAAAATGTCTGTAATGGACTCCGAAACATCACCTGTATTAAAAAATAAATTAAAGGGCAATGGTATTGAAAACAATATTTATTTCAGAAATAATTCAATAGAACCATCTATTAGGGGGAGGGGGGGGGGCTGAATGACTGGGCCCCCTGTCGAGGACAAAGGCTGGTAATGGGGTGATACCACCGCCTGTAATTTCTGCTGCGGTATCATCGCACCATTTTAAAGAAGCTGTTTAAAATATTTATAGTCTAAATCTGAGTTGAGTTCAGGATGGTGAGAGTGCTGGGGAGACGGCCGAGGGTCTCCAAGGCACCCCGCTTCTTCGTCCCATTAATAATGGACACCCCGTTCTGCGGCTCCCTAAATTATATAAAACTGGATTACAGAAGAAATCGAAGAGACAGAAAGGAGTCACGCGGGGGTAGCAGAGGGCCAGGAGACCAGAGCCCGTGTTTCCCTACTTAAAAATGCATCAGCAAATATGAGCAGGTTGGCCCTTCAGAATCAACACATCGGAGGAAGATGGAAATCGATCATCGGGAAAATGAGGCGAGAAGAGATGCAGGAATTATGCTCGCCCCTGGAGCCTGGCGTCCCCTGCACACACCTTCCCTGTGAACAGGTGCACTGAGGAAACGTGGAGCTGTAATAATGCCATCGCCGTGGCACCTTTCCAGACAGACCTTTATCTGTCAAGCACTGCTCCCCAAGAACCCAGGCCACCCCCTGCTAAAAATATCACTCATGGAATCAGTGAGTTATCTAACCTCAAGCACAGAAACCTCTTCACATGCCATACCTTGGTAGGGCAAAACTGGCACAAATACTGAGCGAGCAATATTCACTGGCACACGTTCTGTAGTGATTAGTGGCACACATCCTGGTGAGGCAATCATTGGTGCACACATCCTGGTGAGGCAACCATTGGTGCACACATCCTGGTGAGGCAACCATTGGTGCACACATCCTGGTGAGGCAACCATTGGCGCACACATCCTGGTGAGGCAATCAGTAGTGCACACATCCTGGTGAGGCAATCATTGGTGCACACATCCTGGTGAGGCAACCATTGGCGCACACATCCTGGTGAGGCAATCAGTAGTGCACACATCCTGGTGAGGCAATCATTGGTGCACACATCCTGGTGAGGCAACCATTGGCGCACACATCCTGGTGAGGCAATCATTGGCGCACACATCCTGGTGAGGCAATCATTGGTGCACACATCCTGGTGAGGCAATCATTGGTGCACACATCCTGGTGAGGCAACCATTGACGCACACATCCTGGTGAGGAAATCATTGGTGCACACATCCTACTGAGGCAATGATCACCAGCACAAATCCTGATGAGGCAGTGATCACAAGCACAAAACATGATGAGGCAATGATTAGTGCACACATCCTGATGAGGCAATGATTAGTGCACACATCCTGATGAGGCAATGATTAGTGCACACATCCTGGTGAGGCAATGATTAGTGCATACATCCTGGTGAGGCAATGATCGCAACAACACATCCTGGTGAGGCAATGATTAGTGCACACATCCTGATCAGGCAATGATCGCAACAACACATCCTGATGAGGCAGTGATCGCAAGCACACATCCTGTGGTAATGATTGGTGCACACATCCTGGTGAGGCACTGATTAGTGTACACATCCTGATGAGGCAATGATCGCAACAACACATCCTGATGAGGCAGTGATCGCAAGCACACACCTTGAGGCAATGATTAGTGCACACATCCTGGTGAGGCACAGATTAGTGCACACATTCTAATGAGGCAATGATCGCAAGCACACATCCTGAGGCAATGATTAGTGCACACATCCTCGTGAGGCAATGATCGCAAGCACGCATCCTGATGAGGCAACAATCGCAAGCACCGCAATGAGGCAATGATCGCAAGTGCACATCCCGGCGAGACAATGATCACAAGCACACATCCTGATGAGGCAATGATTAGTGTACACATGCTAGTGAGGCAATGATTAGCACACACAACCTGATGAGGCAATGATCGCAAGCACACATCCTGATGAGGCAATGATCACAAGCACACATCCTGATGAGGCAATGATCGCAAGCACACATCCTGATGAGGCAATGATTAGTGTACACATGCTAGTGAGGCAATGATTAGCACACACAACCTGATGAGGCAATGATCGCAAGCACACATCCTGATGAGGCAATGATTCGTGCACACACCTGATGAGGTAATGATCACAAGCACACATCCTGATGAGGCAATGATCACAAGCACACATCCTGATGAGGCAATGATCGCAAGCACACATCCTGATGAGGCAATGATTCGTGCACACACCTGATGAGGTAATGATCGCAAGCACACACCGCAATGAGGCAATGATCGCAAGTGGACACCCCGGCGAGACAATGATCACAAGCACACATCCTGATGAGGCAATGATTAGTGTACACATGCTAGTGAGGCAATGATTAGCACACACATCCTGATGAGGCAATGATTCGTGCACACACCTGATGAGGTAATGATCACAAGCACACATCCTGATGAGGCAATGATTCGTGCACACATCCTGATGAAACAATGATTATTGCACACATCCTGATGAGGCAATGATCGCAAGCACACATCCTGATGAGGCAATGATTAGTGTACACATGCTAGTGAGGCAATGATTAGCACACACAACCTGATGAGGCAATGATCGCAAGCACACATCCTGATGAGGCAATGATTCGTGCACACACCTGATGAGGTAATGATCACAAGCACACATCCTGATGAGGCAATGATCGCAAGCACACATCCTGATGAGGCAATGATTAGTGTACACATGCTAGTGAGGCAATGATTAGCACACACAACCTGATGAGGCAATGATCGCAAGCACACATCCTGATGAGGCAATGATTCGTGCACACATCCCGATGAGGCAATGATCGCAAGCACACATCCCGATGAGGCAATGATCGCAAGCACACATCCCGATGAGGCAATGATTCGTGCACACACCTGATGAGGCAATGATTCGTGCACACATCCTGATGAAACAATGATTAGTGTACACATCCTGATGAGGCAATGATCACAAGCACACATCCTGATGAGGCAGTGATCGCAAGTGCACATCCTGATGAGGCAATGATCACAGGCACACATCCTGGTGAGGCAATTATCACAAGCACACATCTTGATGAGGCAATGATTAGTGTACCCATCCTGTTAGGGAATGATTAGTGCAGACATCCTGATGAGGCAATGATCACAAGCACACATCCTGGTGAGGCAATGATTAGTGTACACACCCTCATAAGGCAATGATCACAAGCACACATCCTGTTGAGGCAATGATTAGTGAACACATCTTGATGAGGCAATGATTAGTGCACACATTCTGATGAGGCAATGATCACAAGCACAAATCCTGGTGAGGCAATGATCACAAGCACACATCCTGGTGAGGCAATGATCACAAGCACACATCCTGGTGAGGCATTGATTAGTGTACACATCCTAACGAGGTAATGATTACAGGCACACATCCTGATGAGGCAATGATCACAAGCACACATCCTGATGAGGCAATGATCACAAGCACACATCCTGATGAGGCAATGATCACAAGCACACATCCTGATGAGGCAATGATCACAAGCACACATCCTGGTGAGGCAATGATCACAAGCACACATCCTGGTGAGGCAATGATCACAAGCACACATCCTGGTGAGGCATTGATTAGTGCACACATCTTGATGAGGCAATGATTAGTGCACAGATTCTGATGAGGCAATGATCACAAGCACACATCCTGGTGAGGCAATGATCACAAGCACACATCCTGATGAGGCAATGATTAGTGCACACATCCTAACGAGGTAATGATTACAGGCACACATCCTGGTGAGGCAATGATCACAAGCACACATCCTGGTGAGGCAATGATCACAAGCACACATCCTGGTGAGGCAATGATCACAAGCACACATCCTGATGAGGCAATGATCACAAGCACACATCCTGGTGAGGCAATGATCACAAGCACACTTCCTGATGAGGCAATGATTAGTGCACACATCCTGGTGAGGCAATGATCACAAGCACACATCCTGATGAGGCAATGATTAGTGCACACATCCTGATGAGGCAATGATTAGTGCACACATCTTGATGAGGCAATGATTAGTGCACAGATTCTGATGAGGCAATGATCACAAGCACACATCCTGGTGAGGCAATGATCACAAGCACACATCCTGGTGAGGCAATGATCACAAGCACACATCCTGGTGAGGCAATGATCACAAGCACACATCCTGGTGAGGCAATGATCACAAGCACACATCCTGGTGAGGCAATGATCACAAGCACACTTCCTGATGAGGCATTGATAGTGCACACATCCTAACGAGGTAATGATTACAGGCGCACATCCTAACGAGGTAATGATTAGTGCACACATCTTGATGAGGCAATGATCACAAGCACACATCCTGATGAGGCAATGATCACAAGCACACATCCTGGTGAGGCATTGATTAGTGCACACATCTTGATGAGGCAATGATCACAAGCACACATCCTGATGAGGCAATGATCACAAGCACACATCCTGGTGAGGCAATGATCACAAGCACACATCCTGGTGAGGCAATGATCACAAGCACACATCCTGGTGAGGCAATGATCACAAGCACACATCCTGGTGAGGCAATGATCACAAGCACACTTCCTGATGAGGCATTGATAGTGCACACATCCTAACGAGGCAATGATCACAAGCACACATCCTGGTGAGGCAATGATCACAAGCACACATCCTGGTGAGGCAATGATCACAAGCACACATCCTGGTGAGGCAATGATCACAAGCACACATCCTGGTGAGGCAATGATCACAAGCACACATCCTGGTGAGGCAATGATCACAAGCACACATCCTGGTGAGGCAATGATCACAAGCACACTTCCTGATGAGGCATTGATAGTGCACACATCCTAACGAGGTAATGATTACAGGCGCACATCCTAACGAGGTAATGATTAGTGCACACATCTTGATGAGGCAATGATCACAAGCACACATCCTGATGAGGCAATGATCACAAGCACACATCCTGATGAGGTAATGATCACAAGCACACATCCTGGTGAGGCAATGATCACAAGCACACTTCCTGATGAGGCATTGATAGTGCACACATCCTAACGAGGTAATGATTACAGGCGCACATCCTGGTGAGGCAATGATCACAAGCACACATCCTGATGAGGCATTGATAGTGCACACATCCTAACGAGGCAATGATCACAAGCACACATCCTGGTGAGGCAATGATCACAAGCACACATCCTAACGAGGCAATGATCACAAGCACACATCCTGGTGAGGCAATGATCACAAGCACACATCCTGATGAGGCAATGATCACAAGCACACATCCTGATGAGGCAATGATTAGTGCACACATCCTGGTGAGGCAATGATCACAAGCACACTTCCTGATGAGGCAATGATCACAAGCACACATCCTGGTGAGGCAATGATAGTGCACACATCCTAACGAGGTAATGATTACAGGCACACATCCTGGTGAGGCAATGATCACAAGCACACATCCTGGTGAGGCAATGATCACAAGCACACATCCTGGTGAGGCAATGATCACAAGCACACATCCTGGTGAGGCAATGATCACAAGCACACATCCTGGTGAGGCAATGATCACAAGCACACATCCTGGTGAGGCAATGATCACAAGCACACATCCTGGTGAGGCAATGATCACAAGCACACATCCTGGTGAGGCAATGATCACAAGCACACATCCTGGTGAGGCAATGATCACAAGCACACATCCTGGTGAGGCAATGATCACAAGCACACTTCCTGATGAGGCATTGATTAGTGCACACATCCTGATGAGGCAATGATTAGTGCACACATCTTGATGAGGCAATGATTAGTGCACACTTCCTGATGAGGCATTGATTAGTGCACACATCCTGGTGAGGCAATGATCACAAGCACACATCCTGGTGAGGCAATGATCACAAGCACACATCCTGGTGAGGCAATGATCACAAGCACACATCCTGATGAGGCAATGATCACAAGCACACATCCTGATGAGGCAATGATCACAAGCACACATCCTGGTGAGGCAATGATCACAAGCACACATCCTGGTGAGGCAATGATCACAAGCACACATCCTGATGAGGCAATGATCACAAGCACACATCCTGGTGAGGCAATGATCACAAGCACACATCCTGATGAGGCAATGATCGCAAGCACACATCCTGGTGAGGCAATGATCACAAGCACACATCCTGATGAGGCAATGATCGCAAGCACACATCCTGGTGAGGCAATGATCGCAAGCACACATCCTGGTGAGGCAATGATCACAAGCACACTTCCTGGTGAGGCAATGATCGCAAGCACACATCCTGGTGAGGCAATGATCACAAGCACACATCCTGGTGAGGCAATGATCACAAGCACACTTCCTGATGAGGCATTGATAGTGCACACATCCTAACGAGGCAATGATCACAAGCACACATCCTGGTGAGGCAATGATCACAAGCACACATCCTGATGAGGCAATGATCACAAGCACACTTCCTGATGAGGTAATGATCACAAGCACACTTCCTGGTGAGGCAATGATCACAAGCACACATCCTGGTGAGGCAATGATCACAAGCACACATCCTGGTGAGGCAATGATCACAAGCACACATCCTGATGAGGTAATGATCACAAGCACACTTCCTGATGAGGCATTGATTAGTGCACACATCCTAACGAGGTAATGATTACAGGCGCACATCCTAACGAGGTAATGATTAGTGCACACATCTTGATGAGGCAATGATTAGTGCACACATCTTGATGAGGCAATGATCACAAGCACACATCCTGATGAGGCAATGATCACAAGCACACATCCTAACGAGGCAATGATCACAAGCACACATCCTGGTGAGGCAATGATCACAAGCACACATCCTGGTGAGGCAATGATCACAAGCACACTTCCTGGTGAGGCAATGATCACAAGCACACTTCCTGATGAGGCATTGATAGTGCACACATCCTAACGAGGCAATGATCACAAGCACACATCCTGGTGAGGCAATGATCACAGGCACACATCCTGATGAGGTAATGATCACAAGCACACATCCTGGTGAGGCAATGATCACAAGCACACTTCCTGATGAGGCATTGATAGTGCACACATCCTAACGAGGTAATGATTACAGGCACACATTCTGATGAGGCAATGATCACAAGCACACATCCTGGTGAGGCAATGATCACAAGCACACATCCCGATGAGGCAATGATCACAAGCACACATCCTGGTGAGGCAATGATCACAAGCACACTTCCTGATGAGGCATTGATTAGTGCACACATCCTAACGAGGTAATGATTACAGGCGCACATCCTAACGAGGTAATGATTAGTGCACACATCTTGATGAGGCAATGATCACAAGCACACATCCTGGTGAGGCAATGATCACAAGCACACATCCTGGTGAGGCAATGATCACAAGCACACATCCTGATGAGGCAATGATCACAAGCACACATCCTGGTGAGGCAATGATCACAAGCACACATCCTGATGAGGCAATGATCGCAAGCACACATCCTGGTGAGGCAATGATCACAAGCACACATCCTGATAAGGCAATGATCGCAAGCACACATCCTGGTGAGGCAATGATCGCAAGCACACATCCTGGTGAGGCAATGATCACAAGCACACTTCCTGATGAGGCAATGATCGCAAGCACACATCCTGGTGAGGCAATGATCACAAGCACACATCCTGGTGAGGCAATGATCACAAGCACACTTCCTGATGAGGCATTGATAGTGCACACATCCTAACGAGGCAATGATCACAAGCACACATCCTGGTGAGGCAATGATCACAAGCACACATCCTGATGAGGCAATGATCACAAGCACACTTCCTGATGAGGTAATGATCACAAGCACACTTCCTGGTGAGGCAATGATCACAAGCACACATCCTGGTGAGGCAATGATCACAAGCACACATCCTGGTGAGGCAATGATCACAAGCACACATCCTGATGAGGTAATGATCACAAGCACACTTCCTGATGAGGCATTGATTAGTGCACACATCCTAACGAGGTAATGATTACAGGCGCACATCCTAACGAGGTAATGATTAGTGCACACATCTTGATGAGGCAATGATTAGTGCACACATCTTGATGAGGCAATGATCACAAGCACACATCCTGATGAGGCAATGATCACAAGCACACATCCTAACGAGGCAATGATCACAAGCACACATCCTGGTGAGGCAATGATCACAAGCACACATCCTGGTGAGGCAATGATCACAAGCACACTTCCTGGTGAGGCAATGATCACAAGCACACTTCCTGATGAGGCATTGATAGTGCACACATCCTAACGAGGCAATGATCACAAGCACACATCCTGGTGAGGCAATGATCACAGGCACACATCCTGATGAGGTAATGATCACAAGCACACATCCTGGTGAGGCAATGATCACAAGCACACTTCCTGATGAGGCATTGATAGTGCACACATCCTAACGAGGTAATGATTACAGGCACACATTCTGATGAGGCAATGATCACAAGCACACATCCTGGTGAGGCAATGATCACAAGCACACATCCCGATGAGGCAATGATCACAAGCACACATCCTGGTGAGGCAATGATCACAAGCACACTTCCTGATGAGGCATTGATTAGTGCACACATCCTAACGAGGTAATGATTACAGGCGCACATCCTAACGAGGTAATGATTAGTGCACACATCTTGATGAGGCAATGATTAGTGCACACATCTTGATGAGGCAATGATCACAAGCACACATCCTGATGAGGCAATGATCACAAGCACACATCCTAACGAGGCAATGATCACAAGCACACATCCTGGTGAGGCAATGATCACAAGCACACATCCTGGTGAGGCAATGATCACAAGCACACTTCCTGGTGAGGCAATGATCACAAGCACACATCCTGGTGAGGCAATGATCACAAGCACACTTCCTGATGAGGCATTGATTAGTGCACACATCCTAACGAGGTAATGATTACAGGCGCACATCCTAACGAGGTAATGATTAGTGCACACATCTTGATGAGGCAATGATTAGTGCACACATCTTGATGAGGCAATGATCACAAGCACACATCCTGATGAGGCAATGATCACAAGCACACATCCTAACGAGGCAATGATCACAAGCACACATCCTGGTGAGGCAATGATCACAAGCACACATCCTGATGAGGCAATGATCACAGGCACACATCCTGGTGAGGCAATGATCACAAGCACACATCCTGATGAGGTAATGATCACAAGCACACATCCTGGTGAGGCAATGATCACAAGCACACATCCCGATGAGGCAATGATCACAAGCACACATCCCGATGAGGCAATGATCACAAGCACACTTCCTAACGAGGCAATGATCACAAGCACACATCCTAACGAGGCAATGATCACAAGCACACTTCCTGATGAGGCAATGATTAGTGCACACATCCTAACGAGGTAATGATTACAGGCGCACATCCTGGTGAGGCAATGATCACAAGCACACATCCTGATGAGGTAATGATCACAAGCACACTTCCTGATGAGGCAATGATCACAAGCACACATCCTGGTGAGGCAATGATCACAAGCACACATCCTGGTGAGGCAATGATCACAAGCACACATCCTGGTGAGGCAATGATCACAAGCACACTTCCTGATGAGGCAATGATTAGTGCACACATCCTAACGAGGTAATGATTACAGGCGCACATCCTGGTGAGGCAATGATCACAAGCACACATCCTGGTGAGGCAATGATCACAAGCACACATCCTGGTGAGGCAATGATCACAAGCACACATCCTGGTGAGGCAGTGATCACAAGCACACATCCTGGTGAGGCAATGATCACAAGCACACATCCTAACGAGGCAATGATCACAAGCACACTTCCTGATGAGGCAATGATTAGTGCACACATCCTGGTGAGGCAATGATTAGTGCACACATCCTGGTGAGGCAATGATCACAAGCACACTTCCTGATGAGGCATTGATAGTGCACACACCTGATGAGGTAATGATCACAAGCACACATCCTGGTGAGGCAATGATCACAAGCACACATCCCGATGAGGCAATGATCACAAGCACACATCCTGGTGAGGCAGTGATCACAAGCACACATCCTGGTGAGGCAATGATCACAAGCACACATCCTGGTGAGGCAATGATCACAAGCACACATCCTGATGAGGCAATGATCACAAGCACACTTCCTGATGAGGCAATGATCACAAGCACACATCCCGATGAGGCAATGATCACAAGCACACTTCCTAACGAGGCAATGATTAGTGCACACATCCTAACGAGGTAATGATTAATCACCCACGGATTTATGAGGCAATGATTACTGGTATAAATGCGGAATATCCATACAACCCACATGAGAGAGATTTCTTGCACAACATATTGATAGGAGACCTGCCTTTAAAGCTGACGGGGCAATAATTAGTGACATAGAAAGGGAGGAGGCAATACCGACTACAATTCCGATCCAGCAATGGTCACTGTTTCAGCAGAGGTTACCGATGTCCAGTCTGATGGGCAAATGGACACAACCTACTGGGCAGGGATTACTGGCATAACAAAACTGGTAGAAAAGGAATGACCAGCACACATTCTCTAAATTCGGCAATGGTTGCTCGGCAGAATAGTGATTGCTCCTACTGACATAATCACGATGGGGCAAAGATTAAACACACAAACCCTGACAGGGACACTTACTGCTGGTAAAAAAAAAAACTACTTGCCAGGATTCAGTTACCTAAACCAGGAAGTGGTGTTTACTAATCGCCACAAAACCGACAGACCAACAGACGCTGTATTGTGCAGTACCAGCTACACTACACATGTACCATTGCCTCGCACAATATATCACAGAAACATACCACATATCAGATACTAAAATTTATCAAGATGACCAAAACAGATGAGCTAGAAAGATGTGCTTTAAAACAATGCCAAATACATCAGAAATAGACAGATTGAAGAGTGGAAACATGCACTAGAAAGCATAAGAAGTATAAAACGAGTTGGAGGAATGGAAATAGAAAATAAAAACATGTGACATCAAACATGAAAGTGATGTGCAAAATGTTCTAATATTAAATTAATACAGACACATTTCTGATACATTCTAGGCATAAAGGAAGGATACATAGGAGCCTATTTACTGCATTTTGTAATATGTTAGTAATAGTACAATGGTATCACTTAAGTACTATAGTATGCTATTCACAAACCTCTGAGCGTAAATCTCCACCCCCGCTATCTTTTCTATGGAGACATCCTGAAATACACGTAAGTTTACTACTAAGTCGTAAATGTGGGTGGGGCCAAGGGGAGTGGCGGGAAAAGGGACTAACTTACTACTAAATGAGAGGGCTTTAAGGACGGATTTAGAAATAGACAAGCACCCACCCACAAAAAAGTAAGACAATTGCATTTCATAAAAGGCACATCTACAGATACTTTTGTCAAAAAGGGACCCAAAACCGTAGTAAATTACTTCAGCTCAGAGACGGAGTAAACACAGCACCATCCATGGCAAAATAGGTTTCCCTATACTTCACCAACTGGCGGGTTCCCACTCGGAGTGGAGATCTCCATACAGTAGATTATAGAGGAAAATAAATATGTTTATTAAAATGGAAACAATAAGTAAAACTATTTTATGTTGGTAGAACACATTTAAAAAAGATGCCGCAGCACTATTATAAATAATTAATATAAATAGATTACATTAAAAATAACTTCTCCGAAGTTGAAATGAAAAAATAAATTCCAGTGTAAAGTAAAACAACTGTGTTTATTCTACATTAAAGATTACTAAAGGTTGTGCATAGAATTAATTATAACTAATGTGTTTGTATTTAATAAAAAAGTTGTTACATCAATTTTTAAATTAAAAGAAGGTTAATAAATTATAAATATGTACTATTTTTAGAGTAAAAAAAAATAAATTCTAACCATTTCTATTTTTACTATTTTAAGTAATTTAATTTACCATTATTCCCGATGGGGTTTTCTTTTAATTTCCTGCTTTCATTATTTTGCATGGGCGGGTGTTGTAATACCAGTTGTTGGCCATGTGTGATGCTGGACTTCCTGCTCTTTCTTTTTTGGCCGTATTAACTTGACCCTCATGAACTTGGCTCCACCCCCTTTTTCAGAGGGTGGAGACGAGCAAGTTTGGATTTTGTGATTAGCCAAAAGTAGTTGACTTTTGTGAACAGCCCCTTTGTTTTGAGTTTGCAGCAGATAATAATCTGACTTAAAACACAGAATAGGAAACGGCAGCAGTAAGACGAACAATATGTGTGGCACCGAAGTCCCAAACACAGGAGGGCAGAATGATACCCCAATGGTACAATGACATGTTTTCCTGCACCTGACACAGCCTCGAGGAATCCATTTTGAGAAATAAACTATGACTTAATCTTAAAAATAATATATAGACAAACCCAGACTGAAAGATGTGGATGACGATTTGCAAAAGCTGTTGCAAAAAGGTTGTAACATTATAGCTTTATGTCTATGTTTGGAGTATAATTCATTTTTTTTTTCATTCTCAAAGAATTCTAGGACTACCTTGAGATTCTGCAACTGTTGGAGATTCCCAGTAGTAGTCTCATGCATAACTAGGGCTCCCAGTTTTATGGTATTTATTTTAACATTTCCGTCTGTATTTGTCTATATTTATTTTTTACCCATTTATCCATATTTATTTTGTGTGTTTTAGAACAAATGGAGTAATAAAATGGTACAGTCCCACATTTATTTAACTGAAAACCATGCGCTCGTACTTTAATGCGTGTGCGTCTTAGCAAATTAAACGGCCAATATAGCAAAACACTATGCCCACAGGTAAATATTAGCATTATATACAAACATATGTTACAATATGCCTATATTTAAGGAAATCTCGTCCCGTTTTTAATTAATATTGTGCATTCAGGGTGGAGAATTAAATGCAAATGTTTGGTGAAAACCCACAAAACCTACAAACCTTTTAAAGCCCCCTTCACACGCAGGCTATGACGGGGCACCGTGGTGCAGTGACCACCAGATAAATCAACTCAGTGCAGGAGTGCCCCGCAGGCCACGAGTGGCACCGCGGTGTAGTTGTGGAGGGGTGGTGTAGTCTGTCTGAGGTGGGGCAGTAGGACGTTCCAGGCTGTGGTGGTGGGACAGGAGAATGAGCGTCCCCCTGTTCTTGTTTTTCTGATGCGGGGTACTTCGGTGAGAGAGAGCTAGGCTGAGCGTAGGGTCCTGTGGGGTACATGGATGTTAAGTCGCCTGTTCAGGAAGGCTGGTCCAGTGTTCTGGAGGGCTTTGTGCGTGGGTGAGGATCTTGAAGGTGATTCTTTTCTCTATGGGGAGCCAGAATAGTGTGCGCAGGTGCTGGGAGATGTGACAGTGGTGAGGTAGGTCGAGGACCAGTCTGATGGCAGCGTTCTGGATGTTCTGTAGCTCAAGGCATGCCTATCTCGCAGGCCACGACTGGCACCGTGGTGTAGTTACCACCACACAAATGAAATCAAGGCACATCTATCCCGCAGGCCACGACTGGCACCATGGTGTAGTTACCACCACATAAATTAACTCAAGGCATACCTGCCCCGCAGGCCATGACTGGCACTATGATGGAGTTGGCACCACATAGATTAACATTTAAGAAAATCCCAGAGCAGAGAGGAGATCCATTCAAAGCTGAAGCTGACAGTCAGAGATGCGAGCAAACATTCAGCTACATGGCACTCACAAAGGTACAGCAAGGTGATGTAACCTCTGTCCCAGCAGCTGTCACATCTACATAGTCTGGGGAGGGAAGGACGTTTTAGAGGTGGGTGAGCCAACAAATTAACAGAGAGCAGAGCAAGAGCTGAGCCAAGGGTGTGGCTTGGCTCTAGGAGCCTATGAATGAGCCGAACCTTGAAAATATTTGTCATTTAAATCGTGCAATAAACTACATGTAACACTACGATAAAATCTTCAAAATTCAAAAAAGTATATTTCATTAGCATGCAGGAGCCTTTTACCTTAGTGCATCAGTTATGACACTGCCTTGAGAGACATTTACTAAAAGTGATAGTTTGCAAACATCAGCAGAAACATTTCTGCATCCACCACCACGGGCCTTGCGACAATGCCATTACTGAACAGAGAGGCAAAGCCATTGTCATGTTTAACCTATCCGTGGGCTAGATTCTTCTTATATACGGAGCAAGATTATAGTTTATTAAACCAAAAACAAGGATGACACACGCAAACCCTGATGGAGAACTTACTGCTGGTAAGAACCAGTCACCTAAACACGGATGTGGCATTTACTACTGTCCACACAAATGACAGACCGATAGACACTGTATTGTGCAGTACCAGCAACACGTGTACCTTTGCCTCACAAAATATTTCCGTAGAAAGATACAACATATCGGACACTAAACTTTATCAAGGTAACCAAAACAGATCAGCTAAAAGGATGGAGAGTGTAGAAGAGGCAAGATGAGGGAATGCTTTAAAAAAATGGCAAAACGCGTCAGAAATAGACAGATTGAAAAGTGGAAACATGCAACAAAGAGCAAAAGACAGTTAAAGAGAGACGGCGGGATCGGAACAGAAAGAAAAGTGTGAGATCAAACATATGAAAGTGAAGTGCAACCTGTTGGCATATCATACACTCTGACATACTTCTGGTACATTTTTAGGCAATAAGCAAGAACATAATGGCACGTCTGTTGTATTTTGTAACATGTTGGTAATACTACAATGGTACTACTAAGGTATTATAAAATGCTCTGCATAAATCTGAGTGTAAACCTCCACCTCTCCTATCTTTTCAATGGGGAGAATCTGACATATAGGCTTCCTACTTAGGGGCACACTCAGCACTAAATGGGAGCATATGTATCTAAAGGTACTCACTTATGTGAGAGTGAAAAAGGAGGGTCTGTGAAACAAGATATTCCCCTAGGCTCACACAACTTGCTCAAGCAGAGAGGCCTGGATTTATCCCAGGTTTTCTATCTTCACATTGGGCAAGTCAACCACTAGGTAGATATCTCATTCTCCAGTTTTTGCTTCAAAGATTACTGCTTTTTTATTCATTCTTGGCACATGGGATTCTAATGTGGGTGGCACACACAAGACATGTAAAAGCTCAGCTCATTTTGGGCTCAAGGGTCCAACGGGACCTCGAGCTGAGCCAAAGCCAGACATCTCACTCGAGCCCTCAGTGGCTCGGCCACCACTAGACATATCAGTATAAAGACATTGAGTTGTACACCATTTTGTGATCTTAAATTACCATTATAACGGTACAAAAAGCGGATATTAGGGTCAATATCTGAAGAATTTGCTGCTAATAATAACTTGTTTGTTACACAGGACTTCATACCATACGTTTGCTATTTCGAAGCACTGCAGATAACAGGCTTACAATATAAACCTGCTCATAGGAAGCTTCAATATGACAAACAGACATACTCTGGCCACAAATTGTATTCCATTATGACCACTGAGCACAGAGCGAGCTGTTGCTAGCTGGTGCCAGGACGGGGAAGGAGCAGCACACTGCGAGACTAACATGAGAATGTCATGGGAGTGACAGAACATACGTCAGTTGCTTTTGGAATAGAGAGGGGCAACCTTGTTAATCAGAGCGGTTTTGTCTTTTTTTTATCAGTACGAATTGCAGTTGTAAAAGCTGCGGAATTACCGTGTTAATGTTGAAACTCGGTTGAAATGGTGATTACTCAATCAATCAAGTATTTGTTAAGCGCGGCATATCGCCCGCAAGGGTATCCAGGTGCTATATTTGGTCTCATTCGAAGAGCCATGTGTTGATCTCCTTCCTGAATTCGGTCAGTGAGAGGATGGTGCAGAGGAGGAGGGTGTTCCAGGCTTTGGCGGTGAGATAGGAGAAGAAGCATCTTCCAGTGCGGCAGCAGTGAGTGCGAGGGAATTGTGTGAGGGCGGGGTGTGAGGAGAGGAGGTACCTGCGGGAGCAGTGGAAGTGCAGGCACTGGTTCAAGTAGGCAGGACCTAACTCCTGGAGGGCTTTGTAGGCGTGGGTCAGGAACTTGAAGGGGCATCTGTTCTGGAACAGGAGCCAGTGGAGGTCTTAGTGGCCCTCTTAGGGAGGACGTCACATAAACATGCAGTAGGGAATATTAGAACTCGGTTTGGATGGAGCTTCGTAACACATGACGTGATATGGAGATTTATTGTATCGGACCTGGCAGCAATAGTATACCTTTTTGCGGGGAACACCCGGAACAACAACTCCTTAACCATGAAGTCGTAGAAAACGAAAGTGAAACAACAGTTTCGTTTTCCACGACTTCCTGGTTTTCATGCCTTAACCATGCATGTGTGAACCACGTACATGCGTGGTTAAGGCACAGAAGAAGGGAGTTGATGCGGTGAAGGAGAAGGTAAGTTGGGCTGGGACTGGGGCTGTTTTTTTTGGGGGTGGGGTGGGGGGCTCTGGGTGATTAGAGTTTAGGGGGTCAGGGTTTAGGGTTTAGGTTTTAGGGGTGGGTTGGGGTGCTTTAGGTTTTAGGGGTGGGGTGGGGACTCAGGGTATTTTCGTTTTTGGGAGTGGGGGTGGGGTGCTTGGGGTGATTAGGGTTGGGGGAGGGGTGGGTTGGGGTGCTTTAGGTTTTAGGGGAGGGGGGGTTGGGTGGTTGTGGGGGTGGAGGGGTCGCGGTTATTTTTAGGGGTGGGGGCTAGGGAGAAAGCATGCTGGAACCGTGCATGCTGATCACTAATGTCTTTACCAGGGAATGCCTTTACAACGAAAAATCGTTGTAAAGGCATTTGTGGTAAAGGCATTAGTGATACCAACGAGTTTGTTGTTCCGAACTCGTTGTTGTGCCATGGGTGCTTGAAGCACTCGTGGTTTCGAGATATAACCCCTTTTTGCTAATGTGTCGCGTATGTGAGCTAGAAATGCGTGAAGTTGTTTATTTACGCTCTGTTGGGGTTTTAAAAGACGAGATACAAGTCATGAGAATTCCTCTTTTCATGAGTTGGCGAATTAGAACAGTAGCCATTATATATAACTGGAATATTGGCTAAAATTACATGATGAGTTAGTCTCCCCTTTTTTTAATCACAGAAAGGACCCTTTTTAAGGTTAGACATATCTTCTACTAAGTCATGAAATCTTGAGACAGATAATGTGTTTTTCTTGTTCGTTTAGATCTTGATAAATTTTGGGCAACTCATTCATGAATGTTCCAAAAGGAAATTATTACATGTTGATTCTTTTGAAGAATTACCACTAAAAACAACTGATAAGTTCTTAATGAAGTAGAAGATTGTGTATGATACGCATTGGACAGCGAGATTTAATTAGTGTAATAGTGGGTTAATAAGTTGGAGTAATTTAAAACTGGATTCTGTCTATACACAGGAAAACCACTGTTAAGAAATTAGGAAAATATGTATAACACATATGGCTCAGTGTGATCTAACTAGTATAATAATGGGTTATTACATTTGAGTAACCTAAAACTGGATTCTATCTGTATACCGGAAAACTACAGTTAAGAACTTAGAAAAAGACTTGGTGAAGAAGTGATCTAAGCAACTGAGCAACACTACTGACACCGCCATTAGAATTACTGTAGTAGATGACTATGACTTGCAACACAGCTCACTATTTAAAATAAGTTGAGTAGGTTCAGTTCCTAAGAGAAATAATCAAAATCTGTTAATGTTAGGGGCCCCTTACCTCCAACAACTCTAGCACTTCAAGAGTTTAATTATTTTAATGTACTTCTGATAGACAGTGACTCGATTGTAAAATTATCTTTTTGAAGAAGCTGTTGAAAATATAGTCTGATATTGTATTTATTGAAGGGAAGCATGAAAGAAGAAGAATCTATTGGAACAGACATGATAATGTCGCTGGATGAGTCTTCACTTGACAATTAACCATGAGAATTTGTATAACTATGTAGTGAAGGTACAGCAATGCTTTTGAATACTGTTAATAAAACTGTCGTCATTTCTTTACATTTCAACCCCGAGGAAGCTGTATGTATCCCGCGAAACACATGTTGGCCGAAAATGTGTGCTTTTGACAACCACTAAGTAGACTGAATAGGACATCTGTGAACTGAACTTAAGTGGTTGAAAATTTGTATCAGAATTTGTTGTAACTGTGTATTTGTCTGCACCTAAATCTTTCCATGGTGGGATATGGAATAGGAATGTGATGATGATACCCTTTGATGGTAAACAATTTTCAAAGATAAATAATGATGGAATACAACTTGTGGACAGAGTATATCTATTTGTGATATTGAAGCTATCTGAACAAGCTTCCTACAAGTAGGTTTATACTGTATGCTAAGTATCGACCAGGTTGGGCAGCGTCTAGTAGGTAGGAGCTCAGCGCAGGCCATCATTATCTTCGACCAAAATTGTTTTGCAGATAATAGGCTGTTATTAACCAATTTATGTTACTGAAGTTACCAAATTTAAAAGGCTAGTCTGTCTTGCTAGGGCTCGAACTTGTGACATTCAGATAATGTTAGATGTTGGAGGTGAGAGTTGTCCCAGAGCCGTCTTGCTGGTCAGTGTAAATTCCAATTATGAAATAACCACACTCCCACTTTGTATCACTGACTACACCAATCAAGTCAGCAAGGCGACGTACTTACAGACAGCTTCTTTACCCCAGCCCAACAGCGCTACTACTCACCCCTGCCCCAAATCTCCCATGTGGTCAGTCATCGCTCAATGGAGTCTACTGCTCTACCTCCCTGAATAAATAAAAAGCACTACGCTAAAGAAGACAGAACCTGGAAACATCTAGCCCACCTCCAGACCAATTTGGCTGTGACATGTGCTAGGTAAAGTAGTCAGAGATCATATCCAAAGTGCATATGCAGGTACCAATCTGCAAAGTCAACTCCAACTAGATCCTACATAGAACGCCACACCGGACAGTGAGGCCCACTCACTGTCTAAGGAGAACTTATCACTGGTTCTGCCTGATTCATGGGCACTTCCTGATTAAACAACATAAAAGACAGACTGGGGCGAGGCAGTCATGACAGAAATGGAATCACATAATCCTTAAAGACCGCTTGCAAAAGTGTATCATGGGTTGAAAGTGACCTAACAACCTATCTCCCCCCTGTGGGTGGCATGTCCCAGGCCCTAATTTGTTTACAGTGATTTTCAATGGCTGCTCTCATGTCCTCTACAACATATTGCAGTAAAGGGCAACTGACCAAGATGCAGAGAGCATTCAACGTCCCACAAATGTTCTTGCTTAACTTCAGCAAGAAGTCCTCAAATTAGCAGTCCTTGGGGACTCCAAAACCACAATCAGCACTATTCAACCAACATTCACCAACCCTCTGCCAAAAAGCAGCATCCATGTTTAATCCTTGGTGTTTTCTTTGACAGTTCGCTTTCCTTCAGATCCCACCTCAACAGTGTTACCACTCCAGTGCAGTGCCAAGAACACTCCCTACACTGTAAACAGTCCTATCTTCAAGACAACACACCACAGTTACTTAAACTCTGACCTTACCATGCCTACAATAATTGAACACATCCCGCCATGCTCTAATGAAGGGATCAGACACCTGGTGCCTCCAATCCACCCTAGCCGAACACCAGAGCCACGCTCATCAACCTTGTGAGTAGTTAGTTTTTAGGGTCAAGCCTGCGTCGCACGCGTTTCGCTAGCGAAACGCTTTAGGAATTAAAAAGGGCTCGCAGCCCCGTCCACGTCACGTCAGTGTCTTTCATTGGTTCGTGGGCTTGCCTGTTAGAATCTGCTTGATTTCATTAGTGGAAGGCACGCATACGTCGTGCCTTTTCCGGTAGTTAGCCCTCCTCGAGCGCATCGACAAGTACAAAAAACATATGAGGCTCGCTGTTTTCCGTCCGGTTCGTGGACTACTTTTTCTCTATTTTCGCAGCGCGATCTCGCTTGGCAGAAGTCGAGCGCTTTGCATAATATCGACCCTGTTACACAGTTAATTGCACTTTTTCCGGTTACGTACATAATTGCGATTTTGCCAATAGGTTTCATTACGAGTGAAAAGTCTGGTTAGGAGTTTTCAACGCTATTAGCTCTAACACGAGCAAACGCGAGACCCGTTGCATTGCAAATGCTTGTTGTAGTTGGTGTCTCGCTCAGCCCTGAACCACCTACTACATTCCTCCTAGGCCTTCCAACTGGAGTGAAACACGTGTCAGAAGTCACTCTTCAAGTAGGCATGGGGGTATGTTAGCAGCTCATGCTTACAAGACTCCTGTACTAGTGCTCTAGACTGGTATGTGTGGTACGCTTTACTACCTAAGCAGGCAGTTTTGAGCATTGCTGTTGGATATTGGTATCTTTTCTCATTAATCCGTTCCACTAAATGAGTACCATTCAAGTTCTTCTGTCAGCTTCGCATGATTTCTGAATGACTACGTTCCTGAGGACTACGCCCATCTCTGCACCAGCTGCCCCACCCAGCGAGAGTGAAACTCAGGTAGGATCTGCTCGAGACAGGTAATCATGGGGGGTATTTGGACGAGTCCACTCCCTGAAAGCATTTTTCCTGGGATGATTTTTGCTTAAATCAGTGGAATAGATAATATTTCACTAATTAGAAAGCCTAAAACTCAGACATAAACCAGATATGTGCAAAGGCAGTTTAGAGTGCCACTGGAGAATTACTCTTACTTACTATTGGGAAAGCTCACCACATAAATCCCAGAATTCCTTTCTTTGTTTTGCTTAATTTATGCAGCACCGTAAGTTTGTGAGGGATTGGTTTTCCTACAAAGTGTGCAGTCTCTTGGCCTGGAGTAGAGACTCCTTAGAGAGAGTTACTCGATCCCATAGGCATAGATGGTACTTCACAAATTAATAGGGTTTTTTATGCTTGTCCTAGTCAGTTTAAGCAATGCATGTGCCTAAAAATCTGTCCGAAAATAAACATCTGATCAAGCAAGTTCCATTGTCCTTGCAGCATAATTGATGTGTTTTTTGTGAACACATCTCTACCAAGATATCAGGCAAGCCAGGGTACTTTCTGTTTACATATCGCGGGTACCACCCCCTCGATGCCAACTCGAAATGTTCTTCAAATGACTATGTGCTGGAGTTCACACAGCGATACATGGAAGAAACCCAGCATGAGTCGCAGACACACCAACCATTCTGAATCAAGCCCCCCCAATCCTGCACTTCAGAGAAGACTTTAAGTGACCGAGCCTTCCCAGCCCTAGCCCCACACCTAAAGCCCCCCTCCAACAGAGCATCGGCGCCCCAAGGCCAGGTGACCATCACACGCCCCGCTCCATCCACCTCCGCGCCTCCCTGAGACAGCACATCCCTGTCTATAACGCATGGTACCCTCCACTGCGCACAAGATTACAGGCGTAAAGAGCAGGCGATACCAACGCGGCGCCCTCTGGGGGATATCGCGTTATTCCAAAAAAATGTAAATAAGTAAATGAAATCAAATATTCATTGGCACTGCTCCCCTGTGCCTCCCACAGATTTCTGATTTAATACGGTGTTTGTTCTGCGCACCTCTGCTGGGGGGAGACTGGTGCATCCGCCTGGATCTGATGATACACAGGAAGCCCAAGTGATGGGAAGGAGGAGGGACCCCTGCATCCGCCTGCCTCTGAGGATACCCAGGCGATGGGGAGGAGGAGGGACACCTGCATCCGCCTGCCTCTGATGATACCCAGGCAGCCCAAGTGATGGGGAGGAGGAGGGACCCCTGCATCCTCCTGCCTCTGGTGATACCCAGGCGATGGGGAGGTGGAGGGGCCCCTGCATCTGCCTGCCTCTGATGATACCCAAGTGATGGGGAGGAGGAGGTACCCCTGCATCCGCCTGCCTCTGAGGATACCCAGGCGATGGGGAGGTGGAGGGACCCCTGCATCTGCCTGCCTCTGATGATACCCAGGCAGCCCAGGTGATGCGGAGGAGGAGGGTCCCCTGCATCCGCCTGCCTCTGATGATACTCAGGCAGCCCAGGCGATGGGGAGGTGGAGGGACCCCTGCATCCGCCTGCCTCTGAGGATACCCAGGCGACGGGGAGGAGGAGGGACCCCTGCATCTGCATGCCTCTGATGATACACAGGCAGCCCAGGTGATGCAGAGGAGGAGGGACCCCTGCATCCGCCTGCCTCTGAGGATACCCAGGCGATGGGAAGGAGGAGGGACCCCTGCATCTGCATGCCTCTGATGATACCCAGGCAGCCAATGTGATGCAGAGGAGGAGGGACCCCTGCATCCGCCTGCCTCTGAGAATACCCAGGCGATGGGGAGGAGGAGGGACCCCTGCATCTGCCTGCCTCTGATGATACCCAGGCAGCCCAGGTGATGGGAAGGAGGAGGGACCCCTACATCCGCCTGCCTCTGATGATACCCAGGCAGCCCAAGTGATGGGGAGGAGGAGGGACCCCGGCATCCGCCTGTCTCTGATGATACCCAGGCAGCCCAAGTGATGGGGAGGAGGAGGAGGGACCCCTGCATCCGCCTGCCTCTGAGGATACCCAGGCGATGGGGAGGAGGAGGGACCCCTGCATCCGCCGGTCTCTGATGATACCCAGGCGATGGGGAGGAGGAGGGACACCTGCATCCGCCTGCTTCTGATGATACCCAGGAAGCCCAAGTGATGGGGAGGAGGAGGGACCCCTGCATCCGCCTGCCTCTGATGATACCCAGGCAGCCCAAGTGATGGGGAGGAGGAGGGACCCCTGCATCCGCCTGCCTCTGAGGATACCCAGGCTATGGGGAGGAGGAGGGACACCTGCATCCGCCTGCTTCTGATGATACCCAGGAAGCCCAAGTGATGGGGAGGAGGAGGGACCCCTGCATCCGCCTGCCTCGGAGGATAGCCAGGCGATGGGGAGGAGGAGAGACTCCTGCATCCGCCTGCCTCTGAGGATACCCAGGCGATGTGGGGGAGTAGAAGGGACCCCTGCATCCGCCTGCCTCTGATGATACCCAGGCAGCCCAGGTGATGCGGAGGAGGAGGGACCCCTGCATCCGCCTGCCTCTGATGATACCCAGGCAGCCCAAGTGATGGGGAGGAGGAGGGACCCCTGCATCCGCCTGCCTCCGAGGATACCCAGGCGATGGGGGGGGGGGAGGGACCCCTGCATCTGCCTTCCTCTGATGATACCCAGGCAGCCCAAGTGATGGGGAGGAGGAGGGACCCCTGCATCCGCCTGCCTCTGATGATACCCAGGCAGCCCAGGTGATGCGGAGCAGGAGGGACCCCTGCATCCGCCTGCCTCTGATGATGCCCAGGCAGCCCAGGTGATGCGGAGGAGGAGGGACCCCTGCATCCGCCTGCCTCTGAGGATACCCAGGCGATGGGGGGGGGGGGGGGGAAGGAGGAGGGACCCCTGCATCCGCCTGCCTCTGATGATACCCAGGCAGCCCAGGCGATGGGGAGGTGGAGGGACCCCTGCATCCGCCTGCCTCTGAGGATACCCAGGCGATGGGGAGGAGGAGGGACCCCTGCATCTGCATGCCTCTGATGATACACAGGCAGCCCACGTGATGCAGAGGAGGAGGGACCCCTGCATCCGCCTGCCTCTGAGGATACCCAGGCGATGGGGAGGAGGAGGGACCCCTGCATCTGCCTGCCTCTGATGATACCCAGGCAGCCAATGTGATGCAGAGGAGGAGGGACCCCTGCATCCGCCTGCCTCTGAGAATACCCAGGCGATGGGGAGGAGGAGGGACCCCTGCATCTGCCTGCCTCTGATGATACCCAGGCAGCCCAGGTGATGGGAAGGAGGAGGGACCCCTACATCCGCCTGCCTCTGATGATACCCAGGCAGCCCAAGTGATGGGGAGGAGGAGGGACCCCTGCATCCGCCTGCCTCTGATGATACACAGGCAGCCCAAGTGATGGGGGAGGAGGAGGAGGGACCCCTGCATCCGCCTGCCTCTGAGGATACCCATGCAAGGGGGAGGAGGAGGGACCCCTGCATCCACCTGCCTCTGATGATACCCAGGCAGCCCAAGTGATGGGGAGGAGGAGGGACCCCTGCATCCGCCTGCCTCTGATGATACCCAGGCGATGGGGAGGAGGAGAGACTCCTGCATCCGCCTGCCTCTGAAGATACCCAGGCGATGGGGAGGAGGAGGGACCCCTGCATCTGCCTGCCTCTGAGGATACCCAGCCGATGTGGGGGAGTAGGAGGGACCCCTGCATTTGCCTGCCTCTGATGATACCCAGGCAGCCCAGGTGATGCGGAGGAGGAGGGGCCCCTGCATCCGCCTGCCTCTGATGATACCCAGGCAGCCCAAGTGATGTGGAGGAGGAGAGACCCCTGCATCCTCCTGCCTCTGGTGATACCCAGGTGATGGGGAGGAGGAGGGACCCCTGCATCCGCCTGCCTCTGATAAGACCCAGGCAGTCCAAGTGATGGGGGAGGAGGAGGGACCCCTGCATCCGCCTGCCAATGAGAATACCCAGGCGATGGGGAGGAGGAGGGACCCCTGCATCCGCCTGCCTCTGATGATACCCAAGTGATGGGGAGGAGGAGGGACCCCTGCATCCGCCTGCCTCTGAGGATACCCAGGCGATGGGGAGGAGGAGGGACCCTGCATCCGCCTGCCTCTGATGATACCCAAGTGATGGGGAGGAGGAGGGACCCCTGCATCCGCCTGCCTCTGAGGATACCCAGGCGATGGGGAGGAGGAGGGACCCATGCACCCGCCTGCCTCTGATGATACCCAGGCAGCCCAAGTGATGGGGAGGAGGAGGGACCCCTGCATCCGCCTGCCTCTGAGGATACCCAGGCGATGGGGAGGAGGAGGAGGGACCACTGCATCCACCTGTCTCTGATGATACACAGGCAGCCCAAGTGATGGGGGAGGAGGAGGGATCCCTGCATCCGCCTGCCTCCGAGGATACCCAGGGGATGGGGAGGTAGAGAGACTCCTGCATCCGCCTGCCTCTGAGGATACCCAGGCGATGTGGGGGAGTAGGAGGGACCCCTGCATCCGCCTGCCTCAGATGATACCCAGGCAGCCAGGAGATGCGGAGGAGGAGGAGAAGGGGGGGCCAGCCCCAGTGGCTGGCATACAATGTTTGTGCCAAGCAGCGCTCCTGATAAGATGACTTGTGGGGAGTAATACGCCTCATCAAAACTTAATGAGTTTTCTAAGAGGAAGCAAAACCTGGAATCGATGGGCGCGCACTCAAGGAGAGAGAAGCAGGCCAGCGGTGGGAGTAATGCAGCTTAAAAAGGGGGCAAAAGACAGGCCTGGCATCCTGCACAACTGGGGGGGGGGGGTCACCATCCCGCCTACAATGGATTACTCCCCCTAAACTTCGACTTTAAAGGTAATCAGATCGTCTGTAAAACCAAATTCGGCAGAACGTTGGGATCAAACTAAATCCGAACACATGTTTGAGAAAATGCTATAATCTATGTTCTGAGCAGAGATGGCGCTTCGACTCCACCCACAGAAGAAGCCAAGAGGAAAAGAAACCCCTTTGTTTAAATTTGACTAGAACAGTTCATCAAAGCTGCACACAGGATGGGTTTGAACCAAATGATGACACCTGGTTGTGTGTCTGTGGTGATATCACCAGCAAGTGCCTGGACAGGCACCGCGAGGCGCTGTGTGTAGAAATTGTACCTGTGGGGGCCTTGCCTGGGGGGTGGGAGTGGGGGCCTTGGTTGCCTAGAAAAGGTGATCTGATGGCAGAATGCTTTCTTCGCCCTAAACCCGACCTACAGTCTCATCTGCTTTGCATTTTACTTTAATACTATTTATTTTCCGTATTGCTTATTTCGAGTCCAATTTTTAATTTTTTTTACACACTCATGGCAATATCTGCAAAAGTTACAGTTAGGACCAAAGCGTTTTTTGTTTTGACAATAACTTTGGAGCTGTTTGACAAACCTTCATGGAATTTTCAAAACTAGTACGCAAATTAGTTCAGCGTTTCGGGGTGATTTGTGAAGTGAGGGGCGAGAAACAGGGGGGCTCCCAAAACGATTTTTCTCCATGCAATATCTATGGGGATTTTGCAATTTTTAGACACAGCTACAGCTTGAACCACTGAACAGAATTGTACCAAACTTGGAAGAAACCTAGATGTTGGTTTAGAAAGAGCCCTTTTTAGGTTGAGTCTGGGCAGTGCGGATGCGTTGTCTGTGGGCTTTCACCACACCCATCACTTTCATTCGTTCCTTGGTCTGCCTTTCTAAATTCCCTGCATTTCATAGGTAAATGCTTTACTTTTGTTCCGCCTTGAGGCTGCTTTGTTAACGCCTTGGAGACCGACCCTGTTACATGGATTATTGCTCGATCAGCCATATACTTTAGTGTGGTGCACTACTTTTTTCTTTTGCCTCTCCACTTCACGCTCAATGTCCGTATGTTGTTTTTCCTCTTCCTTGTTTATGGGCATGCCGCTGTTTCTTTGTGGTGTCTGCACCCAAAGGCTGCATCTGTGGGGGGGTGGGGATCTTTTTTATTTATTTAATTTGAAGTTTCAAATAGCACAAACTCGATCGGAGGAGCGCTTTACACGAGTACCACTTACGTACAAATTTAGCAGTTGAAAAATATACAAACTGGAGCATTTTAAACAGAAAAAATACAGAAATCCTCAACCCGGCTCTCCTGGCACAGCCGATACTACAATATTCGCTGCTCTGAGCAGCGTCAGGATTGGCCGCAGAGCAGGCTGGGAGCCTGTGCCTGCAGTACAGCGACGGAGGAGAGGAGTGGCACGTGGCGGAAGAGGTGTTTTTTTTAATGTAATTTTCATACCCACCAGACCCTCACCCGCTCTGTGCCCTGCATCCCCCCTCACGCCGTCCCACCCCTTTTGCGCAGTGCAAGCTGCAACTGAATAAAAGTCCAGTAATGCATTTACAACACCAATAGCGCTAACTCAAGCAAATGCAAGGCCTATTACATTGCAAATGCTTGTTGTAATTTGGTGCAAAGCTTTTCAGTAGTTTCGGAGTTAGCAAAGGAAAAAAAAATATATATCTAGGGACGACAGGTGTCCGTGGATCCAAAGCCTAATGGGAAAAAAAGACCTGAACCAACATAACCCCTGCAGGGCATGGACAAAGGCCATGCACAGTGTGGGTTTGGGTGCGTGCGGGGAGGATTTTTCTGCAGCCAACCCCCAGTGGGCATGGCCGTGCGTGTCGGTGGTTGTATTAAGGTATGGTAATTATATATTACTTTATGTTAAAAAAAAAAACATAGAAATTCAATGAAATAAATCAAAGGTTATAAGGACATTATAGTTAGGTACACATTTTATGTACACAAAACCCTAGAAATCTGGAATTTATAGTTATACTTATCTGAAGAAACTATAACTCAAGCCATTAAGTAACTTTAGGCCACAAGTTATAGTTTTTTAACATAAATATCACTATGAGTAGAACTATAACTGCCAAATTTCGATGGTTTTGTGTGGGTAAAACGTGAACCTTATTATAACGTTCCTGTAAACTCTTTTTTTCAGTGACTAGAGAGCGAGAGAGTAAACATAGCATAGTCTAAAATTGTATTGAGTATTCCAAAGAGGTGCACATCTGTACTTTGCCCACCCACACTTCCATCCATCATCTCTATATACTGCTTGATCACCATTTTTGTCTCAATCAGCTCTCTGCCTTTCCTTCCATCTAAATATCCATTCCTTTGTCAATATCCCGCATCCTCTGTCATTATTTCTAACCTACTTTGAATAGTTCTGTCTACTTACAGGTCCATCCATCTGTTTCTATTTCATGTCTGTGGCTCAGTGTGTTTCCTTGCAGATAGTGCTTTCCATCTGTCCTTATATCTACCCACTGTCTAAAGTTCTATCCTCCTGTCTACAGTTCTGCCTGGCTGTCTACAGGTCTACCCGTGTGTAGTGCTGTCTCCCCATCTACAGTTCTGCCTCTGTCTGTGGTGCTATCTCTCTGTCTATAGTTCTGCCTCTGTCTGTGGTGCTATCTCTCTGTCTATAGTTCTGCTTCTGTCTGTAGTGCGATCTCTCTGTCTACAGTTCTGCCTCTGTCTGTAGTGCTACCTCTCCGTCTACAGTTCTGCCTCTGTCTGTAGTGCTACCTCTCCGTCTACAGTTCTACCTCTGTCTGTAGTGCTGTCTCTCCGTCTACAGTTCTGCCTCTGTCTGTAGTGCTACCTCTCCGTCTACAGTTCTGCCTCTGTCTGTAGTGCTACCTCTCCATCTACAGTTCTGCCTCTGTCTGTAGTGCTGTCTCTCCATCTACAGTTCTGCCTCTGTCTGTAGTGCTATCTCTCTGTCTACAGTTCTGCATCTGTCTGTAGTGCTATCTCTCTCTGTCTACAGTTCTGCCTCTGTCTGTAGTGCTGTCTCTCCGTCTACAGTTCTGCCTCTGTCTGTAGTGCTATCTCTGTCTACAGTTCTGCATCTGTCTGTAGTGCTGTCTCTCTGTCTACAGTTCTGCATCTGTCTGTAGTGCTGCCTCTCTGTCTACAGTTCTGCCTCTGTCTGTAGTGCTATCTCTCTCTGTCTACAGTTCTGCCTCTGTCTGTAGTGCTATCTCTCAGTCCACAGTTCTACCTCTGTCTGTAGTGCTATCTGTCTACAGTTCTGCCTGTCTGTAGTGCTATCTCATTGTCTACAGTTCTGCCTCTGTCTGTAGCGCTATCTCATTGTCTACAGTTCTGCCTCTGTCTGTAGTGCTATCTCATTGTCTACAGTTCTGCCTCTGTCTGTAGCGCTATCTCATTGTCTACAGTTCTGCCTCTGTCTGTAGTGCTATCTCTCTGTCTACAGTTCTGCCTCTGTCTGTAGTGCTATCTCTCTGTCTACAGTTCTGCATCTGTCTGTAGTGCTATCTCTCTCTGTCTACAGTTCTGCCTCTGTCTGTAGTGCTGTCTCTCCGTCTACAGTTCTGCCTCTGTCTGTAGTGCTATCTGTCTACAGTTCTGCCTCTGTCTGTAGTGCGATCTCTCTGTCTACAGTTCTGCATCTGTCTGTGGTGCTACCTCTCCGTCTACAGTTCTGCCTCAGTCTGTTGTGCTATCTCTCTCTGTCTACAGTTCTGCCTCTGTCTGTAGTGCTATCTCTCTGTCTACAGTTCTGCCTCGGTCTGTAGTGCTATCTGTCTACAGTTCTGCCTCGGTCTGTGGTGCTATCTCTCTGTCTACAGTTCTGCCTCGGTCTGTAGTGCTATCTCTCTGTCTACAGTTCTGCCTCTGTCTGTAGTGCTATCTGTCTATAGTTCTGCCTCGGTCTGTAGTGCTGTCTCTCCATCTACAGTTCTGCCTCTGTCTGTAGTGCTATCTCTCAGTCCACAGTTCTACCTCTGTCTGTAGTGCTCTCTGTCTACAGTTCTGCCTCGGTCTGTAGTGCTCTCTCTCCATCTACAGTTCTGCCTCTGTCTGTAGTGCTGTCTCTCCATCTACAGTTCTGCCTCTGTCTGTAGTGCTGTCTCTCCATCTACAGTTCTGCCTCTGTCTGTAGTGCTATCTCTCCATCTACAGTTCTGCCTCTGTCTGTAGTGCTATCTCTCTGTCTACAGTTCTGCATCTGTCTGTAGTGCTATCTCTCTCTGTCTACAGTTCTGCCTCCGTCTGTAGTGCTGTCTCTCTGTCGACAGTTCTGCCTCTGTCTGTAGTGCTATCTCTCTGTCTACAGTTCAGCATCTGTCTGTAGTGCTGTCTCTCTGTCTACAGTTCTGCATCTGTCTGTAGTGCTGTCTCTCTGTCTACAGTTCTGCCTCTGTCTGTAGTGCTATCTCTCTCTGTCTACAGTTCTGCCTCTGTCTGTAGTGATATCTCTCAGTCCACAGTTCTACCTCTGTCTGTAGTGCTATCTGTCTACAGTTCTGCCTCGGTCTGTAGTGCTATCTCATTGTCTACAGTTCTGCCTCTGTCTGTAGTGCTACCTCTCCATCTACAGTTCTGCCTCTGTCTGTAGTGCTACCTCTCCATCTACAGTTCTGCATCTGTCTGTAGTGCTGTCTCTCTGTCTACAGTTCTGCATCTGTCTGTAGTGCTATCTCTCTCTGTCTACAGTTCTGCCTCTGTCTGTAGTGCTATCTCATTGTCTACAGTTCTGCCTCTGTCTGTAGTGCTATCTGCCTACAGTTCTGCCTCTGTCTGTAGTGCTATCTCATTGTCTACAGTTCTGCCTCTGTCTGTAGTGCTATCTCATTGTCTACAGTTCTGCCTCTGTCTGTAGTGCTATCTGTCTACAGTTCTGCCTCTGTCAGTAGTGCTATCTGCCTACAGTTCTGCCTCTGTCTGTAGTGCGATCTCTCTGTCTACAGTTCTGCCTCTGTCTGTAGTGCTATCTCTCTGTCTACAGTTCTGCATCTGTCTGTAGTGCTGTCTCTCTGTCTACAGTTCTGCCTCTGTCTGTAGTGCTATCTCTCTGTCTACAGTTCTGCATCTGTCTGTAGTGCTATCTCTCTGTCTACAGTTCTGTCTCTGTCTGTAGTGCTATCTGTCTACAGTTCTGCCTCGGTCTGTGGTGCTATCTCTCTGTCTACAGTTCTGCCTCGGTCTGTAGTGCTATCTCTCTGTCTACAGTTCTGCCTCTGTCTGTAGTGCTATCTGTCTATAGTTCTGCCTCTGTCTGTAGTGCTGTCTCTCCATCTACAGTTCTGCCTCTGTCTGTAGTGCTCTCTCTCCGTCTACAGTTCTGCCTCTGTCTGTAGTGCTACCTTTCCGTCTACAGTTCTGCCTCTGTCTGTAGTGCTACCTCTCCGTCTACAGTTCTGCCTCTGTCTGTAGTGGTACCTCTCCGTCTACAGTTCTGCCTCTGTCTGTAGTGGTACCTCTCCGTCTACAGTTCTGCCTCTGTCTGTAGTGCTACCTCTCCGTCTACAGTTCTGCCTCTGTCTGTAGTGCTGTCTCTCCATCTACAGTTCTGCCTCTGTCTGTAGTGCTACCTCTCCATCTACAGTTCTGCCTCTGTCTGTAGTGCTGTCTCTCCATCTACAGTTCTGCCTCTGTCTGTAGTGCTATCTCTCTGTCTACAGTTCTGCATCTGTCTGTAGTGCTATCTCTCTCTGTCTACAGTTCTGCCTCTGTCTGTAGTGCTGTCTCTCTGTCGACAGTTCTGCCTCTGTCTGTAGTGCTATCTCTCTGTCTACAGTTCTGCATCTGTCTGTAGTGCGGTCTCTCTGTCTACAGTTCTGCATCTGTCTGTAGTGCGGTCTCTCTGTCTACAGTTCTGCATCTGTCTGTAGTGCTGTCTCTCTGTCTACAGTTCTGCCTCTGTCTGTAGTGCTATCTCTCTCTGTCTACAGTTCTGCCTCTGTCTGTAGTGCTATCTCTCAGTCCACAGTTCTACCTCTGTCTGTAGTGCTATCTGTCTACAGTTCTGCCTGTCTGTAGTGCTATCTCATTGTCTACAGTTCTGCCTCTGTCTGTAGTGCTATCTCATTGTCTACAGTTCTGCCTCTGTCTGTAGTGCTATCTGCCTACAGTTCTGCCTCTGTCTGTAGTGCGATCTCTCTGTCTACAGTTCTGTCTCTGTCTGTAGTGCTATCTCTCTGTCTACAGTTCTGCATCTGTCTGTAGTGCTGTCTCTCTGTCTACAGTTCTGCCTCGGTCTGTAGTGCTATCTGCCTACAGTTCTGCCTCTGTCTGTAGTGCGATCTCTCTGTCTACAGTTCTGCCTCTGTCTGTAGTGCTATCTCTCTGTCTACAGTTCTGCATCTGTCTGTGGTGCTGTCTCTCCGTCTACAGTTCTGCCTCTGTCTGTAGTGCTATCTGTCTACAGTTCTGCCTCGGTCTGTGGTGCTATCTCTCTGTATACAGTTCTGCCTCGGTCTGTAGTGCTCTCTCTCTGTGTACAGTTCTGCCTCTGTCTGTAGAGCTATCTGTCTATAGTTCTGCCTCTGTCTGTAGTACTGTCTCTCCATCTACAGTTCTGCCTCTGTCTGTAGTGCTCTCTCTCCGTCTACAGTTCTGCCTCTGTCTGTAGTGCTACCTTTCCGTCTACAGTTCTGCCTCTCTCTGTAGTGCTATCTCTCTCTGTCTACAGTTCTGCCTCTGTCTGTAGTGCTACCTCTCCGTCTACAGTTCTGCCTCGGTCTGTAGTGTTATCTCATTGTCTACAGTTCTGCCTCTGTCTGTAGTGCTATCTCATTGTCTACAGTTCTGCCTCTGTCTGTAGTACTAATCTCACTGTCTACAGTTCTGCCTCTGATGCTTCTGTCTGTAGTGCTATCTCTCGGTCTACAGTTCTGCCTCTGTCTGTAGTGCTATCTCATTGTCTACAGTTCTGCCTCTGTCTGTAGTGCTACCTCTCCGTCTACAGTTCTGCTTCTGTCTGTAGTGCTATCTGTCTACAGTTCTGCCTCGGTCTGTAGTGCTATCTCATTGTCTACAGTTCTGCCTCTGTCTGTAGTGCTACCTCTCCGTCTACAGTTCTGCCTCTGTCTGTAGTGCTATCTGTCTACAGTTCTGCCTCGGTCTGTAGTGCTATCTGTCTACAGTTCTTCCTCGGTCTGTAGTGCTATCTGTCTACAGTTCTTCCTCGGTCTGTAGTGCTATCTGTCTACAGTTCTGCCTCGGTCTGTAGTGCTATCTGTCTACAGTTCTGCCTCGGTCTGTAGTGCTATCTCTCTGTCTACAGTTCTGCCTCTGTCTGTAGTGCTATCTGTCTACAGTTCTGCCTCTGTCTGTAGTGCTATCTGTCTACAGTTCTGCCTCTGTCTGTAGTGCTGTCTCTCCGTCTACAGTTCTGCCTCTGTCTGTAGTGCTATCTGTCTACAGTTCTGCCTCGGTCTGTAGTGCTGTCTGTCTACAGTTCTGCCTCGGTCTGTAGTGCTCTCTCTCCGTCTACAGTTCTGCCTCTGTCTGTAGTGCTACCTCTCCGTCTACAGTTCTGCCTCTGTCTGTAGTGCTATCTCTCTCTGTCTACAGTTCTGCCTCTGTCTGTAGTGCTATCTCTCTGTCTACAGTTCTGCCTCTGTCTGTAGTGCTGTCTCTCCATCTACAGTTCTGCCTCTGTCTGTAGTGCTGTCTCCCCATCTACAGTTCTGCCTCTGTCTGTAGTGCTGTCTCTCCGTCTACAGTTCTGCCTCTGTCTGTAGTGCTGTCTCTCTGTCTACAGTTCTGCATCTGTCTGTGGTGCTATCTCTCCATCTACAGTTCTGCCTCAATCTGTAGTGCTGTCTCTCCATCTACAGTTCTGCCTCTGTCTGTAGTGCTATCTCATTGTCTACAGTTCTGCCTCGGTCTGTAGTGCTATCTCTCTGTCTACAGTTCTGCCTCGGTCTGTAGTGCTATCTGTCTACAGTTCTGCCTCGGTCTGTAGTGCTATCTGTCTACAGTTCTGCCTCGGTCTGTAGTGCTATCTGTCTACAGTTCTGCCTCGGTCTGTAGTGCTATCTCTCTTTCTACAGTTCTGCCTCGGTCTGTAGTGCTATCTGTCTACAGTTCTACCTCTGTCTGTAGTGCTATCTCTCTGTCTACAGTTCTGCCTCAGTCTGTAGTGCTATCTCATTGTCAACAGTTCTACCTCTTTCTGTAGTGCTATCTGTCTACAGTTCTGCCTCGGTCTGTAGTGCTATCTATCTACAGTTCTACCTCTGTCTGTAGTGCTATCTGTCTACAGTTCTGCCTCGGTCTGTAGTGCTATCTATCTACAGTTCTACCTCTGTCTGTAGTGCTATCTGTCTACAGTTCTGCCTCTGTTTGTAGTGCTATCTGTCTACAGTTCTGCCTCGGTCTGTAGTGCTATCTCTCCGTCTACAGTTCTGCCTCTGTCTGTAGCTATCTATGGTTCTGATCTCTGTTTATAGTTTTACCTCTTTGTCTATATGTCTAATTCTCAGTCTGTAGGTCTTGCCATATGCTATATTTATGTCCCTGTCTATGGTTTCCCCTGTCTATAGCTTTATCCCTCATTTTATATTTCTACAATGCTGCTCATGATTGTCTCCCTCTGTGTACGTTTCTTTTCCTCTTTCTATATGTCTGTACCTCTATTGTTTGTTCTAACCATCAATTTATGTGCTTCTTCTGTCTATGGGTGTACCTCATCTGTCTCTATTTTTGGCTCGGTCTCTATTTCTACTCCCCTGTCTAGCTAGCGATGCATCAGTCTACAGTTCTAGCTCAGTCTCTTTTCCCACCTCTCTGTCTAGCTCTCTGTCTCCATGTCAATGCATCTGTCTGCAGTTCTAGCTCGGTCTCTAGTCTTACCTCTCTGTCTAGCTTTGTCTCCATGTCGATGCATGTGTCTACAGTTATAGCTCGGTCTCTAATCCTACCTCTCTGTCTAGCTCTGTCTCCAAGTTGATGCATCTGTCTACAGTTCTAACTCTGTTTCTAGTCCTACCTCTAGGTCTAGCCATCTGTCTCCATGTCGATGCATCTGCTACAGTTCTGGCTCGGTCTCTAGTCCCACCTCTCTGTCTCCATGTTGATGCATCTGTCTACAGTTGCAGCTCGGTCTCCAGTCCTATCCCTTTCTCTAATAATGGATTCCAGTCCCAAAATTAGAATTCAGTCCATCCAAAATAGTGTAGTTCATTCTGATTTGGAAAAATACAGATGCTGCTCTTTTCATTCAGGCTCCATGCCGCTCGGTGCGGGACGCATATGAATACTTCGTGAATTATTTCAAGTGTTTGTTTTTGGATGGATCTAATGAAATGAATAAGGTTACACACCCGTAGATGCTCTGATTTGACTACTCATGAACTATCCATCAGTCAATTAAATCATTATACTCAGGTCTCTGAGACTAGAACATGGAGGAATACCCCTCGTAAGAGCCTTGAAAAAGTCCTGAATAGGACGAAACACATGTCGGCTGAAGTTCCAGATTGTATTTTTCCAAATCAGAATGAACTACACTATTTTGGATGGACTTATTCGTGATTGAATTCTAATTTTGGGACTGGAATCAATTATTAGAAATAGGACTATTTCTGTATTGATTCATTATTGAAATTTTTTGTAATGTTTGTATTCAATTTTTGTACGTCCTATGTGTATTGTTAAATTTACATGTTTAATGTTGTCGAAGATGTTCTGAAATCTTTTGTTTTTTTTGGTGTAAAATTAAATATTTGTTCTTAATACACTGCATCCTACAATGAGTCTGTTCAACGCTTTCCAAAAAGACTGTATTTATTTGTTTGTGTTCTACATATGCATATAATTGCATCTGTACTTTCCTTGTTTAGATTGCATTTATATGATTTCATTTTAGTAAGGTAACAACTACACATAGTTTTTGAGTGCTCCATATGCTTTTTTCATTTGTGTTTTTCTATACTGGCGAGGTTTTCTTTTCCAGTAAGACATATTTGGCAACAATATGCACATGTGTATGAGCACCCGTAGTACATTATAATACTAGAAGTTTGCGGCCAAGTTTAGCTTTTTGTTGCCACATTGATATTTACTATCTCTCTTTCTCTCTAGCTCTCTGTCTCCATGTTGATGCATCTGTCTACAGTTCTAGCTCGGTCTCTAGTCCTACCTCTCTGTCTAACTCCCTGTCACCATGTTGATGCATCGGTCTACAGTTCTACCTGTCTCTAGTCCTACCTCTTTGTCTAGCTCTGTCTCCATGTCGGTGCATCTGTCTACATTTCTACCTCTGTCTCTAGTCCTACCTCTCTGTCTAGTGCGGTCTCCATGTCGATGCATCTGTCTACAGTTCTAGCTCAGTCTCTAGTCCCACCTCTGTCTAGCGCGGTCTCCATGTTGATGCATCTGTCTACAGTTCTACCTCTGTCTCTAGCCCTACCTCTCTGTCTAGCTCTGTCTCCATGTCGATGCATCTGTCTACAGTTCTACTTCTGTCTCTAGTCCCACCTCTCTGTCTAGCACTCTGTCTCCATGTCCATGCATCAGTTATTGTTCTATTCCACTGTTGAGAGCTCTGTTCATCGGTTGACATTCTATATCAGGACCAGAGGCGAGGTTTATGCAGTCCTTTCTTCACTTTATTACAAACAGCAAGTTCAAAGTTCAAACATGATCGAGAACAAAATAAAACTTCAAATCCCATGATGCCCACAAGTAACCATGGCAACCCATAACCAATCTACTGTCCATAATAAGGAGTATATAAGTAGTTGACGGGCACAGTCCTTCCTCTCTCTTCACTGCTGCTCGTTAGTTAAGTCCTTGCTCCTTCCTGTTTGTTTTATGGGGGTTCTGGGATTGCCTGGGCTGCGAGAGCTTGCCTTGTTGCCTGTGTTTTTTGCTGATTGTGTTTGCTGCTGTCAGTATGAGAGGGGCATTCCTCGCACACCCGACATTCTTTAGGTTGCGCGGTAGGCTACGGCCCGAGCGTGGGGTGCGGTGACCGCTTATCACCGCTAGGGGCACGCGTCCGCATCCCTCTGTGATTTTCAATCGTGTCAGGGCCTTTCAGGAGCTCGCCCTCGGGGATTCCTGATTTCTGTGGCCCCCAACCCCCACCAACACTGTGCTGCGGTATGTGCAGGCCCTACCTGCTTGCAATTCTCCCTTTAGGGTTTGCCTCTTGTCTACATATACTTTGTACATTTCAGAGCACGGCGAGGGGGCTGCCCTGTTATTATTTTAGGTTGGGCGTTTTACTGTGCTCGCACCCCCTTTTATTGACACCCCTCCTGGGGGTACGTGGCATATTTTATATATATATATATATATATATATATATATATATATATATACATACACACACACACACACACACTTTCCTTAGTCTGGTGATGTCCTCGTCAACTCCTTCTATGGACTCTTTTGTGGACCACGCCTATGCTCCCTCTTTGGGGACAGAGGAAGTCTGGCCTCCCCAATGCCACCTTCCTGAAAGCATGGACAGATTACTTTTGCAGGTGGTGGCGAAAGCCTTAGCACCCTTGCAGGATATTGTGGATAGGCTAATGGACAAGGTGTCCAATTCGTCTGGTGTATTGGGAGATCCAGATCCACGGGCTGGTACCTCGAAGACATCTTCTTCCTCTCGGAAGCGTGACACGGGGCACATGGAAGGTTTCGCCAGATTGAGGGAAGCCTTTTGCAAGAGTGCACGGACGCTTGATCCTGTACCCTGCCGGGAGGATGTTATGCCCGGAGAGCATGGCAGCTCTGCTGCCTTTGCGCTGGATCCCTTTGTGGGATCGCTCCGTTCAGGGGGGTGGGGGGCAGGGGGGAGGGTGACTCAGATGATGATGAGGGCTCATCGGAGGAGGGTTGCGTTATGGGTAGACCTTGGCGCCCATCCGCGAATACCTCCAGCGTAGAGGAAGAAGGTTGGGAGAACTCTGATATGTTTGATCCAGAGGACATATAGCATCCTCGATCCTCCGAATGGGTCCCCACTCCCAAAGTTGTGGCTTACATCGCCAAGGCCATCTGCCATCCTTTGGAAAAGGATGTTCGGGCCCGCTTTTGGGCAGAATAACCCAGGCCAGCGCTTGAGGACAAGGTGGCGGCTACGCCTTCTTTGGGTCCAAAATTATGTAGTTTTTTCTCCAAATACATGCGTGATCCCAAGAAGGGGATCGATTGTGCCTGGCGGGCCTGTCAGGATAAACTCTTGGATGTCCTGGGGCCCTGGACCAAGATTATTGAGTTGGCTGATTCAGCCAAGGTCTCAGGGGAACCATTGTAGACAGATCTGGTCGCTGGATGGGCACAAAGTGCGGTTTGTCTGTTGGGCAACGCCAATTGTGCCATATCTATGGAGAGGCGTCGCTCTCTCCTGATCAAGATTGACCCCAAGTTAGGGAAATTGGCGACGTCTGAGGCAGGCCTGGTAGCCCAGGGCAATCTCTTTGGGGACCCCTTCGTGAAGGAGTTAGGGAGATTTGTTTCCACCTTCTCTGCTTTGGACAAGGCGCAGTCCTCGATGCGCAAGATTTTTCCAGGAAAGGTTTTCTCTGGGGCTGGATGAAGAAGGGGTCGCTCCTCCGACCACTCCCTGCAGGCAGGCCCCTCCAGAGCTCAAGGACGCCGCAACAACGGCTGGAGTGACGGTCGACAGGGGGGCTTCTTCCCCAACAGAGGCTCCTCACGTTTCAACAGAGGAGGTTCCAATACTCCGGGAGGAAGCGGTGGTGAGCATTCCCCTTTTTTCCCCTCAAGAACTAGGAGGCAGAATCGCCCTCTTCTTAGAGAATTGGGTACGGCTCACTTCCGACCCTTGGGTCTTGGAGACAGTGTCGGGTTTCCACATAGAGTTCTATGGACCCCAGTTCAGCCGGTTCGGCCTCCTCCCATTCGGTTCAATGTTCAAGATTCTCAACTAATAGTCGCAGAGGTTCAGCTTCTTCTTTGCAAAGGGGCCATTATTCCAGCGCCTCTTTATCCAAGGGGGTTCTTGAGCAACATTTTCTTGGTCGAAAAGAAGGACAAGGGTTTCCGTCCGGTGATAAACCTCAAGGCATTCAACGAATGGGTGGTTTAATCACCATTTCAAGATGGAGGGTATCCATCTTCTCAGGGATCTTCTGTGCCAAAGGGACTGGATGGTCCACTTGGACCTCAAGGACGCTTACCTTACAGTCCCGATTTACTCTCCTCACTGGCGTTTTCTGCAGTTTCAGTGGCGGAACTAGATTTACGAATTCAGGTGTCTTCACTTCGGCTTTTCTTCAGCACCTTGGTGCTTCACGAAGTTGCTGAAACCAGTGGTGGAATTTCTGAGGACTCAGTGTGTCAGACTGATTATTAATCTAGACAACATCCTTTTGATGGATCAGTCCTGTTCGCAACTGTTGTGTTACATGAACATGACTATTGCTCTGTTGCAGGATCTGGGTTTTGTGATCAACGCGGAGAAGTCCTCTCTTCACCCGTCGCAGTCCACGACTTTCCTGGGGTTCATAGTGGACACTACGTTGGCGACTCTGAAGCTCCCAGAGCACAAGGTCTCCAAGATCAAGAAGGAGATTTCCAAGGTGCTCTGCAGGGACAGGACCTCCCTCCGGCAGATTGCCAGGATTGTGGGTCTTCGGTCGTCCTCTAAGCGATCTTTCTGGGTCTCTTGCATTACAGGGCCCTGCAGCGTTTGAAGGCGTCACATCCCTGGAAGGGGCATACGTATTCGGCACTGGTGGAGCTTTCTTCGGAAGCTCGTTCGGAGATGCAGTGGTGGTTAAGCCATATGGACGCATGGAATGGGAAGGCCATCTTTGGCTCGCTCCCCGACCTAGTGATAGAGTCGGATGCCAGCAGACTGGGTTGGGAAGCCAGGTGTGGTCAGAATTCTAAGGGAGGTCAGTGGACTTCGGAGGAGTTGAACCTTCATATCAATTGCCTCGAGCTCTTAGCGGATTCGTTTGCGATTCGGTCCCTGACTCACGACAAAGTATCCTGTTGTGTATGGACAACATTTCGGCCGTCCAGCACATAAACAGACTGGGGGGCACTCGATCCAGAGTCCTGGCGGACCTGGCGAGGGATTTTTGGCATTATTGCCTCCAGAGACAGATTTCTGTAACAGTGGAATATCTTCCAGGAATTCAAAACAGGGTGGCAGACTGGAATTTCCGCTATCTCGGGGATACCAGCGACTGGCGACTGGATCCGGTGATCTTTCAGTTCCTGATGGATCGTTGGGGTCCATGTTCTGTGGACCTATTTGCCTCCTGATGGAATGCTCAACTCCCAACTTACTTCAGTTGGAGGCCCGATCCGGGAGC
Source organism: Pleurodeles waltl (assembly GCF_031143425.1). NCBI lineage: Eukaryota > Metazoa > Chordata > Amphibia > Caudata > Salamandridae > Pleurodeles > Pleurodeles waltl. The sequence goes on along the minus strand of NC_090445.1, from coordinate 29,635,838 downwards.
AGTCGCAGTGGATGCTTTCTTGCAGGATTGGTTGAAGAACCAGAGTTATGCTTTCCCTCCATTTCTACTGATTCCCCGAGTGGTGGCGCAGGTCCAGTGTCAACAGGCGTCTTTGATTCTGATATCTCTGATATGGAGGGCACAAGCGTGGTTCCCTACTCTTCTGGAGTTGTCGTGCATGGCTCCTCTCACACTTCCGTGTTCCTTGGGAATCCTTCGGGATCCGTTGGGTTGCCCCCATCCATTGGTGGTCCAGGGACACCTCAAACTCATGTCTTGGAGGATTTCAGGGGACGTTGGGAGAACGTTTGCCTTTCACGGGACACTAGGGCCCTTTTCAGACAGTCGTGGGCTCCAGGTACCATCAAGCGATATAGATCGGCCTGGAACAGATGGGCTCTTTGGTGTCTGGCTGGCTGTTTTACCTCGGGTTTGGCGTATTGTACCATCAATTTCTTTCGTTCTGCTATTTCAGCAGGACACAATACGATCAATAATCTATCAGTCGGGGAACACCCCTGGGTAAGTAAACTGTTAAAAGGAGTACGTTTGTCTTGTCCTCCTGAACCTAGATATTCTGGTTTATGGGATGTCAATAAAGTTCTTAACTTTATTTCTTCCTGGCCAGAGAATCAGTTTTTGTCCAGGAAACAGATTTCCACTAAGTTGGCGATGCTCTTGTGTCTCATTTCTTGTAAACGAGTTTCAGATGTGCCCACTTTCGATGTTTCAGCCTGGGCTTTCACACCGAAGGGGTTACTTTTACCATTTCAAGAAGGACTAAAACGAGTACCAGGTTGGTTTTTTATCCCAGTTTTGAATCTCAACCCAAGCTATGTGTGGTCAGATGTCTAAAGACCTCTGAGGCTGTCAGGGAGGAAGACAGACCTCCAGGAGAGAGAAAACTCTAGATTACCATCAAGAAACCGTTTAAGGCAGTGGCTTTCCCTACTATAGCCAGGTGGGTTCGCTGGCTCATGTCTGAAGCTGGGATTGACGTTAGGCGCTTCGGGGCTCATTCCACGAGAGGGGCGATGGCTTCCAAAGCTATTCATGTAGGTGGTAGGTTGTATTATGAATGCAGCGGATTGGTCCTCGGAATCAGTTTTCAAGAGATTTTATTTCAAACCGATTCATAAAGCAGCATCGTTGGTGGTGAGTAAGCTTTGAACTTGCATAATCCTCACCTCCGGTCCTGATATAGAATGAAAAATGTCCTAGCTTTCGTGAAGGAAACTTTCAGTTCTATTAAGGACACGGAGGCGAGGATTATCCCTCCCTCATACTGCAACAGTATTACCCACCCGATGTTGATTTAAATTTCCTGTTGATTCTGGGTGGATTCCTCTTCTACAGGTCAGTGGTATTTTTCCTCTCTGTTTAAGGCTTGTTGATTATATGTAGTGTTATCAGTGACTCACTTGGTGATTACCTTGATATGCATTATGTTGTCTCACTGATTTTTTCTTTCCACTTATCAACATGATATTGTAGTCTTGTGGGATTGTTGCTTCTCATATGACTGTTTGCTGTTGTCTGATCACTTCTTTATTTTGTAGGAGGTGATTCCAAAGGTGAATGAGATTGCGAGTTCCTTAACTTCCTTCAGTGAAGAAGAGGAAGGACTGTGCCCGTCAGCTACTTATATACTCCTTCTTATGGACAGTGGATTGGTTATAGGTTGCCATGGTTACTTGTAGGCATCATGGGATTTGAAGTTTTATTTTGTTGTCGATCATGTTTGCACTTTGAATTTGCTGTTTGTAATAAAGTGAAGAAAGGACTGCATAATCCTCGCCTCCGTGTCCTTAATAGAATTGAAAGTTTCCTTCACGAAAGCTAGGAAATGTTTCCTTTCCAAGCTGTGTACCTGTTTACATTCCCTTTTCTTCTATTTATCGATTTCTCACTTTCGACAAAAACAGAACCTCGCACTGCCCCACAACATGCTTTGTATACAAACATGGGTTCTATTGCGATAAACGTTTAAACATGCCAAATAAATACTGAGTTTTAAAGAGTGATTACCGAATGTGTCACATTCAGGTAGCAGAAGTGATTGAGGTGTAGCAATGCGCTCAACAAAGCAGCCCTTGTTTTCAGTAGATTGTTAATGTAATCACTTTAAAGCTACGTCCACCCAAGGGCATTGTAGCGCTGTATGGTAGAAGTATTGCAGACGCAAATAGGAAGGGGTGTTCCCTTCCTATTTGCGACTCGCAATGCGATGTAAGTTGATTTGTGACCGCGAAAGCGGTCGCAAATCAACTCGCAGTTACCATCCACTTGAAGTGGATGGTAACTCATTCGCAAACGGGAAGGGGTCCCCATGGGACCCCTTCACCTTTGTGAATGCTCACAAAAGTATTTTTTCAGAGCAGGCAGTGGTCCTATGGTCCTATGGACCACTGCCTACTCTGAAAAAAAAACGAAACAAAAGGTTTTAGTATTTTTTTCTATTTGCAGCTCGTTTTCCTTTAAGGAAAACGGGCTGAAAAGAGAAAAAAAAATTGCTTTATTTAAAAGCAGACACGGACATGGTGGTCTGCTGTCTCCAGCAGGCCACCATCCCTGTGAGTGCCTAGACTCGCTATGGGGTCGCAAACTGCGACCCACCTCATAAATATTTGTGAGGTGGGTCTTTGCGACCCCATTGCGAGTCGCAGAAGGTGTCTGAGACACCTTTCTGCATACCAATTTGCGAGTTGCAAATTGCGAGTCGGAAGGACTTGCAATTTGCAACTTGCAAATTGGTTTCTACCTACATCTGGCCCCATGTATCTTACAGTTGTACCAGGACCACCACCACAGGCAGGCACGTAAGAGACAGCTCAGGTCATGAAGTCTGGAATGTCTCGTGTGATCTTCCTTCTTAAAATGCCAGTCTGCTTGGGATGAATCCCATAAGTTAGAAGAAAGATGATAGTGTCTGATATTGTGCCATCTTTCAAGGGCACTGAGACTGCTGTGGTCATAACATTTATATCAGGGAGAGATTCTGTCTGAATGAAAGACTGAAAGCGGAGAGGGGTGTCTGGTTTTATGAGTGTGCCGAATAGAAAATGGGTCCCTCTCAGTGATTATTTACAATGCAGAAAGTTGCTTAAGAACTACTAGAACTAAATAAGGTACAGCTGGTCCACGTCACAACATTTCTGATAGAGAAGCCCTAGAGCGAGTTACTACTTCACTTCTGCATGAAGTGCAGTGAGGAGCCATTTTGGATCGGTATCAGGAACTTCCACTTCACACGTCACAACTGGTCTACATCACAGCATTTCTGATAGAGACGCTCTACAACGAGTTAACGCTTAACTTCTGCATAGAGTACAGCAAGGAGCCATCTTGAATAGGTATCAGGAACTTTTATTCCAGCAGCCCTAGCTTAAGAAAAAGCAACATACACATGTCTTCTGGTAAGATCATGGGAATGGAAGCAAGTCAAACCCTAGAGGGCATGCAGCCTCATTTATAGAAGCCTTTTACTAGTCACCGCTGACTACTTCTGTGCTGTGTGAATGGTCTTAATACACTTTAGCACTTACCCAGTAGACTCGGTGTACACAGTCTCCTAACCCCATAGTGGAGCTATGATCGGGCTTGTTGGAATAGTCTAACCCGACACTCCCAGCTGCTCCTTGATGTGTGCAGCTTAATAAGGGATCTGCCATCACTTTTTTACTCACAGTGCGATGGATTTTGAACTCGAGACTACAGCTGAAGCTGTACAACAGCATCTCCACACTTCAGGCAAAGTCAATGCCACAAGCGGCAGGTGTTTATGGAGCCCAGGCCATGATGGTGAACCAAGGTGGATCTGAAGGGACCATGTTTGTGAACCAAGGTGGATCAAAAGGGCCCCTGTTTGTGTAGCAAGGAGGATCTAAAGAGCCCATGTATGTGTACCAAGGTGGATGTTAAGAGCTCGTGCATGTGCACTTAGGTGGATCTAAGGAAGCCATGTGTGTGAACCAAGGTGTATATAAAGTGGCCATGTTTGGGTGCCAGGGTGGTTTTAAGGGGTCATGTTTGTGAGCCAAGGTGGATCTAAAGGGGTCAAGTTTGTGAACCAAAGTGGATCTAAAGGGCCCATGTGTGTGAACCACGGTAGATCTAAAGGACCCATGTGTGTGAGCCAAGGTGGATCTAAAGGGCCCATGTTTGTGAACTGGGGTAGATCTAAAGGCACCTTGTGGGTGAACCAAGGTGGATCTAAAGGGGTCTAAAGGGCCCATGTTTGTGAACCAAGGTGGATCTAAATGGCTCATGTTTGTGAACCAAGGCGGGTCTAATGGGCCCACATTTATGTGCCAAGCTGGATCTAAAGAGGACATGTGAGATCTAAAGGGGCCACATTTGTGTAACTAGGTGGACCTAAAGAACCACGTATGTGAACCAAGGTGAATCTAAAGGGGCAACCTTTGTGAACCAAGGAGAATCTAAAGGGGGCACGTTTGTGAACCAAGGTGGATATAAAGGGGCCATGTTTGTGAACCAGGGTGGATCTAAAGAGGCCATGTCTGTGGATCAATCTGGATCGAAAGAGTGTCCCACATAAAAAGACAGGCCTGCCCAGTAGTCAGTTTGTACATTAAAGAGAGCCAGTGTTCAGGGCCCTGCTCAAAAGCCCATGGCTGGTACAATAAAATGTCAGGGGGCTGAATACCAAGGGTGCCTGGTCTTAAATCTACTTCATGTTTCTCTAAGCCACAACCAGGGCCTCCGTACCATTTATTTTACTCTTGCAGGTTTCTACTTTTTCTCTTTGTTATGTTTTTTTTGTTTCTCTTGTCCGTTTAACACTTTTTCGTGTATTTCCGGCTCTCGTAAATGTCTGATGGGGAAAAAGAAGTGCCGGTCCTCAAAAATGGGAGCTGGTGGCCCCCACAGGCAACCACCAGCTCGAGTTAAGCTCTGGGTCTGTCCTACTTATGTGTGGAGTTCTCTGCCGTCTCTGCAGTCATAAACCTACTATTAACCTGCAGTTTTGTGAACACCGAAAAAGAGTACACTTACACAAAGGTGTAAGTTTGCCTATGACAAACAGGCCCTTACAATACCTTCTATGCACAGTGTGTGCTCTCCCAATAGCATTACAAAATGTGGGGCGTGTGCGCTGTCCCACCAACAGTATATACTATCAGGAGTGTGCACGGTCCCACCAACAGTGCATACCACTTGGGTGTGCGCAGTCCCACCAACAGTATATACTATCAGGAGTGTGCACTGTCCCACCAACAGTGCATACCACTTGGGTGTGCGCAGTCCCACCAACAGTATATACTATCAGGAGTGTGCACTGTCCCACCAACAGTGCATACCACTTGGGTGTGTGCTGTCCCACCAAAATCAGGAGTGTGCATTGTCCCATCAACAGTATATACTATCACAAGTGTGTGCTGTTTAACTAACAAGACATACTATGGAAGGGGGGTGGACATGTGCTGTCTCACTAACAGTACATACTACGGAAGGGGGGTGCGCTGTCTCACTAACAGTACATATTATGGAAGGAGGGGGGCGTGTGCTGTCTCACTAACAGTACATACAATGGAAGGGTGGCGTGTGCTGTCCCACTAACATTATATATTATGGAAGGGGGGGTGCTGTACCACTAACAGTAGATAATATGGAAGGGGGGTGGACACGTGCTGTCTCACTAACAGTACATACTATGGAAGGAGGGGGGCGTGTGCTGTCCCACTAACAGTACATACTACGGAAGGGGGGTGCGCTGTCTCACTGACAGTACATACTATGGAAGGAGGGGGGCGTGTGCTGTCTCACTAACAGTACGTACAATGGAAGGGTGGTGTGTGCTGTCTCATTGACAGTACATACTATGGAAGGAGGGGGGTGTGTGCTGTCTCACTAACAGTACATACAATGGAAGGGTGGTGTGTGCTGTGCCACTAACAGTACATACTATGGAAGGGGGGGCGTGTGCTGTCTCACTAACAGTACATACTATGGAAGGAAGGGGGCGTGCGCTGTCTCGCTAACATTACATATTATGGAAGGGGGGGTGCTGTGCCACTAACAGTTCATAATATGGAAGGGGGGCGGGTGCTGTCTCACTAACAATACATACTATGGAAGGGGGTGGTGCTGTGTCACTAACAGTACATACTATGGAAGGGGGGCGTGTGCTGTCTCACTAACAGTACATACAATGGAAGGGGGGTGGACACGTGCTTCTCACTAACAGTACATACTATGGAAGGGGGGCGTGTGCTGTCCCACTAACAGTACATACTATGGAAGGAGGGGGGCGTGTGCTGTCTCACTAGCAGTACATACTATGGAAGGAAGGGGGCGTGCGCTGTCTCACTAACAGTACATACAATGGAAGGGCGGTGTGTGCTGTCCCACTAACAGTACATACTATGGAAGGGGGGCGTGTGCTGTCTCACTAACAGTACATACTATGGAAGGAAGGGGGCGTGCGCTGTCTCACTAACATTACATATTATGGAAGGGTGGTGTGTGCTGTGCCACTAACAGTACATACTATGGAAGGGGGGCGTGTGCTGTCTCACTAACAGTACATACAATGGAAGGAGGGGGCGTGTGCTGTCTCACTAACATTACATACTATGGAAGAGGGGCCTGCGCTGTCCCACTAACAGTATATACTATGGAAGGGGGGGGAGTGTGCTGTCTCACTAACAGTACATACTATAGAAGGAGTCGGCATGTGCTGTCCCACCAACAGTGCATACTATGGAAGGGGGGCGTGTGCTGTCTCACTAAAAGCACATACTATGGAAGGGGGTGTGTGCTGTCTCACTAGCAGTACATACTTTGGAAGGAGGGGGTGTGCTGCCCCACTAACAGTACATACTATGGAAGGGGGGGCGTGTGCTGTCTCACTAACAGCACATTTTATGTAAGGGGGCGTGTGCTCTCTCACTATCAGTACATACTATGGAAGGGGGGTGTCTCACTAACAGCACATACTATGGAAGGGGGCGTTTGCTGTCCCACTAACAGTACATAATATGGAAGGAAGGGGGCGTATGCTGTCTCACTAACACTACATACTATGGAAGGGGGCGGGTGCTGTCCCACTAACAGTACATACTATGGAAGGAGGGGGGCGTGTGCTGTCTCACTAACAGTACGTACTATGGAAGGGGGGGCGCGCACTGTCCCACTAACAGTACATGCTACGGTGACTGTGCGTTGTCCCACTAACAGTGCATGCTACGGTGACTGTGCGTTGTCCTACTAACAGTGCATATTATGGTGACTACGGGCTTTTCTGCGCTGTCCCAGTAACAGTGCATGCTACGGCAAGTGTGCGCTGTCCCACTAACAGTGCATGCTACAGCGAGTGTGCACTGTCCCACTAACAGTGCATGCTACAGCGAGTGTGCGCTGTCCCACTAACAGTGCATGCTACAGCGAGTGTGCGCTGTCCCACTAACAGTGCATGCTACAGCGAGTGTGCGCTGTCCCATTAACAGTGCGTGCTACGGTGAGTGTCACTGTCCCACTAACAGTGCATGCTACGGCGAGTGTGTGCGCTGTCCCACTAACAGTGTATGCTACGGCGAGTGTGTGCGCTGTCCCACTAACAGTGCATGCTATGGTGTGTGTGCGCTGTCCCACTAACAGTGCATGCTACGGCGAGTGTCACTGTCCCACTAACAGTGCATGCTACGGTGAGTGACGTCCCACGAACAGTGCATGCTACGGTGAGTGTCACTGTCCCACTAACAGTGCATGCTACGGTGAGTGTCACATCCCACTAACAGTGCATTCTACGGTGAGTGTCACATCCCACTAACAGTGCATTCTACGGTGAGTGTCACATCCCACTAACAGTGCATGCTACGGTGGGTGTCACTATGTCACTAACAGTGCATGCTACGGCGAATGTCACTGTCACACTAACAGTGCATGCTACAGTGAGTGTGTGCTGACCCACTAACAGTGGATGCTACGGCGAGTGTCACTGTCCGACTAACAGTGCATGCTACGGCGTGTGTCACTGTCCCACTAACAGTGCATGCTACGGTGACTGTCACTGTCCCACTAACAGTGCATGCTACAGCGTGTGTCACTGTCCCACTAACAGTGCATGCTACAGCGTGTGTCACTGTCCCACTAACAGTGCATGCTACGGCGCATGTGGACTGTCCCACTAACAGCGCATGCTACGGCGCATGTGGACTGTCCCACTAACAGCGCATGCTACGGCGAGTGTGCGCTGTCCCACTAACAGTGCATGTTACAGTTTGTGTCACTGTACCACTAACAGTGAATGCTACGGTGACTGTGTACTGTCCCACTAACAGTGGATGCTATGGCGAGTGTCACTGTCCCAATAACAGTGCATGCTACGGTGAGTGTCCGCTGTCCCACTAACAATGCATGCTACGGTGTGTGTGCACTGTCCCACTACCAGCGAATGCTACGGCGAGTGTGCACTGTGCCACTAACAGTACATGGTACGGTGGGTATCCGCTGTCCCACTACCAGAGCATGCTACGGTGCGTGTGCACTTTCCCACTAACAGTGCTTGCTACGGCAAGTGTGCGCTGTCCCACTAACAGTGCTTGCTACGGTGACTCTCACTGTCCCACTAACAGTGCATGCTAAGGTGACTGTCACTGTCCCACTAACAGTGCATGCTACGGTTTGTGTGCGCTGTCCCACTAACAGTGCATGCTACGGCGAGTGTGTGCTGTCCCACTAACAGTGCATGCTAAGTGGGTGTCACTGTCCCACTAACAGTGCATGCTACGGTTTGTGTGCGCTGTCCCACTAACAGTGCATGCTACGGCGAGTGTGTGCTGTCCCACTAACAGTGCATGCTACGTGGGTGTCACTGTCCCACTAACAGTGCATGATATGGTGCGTGTGCGCTGTCCCACTAACAGTGCATGCTACGGCGAGTGTCGCTGTCCCACTGACAGTGCATGCTACGGTGAGTGTCACTGTCCCACTAACAGTGCATGCTACGGTTTGTGTGCGCTGTCCCACTAACAGTGCCTGCTATGGTGTGTGTGCGCTGTCCCACTAACAGTGCATGCTACGGCGAGTGTGTGCTGTCCCACTAACAGTGCATGCTACGTGGGTGTCACTGTCCCACTAACAGTGCATGCTACGGTGTGTGTGCGCTGACCCACTACCAGTGCCTGCTATGGTGTGTGTGCGCTGACCCACTACCAGTGCCTGCTATGGTGTGTGTGCGCTGTCCCACTAACAGTGCATGCTACGGCGAGTGTGTGCTGTCCCACTACCAGTGCCTGCTACGGTGACTGTCCGTTGTCCCACTAACAGTGCCTGCTACGGCGAGTGTGTGCTGTCCCACTAACAGTGCATGATATGGTGCGTGTGTGCTGTCCCACTAACAGTGCCTGCTACGGCGAGTGTGTGCTGTCCCACTAACAGTGCATGATATGGTGCGTGTGTGCTGTCCCACTAACAGTGCCTGCTATGGTGTGTGTGCGCTGTCCCACTACCAGTGCCTGCTACGGCGAGTGTGTGCTGTCCCACTAACAGTGCATGCTACGGCGAGTGTGTGCTGTCCCACTAACAGTGCATGATATGGTGCGTGTGTGCTGTCCCACTAACAGTGCCTGCTATGGTGTGTGTGCGCTGTCCCACTACCAGTGCCTGCTACGGCGAGTGTGTGCTGTCCTACTAACAGTGCATGCTACGGCGAGTGTGTGCTGTCCCACTAACAGTGCATGCTACGGTGTGTGTGCGCTGACCCACTAACAGTGCATGCTACGGCGAGTGTGTGCTGTCCCACTAACAGTGCATGCTACGTGGGTGTCACTGTCCCACTACCAGTGCCTGCTATGGTGTGTGTGCGCTGTCCCACTAACAGTGCATGCTACGGTGAGTGACGTCCCACGAACAGTGCATGCTACGGTGAGTGACGTCCCACGAACAGTGCCTGCTACGGTGTGTGTGCGCTGACCCACTACCAGTGCCTGCTATGGTGTGTGTGCGCTGACCCACTACCAGTGCCTGCTACGGTGTGTGTGTGCTGTCCCACTAACAGTGCATGCTACGGTGTGTGTGCGCTGACCCACTAACAGTGCATGCTACGGTGTGTGTGCGCTGACCCACTACCAGTGCCTGCTATGGTGTGTGTGCGCTGACCCACTACCAGTGCCTGCTATGGTGTGTGTGCGCTGTCCCACTAACAGTGCCTGCTATGGTGTGTGTGCGCTGTCCCACTAACAGTGCCTGCTATGGTGTGTGTGCGCTGTCCCACTAACAGTGCATGCTAAGGCGAGTGTGTGCTGTCCCACTAACAGTGCATGCTACGGCGAGTGTGTGCTGTCCCACTAACAGTGCATGCTATGGTGTGTGTGCGCTGTCCCACTAACAGTGCATGCTACGGTGTGTGTGCGCTGACCCACTAACAGTGCATGCTACGGTGAGTGTGTGCGCTGACCCACTAACAGTGCATGCTACGGCGAGTGTGTGCGCTGTCCCACTAACAGTGCATGCTACGGCGAGTGTCACTGTCCCACTAACAGTGCATGCTACGGTGTGTGTGTGCTGTCCCACTAACAGTGCCTGCTACGGTGTGTGTGTGCTGTCCCACTACCAGTGCCTGCTACGGTGTGTGTGCGCTGTCCCACTAACAGTGCCTGCTACGGTGTGCGTGCGCTGTCCCACTAACAGTGCCTGCTACGGTGTGCGTGCGCTGTCCCACTAATAGTGCATGCTACGGCGAGTGTGTGCTGTCCCACTAACAGTGCATGCTATGGTGTGTGTGCGCTGTCCCACTAACAGTGCATGCTACGGTGTGTGTGCGCTGACCCACTAACAGTGCATGCTACGTGGGTGTCACTGTCCCACTAACAGTGCATGCTACGGTGTGTGTGCGCTGACCCACTAACAGTGCATGCTACGGCGAGTGTGTGCGCTGTCCCACTAACAGTGCATGCTACGGCGAGTGTGTGCTGTCCCACTAACAGTGCATGCTAGGACGAGTGTCGCTGTCCCACTAACAGTGCGTGCTACGGTGAGTGTCACTGTCCCACTAACAGTGCATGCTACGGTGTGTGTGTGTGCTGTCCCACTAACAGTGCCTGCTACGGTGTGTGTGTGCTGTCCCACTACCAGTGCCTGCTACGGTGTGTGTGCGCTGTCCCACTAACAGTGCCTGCTACGGTGTGCGTGCGCTGTCCCACTACCAGTGCCTGCTATGGTGTGTGTGCGCTGTCCCACTACCAGTGCCTGCTACGGCGAGTGTGCGCTGTCCCACTACCAGTGCCTGCTATGGTGTGCGTGCGCTGTCCCACTACCAGTGCCTGCTATGGTGTGTGTGCGCTGTCCCACTAACAGTGCCTGCTATGGTGTGTGTGTGCTGTCCCACTACCAGTGCCTGCTACGGTGTGTGTGCGCTGTCCCACTAACAGTGATTGCTACGTGGGTGTCACTGTCCCACTAACAGTGCCTGCTATGGTGTGCGTGCGCTGTCCCACTACCAGTGCCTGCTATGGTGTGCGTGCGCTGTCCCACTAACAGTGCATGCTACGTGGGTGTCACTGTCCCACTAACAGTGCCTGCTATGGTGTGCGTGCGCTGTCCCACTACCAGTGCCTGCTATGGTGTGTGTGCGCTGTCCCACTACCAGTGCCTGCTATGGCGATTGTGCTTTGCGGTGAGTCATTTCTCTCACCAGGGAGGTGCCCCTAACTGTACGTGTCTAAGTACTAAATAATAGAGATATGCATCTAAGCAGTCTCAGTGTTGGTAATCATGGAAACAGAGGCACAGAAACAAGATGTGCCCAGGATCACAGAGTCTGTGGGGCGAGCTGGGCTGCTCAGCAGGAGGAAGTCCAGAAAGAGAAAGTAAAGAGAAACCAGTGAAAGCACTGGGAACAGTGCAACTTCAGATCCAGACCTACAGCAGAGAACAGCCCGCCCGAGACCAAGAACCAGGGATACAGGTGCAGCAGCGACATCTATTGGCGACAGTGAATATCAGCAGGGCGGTGGGAGAAGCTTCACTGCATCAGTGCGGTCTCTGCTATCTATGTCTGAATATGGACGTGTTGAAAAGATATGGGGCCTAGAGCTGAACAGAATGAATGTACAGGCTTTTGCTGATCGATAGATGGTGAGCTCTGATGGTGGTTTTTGTTTGTGGTGAACAAGACAGTGTATTTTATAAAGCGCTTTATACCGTAATTCGGTAATTTATAAGCGCTGTAAAAAGCTACTACTATTACAATTACCCCCAAAAAAGGGCCTGATTTAGAGTTTAGCGGAGGGGTTACTGTGTCACAACGGTGACAGATATCCTGTCTGCCAAAATATAAATCCCATAGGACATAATGATATTTAGATTTCAGAAGACTGGCTATCCATCTCCGTGTGAGTAACCCGCCCAACAATATCTAAATCAGGCCCAGAGTGACAAAATATGTTACTCCTGGGAAACAAACTACGTAACGTGGTGCAACTGAAACAAAAGTATCTAAACTCGCCATAATAATACAATCGGCAAAAGAGAGAAAACAAAAAAACACTGTCAATTTAAACTGAAAATTTAAACCAAACAATGTACTGTTTCATAAAACTGCTAGATCTTCTTTGTTTCATCGGTGTTCTGGTATGTGTAAACTATGGAGCAACTTAATCTGTATTATTAATCATAATAAGAGTACAACAAAAATAAAATGTGGTATTTGCGATCTTTTGCCATGGTTTAATTTAGTAATTGATTGGTGAAATGGCTGACTCATATGAATCTTGGCCAATATGTACTATCACATCTTCCCTCAAACAGAATGGGCAAAACCCATTGATAAATCAGGTCCCTTTGTTAAGAAGTCTGTATTGAACTGCCGAACACCGCAGCCATCAAACACTCAATGCAAGGTGTAGTGACAGACACCTGTAAAAAGTGTGTTGTCACCATACTATGGAAGGGTATGGGGCAGTGGTGTAAACACAAGACTTTCCACACACCAGAGCAGCAGAACAACAAACATTGTTAGCTGTAAACGGTCATAGACACAAGTCCAGCACGCTTGGCTAAGCCAGGCTTTTTAGATAAGTGTGCTTTACTGCTTGGATTTTTGAGCCCACACAATGTGAACAGCAACATTTAAAGTCCCAGAATACAGTGTGATCTTGGTTAAAGTCAAGTGTGACAAGTGGACACTTGGCCGCTATGAATCTCCGCGCAATAGCAGCACCACTTTCCTGAAGTCATACGCAGGGTGCAGAAAAGCAGTGATGAGCATGCTGAAAACATCAAGATGAGGGTGTTTTATAATGCTAAGCTACAAACTATTGAGTGGTTAAAAATGTTCTACGTTCCAAAAAGTACTATACTGTTTACAGGCTGACCACCCAACGATGTCATAATATTTAATAAGCAGTAGTTGAATGATCCCCGTCCAGCTGTGTTCACAAATGTATTTATTAAAAAACATCTTAAAATAATACTTTATTTCTTAATCCACTAATAGTCTTGTAAACCAGAGAAGTCCTGACAGAGTGAGTGAGATGTAATGAGACTTGAGGGAGGGCATGTGAGAGGGCTTGCTTCAGTGCAATACACAGACTTGGGTTTAGCAGAATCTATCAGGAGTCCATTGGACACAATACCAGTGGGAAGACATTACACATCATGCAATAATTCTCCTTTACGCTAAAATGTGTGTTCATAAAAACACTGCAAAAAAGCAACATGCTTTGTAAACAATGGAAAACACAGTTTTGTCTCTTCAGAGGTTAAGCAGTTGGGTAAACACAGATTAAAAAAATAAAACAAAGGTAAACCATTGAGGAACAAAACACTTATATCCACAAAATTAAACATTGAAAACAAGAAAGCCTAAGTATAATATTCCAACCACCCTCAACAATATCACCAAAGTGAATAAACACACTCAGAGAAACAAAAAACATTCATTGAAGAGTTGTCCTGGTAAAATAGGAGAGGGTGAGCCCAAGAAAGCAACAAACAAACCCAAAACAGCAGAACTATGTATGTACGTACATAGCATGTACCAAGCTACAGTGGAGCACCTTACAATAGATAGGATGAATGCCTCAATAGATGGCATGGGAGGCAAAGGCCCACTTGGACCCTCCACATTACTGCTATAGAGGGAAGGGGACAGGACATTATGGTGGACTGTGCCTAGGGGTGGTAAGAGGGTCAGTCGAGGGATGGAGAGCAGAGCCATGAGACAGGTCGGGGCAGAGACAGGTCGGGGCAGAGACAGGTTCAGGAGGTGGGCACTCTTCAGACATGTCCAGTACCTGCAATGAGTTGTTGTCTTCAGATCCTTTCTGAAATGCAGGAGGGGTCGGGTCTGCTGCATTTCGACTGGGATGGGGTGCCACGTCTTTGGAGCATAGATGTAGAAGGCCTTGCATCACTATTTGTTCCTTAGTGCAATACAAGTATATTATTCTGGAAATTCTGTTTCTGTGTATCTTCTGAAGCCCTCTGGACATATCTACATTGGTCACTAAATATGATTGGGTGCTTTAATGACTGTCTTGTGCCCAATGCACCAGGTCTTGAAGGTGATGAGAGAAGGCAGAAGGAACCAGTAGAGTTTTGTGAGAGTCGCGGCAGACTGCTTGTGCACAATGCAGCATCTCTTGATGATTATGAGGGAAGACACGAGGAACCAGTAGAGTTTTGTGAGGGTCGCGGCAGGCTGCCTTGTGCACAATGCAGCATCTCTTGATGATTGTAGGAGGCTGGACTGGCTTGTAGTGAGTACCAAGGGGTACTTGCACCTTGCACCAGGCCCAGTTATCCCTTATTAGTGTATAGGGTGTCTAGCAGCTTAGGCTGATAGATAATGGTAGCTTAGCAGAGCAGCTTAGGCTGAACTAGGAGACGTGTGAAGCTACTACAGTACCACTTAGTGTCATATGCACAATATCATAAGAAAACACAATACACAGTTATACTAAAAATAAAGGTACTTTATTTTTATGACAATATGCCAAAGTATCTTAGAGTGTACCCTCAGTGAGAGGATAGGAAATATACACAAGATATACATACACAATAGCAAAAATATGCAGTATAGTCTTAGAAAACAGTGCAAACAATGTATAGTTACAATAGGATGCAATGGGGACACATAGGGATAGGGGCAACACAAACCATATACTCCAAAAGTGGAATGCGAACCACGAATGGACCCCAAACCTATGTGACCTTGTAGAGGGTCGCTGAGACTATTAGAAAATAGTGAGAGTTAGAAAAATAACCCTCCCCAAGACCCTGAAAAGTGAGTGCAAAGTGCACTAAAGTTCCCCTAAGGATAAAGAAGTCGTGTTAGAGGAATAATGCAGGAAAGACACAAACCAACAATGCAACAACGATGGATTTCCAATCTAGGGTACCTGTGGAACAAGGGGACCAAGTCCAAAAGTCACAAGCAAGTCGGAGATGGGCATATGCCCAGGAAATGCCAGCTGTGGATGCAAAGAAGCTTCTACTGGACAGAAGAAGCTGAGGTTTCTGCAGGAACGAAAAGGGCTAGAGACTTCCCCTTTGGTGGACGGATCCCTCTCGCCGTGGAGAGTCGTGCAGAAGTGTTTTCCTGCCGAAAGAACGCCAACAAGCCTTGCTAGCTGCAAATCGTGCGGTTAGTGTTTTTGGACGCTGCTGTGGTCCAGGAGGGACCAGGAGGTCGCAAATTGGACCAGGAGGTAGAGGGGACGTCGAGCAAGACAAGGAGCCCTCTTAGCAGCAGGTAGCACCCGGAGAAGTGCCAGAAACAGGCACTACGAGGATGCGTGAAACGGTGCTCACCCGAAGTCGCACAAAGAAGTCCCACGTCGCCGGAGACCAACTTAGAAAGTCGTGCAATGCAGGTTAGAGTGCCGTGGACCCAGGCTTGGCTGTGCACAAAGGATTTCCGCCGGAAGTGCACAGGGGCCGGAGAAGCTGCAAAAGTCGCGGTTCCCAGCAATGCAGTCTAGCGAGGTGAGGCAAGGACTTACCTCCACCAAACTTGGACTGAAGAGTCACTGGACTGTGGGAGTCACTTGGACAGAGTTGCTGGATTCGAGGGACCTCGCTCGTCGTGCTGAGAGGAGACCCAAGGGACCGGTAATGCAGCTTTTTGGTGCCTGCGGTTGCAGGGGGAAGATTCCGTCGACCCACGGGAGATTTCTTCAGAGCTTCTAGTGCAGAGAGGAGGCAGACTACCCCCACAGCATGCACCACCAGGAAAACAGTCGAGAAGGCGACAGGATCAGCGTTACAGAGTTGCAGTAGTCGTCTTTGCTACTATGTTGCAGGTTTGCAGGATTCCAGCGCGGTCAGCAGTCGATTACTTGGCAGAAGGTGAAGAGAGAGATGCAGAGGAACTCGGATGAGCTCTTGCATTCGTTATCTAAAGTTTCCCCAGAGACAGAGACCCTAAATAGCCAGAAAAGAGGGTTTGGCTACCTAGGAGAGAGGATAGGCTAGCAACACCTGAAGGAGCCTATCAGAAGGAGTCTCTGACGTCACCTGGTGGCACTGGCCACTCAGAGCAGTCCAGTGTGCCAGCAGCACCTCTGTTTCCAAGATGGCAGAGGTCTGGAGCACACTGGAGGAGCTCTGGGCACCTCCCAGGGGAGGTACAGGTCAGGGGAGTGGTCACTCCCCTTTCCTTTGTCCAGTTTCGCGCCAGAGCAGGGCTAAGGGGTCCCTTGAACCGGTGTAGACTGGCTTATGCAGAATTGGGCACATCTGTGCCCAAGAAAGCATTTCCAGATGCTGGGGGAGGCTACTCCTCCCCTGCCTTCACACCATTTTCCAAAGGGAGAGGGTGTAACACCCTCTCTCAGAGGAAGTCCTTTGTTCTGCCATCCTGGGCCAGGCCTGGCTGGACCCCAGGAGGGCAGATGCCTGACTGAGGGGTTGGCAGCATTAGCAGCTGCAGTGAAACCCCAGGAAGGGCAGTTTGGCAGTACCAGGGTCTGTGCTACAGACCACTGGGATCATGGGATTGTGCCAACTATGCCAGGATGGTATAGAGGGGGCAATTCCATGATCATAGACATGTTACATGGCCATATTCTGAGTTACCATTGTGAAGCTACATATAGGTAGTGACCTATATGTAGTGCACGCGTGTAATGGTGTCCCCGCACTCACAAAGTCCGGGGAATTGGCCCTGAACAATGTGGGGGCACCTTGGCTAGTGCCAGGGTGCCCTCACACTAAGTAAAGGTAAAGGTTAGACATATAGGTGACTTATAAGTTACTTAAGTGCAGTGTAAAATGGCTGTGAAATAATGTGGACGTTATTTCACTCAGGCTGCAGTGGCAGGCCTGTGTAAGAATTGTCAGAGCTCCCTATGGGTGGCAAAAGAAATGCTGCAGCCCATAGGGATCTCCTGGAACCCCAATACCCTGGGTACCTCAGTACCATATACTAGGGAATTATAAGGGTGTTCCAGTAAGCCAATGTAAATTGGTAAAATTGGTCACTAGCCTGTTAGTGACAATTTGAAGGAAATGAGAGAGCATAACCACTGAGGTTCTGGTTAGCAGAGCCTCAGTGAGACAGTTAGGCACCACACAGGGAACACATACATATAGGCCACAAACTTTTGAGCACTGGGGTCCTGAGTAGCAGGGTCCCAGTGACACATAACAAACATACTGAAAACATATGGTTTTCACTATGAGCACTGGGCCCTGGCTAGCAGGATCCCAGTGAGACAGTGAAAACACCCTGACATACACTCACAAACAGGCCAAAAGTGGGGGTAACAAGGCTAGAAAGAGGCTACTTTCTCACAATGATGATGAGGGAAGACACAAGGAACCAGTAGAGTTTTGTGAGAGTCGCGGCAGGCTGCCTTGTGCACAATGCTGTAGGTCCTGCAGGTGATGAGGGAAGGCAGAAGGAAACAGTAGAGTTTTGTGAGAGTCGCGGCAGACTGCCTGCTGCACAATGCTGTAGGTCCTGAGGGAAGGCAGAAGGAACCAGTAGAGGTTTGTGAGAGTCGCGGCAGGCTGCCTGGTGCACAATGCTGTAGGTCCTGAAGGTGACACAGGAAGGCAGAAAGAACCAGCAGAGTTTTGTGAGAGTCGCAGCAGGCTGTCTTGTGCACAATGCTGTAGGTCCTGAAGGTGATGAGGGAAGGCAGAAAGAACCAGCAGAGTTTTGTGAGAGTTGCGGCAGGCTGCTTGTGCACAATGCAGTAGGTCCTGAAGGTGACACAGGAAGGCAGAAAGAACCAGCAGAGTTTTGTGAGAGTCGCGGCAGGCTGCCTTGTGCACAGTGCTGTAGGTCCTGAAGGTGATGAGGGAAGGCAGAAAGAACCAGCAGAGTTTTGTGAGAGTTGCGGCAGGCTGCTTGTGCACAATGCAGTAGGTCCTGAAGGTGACGCAGGAAGGCAGAAAGAACCAGCAGAGTTTTGTGAGAGTCGCGGCAGGCTGTCATGTGCACAATGCTGTAGGTCCTGAAGGTGATGAGGGAAGGCAGAAGGAACCAGTAGAGGTTTGTGAGAGTTGCGGCAAGCTGCCTGGTGCACAATGCTGTAGGTCCTGAAGGTGATGAGGGAAGGCAGAAGGAACCAGTAGAGGTTTGTGAGAGTTGCGGCAGGCTGCCTGCTGCACAATGCAGTAGGTCCTGAAGGTGACACAGGAAGGCAGAAGGAACCAGTAGAGTTTTGTGAGAGTCGCAGCAGGTTGCTTGAGCACAATGCAGAGATCCTGAAGGTGATGCAGGAAGGCAGAAGGAACCAGTAGAGTTTTGTGAGAGTCACAGCAGGCTGCATTGTGAACAATGCAGCATCTCTTGGAGGGGACACGGGAAGGCAGAAGGAACCAGTAGAATTTTGTGAGAGTTGCGACAGGCTGTCTTGTGCACAATGCAGTAGGTCCGGAAGGTGATGAGGGAAGGTAGAAGGAATCAGGGCAGTTTCGTACGAGTCGCAGCAGGCTGCGGGATGAAGAACACTCTGAAGGGGTGTCAGATGACACTGATCAGAAGGGCACTGTCGCTGTCACGGTGACAGTGGTACAAACATTTCAAATCCTTTATTTGTTGGGCATATAACCCAACTCTAGGCAACTCTCCAGATCTTTGCAAAAACATGCGCCAAATTCTACTCCAAAAATGATAAGACTCTCGCCAGCATGAACTTTATTCAGAAAGCCACCTATGCAACGCCCCCTTCCACATTACACCAGTGCACATTCGAACAATCTTTTCCACAACCTACAGAAGAAGACCTGAACATCATAAGTGCCTTCAAAATGGGACAAACCCACAGGAGCTCTGCTTGGCCTTATTGAGCAAGGGCTGCGTAACAAATCACCCCGACAAAAATGATCAAAGCCTTTCTAGTACATCACTCGATACATGATAGTCGCACTGATACATCCAAAAAATGAAGGCTACAAGTCTATTTCTAATGTGCATTGAAAACAGCACCGCAATCTATGACCGATGACAGTTGGTGGGCAAACAGCTTTCCACAGAACTCTCTGCTCATCTGCCTCGTCTTGGACTCAGTGCTGTGTTTGACTCACTTATGAAATCCTACCGCACTTAGGGACCTAAGGCAACACCTCCGAGTGGTTGAAACCACTTCTCAAGGAGAAGCTGGTCCAGAACATCAGAGTAAATCCACTGCCTCGGACACCTACAGAGAAGGGTGTTCTCTGAACGGTGAACGGTGTTCAGCACATACATTACTCCGTGTGCAAGAGTCTTTCACAGTCATGATGTCTCTGACCCCACACTCATGGAACCCGCCAGCACTATATGCAATACTCATAGGAAATCAAAGCTACTCACTCCAGAACAACTCAACATAGCGTTTCCCTCAGTGGATCTGAAACAGCGAAGGGTTTGAGGCTCCTGCAACGGTGTTCAGAACATACATTACTCCGTGTGCAAAAGTATTTCACAGTAATGGTGTCTAAGACCCCACACTCATGGAAGCAGCCAGCACTAAACGCAATACTCAAAGGAACTCAAAGGTACTCACTTCTGAACAACCCAACATAGCCTTTCCCTTAGTGGACCTGAAACAGAGATGGGACGGAGGCTCCTGCACCGGTGTTCAGCACATACATTACTCCGTGTGCAAGAGTCTTTCACAGTCATGATGTCTCTGACCCCACACTCATGGAACCCGCCAGCACTATAAGCAATACTCATAGGAAATCAAAGCTACTCACTCCTGAACAAATCAACATAGCCTTTCCCTTAGTGGATCCGACACTGAAGGTTCGCATTGCTTACTATATAAATGGGACCAGTCCTCGCAGTGACCACCGCCCCTGGGCCATTTTCTACTAACAGGAGAAAAGTCAAAAACATAGGCGTGAGTTTTAGTCGTGACTGCAAGATCCACAGGATTCCTCTTATTTAGACAAAGAGAAGACCCCTCAAGGGCTGCCACGTAGACTATACTGGGCTGGAGCATTGGGCTCCTCCGCCACCCTGGAGGTCCTGCTCATCCTCCATTCTAACCCAAGATGACCCCAACTTGCTGCTGGAGGACACCCCTAAAGCACTGAGCATCAGTGTACCTGGTCCACCCCAGGCATGGACTGCATCAACCATCACATGCAAACCGGAAACCTGGCCCGCGAGAGGCAACTTCCGGAGGTCGCACTCAGTGACGTGAGAGCTGACCTCTGCACCCCTCTGACCTGAAGGCCATCGAGGGGGCTTGACTAAAATGTCACTTCATACTTCAGAGGGAAGCTAGTAATTTTGTTCATCTGCTTCCTTGCCTGCCTCCTCTTCCTCGTGTCTTCTCATTACTTCCCTTGTAGTGCTTAGAAGACCGCCGACAAATAAAGCAAAGTCGCAACTTCCAAACCTGAATCCTAAGAACAGATTCGTGCCACCGGGGCCCCAAATACCAGTGTCTCGGTATCGGACGGTTTTATGCGACTTATGTTTTTTTACATTTCCGTCTGTATTTATTCATGTTGATTTTTTTTGCTCAATTCGTCTGTATTTATTTCATGCTCACTTTAAAAAAATGAAGGTGCAATGGCTATATTTCCACATTTATCATCTTTGAGTGTTAAGAGTTTTAGTTTAGCCATTTACAGTACACTACAGTCATCTGAAAAAATCTGCATTGCAGAACAGCTTACACAGCTTCAGTGCTCCAGTTATTTAAGCTTCATTCGTCTTTTTTTAAAGTCTCCTACCAGCACATTTATTAACTGAGCAGGCATGATTGACAGTAGTGAAAATCGCCCAAAAGAAAACCTATTTTCTGTATTTTTCAATATTTAAAAATAAATACAGACAGGAAAACAGATTTTTTTCTGTCTGCATCTGTAAAAATCATTAAAGGCGGGAAACTAGAAGCCTTATTTATTATACCTAGTTATTTGTACGATGCAATACATAACATTTATTACAGGTTCCCTCATTAAAATGGGATATAGTTTGTTAATACTTCTGCTAGCAGCATCACAATCTGCATGGCCTGGTCTTTACTAGGGGTTTTTGCAAGTAGGTTTGATCTGCTGAAATGTAATTGGAGGAAAATTCCGAAACTCAAATTTAGCCGACAAACTCATAACTCCCACGTCCGCACCGACGGTGGTTTGCATGGGTGTTGGACTATTAAGAGGTTCTGTGTCTATGTGCGATATACACAGATAAAAGCTTGTTTTGAAGTCGAAATAGAAAAGGCAATTGTTGGTTTTAAATGCAATGGCGCCTCCTACAGACTAATGGTGGAACTAGCACTCCTTGTCAGGAAGTGGACTTGTTAAATCAACTTCAATATGATGACAAGGTGCAACACCCAAGGAATTGCCTTTCAAACAAGCATTAATAAAGGAAAAAGTTTTGCCTTTTGAATAGTTACAATGAGCCCACATGGTTCACTTACAGGTAGAAACAATGAATGCTTTCCCACAGGAAACCTTCTTCAATTAACAGGCCAGATTGAAGTTTCCGCTCATACAGAACAAGTAAAATAGAGACAGCAATAATGCAAGCTTCCTTACACCAAAAGGACTTGTTTAGAACAGGCAGCAGTGGTACAGGCTTCAGTACACCAAGAAGACATGTACAGAACAGGCAGCAGCGGTACAAGCTTCCTTACACCGAAAGGACTAGTACAGAACAGTGAGCAGTGG
Source organism: Pleurodeles waltl (assembly GCF_031143425.1). Taxonomy (NCBI): domain Eukaryota; kingdom Metazoa; phylum Chordata; class Amphibia; order Caudata; family Salamandridae; genus Pleurodeles; species Pleurodeles waltl. The sequence continues at coordinate 29,613,746 of NC_090445.1, read as the reverse complement.
TACAAGCTTCCTTACACCGAAAGGACTAGTACAGAACAGGGAGCAGTGGTACAAGCTTCCTTACACCAAGCAGACTAGTACAGAACAGGCAGCAGTGGTACAAGCTTCCTTAGAACAAGAATACTAGTACAGAACAGGCAGCAGCGGTACAAGCTTCCTTACACCAAGAGGACTAGCACAGAATAGGCAGCAGTGGTACAAGCATCCTTACACCAAGAGGACTTGTTTAGAACAGGCAGCAGCGGTACAAGCTTCCTTACGCAAAGCAGACTAGTACAGAACAAGCAGCAGCGGTACAAGCTTCCTTACGCAAAGCAGACTAGCACAGAACAGGCAGCAGCGGTACAAGCCTCCTTACACCAAAAGGACTAGCGCAGAACAGGCAGCAGCGGTACAAGCTTCCTTACACCAAGAGGACTAGTACAGAACAGGCAGCAGCGGTACAAGCTTCCTTACACCAAGAGGACTAGTACAGAACAGGCAGCAGCGGTACAAGCTTCCTTACACCAAGAGGACTAGTACAGAACAGGCAGCAGCGGTACAAGCTTCCTTACACCAAGAGGACTAGTACAGAACAGGCAGCAGCGGTACAAGCTTCCTTGGAACAAGAGTACTAGCACAGAACAGGCAGCAGCGGTACAAGCTTCCTTACACCAAGAGGACTAGTACAGAACAGGCAGCAGCGGTACAAGCTTCCTTACACCAAGAGGACTAGTACAGAACAGGCAGCAGCGGTACAAGCCTCCTTACACCAAAAGGACTAGTACAGAACAGGCAGCAGTGGTACAAGCTTCCTTATTCTAAGAGGACTAGTACAGAACAGGCAGCAGCAGTACAAGCTTCCTTACACCAAGAGGACTAGTACAGAACAGGCAGCAGCAGTACAAGCTTCCTTACACCAAGAGGACTAGTACAGCAAGCTTCCTTACACTGAAATGACTAGTACAGAACAGGCAGCAGTGGTACAAGCTTCCTTGCACCAAGAATACTAGCACAGAACAGGCAGCAGCGGTACAAGCTTCCTTACACCCAAAGGACTAGTACAGAACAGGGAGCAGCGGTACAAGCTTCCATACACCAATAGGACTAGTACAGAACAGGGAGCAGCGGTACAAGCTTCCTTACGCCAAGCAGACTAGTACAGAACAGGCAGCAGCGGTACAGGCTTCCTTACCCTAAGAGGACAAGCACAGAACAGGGAGCAGCGATACAAGCTTCCTTACGCAAAGCAGACTAGTACATAACAGGCAGCAGTGGTACAAGCTTCCATACGCCGAAAGGACTAGCACAGAACAGGCAGCAGCAGTACAAGCCTCCTTACACCAAAAGGACTAGTGCAGAACAGGCAGCAGCGGTACAAGCTTCCTTACAACAAGGGGACTAGTACAGAACAGGCAGCAGCAGTACAAGCTTCCTTACACCAAGAGGACTAGTACAGAACAGGCAGCAGCGGTACAAGCCTCCTTACACCAAAAGGACTAGTGCAGAACAGGCAGCAGCGGTACAAGCCTCCTTACACCAAAAGGACTAGTGCAGAACAGGCAGCAGCGGTACAAGCTCCCTTACACCAAAAGGACTAGTGCAGAACAGGCAGCAGCGGTACAAGCTCCCTTACACCAAGAGGACTAGTACAGAACAGGCAGCAGCAGTACAAGCTTCCTTACACCAAGAGGACTAGTACAGAACAGGCAGCAGCAGTACAAGCTTCCTTACACCAAGAGGACTAGTACAGCAAGCTTCCTTACACTGAAATGACTAATACAGAACAGGCAGCAGTGGTACAAGCTTCATTGCACCAAGAATACTAGTACAGAACAGGCAGCAGAGGTACAAGCTTCCATACACCGAAAGGACTAGTACAGAACAGGCAGCAGTGGTACAAGCTTCCTTACACTGAAAGGACTAGTACAGAACAGGTAGCAGTGGTACAAGCTTCCTTACCCTAAGAGGACTTGTCTATAACCGGCAGGAGCAGTACAAGCTTCCTTACACTGAAAGGACTAGTACAGAACAAGCAGCAGAGGTACAAGCTTCCTTACACTGAAAGGACTAGTACAGAAAAGGCAGCAGTGGTACAAGCGTCCTTACCCTAAGAGGACTTGTCCACAACAGGCAGCAGTGGTACAAGCTTCCATACAACACGAATACTAGTACAGAACAGGCAGCAGCTGTACAAGCTTCCTTACACCAATAGGACTAGTACAGAACAGGTAGCAGCGCTACAAGCTTCCTTACCCTAAGAGGACAAGCACAGAACAGGCAGCAGCGGTACAAGCTTCCTTACGCCAAGCAGACTAGTACTGAACAGGCAGCAGCGGTACAAGCTTCCTTAGAACAAGAGGACTAGCACAGAACAGGCAGCAGCGGTACAAGCTTCCTTAGAACAAGAGGACTAGCACAGAACAGGCAGCAGTGGTACAAGCTTCCTTACGCCAAGCAGACTAGTACAGAACAGGGATCAGCGGTACAAGCTTCCTTAGAACAAGAGGACTAGCACAGAACAGGCAGCAGTGGTACAAGCTTCCTTACACCAAGCAGACTAGTACAGAACAGGCAGCAGCGGTACAAGCTTCCTTAGAACAAGAGGACTAGCACAGAACAGGCAGCAGCGGTACAAGCTTCCTTAGAACAAGAGGACGAGCACAGAACAGGCAGCAGTGGTACAAGCTTCCTTACGCCAAGCAGACTAGTACAGAACAGGGAGCAGCGGTACAAGCTTCCTTAGAACAAGAGGACTAGCACAGAACAGGCAGCAGTGGTACAAGCTTCCTTAGAACAAGAGGACTAGCACAGAACAGGCAGCAGCGGTACAAGCTTCCTTAGAACAAGAGGACTAGCACAGAACAGGCAGCAGCGGTACAAGCTTCCTTACGCCGAAAGGACTAGCACAGAACAGGCAGCAGCGGTACAAGATTCCTTACGCCGAAAGGACTAGTACAGAAGAGGCAGCCGTGGTACAAGCTTCCTTACACTGGGAAAGAACAAGTACACAACAGGCAGCAGCACCACAAGCTTCCATACAACGAAAATATTAGTACAGAACAGGCAGCAGTGCTACAAGCTTCCTTACACCGAAAGGGCTAGTACAGAACAGGCAGCAGCGGTACAAGCTTCCTTACACCGAAAGGGCTAGTACAGAACAGGCAGCAGCGGTACAAGCTTCCTTATACCGAAAGGGCTAGTACAGAACAGGCAGCAGCGGTACAAGCTTCCTTATACTGAAAGGGCTAGTACACAACAGGGAGCAGCGGTACAAGGTTCCTTACACCAAGCAGACTAGTACAGAACAGGCAGCAGCGGTACAAGCTTCCTTAGAACAAGAGGACTAGCACAGAACAGGCAGCAGCGGTACAAGCTTCCTTAGAACAAGAGGACTAGCACAGAACAGGCAGCAGCGGTACAAGCTTCCTTATACCGAAAGGGCTAGTACAGAACAGGCAGCAGCGGTACAAGCTTCCTTATACCGAAAGGGCTAGTACACAACAGGGAGCAGCGGTACAAGGTTCCTTACACCAAGCAGACTAGTACAGAACAGGCAGCAGCGGTACAAGCTTCCTTAGAACAAGAGGACTAGCACAGAACAGGCAGCAGCGGTACAAGCTTCCTTAGAACAAGAGGACTAGCACAGAACAGGCAGCAGCGCTACAAGCTTCCTTATACCGAAAGGGCTAGTACAGAACAGGCAGCAGTGGTACAAGCTTCCTTACACCAAGCAGACTAGCACAGAACAGGCAGCAGTGGTACAAGCTTCCTTACACCAAGCAGACTAGTACAGAACAGGCAGCAGTGGTACAAGCTTCCAGGCACTGAAAGGAATAGTACAGAGCAAGCAGCAGTGGAACAAGCTTCCACAAACGAAATGAAATAGTACAGAACAGGCAACAGCAGTGCCAGTATCCGTGCAATGAAGGGACTATGTCACGGTGGGTTGTTCATATGCCCATTTCACTCCAGAACTAAATAGCAGGAAGGAGCAATTATGCAGGAAGCAGCTTGAGCCACAAGGTAAATCATAGCGGTTTTCCCTCAACACATTCTACTCCAATATGTCCGCCTTGATTGCAAAACTAAGAATTCAGCAGAATACGAGAACGTGCGCCGATTGGTCTGATATTTAAAGAGTCAGGAAGCGAGTGGAGGCATCTGCTATTCCGAATCCTTCATCCCATCGGCTCTGTGGCTCATGTCCTGCAGTGTTGGGGTTGCACCTGTAAATCCTTGTGGGATTCAAAGCTAAGTCTGGCTCTTGTTCGGGGACTGTGGTTCCAGTCGGTGGTCAGGAGTGGCCGGCGGGCCCTTGCGAGCGCTGCCCGTTCTGTAACTGCTCAGTTTGTTTTGGATATTGTGTTGGGTTTTGGCTGTTTAGTATCACTTATATAAATTGCCCACTTGAGACTGCTCAGTCCCATAACGTGTGTCCAAGGGGATATCAAGTGCTCGTGTATGCAGGTTCCTGGATTCCAACATATTGTTTACTGTACGTATGAACTGTGTCAAGAGCACCCTGACAACATTAACACTGCGTCCTTATTCGCAGTAATGAAGTCTCGTGAAACTTGTTTTACAACGGGGATATGATTCTGATTCACTCTAACTATACTTGTATGTTTAAAACATTCCTTGTGGAAACACATTCCATTCTTTCTTCGTTTCATGGGAGGGGGAGATAGATAATAATTCTTATTGTTGCCTTATGTGATGTTGTTTCAGTTGTGAAACATAACTAACATGGTCCAGAAGTTAGTGGGCAACATTTCATTTTATGTATCTGGCAGGTAGTTAAAGGAAGTTATATAAGAATATTTTATGCCAGGTCCACCTCCCTGCCTCTATCCTGAATATAACCATATATTACACCAAATCAAAAGGACAAGCCAAAGATACAAAAGAAGGCATGGCACAACTGTCTACGAAGAGTGCATTTGCCCTATTCCATACGTAATCTCAGCTGGCCTTCCGGCATCCTCATTCCCACTGGGTCCCCAGTCAAGAGCAGATGACCTCTGCACGTGTAGGGTATGGGGTTTGTGGTAAGATGGCCGACTGATCATTGAGTCTGTAGATGACTCTTTCATGACTACCATGGCTACCATGTCTGCAAAGCAATCCTCCCCACAGGGTGGTGGTCTGTTTTTTCTACCATCTCAGTATGCACGCAAGGTCTGTTCAGGATACCCACGCTGAGTGGTGGGGCCAACCACAAGCGAAAACCACCATCACCAGTGGGAAGTCATGCTCTTAATGTTGGGGCGTTGTGTAGAGTAACCATGCTGGCAGCAGTGGGAGGTTATAGAGACAGGAAGTTTTCCTGGTTGTTTGTATTGTGGACAAGGATAGGGTTAGCATCAGACAAGACCACAGATATGTAAAATGTTACTCTCTGGTGGACCACACTTCCAAGCATTTTGAATGAGGACTTAGATTAAAGTGGACTAGTCACTTCTGTGTTCACTGCCTTTTCTGAAGTGTCTCAAAAAATCTCATTTTCAGTTTTGCCTCCCTTGGGTCCTGCCAGGGTGTCTCAAGGTAACACAACTCTCGTGGTCTTGCCAACACTGTCCAAACACAGCAGCTATGAAGAAATTGGCCCAGACAGTAGGGTGCATACCAGAGATCACCCCAAAACTAAATCATGTTATAGGGACGGCTGTGGTTTGTATGGGGAAGACCCCAGCACAACCTTAAAGCTGTGTGACATTTTTATGTATCTCCAGCTCTATTAAAGTTGTAGACAAGATTGGAGTTAAAGTACAGTGAATAATTTAAAAAGACTCTCACATAATACACTTTAGATACTTCTGATACCCACTGCCAAGCATTCTACACAAAAGAAAGCCCCCCCCCCCCCCCCCATTTTATAAGCTTAACATTTCTCTACACAGGAGCTTCAGCATGCAAGCAGGGTTTGCTCTCAATAGCGTACATGCCTCTTTCGTGTATGGGATGTGGGACAGGCAACCAAATCATTAAACCCTCCAAGGTGTATGGATGGAGAGAGGTGTTTTTTTTCCAGTCTGTAATCATAAGGAAAAGTGTCCCATAGGACAGACTACATAGAGAGGTGAGGCAGTCAATGCTGTAGGTAGTAGGAATAAGTATGTAGCATTCACAGACCCGGTGTTAGGCTTTCAAAATAGTATAGACATTTTAAGTTTCTGCATCACCACATTTAAAACAAACATTTTAATTACAAAGTCTAGTTCACAAGTGGAAAGCCTGGGAACCAAAACAGCTGACCCACCTAAAGTGGATCCTGGGTGTTACACTCTACACTCATCTTTATCACTTGAACTCTCCACCAGAGCGACAGACATGAAGGCACCCATTTCAGGAAGTCTATCAACGTCTACAGCAGCAATGATTTCATATCGTTCTGGACTATAGCCATGAAGCCCTGCTTAACCAGGATTCCCAGGTACTTCAACCTCTTGAGAACCCGTTTGGAAGGTATGAGCCCATCACTTCCTTCCTCGTGTTGATAGTAAGAGATGCCACTTTTACTCAGTTAATCCGATAACTGGAGAAAGATGAAAATTAAGAGATAAAGGATAATACCACAGAATCAATCAAATGGGGTTTGAGAGTGTGAAGATATCAACCAAGGATAAAAACAACATTTACTGACCAACCGCTGTTGCCAGGGCCGGCGGTAGGCATGGGCCAAGTACACAGCTGCCCAGATCCCCAACACGGGGCCCTGAACCATTGTGTCACCGCCAGGCCAGGCACACTGGTCCTCTCCAGACCTTTGCTAATCTAACTGTGAGCAAGGTGTCTCCTTGCAATTGTGCCCATGGGCCCACTCCCTGAGCATCACAACCATGCTATAGTGAGGCAAGACCTAGTGAAGGGGGGGACTCCTATGGGCCCAGTTGCAAGGAGACACATTCTACAGGCTTGCCCTGCAATCTGGCCTCCTACTCTGCTGCCCACTCAAGGGCACCATGGCACTGCCATTGTCCCACAGCAGTTTTTAAAGCTTTCTGATAAAAAAGCAACTCTCAGACATTCATCCCTTTATGAGCCGCTGAGAGGTCCTTGTAGGTGGGTGAGAAGGAGGCACTGTAGCTCAGGAGGGGTCTGCTTAAAGCAGCTTCAGGAGCAGTATCATCTATAGAGGTGCCAACAGCCCTCAATGTGTCAGGCTGTATGCAAATTAGAGGGGTGTCACACATTCCGTTTCTGCCCATATCCCTGGCTGTTGCTGTCCCGTCATTATTATCAGTCTGTACTGATACCACCAGCGGCTCAAAGGCTAACAAGAAAAGAGTGGGGGTACAGGCCTTTCCTGCCTAGTTCCGCTACTGATGAGGATGGATCAGAGAGGAAGCCACCACAGTTGACACTGGTCACCCATTCCTCATATAAGCTCTGAATCCTTGCCAGAAATGTTAGTCCTATGGCTTCCCCCTACATAGAAAGCGTTAAAAGCAGCTCCTCGAAGGCCACAGCTCCTGCCAATAAAGCTGTGATGAAAGGAAGGAGTGGCATCCTTTCTCAGATCCCTTCATGTGGCCTTCACTGGCAGTTCAATGTTACGAGCTCCCAAGCACACACTCAACGCTCCTCTGCTCTGGCTAGTAGGTCACTGGTCCATGGATGTGGGGAGGTCCTCCTGCCATGAGCTCTATGCCTGTGGCAGCTACACACAGGGCACCTGCGATACACAGAGGGAGAGGATGTGGAGCTGGAGAACCAGGTTCAACTTGGCGTAGGCTCTACATCCTGTGATTCTGGGCAAATTACTTAACCTCCCCGTACCTACCAAAACAAGTGTTTGCATTGCAATAGGTCTCACATTTACTTGAGTTGCAGCTATTGGCATAACTGGACTTTTTAGCCACATTAATTGGTTAACCCTGCTAAATATTTTGGTCCTTTCTGCCACATAATTCCAGTGGCCCTGCAGATAACTAAAGTGATTATTTGGATTTTTTTTTTTTTTTTTAAACAAGACCATTAAAACACAAACTACTCCCAGGTGCAAAACATATTTTCTAGGCATTTGGTACCGGCGACATTGCCCGCGGCCATGGATAAATAATTGTACTCCAAGAATGCATGCTTACTGGATCACTGACTCTTTACTGCAGTCTAGGGGGTGGGGGAGGGGGTCGAACAAAACACCCATGATTTTTCACACCCTTGAGGACAGCCATCTCTCATGATATTAATGATCCTCAGTCAGTCTTGAACTGAAATATGTTGTAAAATATTGACCATTGTACAGCATAATCAACTGAAAGCTCTGGTCGAGGTTAGTTTTATAAATAAATGCACACAAAGCTCAGGTTCCACAGACTCAAACATGTGTAGTTCATCTAGTCAGGTTTCTGTTTGTATTCACAGCTTGTATTACAATATAAAAATAAAACTACAAGTCCCAGAATGCAAAGCTGAAACAAACTAAATGAGTGAATCACGCATCGAACTAGGGAGCAGGACAACTCTACAAACACTACTTCAAGGGCTGGTTTCCAGCTTGTATCACTTTACCAAAATAAAACAACAAGTCCCAGAATGAATATGTGTGCTGCAAAGAACGTGTACTAAGCAAATCAGAGTGCCTATAATGTAAAAATATCAAAATAACTCTGCCGATTAATGTTCTTTCTGGAGACAGAACGTACTTTTTTCTAGTGGAAGCTTGGAGTCATCATAAGGTAGCGCACAGGGTTAATATGCCTGCTGCAAAAACTATACAGCTGATCAAGTTTGTGCTCTGAGCACTGTGAGCGCCATGGCAGCCAAGAGAACGTACTTTTGTCTAATGGAAGCTTGGACTCATTATAAGGTAGAGAAGAGTTTTAATGTGCCTGCTGCTAAGAATGTGTACTAGGCAAAGCGCAAAGCGCATGTAATGAAAAAATGTCAAAATAACTCTGGCAATTTATGTTCTTTCTGGAGAGAGAATGTACCTTGTCTAGTAGAAGCTTGGCGCGATCATAAGGTAGCTCACAGAGTTAATATGCCTGCCGCAAAGAATGTGTACTAAGCAGATAAAAGTGCATATAATGTAAAAGCGATATCACCGATCGAGCTCGCACTGTGAGTGCTATGGCAGTCACAAAGCACAGACAAAGGAAAAAAGTAGTTAGCCGACACAGAAGTATATCGCCAATTGTGCAGTTATTTCTGTGACATGGTTAGTGTCCAAGGCCGTAACCAAACCGCCCCAAGGGGGGACAAACATAAAGCATTTACCGGTGAGATCAAGTGATTTTTGAAGGGCAGCCCACAAATTAATGAAAGTGATGGGCATGAGGTGGGCGTGGTCAAAAGCCCACAATACTTACACCAGGTCAAAGTGCTTGCTTGCACAAATCTAAAAAAGAATGTGTAATTGTGTTACGTAACTGGTGCTAATGTAAAGCTCTACAATACCTTTGGGTCGAGTTTGCGCTATATAAAACTGCAAAAAAAATATCCCCTCTTACTATTTTTTACTTTGGCTGTCCGAGCACCCTGCATGCATCTCACACTGTTCTACAAACCTTTACCTAGGGGCCTTTCACATAAGAGAGCAGGACACCACAGATTCAAAGGGAAGGTGGCCGTCTATTGGAAGGAATAAATGACCCCGTCGAATAAACATAGAATATCTTTATTCATCTTGGATCCCGCTTCCTTTGAAAAAATGCATGCAGGGAGCACCCTGTAGCTTACCATACTGTGACACCCTCTGTTCGTTACCTGGGGTCACCACCCCGTGTCTGTTATTGTGCCTGCTGAAATCCCTGGGCAGGAAGTGCCTCCTGACAGCTAGCCTGGGGGCACTGTCCAGCTGCTGATGCCCGGTTTCAGGCTGTGCCGCCCTAAGAAGGGCACTTGTGAAGGATGCACTCTTGTTCCACGAGGGTTTGTACAATATGTGCGGCATGGTTTGTACATGTCCAGTGTACACTGTTGTTCTCTTCCAGGGGATCCTCATCAATAGTCATAAGCAATGAATATTCCTGCCATGCTTACCTGTGGTAAGCTTGAGAGAGAGAGAAAGAAAGAAAGTGTGTGTGTGTGTCTGTGTGCGTCTGTCTGCCTGCCTGCCTGCCTGCGCGCGCGCATGCACGCACACACACACACACACACACGAAAAGAGTCTGACGGTCTACTTATTTATCTACTTGTTAAAAACCCTTCCACAATAAGCTTGGCAATGAAGACATGTATTCCAGTAAATCTGTTCAGACTCACTTACTTCATAGGTTCCAAAGATGGTACATTTTGAAATATCTTACAGAGTTAAACCATCTGCTGAAAAGATGTTTGTGTGCCCAGGCATTATCAGGGGATAATAATAACGGTGAGATAGCTCTGATGGTTCAACACTGACTCGAAAAATGTATGTTTTGTCTCAATACAGTTTTGACTCAAAGTAGCAGAGAGTTAATGTGCCTGCTGCAAGCAGATTGTGAAACATGCAGCTCACATATCTGTATTTTATGTAGACAGGTAAGATGTTATCTGCTTTCGACACAGATCATTTTCTTATTTGCAGTCCATACAAGTTGCAACGCTTCGACTATAACAAGGTAGGCTATGAACCGGTGTCAAGGAGCTGCATGCAAACTGCAAGGAGATGCTTTAGACCCTTATTGATATTCTTAACTCGGTCTGTTATTATTCTAAGGTTTCTAATAACGGGTCTGTTGCGTAGTAATAAAGTTGTAATAGGACAGACAACCCCAACTACAGCGTTATGTTTTAAATCTTGACTTTCTGTTTCTCTCTACATAAAACGTCTACCAATAAGAGATATATGTGACTCCTACACCTTGTAACCCTCATTACCTTATGTAACATGTCCAGTACATTGATTTACACACTTGTGTGATTTATTGTCTATCTATAATGTGTGTGTGTGTGATGTAAAGCATCCCGACACCCTACATTGGGATAAGTAGCGCTATAAAACAATCAAATGTAAAAAATAAATTATTAAGGGCTATTTCAAATACCTCTGACATTTTTGGGGGGCATGGCCCTGTCTTCGTGCCACTCCCCCTGCTGCCACTGCCCAGCACCTCAAGGATGCCGACTAGCTCTCAGCCCTCAAAGCCGCCAGTCCAGTCCCTTCAGTCCACCCACTCCACGGCCCCTGGTATTTTGCACCAATTAGCGCTTCTGCTTTGTTATTGCATTTGAAGTAAAGTGGTAAACTTAGTAATTTTGTGGCACCAATAAGCGTTTCTGCTTTGTTATTGCATTTTAGTAAAGTGGTAAACTTAGTAATTTGTAGTCTATTTCTGCAGGGTCCCTGTGCCTGCTACCAGCAGACCTTTCCCCAGGCTTCCTGCTCCCAGGTCCCTGGCTGTTCTCCCCACGCCCTCCTCTTCCCACCTCCCGCTCTTCCGTCTTCTCTTTTCCCGCTCTGCCCAGCGCCCTCCTCAGGCCTATTTAATGAAGGCTGCACAGCAGTAATGCAGCAGGTGCACTAATGGCAAGCCTGTCTGTGCCCATTTTGTGCCTGGACCACCATCAACCTTTACTCTACAGACGAGTTCCTGGACCTCAACACCAGATGCCAAGATTCCCGCTGCTGCACGTCCTCCTCACACTCCACCGAAGGACCTTTTGCCTGTTGCAACTGACACTTCTTTTGCCTCACAGGAACACCTACCCACACAGGATCCAACACCACTACCTCCCGGAAGACCACCATCAACATGGAACCTCTACACTGCATCCTGCTCAACGCCCACTCCCTCAGCAAACAAGACACAGAAATCTGGAACACCATCACCATCCTCATCCTAGAGGTCGCCTTCATCACCGAAACATGGCTCAACCCCGCCTCCAACCCCGACTGCCACCACCACCCTGATGGATACAAGATGATATACTGGGACCCTCCCAACAATCATGGTGGAGGAATCACCATAATATTCAAGGAAACCATCCTATGCTCCGCCACAAACGGCGACCAAACACCTTTCATGGAGCACTTTAACTTCCTACTACACATTGACGCCAAGACAACTATTAGAGGTACCCTTGCATACAGACCACCAGGACCCCAGCAAGCATTCTGCTATGCCATCAACATCATCGCCCCCCTCGCCATTGACTCAACTTCCACATCGAGGACCACAAGGACGCCAACTCCACATCCCTACTGGAGAACCTCAATAACATCGGACTCCCCCAACTACCCACAGAGCCAGACACACCCTCAACACCATTTTCTCCTCCAGCGACAGGATCAAATTCACCCACACCACGGAACTCTTCTGTACTGGCCACACAATTGCCCATTTTACCATCTCTAAGACCCCGCACACCATCACCAAAGACCGCAGCTGAGGAAAAGTAACTGAGAGCCAATGGACGCAGACTTTCAGCACCACACCACCCGACACATCAGCCAACCTCGACCAGGCCATCCACAACTTCTCCACATGGACCAGAAAATGCACTGAAAAAAGCCAACAGAACATCAAGACAAGCCAGCTAGCACACCCCAGAGCTCAGAACCACCAAGCACAACTGTCTTCTACTCGAGAAGCGATGGCGCATCTCCAAGGACCCCTCCTACAGAACCCCACACAAAACAGCACTCAACGCTACCATTGGCACACCAAAAAGACCAAAAGAGCAACCATCACTGACCACATCTATGCCGCAACCAACCACACCAAGGAATTCCTCAAAATCATCAAGGAATTCTCCAACCCGACTGCCACAGAAAACAAAGTACACCCCTCCCAACAACTCTGCGACTCACTATCCGACTACTTCCACAGCAAGATCCCCAACATCTACAACAACTTTGACCCCAACCAACCTTGTTCGTCCTCGACAACCTCATCTAATCAGTGAACCCCAGCCCAGCCATAACCACCTGGCCCCCACTCAACATCCAGACCACTGCGTCCATCATGTCCTCCATCCACTCGGGGGCACCCACCGACCCATGCCCCCACCAACTCTTCAACCTCAGATCCAACTTAATCAGTGGCTTTGATTCTTCTCAACCTGTCTGCAGCATTAGACACTATAGCCCACCACATCCTCATCGACAGACTCCAAAACATCGGCATTCAACAACACGCCCTCAAGTGGATCATCTCATTCCTCTCAGGAGGCACCCAGAGCATCCGTTTACCTCCTTTCACCTCTGCTCCCAAGGCCATCATATGCGGCGTGTCCCAAGGATCATACCTCAGCCCCATTCTGTTCCACATCTACATGACTACCCTTGCGGACATCATCAGATCCCACGGACTCAACACCATCTCCTACTCCGACACTCAACTCATCCTCTCCCTCACCAAAGAACCCTCTAAAACCAAAACCAACTTCAGCAACGCCATGACCGACATAGCCGCCTGGATGAGAGACAGCTGCATCAAATTGAACTCCAACAAAACTGAGGTACTGATTTTCAGAAAGAACACCTCTGCTTGGGAACACAGCTGGTGGCCAAAAGAACTCTGACCCACCCCGTCACTAACTGACCACACTTGCAACCTCAGTATAATCTTGGTCAGTCAACTAACCATGAAACAACAAGTCAAAGTACTCACCTCCTCCTGCTTCCACACCCTTTGCATAAACTTCAGAGGGATCCCAGTAAACACCAGAAAGATCACTGCACAAGCCCTCGTCACCAGCCGCCTCGACTACAGCAACGCGCTCTACACCGGTATCTCCTCCAAGCTCCTGAGAAGACTCCAGACAATACAGAATGCGGCGGCCAGACTCATCCTGGACCTCCCCAATTGTACCCACATCTCTCTTCACCTCAGAAACTTCCACTGGCTTCCCGCAGAAAAGATGCCAGTTCAAGACGCTCACAAACACCTACAAAGCCCTCCACAAACAAGGACCTTCCTACATCAACACCGGCTGAACTTCCATCTTCCCCGAGACACCTGCGTTCCACTTCACTCGCCCTCAGGGGGGGGTCCTCTGTGTCTCTGCTGGTGTGGAGGTGCGGGTCTCTGCACCCATTTCACCCGCAGCAGGGGCTGCACATTCTCCTACATCGCTGCCTAAGGCTGGAATGACCTCCACCTCTGAATGGCACCCTCCCTGGCAGATTTCAGAAAGCAACTCAAGACCTGGCTATTCAACATAGAAACCTCAGAGCCCAGACACCCCTTCTGCTCCCTTTTTTTTGCACTGTGTCGAATGACGGCTCCCTTGAGCTAACGGGCTGACGAGCCTTGGTGAGGCACCTGCGCACCAGAGTGGTACATAAACCTGAGAAGACGTCTGGTGGCATTTCAAGCAACCCCACAAAATATGCTGCTCTCTGCTGATGACGGGCAAAACCCAGAAACACGTGTCCAGAGATACACAGCACTTGCTGCACCTACTAAGGTGAAAGACTTTGATTACTTTTGTTAATGTGAAACGAATCTGACTGCATTTACCAAGATGCATTGGGGCCAACTTTTTGCTGGAGTGTGAGGCAGTGTGCTCCCTTTTTTTTGCACTGTGTCGAATGACGGCTCCCTTGAGCTAACGGGCTGACGAGCCTTGGTGAGGCACCTGCGCACCAGAGTGGTACATAAACCTGAGAAGACGTTTGGTGGCATTTCAAGCAACCCCACAAAATATGCTGCTCTCTGCTGATGACGGGCAAAACCCAGAAACACGTGTCCAGAGATACACAGCACTTGCTGCACCTACTAAGGTGAAAGACTTTGATTACTTTTGTTAATGTGAAACGAATCTGACTGCATTTACCAAGATGCATTGGGGCCAACTTTTTGCTGGAGTGTGAGGCAGTGTGCTCCCTTTTTTTTGCACTGTGTCGAATGACGGCTCCCTTGAGCTAACGGGCTGACGAGCCTTGGTGAGGCACCTGCGCACCAGAGTGGTACATAAACCTGAGAAGACGTTTGGTGGCATTTCAAGCAACCCCACAAAATATGCTGCTCTCTGCTGATGACGGGCAAAACCCAGAAACACGTGTCCAGAGATACACAGCACTTGCTGCACCTACTAAGGTGAAAGACTTTGATTACTTTTGTTAATGTGAAACGAATCTGACTGCATTTACCAAGATGCATTGGGGCCAACTTTTTGCTGGAGTGTGAGGCAGTGTGCTCCCTTTTTTTTTGCACCCCTTCTGGTGATAGTGTTGCACTTTAAAAAAAAAGACGGATTTATTGAATAATAGCTGCCAATTCCGAAGACATGACAGTGTGATGTTCACATAAGTGTCTTTCTCTTGGCTTCTGGAGTTCAGGGTGCCACTCAGTGGCAAAGTCACCCACAAATACCCACATCCCCTGACAAGCTGGAAGGGTCAGGCCAAAATTGATCTCAGTGCACGTGAAGGATTATTGGTCATCGAACTGGCTTTACGTGTTCTGATGGCACTGTTAGTTAGACAACAGTAATAACTGTTATTAACAGCGCAATGAAGCTGCACCACTGTGACGGCAGGCGCTATACAGCAGGGTTTGACTCATGTACAGCAGGAGGCAAGAGCAAACTAAGCAACCTCCTCTCTGCCCACGATCATGAAGGGTTAGTTGGTCTCTGCTGTCACTCCATCATTTGCCGCTTTGTTTGGAGTGACATCTGTAATGCTGCACTCTAGGTAAGGGGGCCCTGCACTTGAGGATTGCCTTGTCTGTATCCATTCTTTTCTTGGCTTCTTCTTTAGCGTGGACGATGGTCAAGGTGACCTTTGGAAGGGGTGATACCTTTCCAATAGATTATGCAGGGGGTGGGGCGAGTAAAAGGGGAAAAACTACTGCTGCTGGACCCGAAAAGCTGATCTTTAGCCCTCGGCTTCTCCACTCTGCCACATTATGTGATTCCAATCATTAGCAACACGTAGTGATCTTCCTTCATCAGAAAAGCTGCAAATGAGATGAACAACACTCTAGCCCCTCCCCTTCTTTTCTTGAAATGCTTTTCTAATAAAACAAAAATATGCAAACTATATCACTCTAGGGGGCAAACTATGCATTTTGGGCCATGGCAAAAGTTTTGCATCTGCAAGAAAAGAATATAACATAGCTGTTTAGTTACTTTATTGCTACTGCGTGTGACATGTTTGGTTGTTTTCATTCTTCTGGACTTGGTGGGCGCAGTTTTGTCTACTGATGACTATTTGCACATGTAATAGTACTATTGCATTTAAAGGACGATGCTTTAATCAACTTTTGCAAGTGACACTGCAAAGTTAACAGGAAGAACATGCAGCACATCGCAAAGATTACTTTACGCAGGGTCCTGCAAAGTTGGTCCTGGAGAGCCGGGTTCATGCCAGATTTTTAGCATATCCACATTTAGAAAAATTTAGATTTCTGAAACATCTTGTTTCTAAATGTGGATATGCTAAAAATCTGGCATGGACCCGGCTCACCAGGACCGACTTTGCAGAACCCTGCATTAGGGTATGAAAGAACAGCTTGAGTATCACTTACCTTCTGCAGGAGCATGTTGGTCGCCATTGACTCCCTCACTGTCCCTACTCTCCAGTCCATATCAGCTGGTGTGTAGGTGGGGTACTCTGAATCTCTGCTGGTATGGAGGTGGGGGACCTCTGGGTCTTGGCTGGTGTGAATGCGGAGTCTTCTGGGTGTTTACTGGTGTGGGGGTAAGGGCCTCTGCTGGTGTGGCGGTGGGGTCCTCTGTCTCTCTGCTGGTGTGGAGGTTGGGGTCCTCTGTCTCTGCTGGTGTGAATGTGGGTTCCTGTGGGCCTTCACTGGTGTGCAGGTGGGGGCCTCTGTGTCTCTGTTGTTGTAGAGGAGGGGTCCTCTGTGTCTCTGCTGGTGTGGAGGTGGGGGCCTCTGGGTATCTCCAAGTGTGAAGGAGGGGATCCTCTGGGTCTCTGCTGGTGTGAAGGTGGGGTCCTCTGGGTCCCTGCACGTGTGGAGGTGTGGGGCCCTCTGTGGTGTGGTGGAGGGGTCCTCTGTGTCTCTGGTGGTGTGAAGGTGGGGTCCTCTGCTAGTGTGGAGGTGAGGGCCTCTTATGGTGTGGAGGGGGAGTCCTTTGGGTCTCTGCTCCTGTGAAGGTGGAGTCTTCCGAGCCTTTACTGGTGTGAAAGGTGGGGTCCTCTGTGTCTATGCTGGTGTGGAGGTGGGGGTCCTCTGGTCTCTACTGGCGCGGAGGTGGGGGTCCTCTGTCTCTCTGCTGGTGGGGACGTGGGATCCTCTGAATCTCTGGTGGTGTGAAGGTGGGGGACCTCTGGGTCTCTACTAGCGTGGAGGTGGGAGTCCTCTGGATCTCTACTGGTGTGAAGGAGGGGTTCACTGGTGTGGAAGTGGGGGCTTCTGTGTCTCTATTGGTGTGGAGGAGGGATCCTCTGGGTCTCTGCTGGTGTGAAGGTGGGGTCCTCTGGGTCCCTGCACGTGTGGAGGTGGGGGGGCCCTCTGTGGTGTGGTGGAGGGGTCCTCTGTGTCTCTGCTGGTGTGAAGGTGGGGTCCTCTGCTAGTGTGGAGGTGAGGGTCTCTTATGGTGTGGAGGGGGAGTCCTCTGGATCTCTACTAGTGTGAAGGTGGGGTTCACTGGTGTGGAAGTGGGGGCTTCTGTGTCTCTATTGGTGTGGAGGAGGGATCATCTGGGTCTCTGCAAGTGTGGAGGTGGGTGCCCTCTGTGGTGTGGAGGAGGGGTCCTCTGTGTCTCTGCTGGTGTAAGGGTGGGGCTTATGGTCCTCTGCTGATGGATGGGGGGGGGATTGGAGGGACAGGCAGGAGGTTGTGTGTGAAAGTGGGCAGAAGGAGGAAGAGAACCAGACCCTCAGAGTAGGAGTACACCAGCTGTTTGGAGTGTCAGTGACAGTGAGTTTAGGATATGGCAGTGTGGTGGGGCTGTTGGGTCAGGGATGGGTAAGGTGGGCCAGGGCGGGGTCAGAGGTTATGCCAGGTTCTGAGGGGGGACAAGGAAGGCAGGGGGTGCACAGTTGAGTATGAAGGGTCCTCTGGGAGGCCAGTGAGGTGACAGTTGATGACCGTTAAGGGGCTGGTGTGAGTGAGGGGCGGGTGATAGCTCTCTGGGGAATGAGCCTCTGTGAGGAGTGCCACCTCCCCTCTCTCCAGCCCTGGTGGGGGTGACCCGGTCCCTCTCTTTCCTCCGCAGCTCGAGCCTCTCTGGAGTCTCCAGCTCCCTCTGCTGAGGAACTGACCGCCGGCCGGTTCCATTCCCCGGGGCAGGGGGGGTTTCTAGATACACAGACCTCCCAAGTGTCCCCGACGCCCCCACTACCGGGTGCGCTCCTTCCCTAGTGCACCAGTGTCCGCCGGCCGTAGCCACCTGCTTCTACCGGACACTTTACGCCCCCAGTGCACCGTCTCTGGTTATTGGCAGAATGGTACCGTCCGTCTCCGTGGTAACGCTCCAAACAGGAACGGAAAAGCCGGGTGCATGAAGATAAAAGAAGGACTCTATAGTGGTGGAAAATACAAGCAGATCAGCACGAGCATCTCATAACAGCTACCGCGGCGGCCATCTTGGGATGGGAACTGTCCCCGTACACTACCATCGGAGACCGAGGAAAATGCTGATGTCAAACCCGAACCTCGCAGGAGATGTCAAAATATAGGAGATTTCAGAGGCCATTTTGGAATGAGTGGCTACAAACACTATGTGATGTTGTTAACATTTTCTCATTAGAATAAGACATTGTTTTGTGTTTTCCAAAGTGTGAGGCACTTAGAAATCATCATGCATACGAGCACTTGGGTACATTAGGAAGGAAGGAGTGCTGTATAAGGAAGAGGGCCCTTTAAAACGTTGAGTATGATCCATATTTTTGATTAAAATGTAAGTGCTCCACCCATTCTAAGTTGGTAAAGGTGATATATACAGATTGTGACAATAAAACTGTTGGCTTTATGATGTGTGGCCAGTTAAGCTTGACCATACTCTCCATCCATATGTTCCAATGCATAACTTAATACCTCTATGTTGGGCGCTGAAGCGATTGGCCACATGGGTAGCATATTACACTGTCGGGCTGCGTGGTTTGATGAGAGTCATCTCCTTAAAGGTCATAGGGGAAAAGTTTACTTGTGTGTGATGACCACCAACATTACTGTATTATGGGATGCAGCACGTGCTTGTGTGAAGGATGAGAATGTGTGGGCGAAAGGTGCACTTTTCTTAGGTCTTCGTCTACCAGACAGCACAGCTAGTGGGTTGCAAAAGACTTCTTGGGAACATTCAGAAAGCTTCCCTGGGAAAGTATTCTCCCCATTGCTTACCATTGGCTTTATGTGTTGTAATTCATATTGGCTTGCTTTATATTTGCTGGCTTTGTTTTAGGCTGTCCATCGTGTCTTTGTCCCCCCTGTTTACCACCTCTCTGACTGGCTCCTTGTGTTCATCCACAAGTCCTCGCTTTCTGGGAACTTTTTTTTTTCCTTTTTCATGAAGCACTCCACAAGAGTACATATATTTTCATTTATCATCCTTGTATGCTAGTTCAGTAAAGTGTTGTATTTGTTTGAAAAGGGTAACTGCCTCCTATCTTT
Source organism: Pleurodeles waltl (assembly GCF_031143425.1). NCBI lineage: Eukaryota > Metazoa > Chordata > Amphibia > Caudata > Salamandridae > Pleurodeles > Pleurodeles waltl. The sequence goes on along the minus strand of NC_090445.1, from coordinate 29,594,310 downwards.
CTGCTTGATTGATCAATCATCAATCTTGCATGCCCGCCCTGCCGCTACTAGCAGGGGCGCTCCCTCGCTCTAACGGTCCGCAGCACGGGCGTCTCGCACACAGAGCCAGGGAGGAGCTCCAGACACCGCCAACAAACCCTCACGCTGCACCCACGGCGACGGGGCCAAACACTTCCGGGGTGCTTGAAAACCACTTCCGGGAATCAGGCTCTCTTTTCCGGGGCGGACGCTTTCCGTTGGAACTTCCGAACGTTCATTGGTCATTACCGACGACTGACGCATCTTAGACCCGCCCTAACTTGTCAGTCAATAACAACCTCGTTTTCTTATTGGCTCTCGCTGCCGTCACTCTTGCAAGTCGTCAGCGTGGAGGCGGGGCGGCACAATGGAGTTTTAAACTCCTGCATCTCGAACTCCCGCCGGAGCGCGGAGGGCCTGTGGCTGCGGCGACGATGGTAAACTCGGGGTCGAGAGCTGCTCCCTTCGGTGCCCGGGATAAGTGGTCCCATGGGACGGCCGTCGCACGCTTCCCTCCCCTAATATAACTGGTTTGAAACTGCATCACCAGACACAACTTTGCAAGTGCTCCAGGGCCAGTATAAGTAGGGCTCCCAGTTTTCCGTTTTTACTGAATTTCTACAAGCCGAAAACAATGTGTTTTCTGTCTGTGCTTATTTTTGAAAGCGGATAGAGAAAAGAGGGCATCTTTTAAATGACTGTTGTTTTCATGAATTGTCGGCCAGCAGCTGAGCAAATAGCTTGGGGAATTTAAAAACAGGACAACGTTTCCTTAAAAAAAGTCATTTGTCAACATTTATTTGTGATATAAAGCTAATATATACCAGTGGGTGTATTCTTATTTTATATTTGGCAGTTTGAATAGCCAAAATGCGACAGCCGTCAAAGCATGAGTCGGTTAAATACATATGGAAATGTATGATTTTACAACTTCATTTGTCTGCAAAATAAATATGAATCAATACAGATAAGCTGGTCAAATAGTAAATATGGATTAAAGCAGATGGAAAATAAATACATCTCATAAAACCGGTAGCCCTACTTATAAGGCAATCGGGAGGTATCTGAAGGTTGGTCTGATTGGTTGGTGTGTTGGCTGTTTTTGTCTGTTCATGGGCTGGTTTTGTGGTTGGTGTGCAGCATGAACAGTTCATTTCCTTGACATTTGCACAAAAAGTGCTTGCAGCAAATGCATGCAGGATTTCATATCTTGCAAAAAAACCTTTTCAGTGTCTTTACAAGTTAAAAACTGACCCAATTTGACAACCTGGGTTGCATTTTTGGTTATCTAATTCACTAATGTGGGCGCTGTTTTGGTGGCCAGGTGTGTTTTTTGCCCCGGTCCAACCCTGCCGTGCATCCATCAAACATTTGGTCTGAGTTCCACAAAGAGCCTTCGTTCATACCTCCGGACCACCATGAGCCCTCACTTTATCCCTGACTTGCTTGGCATCTTCCTGAATTGCTTCCTATTCTCAGGAGGTATGAGACTAGTTTTCTGGGGCAGATCCCATTCTGTGAGCTGGGAACGATTACTATAATCTCCTCTTCTGACACATGGTAACTATATGAGCCCAGTCATTTTGACACAGCCCGGCAGAATATTGAAGCGGAGCATAGGAAGGAACCTTGACCGTCATCCAGCTTTGTCAGCTGATGGGTTAACAGCATGTTTCCACTGCAACCCTCATCATTGCCTTAAGTTTATATCTCAGTATGTGTCAACACCTTTCTTGTAGTACCAAACAATGGGTTTAGCACAGGGGTGTAATGCGCCCCCACCCCCCCGCAGCCTTTGTGGTGCAGGAAGGCACCACAACCCTTTAGAGTGGTCCATTTAGCCCAAAACCAAAGACTATCTGTGAGTGTGAGTTACATGAGACTAAGGGGCCTCTTTTCACATTCTGCAGGGGCCTCCATCATTTTGTGTTATGCTACTGGTAAGGCCCAAAGGCTCTCTTGCAAAAGCTTAGGCCCCAGCATTGCTTCTTTTACAAATTAAGCACTGTCTGCCCGCCTTTCTTTTTACCTGTGGCTGCCTCTCTCTCTCTCCCTCTCTCTTTAGTATTACTGCCCCCCTCTTGTCGCACACCCCTCTTTCGCTTAGTGTGGATCCAAGCATCCCTCCAGAATCTTGACCTCTTTTTGAACCTCTCGGACCCTTTGGCTCCTTGAGACTCTCACTGTGATTTGCAGCGCTTTATAAATCCTGGTTGATTGATTGATAACTAGTCTTGCCACTGAATTGTTAGTCGACTTCCACAATCCTGTTAACTGACTTGGTGAACTAACCCTTTGGCACTCTGAATGTTTTAAAGTTACGTTATCCATTTTATAAAGCGCGCAATTGCCCATGGGTGTCTTGGCGCTGCTGCACAATACAAAGGCTACAGCTAGTCCGAGTACAATTAAGCAGAGAAATGAAATGTGGGTAAAGGTGAGTCGATGTCGGCGAGTGTAGAGAGAAACTTAAGTTTACAGCCTGATACTGTTTTTTTTTTTTTTTGTTTGTTTGTTTTTTTACTTCTTTCCTGGGACCCCAGCAACAGTGTCTCCAGCACGCAGAGGCATTGGAGCATGGGTCAGACATTTCGAATCTAACTGGCTAATTATTTTTCTGCGGCTGGCATCTTTGTCTTATAAACTCCCTGAAGTAAACAAGTCATTCAATAAACATCCCCCACAACGATTGACAGAATGGTCAAATATTTCCGCATACGGTAGCAGTGGCCCTACGACTCTGTGTCAGATAAGCAGCTATGCCTGCCCTTTGTACAGAGGGCGGGGATAGGCCCATCTATTTCCTAGCATGGACGGGGTGAGGGTGTCCTTCAAATTGCATATAGAATGTGGTAGTGGGTCTAACTGACCCATAGAGCAAAAACGAGCAAGTTCAGTCGTTCATTGCAGGCAGTGCCACTGGAATGATGTGGTAGGCTTTGAACGAATCATGCAGCAGCATTGACTGAATTATGCGGCATAGTGCACATTTATCGAATATTACATGTTAACACGGATTCAAGGTTTTACCGTATTGGTATCAGTTTAACACCCGAATGTGGCAATGTGTATGTGAAAGATGGCCAGTTCACCATGTCACTGGGTGACATTTTATTACGTTTTGGTCCATTTGAGCAATTCAACAGTATTTCTGTTTAAATCTGAAAGTTACACAGCAGATGATGGATTTATGTGGCAAGTGCGGCAACTCCAAAAACTATGCAGAAGATGCTAGAGCAGCAGAATCTCATTTCACCAGTAGCCCTTCACAATGGGTACACAGGGTCTCATATTTAAAGGAGCTGCCGTGTAGTTTTCTTTCTGCATACAAGTACGCACTTTGCATCGCCAGCCGTGTTAATCCATGTGTTGTGTGCGATTAATAAATTAAAGATGTTTCATTTGACAAATATCAACCAAGCCACAAACCATTGACCTAATACTAGAATCATGCCCAAACTGATATTGAAAATCACCAGAAGGATATTTATAGCTTGAAATACTCCCATCACAGTAGGGAGGGGTCTCTGAGTAAGGGCCATGATTTTTGGCTGATGCCAGGACCCGACATTTCTGTGCAGAGGTTGGCTGGGAGATCTTGGTGTGAGATAATGAAAACTGCTTTTCATAAAGTCGGTTATATTTGCCTAATGGTAACCTCCATCATTTTTTTTTTTTCTCTCTGCTTATCAACTTCTTTCCAGGTGCGTGGAGAACTGCCACAGAGTCACGGTACTGAGTATGAAGAGTGTCAGAGAAGCAGTTTTCTGGACATGCATCCCAAGAAGAAAAAGAAGAAAAAACAAGATGTAGAGATTGAGGCTGCAGAGGAGGCAACACTAGAAAAAGAGCATTATAGGACCCACAAGAAGAAGAAAAAGAAACGCCACAATTCCCAATCTGAGGACTCCGAAGTAGTTATTGCAATTGTGCAGAATGTGTCTGAACCTGAAAGTGACCCCCAGGAGAGCTTGAAGCCACCTGGGCAGAGACTGCGAGCAGATTGTGCGGATGGGAGCTCAGAGGAAACCAAAGATGCAAACTTGCCCATCAAAGTTTCAAAAGCAAGTCACAGAAGACGGGTGAGTGATGAACGTGATGGGAACAGAGATAATGTGGATGAGAATGCTTTACAAATGGAGAGCGAGCATTGCACTTCCAGTGTCAAAAAGCACAAAAAAAGCAAAAGAAAAAAACACTCGGATGAAAAAGCTGATGACAGCGCGACTACTTCCGACCAGGGGATTCCTGATGCTTTAGCAAACACACTGAAAAGCGAAAAGAGCCACAAGAAACAGAAGCGAAAAAAACATGCACTAGAGGAAGAGAGTGGGAACCGTGAAGATGATGGGTCTGCTGACCAAAGCACAGCAACGAGTGGGAAGGGGCAGGATGAAAGCGGTTGCCATGGAAATCATCTAACAGGGCAGAATGGCTTGGATTGTGGCTCTGTAGATGGGGGTGACCATGGACCAGTGAACACCATCCTTACTGCTCAGAGGAATATAAAGTCTCTCAAAAAGAAAAGCCACAGGCACCACGAGCGCGATCCAGGGACGCGAAGCCCAGAAAACTCTTCGCCAGTTGTTCCAGAAGAGACCTCCTTAAAACCCAAACATAAGAAACGTAAACACAGAAGAACTGTAGAAGAAGACGACCCACCATCTAAAACCTCTGAAGATGTGGTTGGAGGCGAGCACTCAGAAAGACCAGCCAAAATCAAGAAAAAACACTCAATTACAGAGGAGGAAGGGGAAGGTCAGGTTAGGAGTGCCGCTGAGGAAGACGCGGAGGGGCGCAGTTCCAGGAAAGCAGAAAAGAAGAAGAAGAAGAAAAAGAAAAGGAAGGAGGGGAGGACACCTGATGAGCTTGAGGCACACCAGACTGTTGTCTCAGACTCGGAAAGGGAGGGAGCTCAGGGGGATGCAGGAAAGACCCAGCTGGCAAGAACTGGTGGATCAGAAGAGACTATTAGGAAAAAGAAACACCGTAAATCCTCAGACCATGGGATTGCCAGAGGTTCAGAGGTGTCCCCCTCTGACGACTGCAGTGATGGAAGGACAGCTCTTTCGAGCCCTTCTTCAGTAGGGTTGTCACCTGCTCCAGGGTCAGAGGCGCAGACCCTCAAGGACACAAAGCAGAGAAGACCGCTGGACACTGAAAAGGCGGCTGCAGTGGAAGAGGAGAGGTAACAGAGAATTCTTTTTGACTCTGAGTTTTATCCAATCTGTACATGACCACGATTTTCAGCAGATGGAGGCATGGCCTCCTGACCGTGTTTTGAAGTCTAATGAAGTGATGGGCAGTGCAAAGCCATCCGTGTTTCCGTAGGCGCGACTAGAGATCCATTTGCTTTCTCTGTAAACTGGTAGCCAGAAACCAGCGCTATTGGGATGCTTTTAAAAAAAAATCCTCATCAGTTTAATTTTGTGTCTCAATTTTCTCTAGAGTAGCAGAAATGAGCCCTCCTGCACGTTACTGGGACAGGAGTGGCCCTGGTGTAGTCTTTCAACGTCGCCACCTAATTAAATGCTGACCATCTTACTGCCCCAAAGTTCCCCTTTACTTGGGCTGCTCTGTGCCACGTTGGGAGTCTACTCTCTACCAGCAGCAGTTGGACAATCCTCTAAAGCCTGGAACACTCTGTCTGCAAAGAGATCGGATGCTGGTTTGGGTCCTGCTATGAGAATGGGCTGTTTCAAAGGCAAGCTTTGTACATTTTGTTTTTGCGAGGAAAGAAGCCTATCCTTTTTTGTAACTTGAGATATTTAACTAGCACCACTCAGCAGAGCCCATCTTTGCCATTCCAAAGGGAGAGCTGTCATTTTAAAGCAGCTTGTCAGCTTGATGCAGTAGGCCGTCGAGTGGTTTTTAACTCTAAATAGTATCTAGAGATGTGATTAGCCGCATGGATGTAAATCCTTAATACCTTATTCAAGACTTCAGCCCTTCCCAAACTGGACACAAACACTCAAGTCTTTGCATCAGTTCTGCCTTTTTAGGTCTGGCTTGACAGCTCTCATGTCTGCAGCACATATTGCTACCAATGCTTTAAAATATAGATGGAGTAATGTTTAGCTCCTCCCCGAGTAGTATTTCTGTCTCACCTCATGGTATTGGCTATTTGGTGTATTCTTCTGCATTTTTAAGGGCGTGCTTCCAATGGAATAATATGAAGGACTCTTTTACATCTGGAAAGTGAAGTACACTCCAGCATCACATTCAAGGACTGCTTGGCACGTATCATGCTAAGTGCATCCTAAGTGCCAAGCAATCTTCATTACTTCATACATTTTTTGCAGTCTCGTAGAGCTTTTTTAGATCACAGACCTGGCACAAGCACATTAGAGCACTTTACAACAGAACCAGACTATGTTACACCATCTCTTTCTCTCTTAACTGTATGGGCTGCAATCCTTGGCGCACAGACCAGCTTTGGCATCCAGACCACTAATAGGACACTGCCTGTTGGACCACATAGAAAACTTTTTCCGTACAATACAGTGAAAGTCAGACAAGTGTTGCAAAAATAATCATGAAATGCATTAAGCTAATAGTAGTGATCGTTTTAGTTTGTTTTCAGAGCTATGCTTTATGCACTCGTCTCTCTTGGTGGCTTGTGTAGAGGTACTTTGCTGCTGCTCTGCTGTTTCTGGAAGGTCGCCTAGGAGATTGTGATATTTTAGTTCTTCACTACTTATGAGGACTTACTAATCCTTGCAGGATATGTGGAGGTAGGCAGGACAATGAGGGAAATATGTCTCTCCGCGTCTACGTCTTTGAAGTCGCTGTTGGCTAATTCTATCCTTTCTGTATTTTGATGCGTTGTAGCCAGTCTCAGTTTGTAGTTTGTTATTGCTCATTGTAGATGGTCATTACCTTGTTTTTTTTGCTACATTTTTCATCATCTTTTATACAAACTACGCATCGTGTACCACCTGGTGGACTGCGGTTCAACCACATCAAGCAAGATATTACAAGAAATACAATAGACTGAGTCTTGTACGGGGCAAGCTTTTCAGCCCGAGGGTCTCAAGGCACTGGGGGGTACTGCAAGCCTCGTCAGGTGGTTGCTGGTGGTCGAGGAGCCAGGGTGTTTTCACAGTGACACTATCCTGGGTGTGCTGAAGAAGGCTTGGGTGAGCCCTCACATTAAATTGATATTTCTTCACTGAAATGATTGCCAACCCTATAGACATGTATGCATGGTACCCTCTTGCCATCCATTTAGGGGGAAAAACAGTAACTTTGCTGTTGCAACCTTATTTGGTATCTAACAATAGGCAGCTTGACTTTATCCAAAAAAGAGGCCTAGAATTCCCATCAGTACATAATCTGTTATCGATACAGCGTTAACAGAAGATGAAAAGGCGTCGAAGCCTGGGCTGCTCAGCTCGGTTACTGCTGTGGGTACTCTGGTGGGGCGCTGGAGAGGAATGTCATGGGTGTGTTTTGGGTGTTTGTTGGGTTACGTTCGGTGGTAGCTCCCACATTCATGCTGTTTCTGTTGCAGTTAACATCCTGTCTGAAGCCATCACTCCCAACTATCAGGGATCCAATTCTAGCACTATGCCCATGGTGTTCACTTAGGGCCTAGCTAGCAAGCTTTACTTCATCAGAGGTGCAACACACTTCCTTGTTAATCCTAACCGGTCACTTGTCTAAAATGATGCACTCAACTCGAACACGATATTCAAAGGCACTTCAACCAGTGGTGGTAGAATGGGTTACTGGAAGCATGCTTTCACATGCCTTGCAGTGTAGAAGAAACCCCCTTCTGTGGAAGCCCCAGCATGCCACTGTGCACTTTATGTTCTCCTTGTTTATGTGAATAGGCCCAGGAGGTATCACTGTACACCTGTGTTCTGCTTCTTGTCTGAGCGGTCACAGGCCGTAGCAGCATGATATTATGTGATCATGGTGAGTTTGTGGTCTGTGAATGCTCTCGGATATCAGAAGCATGTGTGCTCACTGAGTTTTGGTAGAAGAAACTTGACGTGTGCTCACTTTAAGTTTGGAGTGTATGAACTCTTCTAGATGGAAGCGTTTCATTGTGTGGTCTTGTTTAGTTTTGGCCCATGAATGCTCCCACCTGGCGGAAGGATGGCGCACGCTCATGTTGGGTTTGTGGTTGTTGAGTGCTCTGAGAAAGTAGAATCATGACACTGTATTAATGTTGTCTGTGATTCATCTGAGATAGCAGGAGCATGGTGTGTGCTTGTGTTTGGTGTATGAATGCTACCAGGCAGCAGAACACGACTTTGTATGCTGACGTTGAGTTTGGGGGTCTATGAATGCACACACGTAGAAGAAGGGGTGACATTGCGTGCTCATCTTGAGCGTATTCCCTATAATCAATCCCAGATAGCTGCTTGAAACTGCGCTCATGTTGAGTTTGCTGGTACCCGCTCTGAGGTAGCTCCCGAATGATACCGTTCGCCCATACTCCTCCTCCGTGTTCTGTGTGAGCATCCCAGCAGACAGACGCTTGCCTCTGTACTCTCACGGTTTCCATGAACTCTTCCAGACAGTAGCAGCATGCCACTGTGTTCTGCTGTTCTATTTGTTGTCCAAGGGCACTCTGATTACTGCAGTAGGCTTTCTGCTCTCATGTTTTTGTTGCCAATGATCGCTCCCAGGTAGCAGAAGTGTGAAATTGTGCACTTATGCTGAGTTTGATTGCACGTGCTCCACAATAGCAACAGCATGACAATTATGCACCCCTGTTGCTGAAGTTGTGTTTGAGTGTTTCCAGATAGCAGTGTTTTATTGTGCAATCATGTTCCACTTGTTTATGCACTCTCGGATGACAGCATTGGGCATTCATACTTCTCATAGCAGCAGCAGCATGACACAGTGCACCCGTATTCTTCCTATTGTGCGGGCGCACCCACCACGCAGAAGCATGTCACTGTGCACTCAGGTCCCACTTCTTATTTGAGAGCGCTTGGGGTGATCTTGTTGGGTTTTACCCTCTAGGATAACCCCTTTTTGTTTTTACTTGGTCTCTTCTGTGGCATAACCTAAGTATGTCTCAGTGATGACACCAAAAGGATGAATAATTTCACTGGTCTCTTATTCAGGTTAGACCTGGGGGAAGACGCATCTGTTGACGCTGACGTTGGAGAAAAACAACCACTGAGGGTGTCCATGGACTCGGAATATGAGAAGGCGCTTTGCCAACTCGAGGAATTGATTCCAAATGTCCGGAGCAAGAATCGACATAGCATCAAAGAAATACTCCGACACGATTTGGAGAGGTTTAAAGAATTCAAGAAGCAAGGTATGTGGGAAAAGCTGTCCGAGAGATGTGCGGATATCCTTACCTGAGGAAGGATGTAACTCAGGGCAGCCAGTGATTTTAATGAGTCATGACTTAATGCTCTCTTAGAAACTACATTTTGGCTATTGAGAAAGGGAAGGAAGGTTTTGGTGACTGCACTGATGACATGAAACAACACATATGTACAGGATAGTGCAGCCATCTTGCAGCCATCTTTCTGGGAGACATGAGAACCAGTACATGTAGGAGTTAAAACCCATATGTAATTGGGGTGAGGGATATAGTATTGTCTTTGTCCTCTTCCCTCTCTAAGGTTTGTCCATACCGCTGTGTGTGTTTCGTTTCTGCTGCATGGATGACTGACGTTTGCTCTCGTGGTGCTATGAGATATGGCGCACCTTTCAAGTCTGCAAAAAGATGCAGATGCTGTCTGTGTAGCTCATATGGATCCCTTGTTCTGCTGCCTGTTGCTCAGAGATTCTTTGAGTCGCCCCCTCCTTTTGGGCAAGACCAGGCAGCTGCAGTCCCTACTAAGAGGTAATCAAGAATATTTATTTCAAGAGGGTCCTGAGGACTTGGGAGTGTTCAGCTTGAATCCCAGATATTTTACTGTTTGTTTTAAAATAGGTGTGATTCCTGGAGGTTCCTCTTGCATTCTCTCCTTCATTAATATGTCAACATTTACCTTCACTAAAAATGAGCGCACTCAATAATCAGTATTTAATCAATCAGTTATATTTATAGAGTGCAACTACTCACTCGTAAGGGTCTCAAGGCACTGAGGGGGTTGATCCTCTGTCCTTCAGTCAAAGAGCCAGGTTTTAAGGTCCTTCCTGGATTGAGGCAACGATGGTGACTGCCTGAGGTGGGGAGGCAAGGTGTCCCAGCTCTTAGGTAGGCAAAGGATCTTCCTCCAGCTGAGGTCTTCCGTAAGCGGGATACAGAGGCTAGTGCCTGTTGAGCGGAGAGGACTGGCGGGGGAGTGGAAGATGAGGTGGTTGAGGTAGGTGGGTCCTAGATCGTGGAGCGCCTTGTAAGCGTGGACGAGGAGGTTGGAGTTGATCCTCTTCTCAACAGGGAGCCAATGGAAGTCCCTAAGGTGTCTGGTGATGTGCTTGCGGCATGGGACGTCCAGGACGAGTCTGGCGGAGGCATTTTGATGTGCTGTAGTTTCTTCAAGTTCTTCTGGGTGGTGCTGGTGTAAAGGTCGGTGCCATAGTTGAGTCTGCTTGTGACCAGGACGTGGGTTACGGTTTTGCAGCAGTCATTTGGGATCCATTTGTAGATTTTCCGGAGCAGTTGGAGAGTTTGAAAACAGAAGGATGCAACCGAGTTGACTTGATGCGTCATGGTGAGCGGTGGATCCAGGATGAAGCCGAGGTTGCATGTGTGGTTTGATGGGGTGGGAGGGTGTGCCGAAGGAAGCAGGCCAACAGGAGTCATCCCAGGCTGATGTGGAGGGTCCCAGGATGAGGATTTCGGTTTTGTCAGAGTTGAGCTTGAGGCAGCCATCCTTCAACCATGCGACCACAGCTTTCATCCTGTTGTGGACATTTTTCTTGGTAGTTGTGGGGTTTTCGGTCAGTCAGATGATCAGCTGGGTGTCATAGCACCAATTTCTGCTTTGCAGTGTTGTCAGGAGTTGCCAGGCTCACACTGATATCAGAGACCCGGGGTGTTCAACATAGATGATAACATGGTTAGGGATAATGGATCCAAATCATGAAGCCTACTTTGTAACAGTCCAAACTCTACTCCCCTAGATTTTCTGTAGCATGTAAAGTCAATTTCTGACTTTTATGGAATTTACTAGAAATCCCAGGGGTGCTCCTGGAAATAAACAACAGTAGTATATTTCCAGGAGCACTCTCTAAAATCTACAAGGGTTAGAAACTTCCAGAAATGCACATAGAGGGAAAGCGGACATGTTTTCTACTAGGGGAAAATGCTTAGGAGTATATCTTGAGGAAATGTGCATTTGTGCATTTTCCTTTTTTGATTTTTTTTCCTCCACACAGAAAACTGTTTCACCTCAGAAGAAATCCTTTTATATGGTGTCCCTCTTTACTTCTGACACTGGGAAGGCACTTCTGTATTTATATGTTTTTGAGAGGAGTGGTTTTATGGAAGTTTCCAGAGTGGGAAACTGCCCCTAAAGGTTTTGCAAAAACTCAAAAGCAAATGTTTGCATACACTGATGTAATAATCAGGCCTGTCCCCTTGCACCCTCTCCTCACCCACTGCCTCCACAACCACTTGCCCATACCAGCCATACCTTTAATGAATTGCTCTGTAATGCAGTTAATGTCAATAACCTTTGCAAGCTGACTCCCCTCTCTCCTGATCAGCATTTGTCCTGGTTCTCAGGGATCCCCATCCGGTTTGGCCGCTTTAGCGCAGAGGAAAATGAGCAGATCAGAAAGAACATGCAACACTATTTGGAAGTGACTGGGATCGATGCCGCGGACAAAGTTACGCACACCCATCGGTATCCGGAAGAAGCCCAAGCTATATCCGAAGTGAAAAAGCGCCATAGTTTGAGCGATTACATTGGTGAGTTTACTGGATGTTTCGGTGATCCATCATGCAATGCTGTATGTTTTCTGTTGTTGAATGTCTGAGTAGGTGGGCTTAATATAAATTGACCCTAAAGTGTTTCCACATTCTGTATTTTATGCAGTGATTTCCGAGTAAGAGGCCCAGTGCTATTGAAAAGCCACTTTACTGTGTGGCTCAGGTTACCTGGGCTTGGAGGCTGATGTGCTGCTAGTGTTCCTCAACCTCTTACATCCACATTTATTAAATGTATTTGCACCTTCTGATTCTTCTGCTCACAGTGACTCTTTTCTTCTCTTTGCTTAAAGCTGTTGGGATTCCACGGCCAAGTAAACTCGTGCTAGGCAGAGCGCAGAAAATGTTCGACCTTCAAAATTACAAAGGAAGGTAAGGACATTAAAGCTGTGAGTTATTTATACAGAGGAGGAGAAGTTGTACAAGAAGTAAGGGCATTCTCAAACGTTTTGAAATGCATCAAATAAACAGCTGTGTCCCAGTGCGAAACTGATACGCTTCCTTGCCCCCTTCTATGAGTTGCAGAATGTTGTAACTCGTGTTTCATGACCATCAGTTGTAATATTGTGTATTGTCTTATTACATGTGGGAGCCTGCAGTACCTGTATAAAAGCTAGTTTCTAATTTCCTTTTTACAATCAAGGTGTGACAGCTCTAGTCCCCTTTAACAAAGAGATGCATTGCTGCTTAATTGTAATCATTTATTACACTTAAGTTGTGACGTCCTAGCGCCTGCAGCCAGTAGACAAGGTGAGAAAGGCAGGTCATGCAGCGCTACAGTTCCACTTCAATGCAAAATGGAAACTGGATTTTCATAATTCTGATATGTTCTTCTAAAATGAAGCGTGATCAGGAGAAAGGAAAAATGGCAACTTTGTTTCGTGCTGTAGGTTATTACAGGAAATATAGAATCTGCATGTTTCACCACATTATGAGTTACAGCATTGTTTTTAACATGACTTGAATTAAAATTATTCCAATATCTTTTTTTAGCAAATTACTAATCCTTTTTTTTGTGTTAAATATTGTACTACAAATTCTACTTTTATTCTGTAAACGTGCCATTTGCCTTGTAAGAAACGGCAGGGGACAAGGATTTAAGCAGTTTGTGGGAAGGGTGACGAGTGAGCCTGTAGTATAAAGAGTTGCATATCCCCTGCCATATCTCAGAAGGATCCTGCAAGTCACTGAGGAGTTTGCATGACTTTAAAAAAAGCATTTTAACTTTGACCTTGTTCATCTATATGGTCACGGAACCCCTTGGTGACCTGCAATCTCTTTATAATGTATAACAGAGGGTGCTATATCACATATATCTTATGACAGCTGTGGTGCAAAAGGGAGTGAGTGTAATGGTTGTGACAACAGGGTATTTAGAAGGAAGTTTATTTTATTTCTTTTCCGTTTTATATAGCGCGTACTAGACCCTAAGGTGTCAGAATGCTTTTCAGTAGCAATCCGAACGTTGCAAATAAAGTTAAACAAGAATTCCTTAGAATTGTAGGGTTTCCATGAAGTCCAAAATATTTGAGTGGAAAGTAACAGATTCTCTTTGCAGAGGATAAATGTTGGCAGTGGTAGTTAACATAGGAGGTATTTTTGGATTAGCGGGAATTTTAGCATCTCCTTGAGTGCTTCATTCAAGGAGCTTGTACATATCTCTAGGGGACTGAGTTCTGTGTTCTGAGTGCATTTCCAGAAAAATTTCAAGAAATGGTTCTTTATTGTTTGAACCTGGGTGGTTCTAGAAGCATGGATTTGGCCCTTCGAAGGGATGAGTTTTTATAACTGGCATTTCATGGTGCCAAAGTGCAGGACTTTGAGCAATGTAGGCCACTTTGAATATGCTTTGTGCTTCTGTCTGTAGCCAGTTGAAGGTGATGCACACTGGAGTAAACTGTTTGAAACTTCTCAAGCATGAGATCAGACTTGCTGCAGCGCTGAGGGGTGACAGGAGTGCTTTGGAGGTGGGGGGGGGTGGTTTACCTTTACAATTGGGTATTTACAGTGTGGTACCTTTCCCACACTTTGGTTTTTTCTACGCATGCATTTATCATGGTAAGTATTTTATTGTTAAATATGGGTTGGGTTAAATATTTTGGGTTTAAAGAGGGATTTGGAGGATGCCCCCAAAAAGAAAGGAAAATAGTCAGTTGAGGGGGAGGAGTGGGGGGAGGTTGGGAGTTAATCTGATTCTGGAATGAAGGGTTCGCTGTTTCTGAGAAGTCAGAGTTGATGCTGTGCACTCTTTGTTATGACGATTATGGCTTCTTGTAAATTAAGATTATTGTCGAGTGATCCTGAGAGGTTTTGTGCATTCAGTAATTTTGGGTTTGCGATTTAGTCAATTTGTTGAGCACAGCTAGTCTTGGACAGTGATCGGACTTTGAGGAAGGAAGATGAGGAATATTCCTTCTTCAGCGGGTTTAGTTTGAGGTTGTTGAAAGACACTCCTACTTGGATGCCCTTTAAAGTTTAATCTAGAAAGAATATGTCTTCTCGAAAAACTTTTAGTTACAGCTGTGTATCATCTGCATTGAGGTAACTGAAGAGGTCGGCGTGTGTAAGGATTTTGCCCAGAGGTCACAGGTCCAGGTAGAAGCCAGCTGTGATTGATCGTGTGAGGCGCTGTGGGTGGAAGAGTAGACATGAATCTCCTTTGTCCAGTAGGCATAGAGCATCATCCATGATGTATTTATTGGCTATTTCTGTGGTACAGGTAATTCTAAAACCAGGCTGATGATAGTCTAATAGGTTGTGGTGTTCGTTGTGTTGTGTTGTGTTGTGTTGTTTGAGTTGAGTTGGAAGCCAGAAGGGGGGAGAAGAGCATATTGGTGTCTTAGCGTAATATGGTGGTATAGTCAGGGTTCCATGTGACACTTTCAGTTGTTGTCCTTAATTCTGGTTGATATCATGACTTTTTCAGGATTCACTAGGAAATGGGAATTAGTAGCTGGGGGGAAGTTGTTCAGGTCTTCCAGGTAGGCATTTTTTATATTTGTTTATTTTCGGAGTGGGCGACCTGTTCTATTTTCTCCTTGGGCAAGCGAGGAGTTGATCAGCTGTCCAGTAAAGGTTGATGTGAGTGCTGAACTCTTTAAAGTGGCGGTAATTGGATCAGTGAAGGGCAAAGCTGGTCTATTTCATGCTACTGTCTTTTGATCGCCTTCATTTATGCTCATGAACTTGCTTCATATAGCATTGCTCTTCAGGGCTGGAGAGAGAAGTGAGCATTGTTAATTAAATTGTTGCAGTTGATAGCTCAATTTTTTTTTTTATATCATCTCTACAAAGAATTTGAACACTTCTTTTTTTTAAACATTGACATATCTGCTTAGTGGTTGGATGGGTATGTCGTTTAATAATGTCCATATTCTTGGACATGTTCTTGCTTTTTTTTGTAGCTGAGTTCTGAAGAAGGAAGCTTTGAGCAGAAACGCATTGCTTTTGTAAATTTTTTTCTTTCACTGCGAAATTTGGCCATGTTCATGATTGAGGGGTTTTGTTTCCATCTCAACTAAGCTAGGTTGACCGTTACATTTATTTAGTTCATTATTATACTGTTGGGAGTTCCTTCCTTCATAATGTTGGCTGTGGTTTCATTGTAGTGGTCACTCACAAAGGTTGCTGTTTACCTCTGTTCAGCGGTTGTAGTTGTGACAAGTATTTTGAGGTGAACTCCATGGTATTGATTAGCTTTGCGCCTCTGATCCATTGTTTACGTCTGATTATTTAGCCTTGGTTACAGCCCCCTCAGAGGGGAGGGAGAAGAGAACTGACGTACTAGTCTAGCAGGGATTCTAATGAGGGGTTTGCAATCAGTGCGTTTAGGTGGATCCTTCCATGTCAGTATGGCTGTACAAACTGTCAGATCATTGTTGTTCCAAACGGTGCTCAGTTGAGAAACTTGAAATTCCATAGGATCATTCCAATGGACGTTGACGCCCCCATAAAAGCTGGTTGTCTCCTGGTAGTTCGTAATGTGTATTTTGGAGTAATTTGCTTCAGTAGTGCAGTTTATTCTTCCAAGCATTTGAATGTGGAGTAGAATGACGGTGACCCCTTCTCTAGTATGTCCCTCACAATCCATTATTTTGGTAAAGAAGTCGGAAGGGACCAGTAGGTTGATCAGAGTTGCATAGGATTTATTTAGTCAAGCCTCAGTGAAGAACGTCAATACTGTAGGTATAGATGGTTTCAGCAATTTTAGTGCAGTGTTTAAATGCAGGTAGGTAGCACATAAAGCGCTTCGCCATCTCGTCAGAGGTAGTAAGCACTATATAAATACTACTACAATTGAATACAATACATACTTCAGGTAAGATTGTTCACTTTTTAGTAGTTTGTGATGCAGAACAGTAACAAGATTGCTAGGATCTTTCAGTCTGGTACAATACTTCCTTTCACTTGGCCACAACTAACCGAATGATGAAGATGCTTGGGAATGGGTGGGTTGGGTTTGCCGTGTCGTTTTCATCGAAAAGCATATCTGTGTCCCCTTTAGAAATTGCGAGCTCTCGTTGGGTGGAGCTTTTTGTTATGTCTGGGGGTGGATGGGCGGGGCCGTCTGGTTACCTTGTAGTGTGACCTGTTCATGTGAGAGTTATTAGGGGGGGTTTTCAATCTCTACATCTGTGTGGTTTGGGAGTATCAGATCTGTAGCTGGAGAGTGGATTGCTCCTTCGAAGTTATCTAGTTTGGCTCATAATGTTACTTATTGACGTTAAATTGTAGAAGCTCCTAGGAGCTGCTCTTGGTTCTACTTAAGGCTGTAAAGGGATTGTAGTCAGGGTAGTGTACTCTCATGGGCTTGTGGAGTGGGACCGTAATGGTGGTGATTTTGTTCATTGATACTGTTTCTCGTTTGAGACTGAGCGGGTTTCTGTGTACAATGATCATTCCAGTTTTTGAAGTCGATGGTTCGGGCAGGTTGAGGGCAATCATCAGTCAAAAGTAAAGATAGATCAGAGAGTGAGTTAGAGTTGGGTATTTGTGGGTTAAGAAGCTGAATATGAGTTTTTTAGGGGCAGAATTTACTTCGTTGGAGGAAGTATTCCTGGGGGGGTGGGGTGAAGGGAATACAGTCCAGCTTTCGAGCTTGATAATGTGAGCAGGATCAGAGTAACCAGTAGTCACAGGCAAAGGAGAATCTAGAAAAGAGACAAACTCTGATGTTCTGGGCTAGGAAGGTAGACATTTGGTAATGTATGAGGAGGAGTTTTTAAAGTAATGGAGGGCATATCCCTTTGTGGGGATCAGGCTGGAGATGTATATCCGATAAGGGACTTTGGGATTGTCCTTGGTTCCTGGCCGTGGCAGTGGCCTCGAACAAGTGAGGGTAAAGCTGAATCTCTGAGTGACAAGGTGCATTCAGTGCGCTCATTCGCATGTTCTTTTCCCAGCAATTTCAAGGCAGCTGTTCAGCCTTCCAAACAAATAAATTGAATAATATTTGCACTTAACAATCCCGGGCCAGGGATTAAACGTGTTTGTGACAACAAGTTATCAGAGTGCCTGCTTTGGAAGCCTATACATATAGGTTTATGGGCGTGCCCCTGGACGCCCGGTAACATAGGGCTCCTATTCTTAACTGCACTAACCAGTTTTCCATACAAGTGGTACAAACCAACCCACCTTGCAGTGCCCCAGGAGGTCACTTGGGGGTAGCAGTCCTTGATCAGAGGGATGGTCTGTGCTTGCAGAGAGGTCTGAGTGCGCCCTTCCAGTCTGTGTTTGCCATCCACAGCTCTTCATGTTCTCCCCTTCGCACTGTTTACATTACTGCTAACAGATGGACCCCACAGCACCCTCATCGCTGTGGGCAAGTTGGAGATGTCTCATTGTGGACTGTCCGAACTGGCTAGTAATCCGTGGCTATGTAATATTTTTTTCTCCCCTGCTAGATACACCCAGGAGGAAACCGATCTGTTGCTACGACAACACGCCACTTGTGGCAACAACTGGAACAAGATCTCTGACAATATTGGCCGCAGTAGACTCTCCGTGGCGTTGAAGTTCTCCCAGCTTCGCAATCGTAAGCAGCCTTGGGTGTTCTTGCACGCAGAATAGCCTAGAAGCACGGGTGTCTGGTATTCATCCATTTTCAGTATTAACATTATGTAGCTCACAGAAGCCACTGCTTGATATTATCTAGGGTTAAATTTCTCAATTATTTTGTTTCATTGGCAATATCTATGTGATCTGAGTTGAGGTTTAGTTTTATAAAGTATCCAAATTCCTCAGTGTGTCCTGGTGCTACAGACACGCCCCCAGAGACAGCGGGTCACTTTGTGTAGTTAAGTAGGTACCTCCAGAGTGCGATACTACACAGTACATCATGATGTGTGGTATAGTTAGAGGCAACTACAGTATATATTTTTTGGAGTGGGCTGTTCGCCAAGAGGGTGGGTGGTCACAGGCTTTGCTGTATCATTCAGGAAGCAGTAAGAACGTGCTGATGAAAGGGAGACTTCCTAGTTTGGCTATACATCTTCATATTTGCATGGCGGTCTACTCCATCTAACAGCTGCTCCTGAGAACCACCAACTTTATTTTAAAAAATGCAGCTGCAGAGGGACCAAACCTCTTTTCCCAAAATCACAGTGTTTGTGTCTGGGACAAGTGGCAGCTGTGCTTGTTGCAGACCAGTCAGCTGCTGGCACGATGGGCTGATTCAAAATTACTGTAGGGCATAAATTTGAAAAGTGAAGTTTGAAAATGCATTCACTTGAAAGTATGTCTGACAATGTAATCTCAAACTGCATCCAACTAAAGACTTTGTTATACTGGTCGGAAGGCCTACATTTTAGTAGGAAATTAACTATTTTCCCTGTGAAATTTAACCCTAGCACTGATCCTGTAGCTGACCCGACCCTAAACAAAACGCGTATTATGAATATGTTTCTGTTTCAGTCCTAGCAAGTGGCCTTTACTAACACTACCCTTGATTCTGGACTTGACAGTGTCCCATCCCCAACCCAAGCACACATCAATATATCCATAAGTCCCACCTTAACCTGCCCTTACCTGATCCTGCCCTTACCTCTAACTATGACCCAACGTTGACCCTGGCTCTAAACCCTAATATTGACCTTACCTTGCCTCTAAACTCTAACCTTGGACAAGACCCTATCTCCAGCAGTAACCCTTGTCCTGACTTGACCCTAAACCATAATCCTGAGCTGACCTAGCCTCTAAACACTATGAACAAGATTCGAGCTCCAAGAATAACCCTTGACCTGACCTTTGCCCTAATCCGACTTCACCTTTAAACACTAACCAGGAACAAGATCAGATCTCCAGCAGTAACCTTTTCCCTGACCTGGACCCTGATTCTAGTTTTTATCTACCTCTGATTTTTAATTCGGAACATCAACCAGAAGCATGATCCAACCTGTGGCATTAGCCTTTGTTCTGACTCTACCCTCGTGCTAACCCTGTGCCCAGTTTAAAAATCAGAATTGTCATCTTTGAAACTTGTGGTGTTTTGCGGTTTTATTTTCAGTCCTTAAAGTTGAACTGTACTCCAAATACCATCATATTTAAAGGGAACCTTTTAAAACCGAGCTTTTCCTTGCTCTTTGTGCCCTAGGTTTGACAGGAACAGGTTTTGGCGGGCTAGCTCGGACATGGTATGTTCCTCTGCTTTAGCGCACATGTTGCAGTGGGTGTCAGTGTACCTAAGAACGGAAAACAAGTACATGGCTGGTAGAATCCCCATGCATACAATTGCAGAGGGCTGAAAGGGTGTGAGGTTAAACATGAGCAAGATGGGTGAATGATGAGTGTGAATGGGTTTCTCTGGAGGGGTGAGTGACAGTGCGACTGTTTCTCAGGTTTCGTGTCTTTCAGTGTCCATGCATTCCATGCCTCGAAAGTCTGGGTTTTTTGGTAGCGTCTCACACGCATCATACGGGATTCACAAGATGTGTCTCCATCTCTTTGTGAAGCGCTCAGTGAGCAGAGGTTTTTATTTTTTTAAAAGAAGGACAAACTACCATTGTTTAAAAAAAAAAGAAACAGATCAAAGTATTCTTAAAAATAAAGGTAAAAGGGTTTTGCTGCGGGACAAAAAGAGGAGAAATTTTCAGTCTCTCGTTAGGAAGTTGAAGGAATAAAAGGGTGGTTAGAAGTCCAGTGTGCTATAAAAAGTCTTACAAAGCCCAGGTAAAGACCTTAGAAATCTGGCTGACTCTAATATTTTTAATGTATTTCAAATCAGAGTAATCATGAGCCAATACTTGACTTATTTCTATGGTGTCCATCTGCAGATTGTGCCTCAGACCAGTTGTCTTTAGCCGATGTTTCTCTAGGGCGCCAGGGCTGCTCCCCCCAAGCACCAATCAGTTGGGTTGCAGAAGGTGTGAGAAGCGCGAAGAGATTCAGTGTTTGTTTTCATGTTTGAACTACAGGGAGTGCAGAATTATTAGGCAAATGAGTATTTTGACCACATCATCCTCTTTATGCATGTTGTCTTACTCCAAGCTGTATAGGCTCGAAAGCCTACTACCAATTAAGCATATTAGGTGATGTGCATCTCTGTAATGAGAAGGGGTGTGGTCTAATGACATCAACACCCTATATCAGGTGTGCATAATTATTAGGCAACTTCCTTTCCTTTGGCAAAATGGGTCTTAAAATTGCAAAGCTTCTGAAGCGTGATCATCGAACAATCAAGCGTTTCATTCAAAAAAGCGTGTGGAAAAACCAAGGCGCAAAATAACTGCCCATGAACTGAGAAAAGTCAAGCGTGCAGCTGCCACGATGCCACTTGCCACCAGTTTGGCCATATTTCAGAGCTGCAACATCACTGGAGTGCCCAAAAGCACAAGGTGTGCAATACTCAGAGACATGGCCAAGGTAAGAAAGGCTGAAAGACGACCACCACTGAACAAGACACACAAGCTGAAACGTCAAGACTGGGCCAAGAAATATCTCAAGACTGATTTTTCTAAGGTTTTATGGACTGATGAAATGAGAGTGAGTCTTGATGGGCCAGATGGATGGGCCCGTGGCTGGATTGGTAAAGGGCAGAGAGCTCCAGTCCGACTCAGACGCCAGCAAGGTGGAGGTGGAGTACTGGTTTGGGCTGGTATCATCAAAGATGAGCTTGTGGGGCCTTTTCGGGTTGAGGATGGAGTCAAGCTCAACTCCCAGTCCTACTGCCAGTTCCTGGAAGACACCTTCTTCAAGCAGTGGTACAGGAAGAAGTCTGCATCCTTCAAGAAAAACATGATTTTCATGCAGGACAATGCTCCATCACACGCGTCCAAGTACTCCACAGCGTGGCTGGCAAGAAAGGGTATAAAAGAAGGAAATCTAATGACATGGCCTCCTTGTTCACCTGATCTGAACCCCATTGAGAACCTGTGGTCCATCATCAAATGTGAGATTTACAAGGAGGGAAAACAGTACACCTCTCTGAACAGTGTCTGGGAGGCTGTGGTTGCTGCTGCACGCAATGTTGATGGTGAACAGATCAAAACACTGACAGAATCCATGGATGACAGGCTTTTGAGTGTCCTTGCAAAGAAAGGTGGCTATATTGGTCACTGATTTGTTTTTTTTTTGTTTTTGAATGTCAGAAATGTATATTTGTGAATGTTGAGATGTTATATTGGTTTCACTGGTAATGATAAATAATTGAAATGGGTATATATTTTTTTTTGTCAAGTTGCCTAATAATTATGCACAGTGATAGTCACCTGCACACACAGATATCCCCCTAACATAGCTAAAACTAAAAACAAACTAAAAACTACTTCCAAAAATATTCAGTTTTGATATTAATGAGTTTTTTGGGTTCATTGAGAACATGGTTGTTGTTCAATAATAAAATTAATCCTCAAAAATACAACTTGCCTAATAATTCTGCACTCCCTGTAGCTGTTAACCAGGGATCTTGGAGCAAGGAGGAGAAACGAAAGCTGATGCAGGCGGTGGAGCATGTGGTTGTCAAGTCCCGCTCTCCCGAGGAGCTGCAAGACATGGCTTCCAAGATTGAGCAAAGCCGCCGTGAAGATATCCCATTGCTGGTGCGGTCACAGCTCTACAAGGGCATCTCATGGGTTGAGGTGGCAGCCAAAGTTGGGACCAGGAACTGGATGCAGTGCAAGCTGAAATGGTAATTACAAATGTCGCTCTATGTTTTGCTTATCTCTGTTTTTTCATTTGTGACCGGGTTTCGGGAATGCATGTACTGACAACTTTTCCTTACATTTATGCCAATCTTGCTCCTAACTTTCAGGTGCACCCACCGCTGCACCATTAGGTCTAGCTGTGACTGCAGCACAGGGCTGCCTGCGATATATAGGAAGTTATTCTGCAGATATTAGTTAATGCTGGCATCTTTCACATCCCCTCGGGCCTCCAGCACGCTGACTTGTGCTAGATCTCATCCAATGCCTTTGGCTACTATGTAGCGCCCTCTTGTGTCTAACAATAGCCTCCTCTGGATACATTGTCTTAAGTTTACCTTTTCCCAGATAGTTGACTTTGGAGAGGCAAGTGTAATTGTTCTTGTTGATTCCATAACACACAAAGCTGTTGCGAGGCAGAGGCCGGGCACGTGGTGTTCAGAGAGGCAAGGCATCCTAAAAGAGTATATCATTTTTTGTGTTATTGGCACATCATGGAACAGTAGCGTTGTAACTAGACCATCAAGGTTGAAACTGTTTAAGACCCTAACTCCTTCTTCCTCCCATGTTCTCTGTCCAGGAATGGTATCCTAACTAAGAAGATGACCCGGGGTGCAAAAGTGTTCCGTGGACCGACTGCTTTGAAGGCCAAGATCAGAATAATCCAGAGGTATGAGCTCGGCTTGGGGATGAGCATTATCTGCATGTCCTATAGGCTAGTGTACTAGAACTAATTCAGTTGTAATCGGCTGTGAGCTTTTATTTGGCCTGCAACACTGTCGACTGTTCACGGGGCAGGTTGTTTTGTGGCCTAACAAGATTTTACCCGACGATGGGGCTCTAGAGAGACCCCAGCCGTTAAAATGTGGAAGATGAGAATGAGTTACTGCGCCCTGGTCGTGAGGGAGGTGCACAGAGCCAGAAGATGCCCCCAAAATTGAGAGGATAGCCGGGGAGGAGGGAATGGCTCGTCTTGGCTGGCGCGTACACGATTAAGATATGGAGACTAAAAATGGGTCTGTCCGGTATGCTGGCGGAGTATGTGAACCCAGGCTGAGGCCCAGGTGCCATGCTGCTTCGGTATAATTAGCATTGTTTTACTCCAGCTGTACACGTTATACAAATTTGATTTATTGTGTAAACACAGGGGACCTGTATTTTTATAATTTATGACTTTCTGTATGAATTTAAATAAATTTATAAACAGTTTCCATAGAGCTAAACCCAGTCAACAAGCCTTTCTGTGAGAGTGAAAAGACCCAACATGCAATCAACCATCACATGAAACCACTGTATAGCAAATACATTTTAAAATCCCCAACAGTGGATGTTCAGCGCGTCTTCAAATGACAAAGCACCAGCATTGCATTTGTCAAATATTGCTGTCCTTGTGTTTAGGTGAGTGTGTGTAATCTGGGTACACCCTAGTCTCTGCTACCTTCCATTCGTGTCTCCTACCTGTGGCCCACAAATAGCCACCAGTGGCCCCATTAAAGCAACACATTACTCCATCTTTGTCGCGCATTGACTATGGCAACCTCAGTTCTCTTATTTATTACATTAGCTACCATCACATTCTTCTTGAATCCACCGCTCCCTTAGCTTTCCTCATCTTACCTTTAAAGCCCAAAGACGGCCAAACAATCTAGGATGGGACTTTATAAGGAAATCTGACCCCAGTAAACTGAGATTCTTGAGCCGTTGCTATTACATGTCTGCTGGCGATCCTGCTTGCAGATGAAACTCGTCTCCTCCCAGATCGCTCTGAGTCACACAGACTAAAAAACTTCTGCTCCAATGTGGCAGCTGCATAAAGCTACTTGGAACAAAGGCAGATTCTGTGTAGGAGGGTGAGCAGGGCACTCCAGCTAAAGTTAAGCAGGAGGATCCAATCCACTGGCATTCTGAGGATCAGTGTAAAGAAAGTCTTTCATCGAAGCAGCGTGGTGGAAGAAGATTGTCCCTCAGTTGTCATTTGTAGTGCGAGGGATAATAAAGGGATTCCCAATTACTTCAAAGTCTGAGCCAATTATGGCTTCCAGCATTCTACATTTCTAAGCTCGAGGCTTTGACTGTGTTCTTGCCTGGGCCGGTGTAGTCTTCATTTGAGGAACTGGATGAGTTGACTCCAGGATCATTGTAACCAGTGTTATTCTGGCAGAGACTTCTAGCTTTGGATTTCTCACCTTTTGAATGTTCCCCGGGCGTCAGACTGGATCTGGAAACCTTTTCATAGCACCTCAGCGCACAGGGAGGTGGCGCCATGTAGCTCACAACTGATGCCATTCTGCCATGGAAATGACACGCAGGGCCTATAGAGGTGCCACTTATGTCTGCTGATGTCAGTTCCTTTTGGTGCCACTAGACATGGATCCTGGTTTTCTCTTGTTAATCGTGACTGCTTTTTGTCAGCTATTTTCCGAATTTTCTACAACACCACTGCCATGTGGTACTGCAAGTAAAAAGGGTGAGGTTGAGTCATGGACCCTGGCCATGTACTTCTGGAAATGCTGGACCATTAAGGTATCTTCCTGGTGGTGAACCACGTGGCGGGCTCCCTGAATGCCAAAGCGGGCATATTCTGCCATCAGCACCTAGCAGATCATGAGTGACAGTTACAACCAGAGATTGGTGCAAGGTCTCTTTCGCGAATGGGGAGAAACTTGCTTCAGTCTCTTCACCACTGCTGAGAATGCTCAGTGTCAATGCTTCTGTGCATTGGAGTTTCTAAGGCGTCTTTCCCTCTGAGACACGTTCCACCTCTAGTGGAACTCAGGACTCCTGTATGCCTTTCTGCTGATTCCACTCCTGCCCTGAGTTCTCAAGAAGATCAGGACAGAATGGGCCCAAGTTGTCCTACAGGTTCTGGACTGGGCACAGAGTATGGTATCCAGAACTACTGGGCTTTAGCATCTGTGCTACGATCAGTCTGCCCCAGTGGGAGGATCTGCTGTCATACAGAACGATTGGGTTCTCCATCCAGGCCTTCACAGTCTCCACCTGCATGTGTGGAGATTGAGCGGCGATAGCTGAATACCTTCGATCTTGCTCCTTAGGTGGTTGATGTCATCTTGGCAGCCAGGTGTCCCTCAACAAAAACTCTATACGCCTGTCCTTGGAACAAACTTGTGGTCTGAAGCAGCAGCAGCTCCAGGATGACCCACTCCAGGCCAAACCATCTGATGTTTGCTGTGGGCACTGCTTTTTTACGGTTGCGTGACCAGCACTTTTTATTTAAATCACCTGTTGTCATGTGTTTTCTGAAAGGGCTGTAACACCCGTTTCCCCCATCTCAATTTTTGATGCCCCAATTGGAGCTTAAACTTGTCCTCGCATATCTAATGTGTACTCCTTCCAGTCCACTCCACAGTTGTCCCTTACGGCTTCTCACCATTAAAACTGTGTTCCTGGTCGCTTTAGTACTGCATTTGAGTGAGCTTCAGGCCTTGTGTGTTCATCCCCCCCCCGCCCCAATACACCACCACTTTAGGGCATCTTTTCTCCCAAAAGTTGTGACACTGTTCCACGTCAGCCAGTTCATCTCTGCCAGCATTCTGTGCTCCACATTGCCCATCTAAGGAGGGGGGGAGATGCTCCATTGCTTGGATCCTAATTGAGCGCTCAGCTTTTACATCAATTGCAACAAAGACCACTGCGTGTACGTTCAGCTCTTTGTGGGGATCGCAGGAGTGAAAAAAGGCACGACTGTTCTGAAACCAACCTTCTCACTCTGGATCGTGCTCTCTACCACGATCTGTTACACACTGGCGAAGAAACAGCCTCTGAAGGCTTGCGTGCCCATTCCACCAAGGCCAAAGCTGCTACCACTGTATTAGCACACAGGGTCCTTGGCCTAGACTTTTGCCATGCGGCTCTGTGGACGTCACTCCATACGTTCACAAAGCACAGCTGGACAGCCAAGTCCACTGAGAAGGGCACTCTGCCCACTTGGTTCTGTAGGACATCCTTGTGCGAGTCCAGCCTCAGCCCTCCTTTCTTAGGTACTACTTTGCTATCTATTCTAAAGAGTTACTTTCCTTCGGTAGCGCTGTTAGTCGTAGAGACTCTAGCCACAGACTCCTCACCAATCCTCTCTGTTCTGGGATTCAAGTCTATCCATTAATAGGATTCCAAGTGTAGGAATCTGTACTCTGGTCTAGCAATGTGCTTTTGGGCTGAACGTCTGGAGGCACCAACAGTCTAAAAAGAAACTGATGTCATTGCGTGGAAGTGGCATCTTTATAGGCCCCGTACACCATTTCAATAGTGAAACTGTCTGTGCGAAGGCACACATTGCCACCATCCGGCATGCTGAGGTACACAAACAAGTTCCTAGCTCCAGTTTGATGCCTGGGGAATACTCACAAAGTGAGGAATCTGTAGCTATATGGTCTGTGCCAGAAACTTGTTCAACTAGGTGATTTTAATGATGCCAAGGCCTGAACCAGCATTCCCTTAACCATTGGGACTACCCCAACCCTGCTCCAGTTTAGGAAAGAGCTGAAGATGCACCTCTTTAAGGAATACTACATCACAATGCATTAACAGTTCACAAACCAGCTGCCTCTTGTATCGCTTGCTGACTTTGGGCTTGCCTTTGACCCTGTGTAGCACTCTGTAGGACGCTGGCTGTCTATGCAGGGTAGGTGCACACTGTGCAGATAGTGCAGACGACCCTTGTTGGTAGATAGAGGCTAAAAAATAATAACCCTCAATGCTGTATTTTGTGGTAATATGGGTGAGCTGTTTAGGCTTATCAGAGGCAGTGTTGAGCATTTGTTGAACACACACAGTGTCTATAAATCGGAGTCACACTCAAGAAGAAACTTGTTAAGTTAGCAGTTCAGACGAATGCAGAAAATACACTTGTATTGACTCTAATGCAGTAATGTTATCCTATGGGAAAAGACAAATACTGCATACGGGTACTTAGCAGGGACTTACAGGACCAATCTTCTGGACTTAGGGTAAGTATGGGGCAAGGTCTGAGGCAGTGCCAACAGATCACCTCAAGGGGCACGTAATGCATCTGGGTGCAGAGGTGCTTTTCAACATCTGATGCCCCGTTGATTTCAATGTGAAAATGGTCCCCTGACAAAGAGCCAGCAAGTAGGGACTGGGGTGCCAGTCCGGGCGAACCCATAGGGTGGCTCAGTCCTTGAGATGCTCAGGCAGGTAGGGATGCCGTTGGTCCACTGGAACTCGGGCTAAAGGGGTGGGGGGAGGGGCGGGGCTCAGCTCTTTGTGGTAGCCTGGAAAAATAGGTTGCAGGCGTGGACTGGGGGACGCCGCACGACATACAGTATACACTACGGAGACATGAAATTACATCTGGTGAACAGGTGTGACTGAGTAGTAAGTCTTCTCAGTAGCTTTGAAGGCAGGACCCGCCCTACCACATTTCCTATCCCTGCCCTCCCCCCAAGCTAAATGTTCCTGTCTCGCTACCCTTTTTAGCCTCCTCCCCTTCCTCCTGTTTCCCCCCTTCTCTTTACAAGCCCTGAGTGGCGTTCCTCAGCCCCATACCTCCTCCCACTTCATGGGACAACCCCTACTTTGGTAAACTTCCCCCTCTGACCTACAGCACCAGTCCATATCTGCCACCCAATCCTCCGCTCCCAGCCGAAGCCAGGCCCCCCCACGCCCTGGCCACATTCCTCTTGGCCACCCCTGCTGCTAACTTTAACCATTTACGCTGTTCTTTTTGTCCATGTGACCTTGCATGCTGTAACCTTGTGTAGGAGGGTTGAGATTGCTATCAGTGTGTTCATGCGTCGGTGTCTCCTCAGTATTGCCTTATTATGGCTCAAATTACAACAGAAGATCCTTGGAAAAAGCAGTTGCATGATTCGCTGAATAGTGCTTGACCAGTCAGACTGTATAGTCACCAGAAGTAAATCCCCCCCGCCCCACCCCCCTTCATACGCACTGCATAAATCCTAGGCAGTGACACTGGTTTTTGGGTGCCAAATGACACCCAAGGAGTTGTGTGCAGTCAATCTCCCAACTGGAGTTACGTAAACACACTTATATACACATTAGCAATCAGTAAAGATCATAGAAAGCAATAAGCATTGGCAAAAATATAGGTAAACAGTGTGGGCCCTAGGGGAGGGCCAAACCATATACTAAATAAGTGGAATGTGAGATATAGTCCCCCACCCAAGGATGTGGAATCGGTAGAGGGGAGCTAGAGGAACTACAAACCCCAAGAGGTGAGTACCAGAGTGACCCCCCCCATTCCTCCCCCTCCTCCACCAGCGACCAGGAAAGCGGAGGTAAGTACCTGGTTTTCCCCAAACCCAATAGGAGGACTTTGGAAAAGGATTGTGCAAGGCCCAAACAAGACTGGGGGAACCCAAAGGTGGATTCTGGCAGAATAGGACCTGCAAAGGAAGGGGACTAAGTCCAGTTTGTAATGAAGTGTCAGGTTGTGGAAGAAGCCACTACCCACCCTTCTGTGGATTCAGGACCAGATGAATGTGGGATGAAGACCAGCTGTGCAACACAGGAGATGAAGAGGAGTACCTGAAGTGACGCAGTCGGTGTCTCACGTCAGCTGTCGGGTTGCAGTGGGTCAGTGGTGCAGGAAGGCCACCAACAAGCCTTGACAAATGCTAAAGAAGAGGAAGACGAGTTGCAAGACTGAAGAGGACCAGCAAGGCCCAGGGGACTCGACCCAAGGAGAGGAGTCTGGGGTGAACCTCCGCAGTCTGGAGAGTCACAAGAGGAGGCAGCCCCCACAGGCAGCCTACTGGCAACAGGCACAGCAGTCACAGTGAGACCCACTCAGCACACCTGAAGAGGAGTCTCACGTCGCTGGAGCAGCAGAGAGGAGACTGTGCTTGGCAGGAAGAATTGCTGGGGTCCGGGGCTACACGAAGCCTGAAGATCCCTTGGAGGAGGAACAAACAAGCCTTGGTAGCTTCAAAAGTCGCGGTGCACAGGGGTACTGTCCTGCAAGGAGAGGCAAGGGCTTACCGTCTCCCACGTTGGACAGCTGGCAGAGAAAACCAAGGGGCCCTCTCCAGACCACCACCTGTGATGCAGGATCCATGCAGCTCCGGAGGAGAGAAGATCCACGCAGTCAGTTGTTGTTGCAGTTGGTGCCCAAAATGCAGGGGAGTGACTCCTTCACTCCAAGGGAGATTCCTTCTTATTTCTTGGTGAAGACTGGAGTCTTGTCAACCTCCGAGGATGCACAGCCGGGAAAATGTTGCAGTTGCTGGAAGGAGCCGGAGAAACTATGTTACAAAGCAGAGTCTTCACTGGAGTTGCAGATTGTTGGTTCCTGTAGAGTCCAGTTGTGGTTCGAGTGGTCAGAAGATGAAGTACACGATGCAGATGAGTCCTGCTGGAATCTTGCACGTTGAATCTGAAGCCCAGTAAGGGGGATTGGACACCTAGCTTGGTGACCACCTATCAGGAAGGGGCTGTGACATCACCTACCTGACCTGGCCACTCATATGCTCCCGGGGGCCTCTGCCCACCTTGGATTCAAGATGGCAGAATCAAGTAGCCACCTGGAGGAGCTCTTGGCACCACCCTTGGGGTGGTTATGGACAGGAGAGTGGTCACTCCCCTTTCTTTTGTCCAGTTTAACACCAGAGCAGAGACTGGGGTCCCTGGTCTGGTGCAAACCGGTTTATGAAAGGAGGGCACCAAATGTGCCCTTCAAAGCATACCGGTGGCTTGGGAGGCTGCCCCTCCCCAGCCATGTAACACCTGTTTCCAAGTGAGAGGCTGTTACCTCCCTTTCCCACAGGAAATCCTTTGTTCTGCAGCTTGTCGAGCAGCAGGAGGGCAGAAACCTGTCTGAGGGGTGGCAGCAGCGCAGACTGCCCGGAAACCCAAAAGACTGGTAGGAGCAATGCTGGGGGTCCTCTAAGGAGACCCCAGAGTGCATGGAATCATACAGCCAATATTGGCAACAGTATTGGAGTATGATTCCGACGTGTTTGATACCAAACGTGCCCAGGTTCGGAGCTACCATTATGTAGCTGGACACAGGTCCCGTGACCTGTGTCCAGTACACAGGTAAAATGGCTTCCCTGCACTTACAAAGTCTAGTAATGGAGTACTGGAGCTGGAGTTCGTAGGGCCACCTCTGCTCATGCAGGGGTGCCTCCATTTACAGGTACCTGCACCCTGCCCTCTGGGCTAGGGGGGCCTACCGTAGGGGTGACTTACAGTGACCTGGTGCAGTGACCTGTGGTGAAAGGGTGCATGCACCTTTTCACGCAAGCTGCAATGGCAGGCCTGCAGACACATTTTGCATGGGCTCCCATGGGTGGCCCAATACATGCTGCAGCCCGTAGGTAACCCCTGGGGCCCCAATGACCGGGTACCTATGTACCATATACTAGGGACTTTTATGGGGGCACCAGTATGCCAATTGTGTGGTGTGCAAAGTCCTAGGAAACAAAATTTGGAGGGAGCGAGCACAATCACTGGGGTCCTGGTTAACAGGATCCCAGTGAAAACAGTCAAAGCATATTGACAGCAGGCAAAAAGTGGGGGTAACCATGCCAAAAAGAGTGACTTTTCTACATGCCCAATTGACTGAACTTTTAAAATGCAAGCAGGCACTACATGGCAATAAACATATGCCTGGCTTTGTGAATATAGTGTCACTGAACTTCCTTTGTGCCGGTCTTTTGTGGACACTGTCAGTGTGTCTTGAGTGTGGCGCTGGATGTGGTCGAGTTCCTCCTTGCTTCCTTGCCTGTGTAATGGTTCTCAGTCAGCCTAAGGAGAACAGATATTGGATCCAGAACTTTGAAGTCTGCTCTACACCCTACTTGGGACCTTAGGCGGACAGATTGACCACCGCAATGACAGCAGATGTTTGCAAACATCAGCTGAAGTCTCTTGAATAGTACATCAGAGGCTGCTTAAAGATTCACTGCTCTTCCAGCATGCTACTGCTGAGTGGTGACACTCCCGGGTGGGCACATCCTACCTGCACCAATTCTATTTTGGTTATAGTCGTCCAGCAGCAGGTTAACTAACCAGCTAGCCTTTACCAGAGAGACATTTGTGGTCTTTGCTGAGCCGTGTATGCTGATGAGTTTGCCCCCATCGCTGTTGGCCAGAAGATGTCTACCACTTTTCTATAATTTCTACAAACCTGGGCAAAACCGGAGAAGCAGGTACCACATACATGGCCATTTAAGTTGTATTGCTGCTTGTATGTGGGCTGGTGTAGCTGTTCACAACTCATGAGGGCCATGAATACTGAATGTTCCTTCCAAAAGACTTGATTTACATTGAGGGAACATCATAACCTACCTTTTGTTAGTGTTCTGTCAGTTCCTGCCAT